>NC_142091.1:7218234-7883234 GCF_054644295.1 Miniopterus natalensis | reverse complement strand
CAGGTATACTTAAAAAAGCACAATATATTTTCTTGTCTATTCCAAGAAAATTAAAGTTTTCTTAAGGGTTTGTGAAAACACCATTTCTTTGTAAAATACATACGGTCACAAAATATGCTTTAGTTCTGACTTTTCTGATGTAGTGCACATGTTTCTCATGCTACACCAATATACTAGTAGCAAAGGTGAGCTGGCTAATTTCGTAATACAGAGGATCTTTCCTGATTCCTAGCATAATCTGCATTCTCCAATCAAACTAGTTCTTTAAAATCTAGCTCTAATGTCATTTCTCTCAAACTTTCCCTAATCTACTCACCTACCTACCCTAGAAGAACTGTGCCATAATTTGTGTCTAATGGCATTTAGTCTATATACCCCTACATCATCAGTGAACAATTGTATTATAATGATTTCTTAACATGTGTGCCTTCCCTTGTCGTCCAGGGATTCGTGGCCCATGGATGGGTTTCTGTCCATGAACTCCTCCCTGCAAGGTGTAGGAAAATACGCTTAGTGTGCTTCCATTTGTGTAGGAAAGGAAATACAAATATGCATGCCTATGTATATTTGTTTTTTAAAAAATTATGTTTTTATTTACTTTAGTGAGAGAGGGAGAGGGAGATGGAAATAATGAGAGAGAAACACTGACGGGCTGCCTCTTGCACATGCCCTGCTGGGGATCGAGCCCACAACCCAGGAGGCTGAACCCATGACCTTCTGGTTCATGGGTGGGCACTTAATCACTGAGCAACACCAGCTGGGCTGTGTATCTGTTTTTATTTTCCAAAAGAAGTAATATTAAGTGAAAAACTTTAAAAAATGGTTTCTTATTGGGGGATGGGATAGGGGTAGAAGCTAGAATTTTCTGAATGTACTATGTTTTATAGCTTTAAACTTGAAAACATATAATGCCTTAAAATAAATGAAACAATTCAGAATTGAATCAAACAAGAAAAATTAATATCTAAAATGGAAAGCAGAAAAATAAACGTAACTGTAAGTTATGACATAACCACTCAGAGAATAATTTTTTGTTTGTTTTCTTTTTCTTAGTTGAATTTATTGGGGTGACATTGGTTAATAAAATTATATAGGTTGGAAATAATTTTTTAAGTAACAATAAAACACAGTATTTTTTCCTATGTGTCCTTAATGGGATATATCTTAAGGACAAAGAGAAGCAGTAGTCTCCTAAATATTTGTAATAATATTAGTATTGCTTTGAGCCAATCTTGCCCTAACTCATATCAAGTATGTAATTATGTTAACATCATTTGGAACCACAATTTTCAGCTAGAGGAAAAACATATAAATTCAGGGTGGGAAGAAAGTAGGTTTACAGTTGTGAGTATGTAAAACACAGTTTATTCTTGTATTATTACTTAGTAATTATATTATTTTCCATACAGACAACTGTAAACCTACTTTTGCCCCACTCTGTACATAATATTTGAGAAGGTAAGTAAAAGCACTGGAATCTTAAATTTCAATTGGAATGTTAGTACAAACTCATCGTTTACTTTTCTCTATGTAAAAAAATACTTATTTCCTACCTCTGTGCCCTGAAAAGGCCTCTTAGCAACAACAACGCAGGGCTTCTAAATGCTGCTTTAAACTTGAAGAAAACAGAGCTCCCAGGAGAAATGTTTGATTTTAGGTCTGGGACAGGAAATGTTCAAGATAAGCCTGGAACATCCTACCTAAAAGCAAGGAAGCTATCAAAGACTCGGGACCGTGCAGAAAGGACACAGGAGGCAACTTGGAAAGGCTCCCGCTAGCTAAGTGGAATAATTTGAGCATCAAAAGAATAAAGGCTCAGTGGAACGAAACACATCAAATGTATTAAAATTTGTAAGTTCAAAATGATATTAAAAAATAAACAAAATCAACTTCAGGGGTCACCACTGGAGATCGAGAGAGTGCCAATTTATTATTCTGAAATTTAATGAATGAAGGAAAATAGTCAAGCATTTATTTTGCCTTTACTATAGTTTCTAAATAGTTTATCGGCAAGTTAGTTCTTTACAGAAGAATTCTAGCTAATAAATATAGAAAAATGAGAAAATTAGTAAATTGCCATTTTGCAACTTCTAATGAAATAATGTATCTAGGCAACTAACTAGAGTAGCTAAAACATTAGATCAAAAGTTGATGGGAAACTTCGTAAGAACTTTACATATCACTAAAAGTGGAAAAATCAAACATTATATAACTCCTAAAATCATGTAATAGGAAGACTGAAGTATTTCTGCCCCCACCCTGCCCAGATTGACCTGTATTTAACCAAACCACTTTACAAAGAAATAGTGAGCTAGAGAAACATGCTAAATGACACAATAAGGATCTAAATCTAGAATGTGAGAAATTGTAAGATGATCCAGTTTCTTCAACAAATAAATGGTATAGAAAAAAGTGTGCAGAAGGGGTTGTTGCAAATTATAAAAAATTTAAGCCACTCATCAATTCAATGGACGTATGCACTTTGTTGCACCATGATTTAAACAAATTATAAAAAGATGTTTTTAGACAACTGGAGAAAGCTAAACATGCCCTGTCTTTTAGTAAAAAAATATTGTTAATTTTGTGGGCTATAAGAATGGTATTGTAGAATTTAATTTTAATTATGAAACAGTAACTGATACTGGATTTACTCTCCCACTTTAAGCCAACTATAAAAGTTGGACCGTTTGCAGATATTGGACAATAACTAAAAAAAGGCTATGCTTCTTCAGAGAAAGAAAGCATAAGAAGTGAGCCCTATATTCACCCCAACCACAACCTAGGGAAAAGGAGCCCTAGTAAAGAGAAGTAGGTCAGGGTGGAGGAAACAGATCAGAGTTAGGGGTTATAAAGGAAGCTAAACTTTGGGTAGCAAGATAGCAAAGAAAGGGCGAAGCAGAGAAGGAACATCAAAAATTAGCATAGAAATTTACTCAAGTCCTTGGTCAACTCCCGCACTGAACACGTACAAAAACAAGACTATGGAGGTTTAGCAGAAAAGATTTCTGGGAGGATGAAAGTGAAAAAGAAATTTTTGGAGGTTACACAGTGCTCATGAAATGCTGAAGTTCAGATTCAGCTTACAAGGAAAGACCTCGGTGAATGAATACTTGAGGCACTCAACTGAGACCCCAGAAGATAAGACACTAAGAGTGAGGGCCAGGCCACTGGAGTAAGGGCAGAACTAAAATAGAACCACGCTAACAAAGCCTAAAATCAAGTTTCAGTATGATCAGGTAGATCCAGAACAATCTCAACACTACAGAAGATAGCATACTGCGGAGCCTCTACATGTTACCCTCAATATCCAGCACACAATGAAAAATTACTAGACATGGGAAGAAGCAGGAAAAGTGATCAATAGTCTAGAGATTAAAGTCAACAGAAGCAGACCCAAAGATGACTCATATTAGAGTTAGCAAGTGTGGCTTTCTAAGTGACCGTGGTTAATATGTTAAAGAAACACAGTAAAAGATATACAAAAAGGGTAAAAAAATAGAATACGTCAAAGGAAAATCAGAATCTCTACAATATATAAGATCTATAAATATATATTCTAAAATGGCAAAACAATTGAAATTGAGAATTTATTGGACAGGACTAATGACTTTGAGATAGGTATTATGGTTAAGTTTTTAAAAATCCTTATATATGAGAGAAAAATTTAAGTATGTATAAGTGAAATGATATTTGCTTTATTATTTTTCATTGAATTTATTGGGGTGACTTTGGTTAATAAAATTACATAGTTGAATTTGCTTTAAAATACTTTTAAAAAAAAGGAAAGTTGGGGAAAGGATAAAACAAAAACAGCAAAATGCTGATAATTGCTAAAACTGGGTGATGAATATCATCAGAATTCATATGCTCTTCTCCTTCCTCTTATACATATTTGAAAAAGCCTGTAATAAAAGTGTTATCTATCATTTGTACACCTACATTCATAAGAGCATTATGTGTATTAGCCAAAATGTAGAAACAACCGATATGCTCATCTGAGGATGAATGGATAAACAAAATGTGGCACACACATAAAATGAAGTGTTACTCGGCCTTAAATGAGAATAAAGTGAAGTCATCAAGCTGTATGCTTTTAAGCACTAAGCACAGGTAGCTTCCTCATATATCTTGAGCAGGATGGAAATATAAATGCTAAAAGTCATGCCTGACATTAAGAAAATAAAACAAAAGAATGGAGAATAACAAATGGGAAATTAATTGGAGAAGGAGATGGAAGTTTACTGTTTTGATTCCGAGTCACTAAATGAAGTTCAGGGATATGGTTATTTGCCTTTGTTAGTAAACCCTTAGAAAACAGCTAGTTTTTATAGCCAAAGGGAATAAGTAATTTGGTGAGGAAATAGTATTTTAGTTGTAACGATATGTAAGATGTTGAAAGGATTAAATAAGAAAACCATGTTATTTTTAAAAAATACCAGCACATAGTAGTGTGTTCAAATAAACAAATGTGATAGTGTTCTCAAACATCTAGGAGGATGCAAGATAGCAGAGACGGAACACAACATAATATGTGGTACAGAATGATTATGCAATTCAGTCTTTCCCATTCTCTGCCTGATTAGTCAGTCACCAAGTACCCCACAACACAAATAAATGCCTTTGTGAGAAGTTCTGGGTTCTATGTACGTTGGCACCGTTAGGGAATAAAATTCTTAAGGTACTGAGAATGTCCATAATAAATCATACACACTTCAACAAACTAGTGTTAACTCAGTAACTTACTCTAAATGCCGATGAGTTCTGCCTGGTATTCAGGAAACTTTTCTTGACAAAGTGCTGGATTTATGACTTCATGGTCTCAATTAGGAAGTTTGGAGATATACAGTGAAATAAATCATAAACTTAAATTTTAAGTTTAATGGTTTACAAAACTAACCAGTTTCTCAATTCCATTTGAAAAATTAAAAGGCCCATATTGTCATGGCTGCGCCTTTATGATAACAGTGCTGAATAGTATGCAGTAATCACCTCAATAAACCAATTAACTGAAATGCTCGTTCATAATCTCCACTATGTCTTGCTCTGAAATTATCCAGAAAACAAATACGTGTCTCCCCCGCACATCAAAACCTCATTTGACTAAAATGTTATGGAATAAAAGGAAAATTCCATGCCTGACAGTTAATTTTACTGCGACACAATGAAATGAACTTTCTCAGTGCTCACCGTATGTTAGACAACTACATTAAGCAGTGAAGACACAGATGGTTAAAATGCAAACGCCGTGGTCTGCAATCTAGTGACAATCTTCCTTTCACTTAGTCTTTCCTTCAGCCAATCAATATTTATTGGGCATGAATTCACTAGGAGTACTATTTTAAGTACCAGATATTCAGCGAGGATCAAAAACAGCTAAGTCCTTACTTTTTTGATACTTACATTTTAGTGGAAAGAATAGCAAATGAATAAACAGTGATAGGAACCAAGAAAAGTGCTGGCCGGTATTCTCAGTGGTTAGTGTGTGGGCCAGCACACCAAAGGGTCATAAATTCAATTCCTGGTCAAGGGCACGTACCGAGTTGCAGGTTCGATCCCCAGCCCAGGTCCAGCTGTGTGCATGAGGCAACTAATCAATGTGTCCCTCTCACATCAATGTTTCTCTCTCTCTCACTCGCTCCATTCCACTCTCTCTAAAAAAAAAAATCAATGGAAAAATACCCTTGGTTGAGGATTAGCAAAAAAAAGAACCAAGAAGAGTCGTGGGAAAGTAAAAAGAATGAAATTTTAGAAAGCATAGCTAGCAAAGACCTCCCGAATAAGGTACTATTGATAAGAGACCTGAAAGAAATGGAAAAGAGCCACGTGGATATCTGGAAAAAGAGCATTTCAGGAAGAAGAAATGGAATATTTAAAGCCCTTAAAGTGGGGACACACTGGAGACTTAAAAAAACAAAGAGATGCCAATGTAAAAATGGGGAGAAAACTAGGAACTGAGGTCAGAGATGTAGCTGGAGACCAGGTTGTATAGAGTTTTATAGATCACAGAAAGGACCATACATTTATTTCGAATAGATGGGGAAGCCAATAGAAGTACTAAGTGTAAGATTCCACCTTAATTTGAAAAAAAGAAAATCACTCTAACTACAATGGAGGAATCAGGGCAAATTAAAAAAGACTGGTTAAAGGCTACTTCAGTAATCCTAGCAAAAGATGACTGTGCCTTAGACCAGGTTGGTATTGGTGGAGGGGCTGACAAGTGATTGAATTCAGCTTATATTCTGAATATTGAGTCACCAAGAGTGAAAGAAAAATTAAGTGTGACTCTACAGAAGTGTTTGGTGTGAGCAAATGTATCAATGGAGTTGCCATAATTGAGATAGGGAAGACTAGTGAAGAAAGTTGGTAAATGGAAATCAAGACTTCAGTTTGCATAAGTTAAGACTGAGATGCCTATTAGACATCCAATAGAGATGTCAAGTAAACAGCTAGAAATATAAATCTACAGTTCAGATGGCAGGTGAGACTTGACATTTAAAATTTGGGAGTAAGAGCTTAATACATCATATGTAATCAATGAGGGAGCAGATGTGCACAGAAAAGAGGTCCAAGGATTGAACTGAGGAGCAATTCAAAATTTAGATGTTAAGAAGATGCGGAGGATCTGGCAAAAGAACCATCAGAAGAAAAGTCAACAGACTATTGTCTAAATTATCTAGTCTAGTTTCAGTAAGTGACAAAAAAATACAAAAAATAAAAAATAAACAGAAGAGAAAATACTACAATAGTGCTATAGTAGAGGTAGGCTCAGCGAGAGGAAAAATGCATCAACTCTTTGGCAAAATGAGGGCACAGTTCACAGAAAGCGGAACATTTGAGAAGGGTCATGAAAGCCTGGTAGCAACCAATAAGGCAAAGGGGGATAACAGGGCTTTTGTACCTTGTGCCCTGATCCCTACTGACAATCGCCCTTCCAACCAATTCCTCTAGGCCTTTTCAAGACTAACAGGACAGTATTCCACGAGGGATTAGGATGGAATGTAAACTCTTCTAAGTCCCCACCAGCTTCACACCACAATGGTATATGAATGCTAGGGAACCTGGTAAAACCCTTTCTGCCTTTCTTGCCTTCTCATTATCAAAAACACTGAAATGCAGTTCACAGTCTACTCCTCCAGCCAGATTCTGCCAGTCACGTAGGCTGTATCAACATCCATAAAGGTAACCCATTTGACAATTTAACCTCATAATTCCTTGAATCTTCTGTATCTCCAGTCAGTGACCTACATTTCTATCAAAGTTCAGCACCTATTCATATGGCCACATCTTGGACTTATCTTTGCTTGGTATTTTTCTGCCTCTGAAATTCTAAACTCTAACAGTATACTCCTATCTTTCTTAACATAATCTTGTAGATCAGCAATGTTGAATAGAAATAAGATGTGAGCCATTTACATAATTTAATATTTTCTAGTAGTCACATTAAAAAGTAAAAAAACACCACCACCCTCATACATACAGAGAACATTTTGATGGTTGCCAGATGGGAGGAAGGTTGGGAGAGTGGGTAAAAAAGGGAAAGGAATTAAGAAGTACAAATGTGCAGTTATAAAAACAGTCATGAGGATGTAAAGTACAGCATAGGGAATACAGTCAATAATACTGTAATAACTATGTATGGTATCAGACAGGTACTAGACTTGTCAGGGGGGTGGGAAATTAAAAAAATATCACTCATTTTGAAATTAATTTTATTTTTTGCTGAGAAAAAAATGTTTTATTATTGGACTTGACCACAAATTATAATTATTGTCATTTACTAAAGTTCCATAAATGCAGGCTGATCATCTTTAAAGTCTCAAAAAGCCAAATATAAATAAAGCACAAAAAATAAATTCAACTGAAAAAAGTACTGACATAATTCTTCTACATGTTATATGAAACCCTGAAAGAAGCACTGTAATTATCTGAAGTAATATTATAAATGTAATACAAGAGATATTTGGTCTTTAATGTAAATTTAAATGTATATGTCTACAATAATAGATTAAAGCAAATGTATATTATAATTTCTAACAGGAAAAATAAGTTCATTTGCAAACATTCCGTACTCTCCAGTCAGGAGGAAGCAGATGAAGGATCGAATGCCGGACAGTGTGTGGAGCAGGCTGCCTTCTGAAGACGCCTTTCCAGGGCGGCCCAAACGAGCAACGCCAGAGCTCTCCACGCGGCTGCAAAGCTGTTACACTGGAGCCATACAGCCGACCCTCGAGCAACGCGGGGCTTAGGAGTGCTGACCCCTTCAGGAGTCAAAAATCCACATATAACTTTAGTCAGCCCTCCACATTCTCAGATTCCCAACCTCTGAAATTAATTGTATTAATATATTTTACTTAATCCAATACCTCAAAAATATAATCAATGAAACGTAATCAACATAAATATTAGCAATGAGTTACTTTCTTTTTTTTCATACTAAGTTTTCAAACTCCGAGTGTATTTTATACTTAAGCATATTACATTTCAGACACTAAATTGTCTGTAGTCAAGGTAAAATGTATTTTTACCAAAATAAGTATTGTGTTTAATGGAAAAATATTTTACACTGCATGTAGTAAAGAATTTCCCCAAAGTAAAGGTCTGGCGTTTTCCTCTGGCTTGTGGGAGGTAACCTCTGGCCCCCTGGAATATTATGCTTGATGCGAGCATAAATTTCCCTGGGAGCTTCGGTTCATGCCTAATAATCTAATAATATGATTTAGCATGGGACTGGCAACACCAGTATAGTCTTAGGGTAAAGTCTGGCCACACTAGAAAGGCCAACAATGTGACTTAGGGTGAGAGCTTTGGGTCATGCAGTATCGGTTAACCTAGAAACAGAGATCAAACACGTAGGCAATCAATCAATCAATCAGGCCTATGTAAAACTCTGAACATGGACTCTCTGCTGAGGTTCCCTAATGGCAATACTCTATGCATGCTGTCACACATCAATACCAGGAGAGTAACACATCCTGATTCCACGGGGAGAGGAAAGAAAAACTCTGTGCTGGGAATTTCTCATAGGCTCTAAACTTCTCTCGACTGATTTTAATCTGCACCCTTTCTCTGTAGTAAAGTGTAACTGCGAGCTTTACAGCTTTCAGTGAATTCTAAGAGTCCTTTTTAGCAAATTATCAAAGGTGGGGTGGTTTTGAGAACTTCTCTACCTTACAGTTGGTGTCAGAAGTGAGGGTCATCTTAGAAACTGTGCTCTAACCTTGAAGATGTCTAACTCTCTCAGTTGGCCTAAAACTCTTGTACACTGTCTCAGTTTTAAAATTTAAATATAAATTAAATTCAAACTTCAGTTCCTCAGTTGTACTACATACATTTCAAATGCACAATAGCAACATGTGACCAGTGAGTACTCAACTGGGCAATGCAGGCTTAGACATTTATCACGCTAATCCTCTTATGCCGAAACACTTGCTTTTCAACTTCATCTAGCCGTCTAGCTTTTCATATTCCTTCTACTTAACATCACTCATCCTGCTCTCACTTGCCCTCTCCCCCTTTCAGTCTAAGCCCAAGGACCCACACATTAATTACTTTATTGTTAGTGGCCTCAATTCCTTTGCCACCTGTCTTCTATTTGCTATAAACCCCAAACACTGGATCAGTACAACTGGCTTTCTTAACCCACCTACTTACAGATAGACGACTAATGCTGAGGAGAAAAAAATCAATCTGTATAACGAAATAATAACATCCCTTGGGCCTTTAATCAACTATCTTAGCTGTCCTTGACCACTCCTTCTCTCATTCCGCCAGCAGCTAACTTGACTTTCTCCGCTCTCGCCCATGTCCTTACCCTCTCACCAGCTAGCCTCCTACTACAAATAGAAAATTAGACAAACGGCATTAAGTACTTCACTTCTACCTAAAAAATTACCCACAGCCACTACGTCCTTTACCTTCTTCTATCCTTGTGCAAAGACCATTTCTAGCAACTATATGCTCATATTCAGTCACCTCTTCCTCATGGGTCTGGCTATGAGGCTATCTTTTCTGTAACAATTACAGTCAACTCATCTTGCTCACTACTATATTCTCAACCTCACCTTATAATCAAGCCTCATATTTAACAAAACAAAAACTCCCTCTTGCTCTTGGTTAAGTGTGAGAGGATCTGAGATTTTACCCTACTTACAAGCTAACAATCCAATCTAACACAGTTGCATAAATGCTGGCAGACGACACGAGACCCCAGGGCAGAGAAAAAGGACTTTGGTATTCAGGGCAGGAAAGCAGCATGAGCAGCAACACACAGGCTGCATCCCCACTCTGAACCCCCCCAGGGCCATGTGAGGAGGACCAGGTAACATCTGCACAGACACTTGGGTGCATTTAGGAGAGAAACCCTGAGCTTGAGGAATGAAAATCTTTTATGACAGGAAACAGTTTGATTTATCCGTTAACTCCAGAGGAGAAGCTGTCTCTGTGTTCCAAGGCTGCTCACCTACACAAATACCCTTGGAGGGGCAGTCAGCACCTGCTCTGCAAGACATGAAGAAAGGTGACGCAAAAAGAATGCTCTCCCAACCCCGTGTCCTGCTCTAGCTATGTCTTCCTCAATATGCCTCCACTTCCTTAACAGACTGTAATCTGGCTTCCACCTCATTCATTCCATTAGTATTTCCCTTGGCAAAGTCATCAACAATGTCCTAGTTGCCTTTTTGGAGCAACCACCCTCTTCATCATTTCATTCCAAACCTCTCTCCTTTGGCCTCCATGAAGTGTGTTCCACTTTTCTCCTGTTGTTCCGACTTCCTTCTAGTATCTTCTGCTGAGCCTCCTTTCTCTGGCTGCTCATTTAACACTGATTTTCCTCCTGCCCCTCTTTTTCTCTATACTTAATTTGAATGATACCTATCCTGCTGTTTTTAAAGGCCACCTATATGCTAGTTACTACCAAAGTTTTATGTTCAGCCAGAACTAGCCAAGCTCCAGTATTTCCTATATATCTCTAGCTGGATATCCCAGACTTAAAATGCCTTAGCCATTCTCGTTCCCCACTCACACTCCCCACTCGAACAATTCATATCCCCTCTTTAAACTGTTGTCACTCCTTTAATTTCCTATCTATATTGATAGCACTAGGATCAATCCAATAAAGCAAGACATAAAATTGAGCTACCCTAGATCAAGCACGGGCAAACCACGGCTCATGGGCACATCCAGCCTACTGCCTGATGAATTTTTTTTTAAATCCTCACCGGGAATATGTTTATTGATTTGGGGGGGAGGGCCACCGATGTAAGAGAGAAACATTGATCGGTTGCCTCCTGTATGCACCCTGACCAGGGACTAAACCTGCAACCTAGGTATGTGCCCTGACCGGGAATCGAAGCCACAGCCTTTTGGTGTATGGGACAAGGCTCCAACTAACTGAGCCACCCAGCCAGGGCCTGATTATTTTTTTTTAATAGCACCTTTACTTAGGTATAATTCACATGCCATAAAGTACACCATTTTAAAAGGTAGAATTCAGTGGTTTCAGTATATTACCAGTGTTGCCTGTTTTCATGAGGTTTTCCTGGGACACCACCATGACATTTGTTTATATGCTGTCTACGGCTACTTTCAGTGCAGTACAAAAGCAAAGCTGAGTAGCTCTGCACAGAGACCATATGGCCTATAAAGCCTAAAATACTATTTTGGCTTTTAGGGGGAAAAATGTCTGTCAGCCTCTCTCCTGGATTGCTTGATGTCTCTCAGCTCCCATATACAATCTGCTACTAAATCTTGTAATAATATACTTCCTAAGTAATAGTGAGAGCCACCAGTGAGAGCTTATTAAAACTATTCTAAACACTTTCATTTTTTAAAAGACTTTTAAAAAATCGACACATAATGAACATGGCATAAAATTAACTACTTGAAGTGTACACTTCAGTGGTTTCAAAATATTCACTATGCTTTGCAATTATCCCCGCTACCTAATTCTAGAATATTTCCGAAAGGCAACTGTACAATGAGCAGTTAGTCCTTGTTGTCCCGGCCCCCGCTGCCTGGTAAGCACAGGCCTACCTTCCGTCTCTACAGACCTATCTTTTCTGGACATTTCATGTAAATGGCATCATAATATGTGGCCTTCTCTGTCTGCCTTCTTTCACATAACGATGTTTTCCAGGTCTGTCCATGCTGCGGCATGTATCAAGACTTTATCCCTTTTTAGCACAGAATAATGTTCCATGACATGGAGATGCCCCATTTGTGTATCCATTCATCAGCTGATAGGCATTTGGCTTGTTGCATTTGGCTAATGAGCATGTTGCATGAACTAAGCACTTTACAAATACATAATCCTTACAACCACCCTTTGAGATAATTGATATCATCATCATTATTACTATTATTATCTTCATTTTAAAGATGAGAACACTAAGGCAGTGAAATTTAAAAACTCGTTCCAGGTCACAAAGGTAGTGAGCTGGGATTTGAATCATGGAATTCTGACTCTGTCCATACTCTTAGCTACTAACAAAGCTGCCTTGTTTAACTATACCTAAAATCCTTTTTCTCTGTCCCCATCACAACTACTTACCAGACCTCCTCAGCTCTCATCAGTTTTACTGCAGTAGTCTTTCAATTGCTCTCTCAGACTCTAATCTCATCTCCCTCAAATATATCCTCAAATCGCCACCAAACTGCCCTTTTAAAATTCTAAGTCGAACTGTGTCCTGGCCTTTGTAAAAGCCCTCTATGGCTCACTATCATTCAACAACAGATCAAACTTTTAGTGGCCACAAATTCATTTATTTAAATGAAATCTTATGTGGAACTCCAATAGGCATATTAGATGTAAAAGCAGAGATGCTCTTGTTGAACAGGAGGAAAACATGGGGTTGGTTGAATGCATTTGTAGGAAAATAATCTCTTAGCCTTGCCTCATATACCCACCTCCTTAGAGAAGGCATTTTAGACATTTTCAAAGAAGCCTGAGAACATCTGGAATAATCTAAGAAACCACCAGCCCATCACTTAGTCCTCTAAGAAACTAGTTATAGTTCCCTAAATACATCAAGTTATTTCGATACTTTATAGAGTCTTCGCATATGTTTCCCTCTGGAAAACTTACTTCCACTTGGCAAACATCATAATTGAAAACTTTGTTCAGACATTTCTTCCTTTATAAAGCCTTCTCTAACCCACTCCTTATTTCAACAATTGCAAATATTGCTCACCACCTTTATTACATTCTGACTGTTGACGTCCTTTATAAAATATAGTACTCAAAACTGAAGGCAATATTCCAGGCACGGTGTGACTGCCACAACTCTCTCAGCGAATCTGAGCTTGGAATCAAGCAGTCAGCTAGTTCCCAAAGCAGTTTTGTGTCTTAATCTGACAGCACTAGGATCAAGTTGCCATCTAGTAACTCTTATACCTGGAGTAGACACTTTCAAGCACTGTAATTCCTCACTTCAACCAACCTTGCAAAACTGGGTCAAACCTACCATCTGTGTTCTTCACTCCTACACCTAAACTGCCAAGTACTGCTCACAAACAACCCACAAAACAAGCCACAAGCAAAGTGCCAACAAAGTTAAGATCTCCAACAATTGCTAGCCTATCACTGCTGCCTATCAGACCAACTTCTCCCCCTATCATAACTTCTTTCATTTCCTTTAGCTGCTATTACAAGATCTCATCTCAGTATATAGTTTTCCTACTTCTCAAAAATCAGTATTAGGTAGTCAGATTCTCAATTTTAATCCCCCAAACATCAATCTCACACAAATACTTCTGCAAACTTATCAGCCTTCAACTACACCCTACTTTCTTCCTGTCTATCTCACCCAAGACTTACCCCCCACCTATGCACTATAATGGCTCCCATGTATCTCCTTAAGGAATGCTCCAGTAAATCTCACTCTCTCCCTTACGTCCACATTTCCTCAGTCCTACTGGCTCTTTCCCTCAACATAAACTATAGGTTTAAGTCAAATACAGAATAAAAAGACACACACTCAACCAGTGCCCCTTCCAATTATGCCTTCCGGTCACAGTCAGATTTCTTAAAAGAGTCATTTATGCTACTGGCCTTCGAAGTGGGGTGTGAATGTTTAATCTTAGTGGTTGCTCTGGGGATTTTAATATGCATTTTAAGTTATCACAATCTACTTCAAATCAATGCCCACTTGTTTCTGGTAAAATATAGCAACTTTATTCCAAAATAACTCCATTTCCTCAACCTTCCTTCACATACTTATATTACATCAATATATGCTAGAAATCCAGAAACAAAGCACTATACATACTTCTCTAAGCCATTTTATGTCTTTTAAAGAAATTAGGAGAAGGAAAATATATATATACTTATGGAGTCTTTATTTCCTATATATTCATCTTTTCTGATTTTCTTCATTTCCTCCTGTGGATATGTTATCATTCGGTGTCATTTCTGTTCAGCCTGAGCACGTCCTTTAGAATGTCTTGTGTAGCAGGTCTGGTTATAAGAAATTCTCTCAGTCTTGGGTTATTTTGGAATGTCTTTATTTTGCCTTCATTTTGAATGACAGTTTTGCTAGATACAGAATTTATGGCTCACAGTTTTTTATTTCAGTGTTGATCCACTGTCTTCTGGCCTCCATTTTTTCTAATAAAAACTCAGTTATAAATCATATTGTTACCTAATGAGTAATTTTTCTCTTGCTCCTTTCAAAATCCTCTCACTATTTGTCCTTCAGCAAATTGACAATGATGTGTCCAGATGTGACTCTCTCTGTATTTATCCTACTTGAGATTTGCTGAGCTTCTTGAAAATGTAATGTTCATGCTATATTTTGGAAGTTCTTGGCCATTATTTCTTCAAGATTTTGGTCCCTTTTCTTTCCTTTCCTTCTGGAATTCCCATTACAAATACGTTAGTATACCTGATATTGCCCTACAGGTCTCTGAGGCTCTGATTATTTTTTCAATTATTTTCTCTCTGTTCTTCAGAGTAGATCATTTTTATTAATATTTCTTCAAATTTGCTGGTTCTTTCTTCTGCCACCTCAGATTTGCTATTGAACTCATCTAGTGATTTTTTTTCTCATTTCAGTTATTCTATGTTCCAACTTTAGAATTTCCATTTTGTTCTTTTTTTCTATTTCCTTACTGAGATTCCCAATTTAAGTCATTGTCATCATATTTACTGTTAGTATTAAGACATGATTTCTTTTGTTTGAACAAATTTATAACTGCCATGAAGTTTTTGCTAAAAATAACATCTAGACTCACTCAGAGAAAGTTTCTATTGATTACTTTCCTTCCTCAGTATGGATCACATGTTCCCGGATTTTTTCTTTAACAACCTGTAGTGTTCTTTTTATAAAACTGGGTATTATAGATAATATATTAAACCAATTCTAGATTATGTTTACCCACTCTGAGGACTATTGTTGATTCTGTTCTTCTTTGTTTTGTTCTGTTTTTTAGTAACCCTCTTGGAAATAATTAGAGCGTCAGCCTGTGCACTGACGGGTCACAGGTTCGATTTCTGGTCAATGGCACGTACCTCGGTTGTAGGTTTGATCCCCAGCCCTGGTCAGGGCATGTGTGGGAGGCAACCAATTGATGTGTCTCTCTCACATACATGTTTCTCTCCCTCTCCCCTCCACCCCCTCCCTCCCTTCCACTCTCTCTAAAAATTAATGGAAAAAATATCCTTGGGTGAGAAGAAAGAAAAGGGGAGAAAGAAAGAAAGGATTTTCATGAAGTAAAGCTTCCCAACTTGATGTCTGCCATTGGTTCATTTTCAGAGTGCTAACCAGTCGTTTCTGACACAGTTTTGTCCAGTTCTAGATTTGCTCTTTAGGGAGATTTGCCAACTTCTTTACTCTATCATTGCCAGAAGCCCCATCACTTCTATTTATCTTATTTTCAATCTATATCTGAATATATTTTAGAACAGTTATTATATTATAGATAGGTAATATTTATGTCTATATAAATATATTTTGATAAATTGGGCTAAACAATTTAAAAGGTATTAATATGTTATAGGATCAGGTTTAGAAAACATTGGTAAAAACTCTGTTTCCCCTTCCTCACTATGTGCTCATACCTCAGCCCACTACATTCTGTTCTATTTTAGCTACACTAGTAAAATAGTTCTCTTTGAGAGCAGCGAGAACATCTTTGTCACAAAGCCAGAGGCTACCTTTCAGTCCTTATCATATTTGACTTTTCCAAAGCACTCAACCCTGACTTTTTTGAAATTCCTATTTTCCTTTATCACAATCTTATTTCATCAACAGCAGCTTTTTCATATACTTCATGGCCTCACTTTCAACTTAAACACTTAGGGCACTAGGATTTCATCTTTAAGCCTATTCTCTACATTGTCCCATTTGATTACCATGTATCCTCTACCTGCCGATGGAGCCAGTATCCTCAGGCTCCATCTTATCCTTGACTTCAGGGCCAATATAGCCACTCTCTTAATGGACAACTTTTCCCTGACTGGTGCCTCAAACTCAGAATGTCTAAAACACCACGGCTCATCCAAGCTATTCTTAGCCCTGGTATTCTCTGTCTCAGTAAGTGACGCTTCCACTCACACCGATAACGGTCAGAGATCTAAAAGGCATCTTAATACCCTCTTGCTCACTTTCTCCTTTACCTAGTACTGTAATTTTCAAAAAGTTTAGTAAACCACTGGTATGCTTAATTATCTAAAATTTTAGGAATACTGGCCAATTATTTTCCATAAACAATGATGAAATAAAAAGCCCCGAGGGGAGAAGCTGGAGTCGTCATTACACAAGGGGGGAAACTGTGGATTTACCGCCACGCCGCTGGCTGTGCCCCCTCAGTACCAGCACTCTTCCTGGAGAGCCTGCCGCGCCCTCTCGCTGGGGCTCAGTAAGAGGGGACAGAGATTCTTCACATTAAGATTATCCCGTTGCTATGCCCATGACCTAAATTCCCAAAACAGAAATTTGGCCCATATTTATTATCAAAAATCCTCCCAGAAACACTTAATTGAAGCTCTTTTATATGGAAGAACACAGTTTTCAAAGTAGTGAATGGGAAAGAACATGTGCTCCAGAGTTGGCTAGTCCTTGGGTTAAATCTGTTCCATCACTATTTAATTAAATGACCCTAGGCAGATTATTCAGCCTCTTTGAACCTCAGTTTCTTCGTCTGTAAAATGATGATAAAAATATCTACATTACAAAATTACTGTGAAGTTAAAATCAAATAGATGAAGATGCTGCCTTACTTCAATACCTTGGGGTGGTGAACACACAATACAATATACAGATGACTTATTACAGAATTGTACACCTGAAACTATACAATTTTATTAATCAATGTCACTCCAATAAATTCAGTAAAATTTTAAAAAGAGCCTCGGGGGGGAAAACAACCTCATCATTCTCAAATTTTACTAGACAGCTTCCTAACTGGTCTTGGTATGTTCCATATCAATTCCTTCTCATACGGCAGTACTTCAAGATAAAACTCAATTCTTTTACACAGTTGGTTCACTCAGTTATTCACTCATTCATTCAGTGAACAGCTGCCGATCATCTCCCTCAGTGAATATCTGAGCCCAACAGTATAAACTGGAGAGCAAGAAGACACAAAAACAGAGTCCCTACACTTGCTGAGATTGTTCTCTGGTGGGAGACAGAAACCATGAAATAATGACAAAAATAAATGTAAACCCACAACTAATATAAGTACTACTAAGAAAGGGTATTGTGACAGGGGATTTGGCAAAGTCAGAGAACTCACACCAAGTCCTTCACTCTTGAGCCTTTCCTATCTTAGCCTCATTTTCGGCCATTTCCTCACGCATGGCCTACATTGAAACCACACTAACAACTCCAGAAATAGGAAATGTACCATACTCTCTCTCATCCTGCAATTTTTTGAACATGCTACAACATATCAGAAATACGTTGTTGCCCTCTACTTAATTCCAGCAAATATCCCACGATTGCAGTTATTTGTATTTCTTCCTTAAAGCCTTCACCATCCATGATGTTAATGTTAAGCACCTGATCATTTCGGTGTCTGCCAATTCCTCCACCCGTTAATTGACTTTCCCCATTATAAATGACTAATATTTTATGGGAAGATATACTGTCATGATGCCAAAATCCTGTCCTCATCTGTATTAGTTTCTTAGGGCTGCCCAAACAAACAGCCACAAAGTAGGTAGCTAAAAACAACTATAATTTATTCACTCAGTTCTGAAAGCAGAAAGTCAAGAATCATGGCTTAGGCAGGGCCCCCACTTTCTCTGAAGGATCTAGAGGAGAATCTTTTCTATGCCTCTTCTAGCTTCTGGTGTCTGTCAGTTTTCCTCAACTTGTAGCTGCATCACTCCAATACTTTGTTCATTTTCAAGTTTGGGTTATTCCTGCGTCCCTTCCAATTCCATATGAATTTCAGAATCAGGTTATTAATTTCTACAAAAATGTCAGCTTAGATTCTGATAGGATTGCACTGAATTTGTACCTCACGTTGAGTAGTGATGCCATCTTAATGTTAATGCTTACAACCTATGAATGAGATGTTTTTCCAATCATTTAGATCTTCTTAAATTTCTCTCACCATTGTTTTGTACCCTTTTGTACTTTGCAGAGTATAAGATTTGCACTGCTTTTATTAAATTTATTCCTAAGTATTTTACTCTTATTGATGCTACTATAAACTGAATTGTTTTACTTCTCTCATTTTCAGATTGTTCACTGTAATGGTATACAAATACAAATCAATTGCACATATTGCTTTTCTATCCTGAAACCTTAATAAAATCTTATACACGGTGGTGCAGAAGTAGGTTTACAGTTATTTGTATGGAAAATACAATAATAAATAATAATACAAGAATAAACTCTGTGTTTCACATACACACAACTCTAAACTTACTTCTGTCCCACCCTCTCTAAGTTCTCAAAGTTTTTAATGGATTAATTAGGATTTTTTACATACAAAATCATGTCTTCTGTAAATGCAGCTTTACTTCTTCCATTCTTCTAAGCACTGCTTTAGCTGCATCCCATAGGTTTTGGTCTGTTGTGTCTTTATTTTCATTCATCTCAAAGTATTTTCTGAATTCATTTTTGATTTCTTTGATCCTTTGCTTATTTCAAAATATAGTTTTATTTTCACATATCTCTGAGTTCCCCCCAAATCTTCCTGCTATTCATTTCTAATTTCATTCCACTGTGATTGCAAAATACATTTCGTATTACTGCTAACTTTTTAAATTTATTCAAGTTTAGTTAGCATATGGTCTTACCCTCAAGAATGTCTGTGTTTAACTACAAAGCATGTATATGTTTTTGTTAGGTGGAGTGTCCCGCAGATGTCTGTTAGTCTAGTTGCTTTACATAGGGTGGTTCAAGTCTTATTTTTCCCTGCTGATCTTCTGTCTAGTTTTCAATCCATTATTTCAAGTGGCACATTGAAGCCTCTAACTATTACCATTATCTTTTTTCCCTTCATCTCCGTCAGTTTTTGTTTCGTGTATTTTGGTGCTTTGTTATTAGACACATAACTGTTATATTTTCCTACTGCATTAACACTTTTATCGTTATAAAATGTCCCTCTTTACCTCTAGTAAGTAAAGAAAAAGTCTTCTGTATTTTAAAGTCTATTTTGTCTCAGATCAGCAGTCACTCCAGCTTTCTTGTGGTTGCTATCTGCATGATATATCTTTTTCCAATTTCAGCCTACTTGTAACTTTGAATTTAAAGAATGTCTCCTGTAGACAACATACATTTGGATCACGTGTTATTTAGTCTAACAGTCATTGCCTCTTCATCATATTATTCCATCCATTTATACTTAAATACTGATATAGTTGAAATTTATGTCTCCTATTTTACTTTTTGTTTTCTATGTATTTCATGCCTTTTTTTCTTGTATTTCTCCATTACGGTTTCTTTTGCATCAAGTGAATATTTTCTCATTACACATTTCAATTTCTTTTTTTAATTTTAAATCATTTTTTAATTTTTCCATTGTGGCCTGGCCAGGCGTGGCTCAGCCTAGGATCCGGGCGATCGGGGCTCGATTCCTGGTCAGGGCACATGCCCGGGTTGCAGGCTTGATCAATGACTCTCTCCTCATTGATGTTTCTATCTCTCTCTCCCTCTCCTTTCCTCTCTCTGAAATCAATAAAGATATATTTAAAATAAAAAATTTTTTTTCCATTGCAGTTGACATACATTATATTAGCTTCAGCTGTGTACCCCAGCGATTAGACATTATAAAACTAAGTGATCAGCCCGATAAATCCTGCGCCCATCTCACACCATATATAGTTATTACAATATTACTGACTCTATTCCCTGTGCTGTACTTTACATCCCCATGACTATTCTGGAACAACCAATTTGTACTTCCTAATCCCTTTCTCATCCATTGCCTCAACCTCCATCCCATCTGGCAACTGTCAAAATGTTCTCTGTATCTATGAGTCTGTTTCTGTTCTACTTGTTTGTATATTTTGTTTTTCAGATTCAGTTGTTGATAGGTATGTATTTATTGCCATTTATTGTTCATATATCTTTAATCTTTTTCTTCTTCTTAAAGAAGACCCTTTAACATTTCATGTAATACTGGTTTGGTGGTGATGAACACCTTTAGCTTTTTCTTGTCTGGGAAGCTCCTTATCGGTCCTTTAATTCTAAATGATAGCTTTGCTGGGTAGAGTAATCTTGATTGTAGATCCTTGCTTTCCATCATTCTGAATATTTCTTGCCAATCCCTTCTGGCCTACAGAGTTTCTGTTGAGAAATCAGCTGACAATCTTTAAAAAAATTTTTTTTTTAATTTATTGATTTGAGAGAGAGAGAAAGAAAGGGAAACAACACTGATTTGTTGTTTCACTTATTTATGCATTTATTGGTTGATTCTTCTCTGTACCCTGATTGGGGACTGAAACCACAACCTTGGCATACCAGGATGATGCTCTAACCAACTGAGCAACCTGGCCATGCCTCAGATGACAGTCTTATGGGAGCTCCCTTGTAGGTAACTAACTGCTTTTCTCTTGCTGCTTTTAAGATTCTCTTTGTCTTTAACTTTTGGCATTTTAATTATAATGTGTCTTGGTGTGGGCCTCTTTGGGTTCATCTTGTTTGGGACTCTCTGTGCCTCCTGGACTTGTGTATTTCCTTCACCAAATTAAGAAAGCTTTCTGTCATTTTTTCAAATAGGTTTTCAATTTCTTGCTCTCTCTCTTATGCCTCTGACACCCCCATGATGCAAATGTTTATACACTTAAAGTTGTCCCAGAGGCTCCTTATAATATTCTCATTTTTTAAAATTTTTTTCCTTTTTGCTGTTCTGATTGGGTGTTTTTTGCTTCCTTATATTCCAAAGTGTTTGATTCTCAGCTTCATCTACTCTACTGTTGATTCCCTGTAAATTATTCTTCATTTCAGTTAATGTATCCTTTATTTCTGACTGGTCCTTTTTTACGCTGTTAAGGTTCTCACTAAGTTCCCTAAGCATCCTTATAACCAGTGTTTTGAACTCTGCATCTGGAAAAAGACTGCTTGTCTCCATTTGGGTTTTTTTTTTTTCTGGCATTTTGTTCTGTGTTTTCATTTAGGACATGTTTGTCTCCTCATTTTGGCAACTTCTTTGTGTTTGTTTCTATGTATTAGGTAGAGCTGCTTACGTCTCCCAGGCTTGGTAGAGTGGCCTAATGTAGTAGGTGTTCTGTAGGGTCCAGTGGCATAGTTTCTCCATTCCCTGAGCCAGGCATTTCATGTGTGCCCTCCTGTGTGAGCTGTGTACACCCTCCTGTTGTAGTTGAGCCTTAACTGCTATTGGCAGGTCAATGGGGGAGTGCTTTACCTCAAGGCACATCAGCTGCAAGGACTGGCTGAGACCACTGTGGACAATCAACTATGCAGGGGCCTACCTCATGTAACAGGATTTACTTCAGTGAGGCTCTGGTGCCAGCTGAGCCTGCCCCTTTAGTGTGTCACTTGTGGTGTTTGGGTGGTGCTTCAAAGTGGTCTGAAGCTATCCACTTGGTGCGTTGGCTCTGGGGCCTCCCCAGAGGTGCAGGCCAACGTCAGCCAACATCTGTGTTCTGTTCAGGAGCATGGGCTACAAAGCGATCTGCAGATGGCTGCTACTTGTGTTGGGCTTGGCGGTGCCCAAGAGAGGCCAAGCTGCAAACCAAGGCCAACTGCTGCTAGTACCTGGCCTAACAATTAATTATATATAAATAAAGCTTATAATTCATATAATACATATTTCATACAGGTGATTTTTAAATAATTTAAGAGAAGAAAGAAGTATGTATCTCTTCTGTCTTTTATAATTACGTAATTACCTTTGTTGGTGCTCCTGCGTTTTTGTTTGGTCCCAAATTAATATCTGGGGTCACCTGCTATCACCCTGAAAAACTTCCTTCATTATTTCCTGTAATATACGTCTGTCAGCACTGTAAATTCAGTTTTAATTATCCGGGAAAACATTTCAGCTTCATTTTTGAAAGGTTTACCAGATGCAGGATTTTGGTTAACAGGGTTTTTTTGAGCACTTTATAAATGTTATCCTATTGCCTTCTGGCCTTTGTTTCTGCTGAAAAATCTGTTGTTAACCTTTTTTTTTTTTTTTTTTTGTGAAAGGGGGGGAAGGAGGAAGGGGGAGAAAGAGACATCGATGTGAGAGAGACACATCGACTGGCTACCTCCTGCATGCGCCCCGACCAAGAGGCTGGGGATCAAACCTGCAATCCAAGTATATGCCCTTTACTGGGAATCAAACCTGGGACTCTTTGGTCCATGGGCGGACACTAACCACTGAGCCACAGCAGCCAGGGCTCTTTGAGAATCTTTAAGATAGGTGTTTTAAAGTATTTTTCTAGCATTATCTGTCATCAGGTCTTTCAGGATAAGTTTTTGTTGATTTCTTTTTTCTATGAACGAGCCATACTTTCCCGTTTATATATCTTGTGATTTTTTTTGATGATGACAACCAGACATTTGAATCTAATAAAGTGGTAACCATGGAAATCAGAGTTACTTAAATTTGCTGTATTTGGCTATTATTTTTGCTTTTTTATTGTTGCAGTCTATCTCTGCGTCAAGGATCAGCCTAGGTGTAAACTTAATGTCTTCGCATGTCTTTTCTAGGCCTCTACCTTTCTCTGGATATGTGTGGTCACTTCCTAGTTTTCCCTATATATGTAATTGTTTTAGGATGTGCTTGTCTTTATTGTCTGGTTTCCAAAAGGGGAAAAGAGAAAAATCAATGGGAGGATAAAAACAGGTTACCAGCTGGCGAGGGAGAAGCTGGCAACAATGGGGGGGGTGCTTAGATCTGCTGTTAATCTTAATGGGTTCCCTTTATGTGACACATCATTTTTCTCTTGATGCTTTCAATACTTTCTCCTTGTTTCTGACTTTCACTGTTCATACTATGATGAATCTGTTTGTGGATTTCTTGGCGTTTAATCCTACTTGGATTTTGTTGAGCTTCCTAGGCATGTAGGTTATTGTTTTTCAATAAATTTGTGAAGTTTTTCTGCACGCGCTCTCTCTCTTTCTTTCTTCGTTTGGTACTCCCATTATACACATATGTTGCACTGGATAGTGTCCCACATTTCTCCAAGGCTCTGTTAATTGTTCTTAATTTGTTTTTCTCTCTGATCTTCAATTTGCATAATGTCTATCAATCTATCTACAAATTCACTTCTTTTGCTTCTTTCAGTTCAAATCTATAGTTAAGCCTCTTCAGTGAATATTTTTATTACTTTACTTTTCAATTCTAATTTCTATTTGGTTCTTTTTTTTTTAATCCTCTCCTGAGGATATTTTTTCATTGCTTTTCAGATAGAGTAGAAGGGAGAGACAGAAAGAGAGAGAGAGAGAGAGAGAGAGAGAGGGAGGGAGGGAGAAGGAGAGGGAGAGAGGGAGAGAGAGAGAGAAATATCGATGTGAGAGAGGCACATCAACTGGTTGCCCCCCCAACCCCAACTAGAGAATGCCTGCAACCGGGCACTCTCCCCTGGCAGGAATTGAACCCAGGACCCTTTAGTCTGTAGACTGATGCTCTAACCACTGAGCAAAATCAGCTAGGGTTCCATTTGGTTCTTTTTAAAAATGATTTCTCTCTCTTCAATAATATTCTCTATTTGATATGACACTGTCGTCATATCTTCATTTACTACTTTAATTGCGAAATTCTTTGTTTCTATAAACATGTCATAATGGCTAATTTAAAGTCTTTCTCTGATAGATCTGACATCTGGTCTCTCTTACAGGCAGTTTCCGTGGTCTGCTTTTTCCAGCGCAAGGATCACTTTGCGCATTTCTTTGCATGCCTGGTAGTTTTCTTGTTATTTCAGATAATACATTGTAGCACCTCCAGGTACTGGTACACCTCTAACCTGGACGTGTTATTGTTATTGCTTGTTTATTTGTTTAGTGACTAGCTAGAGTGTTTTAGTGAAGTTTATTCCCCCATACATAGTGTTCATCTTACAATGCTGTCCCTCAGGAAGAAATAGCTTTGGTATATCCACAGTTAGCCTCAGATCACTGGATCACCGTCGTTTGGGTAGGGCACTCTTTCTATCTTTCCTTAACCACACTCAGCTGTTAAACCCCAATAACTGCTGGCTGGTTGCTTTATTGTTTTCAACAATGCCCTGGAATGTAAACTGTTCTACAAACAATCCAATCAAATTCTCATTCCTTTGAACAAAAGGATGACAAACAATCCAATTTAAAAATGGGCAAAGGACCAAATTAGACACTTCTCTAAAGAGGGTATACAGATGGCCAAAAGATATATGAAAAAATGCTCAAAGTCACTAATCATCAGAGATGCAAATTAAAACCACAACGAGGTATCACCTCACACCTGTCAGAACGGCTCTATCAACAAGTCAACAAACAACAAGTGCTGGCGAGGGTGTGGAGAAAGGGGAGCCCTCGTGCACTGCTGGTGGGAATGCAGACGGGTGCAGCCACTGTGGAAAGCAGTATGGAGTTACCTCAAAAGAGTGAATATGGAATTGCTTTTTTACCCAGTGATCCCATTTCTAGGAATATATCCTAAGAAATGCAAAACACCAATCAGAAAGAACTTATGCACCCCTATGTTCATAGCAGCGCAATTTGCAATAGCTAAGATCTGGATACAGCCCAAGTTCCCCCCAGTAGATGAGTGGATAAAAAGCTGTGGGACATTTACACCATGGAATACTACACAGCTGTAAAACAGAAGGATCTCTTACTTTTGGGGGCAGCATGGATGGAACTAGAGAGTATTATGCTAAGCAAAATAAGCCAGTCAGAGAAAGACAAGTATCACATGATCTCACTTGTATGTGGAATATAATGAAAAAAATAAACTGATGAACAAAATTGATCCAGAGACACAGAAGCATGGAACAGACCAAGGGATCTCAGAGGGAAGGCGGGGTTGGGAGAGTGGGTGGGGAGAGATTAATCAAAGAACTTATAGGCATATATGCATAACCCATGGAAAAAGACAACACAATGGGGAAGACCTGCCGGTGGGGCAGATGCAGGGTGGAGGGGATCAATGGGAGGGGGAAGGGGACATCCGTAATACTTTCAACAACAAAGATACATTTTTTTAAAATTCTGGTTCCTTTGAAGCAATAATTTCTGAGATCAGTGTATGATTTGTGTTCTGGCATCAGTAAAGCTCTTGTGTTTATTCTCTCGTTCTCTCCTGCAAACTATCTGGTCTACAGTTTAGCCTGTCTCTTGAATCTCCTCTGAAACGCCCTTTACCACAACCTCCACTGTTCTTGTGAGGATCTTCAGGATTGAGCTTCATTCTCTGTAATAAAATCAGTTTCTTTGGGAAGAAATTAGAAGCTGTTGTACAGTCTGTTTCTCCCTCTGGACAAATCTCTGAGCTAGGTGTGGGGACAATGGCAAAGTTCTCTCTGAGTGACACTCTCACTCCAGCTAAGAGCTCAATGGAGGGAGAGGAAATGTAGTCTGAGATCTTCTCAGCTTGCTTCTATTAGGATGGAAGCACCAACTTACAACTTGAGGCAAGAGTGATCTGGGCCCCAGTACTCTTAGCATGCCATACCCAAACTCTGTAAATAAGGGCTGGGTGGGAAAAAAGAGTCCCCACTCTTTAATTGCACTCACCCAGGACTTATTAGCAGCAGTAGGCAGCTAGCTGGGGGAAAGATGAGACATGCTGAGGTCCTGTTCCTCTGGGAAGAAAGCTGTTAGTCTAACTTGGAGGTGTGGGAGTTGGGGAACTCTATTCCAACTAGAGTAGTCTTCAGTAGCATCTCTATCTTGCTGAGCTGGCAAGAGGGAAAGAGAGAGTAGTACTGGTTGAAAAGCCCAGACTCTCACCTTGGCCATGTGGCTCAGCTGGTTGGAGCATTGTCCTGGACACCAAAAGGTTGTATGTTCGATTACCAGTCAGGGTGCATAAGAGAAGGCGGATGATGGATGCTCATTCTCTCTCTCTCCCCTCCACCTTCCCTCAAAATCAATTAAAAAAACCACACCATATTCTCGGGTGAGGATTAAAATACCCAGACTCTCTCATTGCTTGCCAAATTTTTATAGATGTTCCTGAGTAAATATTTCTTCATTTGCTGTTCACCCTTAGGACCATTTCCAGAGACTAAATGGCTGTGTTTACTTTTTTATTTTATTTTAATAAATAATTTTCACTGGGGAGTGGGTCAGCAGAGCTCCTCCTGTTATCACACCAGAAGTCAATCTCCCATTTGTTCAACATGGAGGTGAACGGAGCAGAGTGCTAGGGTTCTACATATGCCTCCTCATTTCACCTTCACAACTGTGAAGCATGTATTACAGGTCTTACTTTTGTAGAAAATAATGAATCCCAGAATCATTTAGTAATTTGCTCTAAAGCAGCAAAAGGTGGCAAGGATCTGATTCAAAAGTAGGTCTAACCGCCTCCAAAGCTCACATACTTGATTAAGCCTATCCTTTCATCTTTTTCACAGATACATTTAAAAATCAGAATTCATGAGATAGTTACATCCCTGTTGCAGTCACAATGATTTCTTTGGGTAACACATAATTTTATTCCTCATCTAAATCGTTTAAAATAATACCATGAGAAGTACTATTCTGTTTCCACATGCCTTGAGCTACATTCCCACAAAGAATGTATGTGACCAGGGAATTGTTATCTTTTACGTAGTCTTACAATCTGTTTTCCTAGAGAACAGAATAGACCTGATGTGTACTGTGTTTGGTTATTTTATTATTATGAACATTAAGATGACATGGTCTCTATTCTCTCAAGATTAACACTGTGCAAAAGCACATATACAAAGTCAATTAAACATATTATTAAGACATAATGATTATAAAAAAAATCTCCTTTAAAAAGGACTCACACTTACCCTGAGATTCTTAGCCACAAAATTATAAGATGTCTGAGGAAAGTTTAACACACCAAAAAATCCACAGTCATAACTGATTTGTCATTTATAAAAACATTCCACTTTAAACGTGATTTCGTGCTTTTAAATGTATTTTAAATTAGTACGTGTCAAAATTTTACCATCCATATTTAAACCAAAACAAAACCAGAAAAAAAAGAAACTAGATAAACCTAAATTATATAAGAAGAACTTTTCTCTGTAGTCACTTGCCAAAAGGGAAATAATCAGGAATAGAAAGTCATGTCAATCTAGATTTGAAAGTTTAGCCTTCAGCTCTACTTGGCTCCATCTATTACCGTTATAAAAAAAAAAATTGGGGGCAGTTTTTACCCCCTTGAAAAGTGAGATTTCCTGGTAACAAATTCTCCTGCTTAATTCTGATGTTGTGCTAAGTATCAGAGGAACAAAAATATCTACTGAAGACAGAACCTCCAAAATTACAAGACTTGTGAACTGTTGAACACATGGTAAGGAATATAGTTACATGTTATATTTAAACAAAGTTTGAAGAATGCATTAGGGAAGATTGCTTGTTCTAAGTGCCTCTTTTTCGCACAACAGAGGCTCACACACCACCAAAATTCTCTCACACTTGGTAACCCCAGTTAGAATGCGGCAACAGGAAAGACCCTTGGTCACATGCTCAGAAGGAATGTTTGTTTCTGGAGATCTTTAATCTCAACTGTCAACACCTGACTGAAATGAACAAAACACTTCTGCTAAGGAAACGAAGATGGTGAAGAAACTGAAATAGGTGAATCAAAAATAATTAAAATTACTTTGTTGATAGAAAATGAAAGCACTCAAGGACAGCATCAAGTGACAGCTGCTCAAGTGACAAAGGCACTGAACAGCTATTTTAGATTTGACATAAGTGTGCTCGATAGCTGTTTAAAGAATGCAATAAATGTACTTACCAAATATTTCCCCTCCACTAGCATATTCTGTCACCAGATAAATCATCCGTTCTGTCTCCATAACCTAGTGCAAAGGCAGGAAAGTGACAGACAGTGACACAAGTGATAGGCTGACATCATAGGAAGAGAAACTAATAACTCCTCCCTTGTCATTTGAAATATTAATAATCATTACTACTTAAAGGAAACTTAAAACATTGGTGGGAGTGGACATATAAATGTTATTAAGAAGAAAGGGAGAAAAGATCTTCCTCCAAGTTCTTAAAAGTAGGAAATATTTACTAGTTGAGAGAGTTCTTTTGTTGTTCCATGAAGCCTCTGTAATCTCTCTTAAACTCCACAAAACTGAGAAACAAAGAAGCTGACAAGAACCCAAAAGTTCAAATTTAACATTGATCACTTTAAGCTCAAAATGTTCCCCCCCAAAATCTAACCAAACAAAACAGCCTTAGGGAAAACAATGGGAACCACTCAAAAACTGCACAGAAATAACATACGGGTGTGTTTTTTAAAAAATAGAAATGACAACTTTCCTTTCTACTGCCCACTTATCAATAATGTAAATGTTCAACACTTCCAGTAACAAACTATTCATACGTGTTTTGTCTGGTCTCTATTTTGCTAATATGTATTTATATATAGTTTTTAAAAATATTTTTAATCCTCACCTGAGGATATGTTTTTATTGCTCTTAGTTAAAGGAAGGGGGGAGAGAGAGAGACATGGATGCAAGAGAGAAACATCGATTGACTGCCTCCTGCGTGCATCCCAACCTAGGATTGAACCCACAATCTTCTGGTGTACAGGACTACGCTCCAACTAACTGAGCCACCTGGCCAGGACTACATATAATTTTTTACATATATATATGTGATATATTATAATTATAATTACGTAAACATGCAATATAGTATATAAATATAATATAATAAATGATGATTATTACATATATTTTGCTAATATTTGTTCCTGTTTAAATTAGTTGTAGTGTATTGTCAGTTCCTTTTTCCTTTTTACCTTTTTCATTAATATATATATATATATATATATATATATATATATATATATTTTAAAAATATATCTTTATTGATTTCAGGGAGGAAGGGAGAGGGAGAGAGAAAGAAATATCAATGATGAGAGAGTCACTGACTGGCTGCCTCCTGCACGACCCCTACCGGGGATTGAGCCTGAAATCCGGGAATGTGCCCTGACTGGGAATCAAACCGTGGCCCCCTGGTTCATCGGTTGACGCTCAACCAGACTGGCCTGGTTCATTAAATATTTTTAAAATAAGATATGAGTATATACTCTCATTATAAACATTTTAAGTACCTATAATATAAACACAGACCAAAGGCTTTCCTCTTCCCAAACCCCTACATTTTATTCCCCAGAGGAAACACTGTGAATAACTTATTCTATATCATTCTAGAGAAGTGTTGTCCAATAGAAATATAATAGTATATTTTATTTACCCTAATATGTCCAAAATCAATTCAGAAAGTTTTTACACTAAAATTAATTTACACTAAAATTAATTTAAATAAAATTAAAAATTCATTTCCTCATTTGTTCTAGCCACATTTTAATATTCAATAGCCATGTGTGGCTAGCAGCTATCATATTCAGGCATTCTAGACTTTCACTACACTTCAGAGTTAATAATTTTGTTAAATTATTTCCCAGTTACATTTTATCTTTGACATCTTTACACATGAATACCATATAACAGTATTATGCATTATATTACAATAGATTACTTCTCTTTTTCAATGGTTTCATGGTACTCCAGTGTATACGTGCACAATTTAATTTCCCAATCTAATAACTGTATCATTCTTTTTTCTCTTCAATTTTTAAAAACTCTATATAGCCATGGCTCAATCAGTTGAAGTGTCTGTGCACCAAAAGCTTGCCAGTTTGATTCCCAGTCAGGGCGCATACTTAGGTTGCAGTTCAGTCCCTGGCTGGGGGGGTGTATGGGAGGTGGCCGATCAAGGTTTTTCTCATAAATCTCTCTCTTGCTCTCTCTTTCCATTCCCATCTTTCTAAAATTAGTGAAGCATATTCTCAGGTAAGGATTAAAAAAAAAGCTGAATACTAGTGATATTAGCCCACTGCTTGCAAGCTCTCTCTATATGTTGATTTATATAACAAAAAGTAAGTGCTCTAAATATATGCAAGTCTTTAGAAAAATAATAAAAGAAAAAACTAAATGTGATATTGAATATGTACCCTTTTTACCTCCAGGCCTTTTACTGTTCTATTATTATTAAACTCTTCAAGAGCTCACTTATATTTGGCTAACTCTATAAACCTGAGGAGACTGAAGCTTTGGCAAATGACCTGAAATCTACCTTCATACAATACGAAGACAATTTGACAGCCATTCACCCTGGCAGCTCAGAATCTCCCATTAACAATACAAGCTGCCAGAGAGCAAAATTAAAGCTTAAATGGGAGCATTGTTCAAAGCCAGGGCTGAAAGTATGGAAATTCTTATAGGCTAACGAAATTTTGGGTAAGAAAGGTAAACTTGCAGAATTCAGTTATAAGGTTAATACCTTTAAGTCAACTTCTTGAGAAAGGTCTGCGTTAGGAGCCCTATAATCATATAAGGATGATTTATTTTAAAAGTGAGATCAAGCCCGGCCGGGTGTGGCTCAGCGGTTGAGCAGCGACCTGGGATCCAGGCGATTGGGGTTCGATTCCCAGTCAGGGCACATGCCCGGGTTGCGGGCTGCAGCCGATCAATGACTCTCTCATCATTGATGTTTCTATCTCTCTCTCTCTCTGTCTCCCTCTCCTTTCCTCTCTCTGAAATCAATAAAGATATATTAAAAAAAAAAAAAAGTGAGATCAAGAAGTTCACTCAGTCTATCAGGATAGGAAGGAAGCAGAGGTTAGACACCCCCGAGTTTGCCAATGCAGGTCTTCAGGAACACCAGAAAGCTTTTACAGGTTTGCTTCTGGGGCACAATGTAAGTGGGGTTCAACATAATTTAGTCTGATAAATTTCAACAAGTCTGCTCTGCTGATCTAGTTCATTATGTGAGTAGCTGCTGTCTGAGGACAGCCCGAAAGCTGTAACCTTAACCACACATACTAACATCATGACATGATTTTTTCTGGGCCAGTAACCATTTAAGGCAGACCAACAGCAGCAAATGAACCACATGGGTGGTCACTTCCTGCAGAAGTAGGTGATGGCTGTTCTAGTAGAAAGCAGTGAGCAGAAATGACTCTAAGTAGAGGCAGAGCTTGTGGCTGCCAACACAGTGCAATTTGAAAAGCACCCCAAAGCCCCACCTCTTCCAAAATAACACTTCCACCAGCCTGCTAAGGCAAGATCCTCCCCTCCGATCTGGCTTAAAATTCCAGCAATTAGATTTACTGCTTTTGCAGTAAGGCAAGGGAATCATTTTTTATGATAGCATGGAATACTCATGTTTCTTAGACAGGTAAGAAAACTAAATTAAAAGTCTCTTCCATTATACAGACTCAATCTCTTGGTTACCAAAATAATCAAATGCTACACCTTGGAAAACTAAAAACTAAGTCAAGACACTACTAGAATAGAAAATAGGTAGATTCTGACTGATACAAAAAGCCATACTTAAAATATCCTTTGCCATCATAATTCATAACATTATCACAGAAATTAGTATTCAAATAATGTTATTTTAAAATGTTATATTCATCTCTGGCTTTTCATCTCTCTGAACACTGTTTCTTTTGAGTTTCCCATTCGGTTTTAGGATTCTGATCTAAATAAATAGGTTCTCATCATCTTCTGAATAATCTTTTTATGTAATTGTCATTAAGAATGGCACCCAAGTTTTAAAGAACAAATTTAAAATGCCTGTGTGGGCATTTTAAACAGCCAGAGGAAACATGAGTCCTGCAGGGGATACCATGGAGGGAAATACTAGGGTGGACATAAGAACACAGAAACAAAAGAAGCTGCAGATGTTCACCACCCACCGCTTTTCCAAAGGCCGGTTTTTTGTTGCCATACAATAAGCCATAGGGTTCCCACCTGGTAAAGCCTGATGATATGTGGGTGGCAAAGCATCTTCATAATTTGAACTTCCCGGAAAATCTTCTTCAGGTTTTCTTCATCTAGCTGGGTCTTGTCTATGATCTTGATAGCAACCTGACAACAGGGGAGAAAATTTACTCTGATGCATCATTAAAAGCAGTTGGCTAAGGAAAATTAAATTCACTTTAAAACATTATATTCCACAAAACACAAGCTGCCAATATTTTGTTTACAGAATGACAATGAAGAAAATGAATTTACTCTTTTTAAAAAGACAGGAAATGGATTTTTAGCAAATTTGTCTCAGAGAAACAGACTCAAAAGCTAATGAGTCTTCTGCCATTTCTTAAATTGCTCCTACAGTAAAACCCTGTGACAAAGTACTTCATTACTACATAGATGTGGTTACAGGCTGAGTAAATTATGCGTTGATGCAGAGAATGTATGTAGGGCCTCTTATTAAGACAATAAACTTATATTGTAAGTAGAGATGATTTAGTAAGCTTCAACGAGAAATTGCAAAGGTGTGTTCCACATCTCGCCAGGCGCTTGTATAGCTCAATAATGGTGGTGGTGGTGGTGGTGGTGGCGGTGGCAGTAACCATATACTGAAGATTTTCTGTGTGCCAGACATAATTCTTAGTGCTTTGCAAGTACTAACTCATTTAAACCTCACAACGCCCCATATTATTATTGTTAACCTTGTTTTACAAATATGGAGACTGAGACACAAAGAGATACCATTTATATGCATAGATCCAGGATTGAAGCCCAAGTAGCTTAGCTTTGGAGTCAAATTCTTTTTTTCTTTTTTTTTTAAATATATCTTTATTGATTTCGGAGAGAGGAAGGGAGAGGGAGAGAGAGCGAGAGAGAGAAACATCAATGATGAGAGTCACTGATCGGCTGTCTCCTGCACGCCCCCGACTGGGGATCGAGCCCACAACCCGGGCATGTGCCCCGACCGGGAACCGAACCCCGATCGCGGATCCCAGGTGGACGCTCAGCCGCCGAGCTGCGCCCGGCGGGGCTGGAGTGAAATTCTTACTAACAACAGGGTAAGAACCCGAAGGTCCTTCTGTCCTGTGGAGATGCACAGCATCAGCACGAACGCCTGTTCTTCTGCTCGTTATTCTGAAAATACCCAGCAGCACAAACGTTTTAAAACAATGAAAGGTGAACTTTTTAAAAAACCTACTCAATCTAAACTTCCCTTTTATTCTTAATGAAATATTCAAAATATTGTGGTGCCTCTAAATATCTCTGTATGTCAGTTCCAATAACTCAATCAGTATGTAATCAATGAGTATTAGTTGGATGAAGGACCAGGACTAGGCAAATTCTAGCCCCTTTCAATTCTTAAAATTTTGTGATTCTAAACACTGGGAGAGGTAGAGAGAAGTCATACTTATTTAAGCAAAAAAGAAAAACCAAGAAAGCAAACTATCAATACTAAAAATGTTTAGCCCAGAGAAACGAGCACCACGTGGATTCTGCCCGGCAGATGCCTCGGGTGTGTGCTGGCCAGCGTGAAGGAACGGCGCTGTGAGGGCTGCAGACGGTAGAATGCGGACCAGCGGGAGACAGGCACAAGGAGGCAACTGTTAGCTAAATTCAAAGAGTAGTTAAGCCCTGCCTAATGACAGAATGTAATAAAATGAGCTGCGTGCAGCTTGAACTACAAAGATTCACCAGACATAGCCTCAACTTCAAGGAACTTTCACAAGTCAGTAGGGAAAGAAACATGTGGAACAAACAGTACAGTGTTGAAAATACAATCAGGAAAGCTTTGGACAAGGTATAAGGTACTTTGTACAAGGAACAATAATAGCGTGTGACCTTCACCTGGGGGAAAAGAAGTAGACATAGGGAAAGACTTCACAAAGAAGGCATATCTTGGGAAAGAATTGGGATGGGTAGAAAGGAGGGTAAAGAATTTCATGAGGAGAAATAGCAAAATTAACAAATCTCACCAGCTGTTTGATCTCTATAAGAAGTCTTGAATCATATGACCCCTAACCACTAGCATTTCCACTCTTCCCATTACCGCGCCAAGTCACATACATACTCACTCTGGCAACTGGTCTGGCATCTGTACCTAGTTCTTTAAGAACAGTTCCCAAAACAAAAAAAATCAGAGTACATAAAGTCCTTTTATAGAATAAAGTCCTTTTATAAAATAAATACACACGAATAGCACATTACAGTTTACAGAGTACTTTCATATATAGGGTGTCCCAAAAAAAATGTATACACTCTTAGCTCAACTGATGTTTCTTTCTTTTCAGATTTAACCCATTGAAATTAATAATTATTCAAAGTATGTATACATTTTGGGGGGGGCACCCTGTATATAATAAGCTTAGAAACGCACAGAAGTGCTGGAAAATGGGTTACAGGTATACCTAAGGTTGTGGGTAGGTGACAATGGAAGTCCAGTCTCAAAGAACCTCGTTTGTGTACCTCAGAGAAAATATTTTCATGTTCTGTGTGTGCCACTATGCACAAAAGGTTGGGAAGCACAACTAGGATTTGTTGATTGTTAACTGTCCAAAAACTGGACATGAAATCTCTTATTCTGCCCATGTCTACAATGGATAACATAGAAAAAGTAACAGGGGATTGGAGAGTGGAGGTGTGGAATGAGAGTCTTCAATGCACATGACAATATTTTTGTGCTTTTTCACCCCTGAGAGAGTACTAGGTCACACTGTAATTGGGAGAGTCATACAGGGGACTCCTGGTTCACAGTGGATTCAATCTGAATTTCATTTACATTCTGAGGAAACAGGACATTCATAACGTAAAGAGAAAACCAAACCTAATCATCTATAAGAACAAAGTTGGCTATTAAGATCTTATAACATATACTAAGCAATTAGTAAGTATTTTTAATATAAGATAGTAGCATAGTATGGATGTACTTTTAGATTTCTTAACAAGAAATCTATCTGACCTCACATAAAGAGAACATGATAATACATACTAAAAGGTATTATCTCTTCAGGGAAAAGTGCATTAAGTATATAATCTGTCTTAGAAGACAGACACAAAGAGATTTTGAAAACATCTACTCTTTTTTTTTTTTTTGTTAATCCTCACCTGAGGATATTTTTTCCATTGTTATTTCTGAGAGAGAGTGGAGGGGAGGGAGAGTTAGAGAGAGAGAGAGAGAGAAACATCGATGTAAGAGAGACGTCGATTGGTTGCCTCCCACAGGCTTCCCCAATGGGGGCTTCAGTTCAAGTCTGCAACAGAGGTACATGCCCTGGATGAGGAATTGAACCCATGACCCTTCAGTCTGCGGGTAGACGCTCTAACCACTGAGCAACACAGGCCAGGGCAACCTGTCTACTCTTCAGTAAGACTCAAGATTCAACAAAACACAGAAAGGTGAAGCTTTGCCTAGCAGCTGAATATAGTGCAAAAAGGAAGGAGGACTCTGGTGTCTGGAATTGTCCCTTAGGGTATAATCTTGAGCAAGTTAATTTTTCTTTAGCTCCGTATCTATAAAATGTGGGCAACTATAGAATACATGTTATAGGTTGTAGGGAATTAACTGAGCTAATGCATGCAGTCTGCTTAGTATAATGCCTGGCATGAGGTAAACACACAATATACATTAATTACATGTACTGCTATTATTTATTCTACTTTTCTGGAATCAAGCCTTAAACTTTAGGCATTACTCTGCAAAAATTAAATTTGAGTCACTAAGTAACAAAATCCAGGATCTGAAACACATCAATTCCTTACTCAAGGAACTAGTTGGGGGACCCAGAAGCAAAATACCTAACAATTTGTGGGTAGCACACAGAATCCACTGGCTGCTTCCAGCTGATGTGCAAAGAACATAGAAGGAATAGAACTGGGGGGAAAAATGCATTCCATTCAGGAAAGTCACACGGAACCTCAGGATGGAACCCACAGCAAGACTTGACCCTGAGGGCTGTGCCAGAGAGAGTGGTCTGCTTCTTCACGGCAGGCTGGGCCCCGTCCATCCTCCATGCATACTGAGCAGCTACACCAGCAAGGAGGGCACTCAGTGCCACTTGGTACACGTGCCTGATAAAACCACTCAGCAGAAAAGGCAACTTCCTAAAGCTCCTACCTTCACTGTAAACTGGAAAGTGGAGGTTCTCTAAAGAGCAGAAAAATACCAATGAGACAGAGAAACTACGCCGTCAGAGAGCAGGTAGCTGGCAAGCAGGTATGATTATTTTGAGGATTATTACGTTTTACTGCAACAGATTATTAGAGGCTATCTTATAAAGGTTTTAGCACAAAGTACACACCAGCTGCTTGAAAAATTAAATGTGTCCAGAGGAAGAAATAAATTGGAGGTAAATAGAAAAACCCTCAAAGAATTTGGTGCTGAAAATCTCTGAATCACATACTTGCACTACACATAAAAAGTACAAGAAGAAAACTTCTAACACATTACCAAGTGACCATATATTTCTTAAGTTTGCCTGCTCTACACATAATTCTTTTATCTTGCAATGAGCATGATTTTGTGAACTGACACTAATATTAACTAAGCATGGCATTGTATCAAATATATTGCTAAACAGATAGACCGTGAGAGTCCTTAAGAATTTCACTACCCAATATATTTCCATTCAACAAATTCTTCTTTTTCCATTGGCATGTGGTACAAAAAAATTAAATTGAGATTATGCCAAATTTAAAGTCACAGTTCTTTATCATTCATTCTAGAAGGGGAAAAAATAGCCATTATCCCCCTTTAATTCTTACTTCTAAGCCACAGTTCTTTCGACTCTTACCTCATTTTTGTAAGCACAGTAATGCTCATAGGTAATAAAGTTGAAAAAAACAGTGGTTTCTTCACAACAGCAATAATTCACTTGTATATCCTGATATCCTAATCACAGGAAAGATAAGGTAATAAAATAAAAGCCAATAAGCCAAGGAAAAGTTCGATATTAAGATCAAACCAAACCATCCTTCCTCTTTACCCATCTGCAATAAGTAGGTCTCTTCACTCAGGGATGTGCTACAACAAATGGACTGTACTACTTGGAAGGACAATGCAAAGCCTACAAGTGCTAAAATTCCTCCAAAAAGAAAAAAAGTGCTGCCTTACACTAGTAAGCATATGCACCATTTATCACTTCACAGAACACTGTAAAAAGAATGAATGCTTTTAAGAAGGGAAGAGAAAACATTATGACAATGTGAAGAAAAGTTTATTTTGCCCAGCCAGGTGTGGCTCAGCGGTTGAGCACTGACCTAGGATCCAGGAGATCATGAGTCCGATTCCCAGTCAGGGCCCATGCCTGGGTTGGGGGCTTGATCCCCAGTAGGGGGCATGCAGGAGGGAGCCGATCAATGGCTCTCTCATCATTGATGTTTCTCTCTCCCTCTCTCCCCCTCCCTTCCTCTCTCTGAAATTAATAAAAACATATTTAAAAGAAAAGTTTATTTTTCTCAACATTCTTTTAGGAAAAGATCTACTACTCATTGAAAAGTCCTAAAACTTAGGCAGATAACAAACTTTTGTCATTGTGAATTACTTTCAGCTCAGATCTAAAATCATTTTATGGTCTAGATCTGTGTTGTCTAATACAACATACAATAGCCACATGTGACTGCTGAGCACATGAAATGTGGCTTGTCCAAACTGATGGACTACAAATGTAAAATATACACCAGATGTCAAAGCCTTAATATCAAAAGACAATGTATACTATCTCATTAATAAATTTTATATTGATTACATGAAGAAATACTATTTTAAGCCAATTAAAACATCTTATTAAAATGAATTTCAATAAAAAGGCAACCTATGGAATGGGAGAAAATATCTGCAAACCACTTATCTGATAAGGGGTTAATATCCAAAAATATACAAGGAATTTATACAACTCAATAGCAAAAAACTCCGAATAACCCAACTGAAAAATGGGCCAAAGATTCTAAACAGTTATTTTTTCAAAGAAGACATACAAATGGCCAACAGGTACATGAAAAGGTGCTCGACATCACTAATCATCACCGAAATACAAACCGAACTACAATGAGATTATCACCTCACACCTATTAGCATGTCCATATCAAAAAGACAAAAGATAACACATGCTGGCAAAGAAATGGAGCAAATATACACTGCTGGTGGGGCTATAAACTGGTGCAGCCACTATGGAAAATAGTATGGTGGTTCCCCAAGGATATTGGCCCCTTGTCATATGTATCACTGGCGAATATGTTCTCCCACTGAGTGGGTTATCTTTTCATTTTGTTGCTGGTTTCCCTTGCTGGGCAAAACCTTTTTAGTTTAATGTAGTATCATTTGTTTATTTTTTTGTTTCCTTTGCCAAGGAGATATATCAGAAAAAATTATTGAGAGAAATGTCTGAAAATTTACTGCCTATGTTTTCTTCTAGGATTTTTATGGTTTCAAGGCTAACTTTTAAGTCTTTAATCCATTTTGAGTTTACTCTTGTGTATAGTGTAAGGATGTGGTCTCTTTTTTTTTTTTGGACGTATCTGTCCAACTTTCCCAACATTATTTAATGAACAGACTATCTTTACCCCATTGTATGTTTTTGCTCCTTTGTCAAATATCAATTGACTATAAAGGCGTACATGGGTTTATTTCTGGGCTCTCTATTCTGTCCCACTGATCTATGTCTGTTTTTATGCCAGCATCATGCTGTTTTGTTTACTATGGCCCTATAGTATAGTTTGATATCCAGTGGCATGATTCCTCTAACTTTGTTCTTCTTTCTCAAGATTACTGTGGCTATTCAGGGTCTTTTGTGGTTCCATGTAAATTTTTGGAATGTTTGTTCTAGTTCTGTGAACTACGCCACTGTTATCTTGATAGGAATTGTGCTGACTCTGTAGACTGCTCTAGGTAGTATGGACATGTCAATAATGTTAATTCTTCCCATCCATGAACACAGTATATGCTTCCACTTATTTGTATCTTCTGTTTTTTTATTTTAATTTAGTTTTATTGATTTTAAAGAGAGAGAAAGGAAGAAGGGAAGAGAGAGAAACATCAATGTGAGAGATAAACATTGATCGGTTGCTTCCCACACACACCCCACCTGGGGAATCAAAACCCACAACCTGGGTATGTGCCCTGACCAGGAATCAAAGCAACTTTCCAGTGTATAGGACAACACTCCAAACAACTGACTCATACCAGCCAGGGCTATTTATATCTTCTTCAAATTCTTCCTTCAGTGTCTTATAACTTTCCTGGCACAGGTCTTTTACATCCTTAAATTTATTCCTAAGGCATTTTACTTTTTTTGAAAAAATTGTGAATGGGATTGTTTTCTTAGTTTCCCTTTCTGATAGTTCATTATTGGTGTATAAAAATACAACTGATTTCTGGATATTTATTTTGTATCCTGCTACTTTCCTGAATTCACTTATCAGTTCTGGTAGTTTTTTGGTGGAATCTTCAGGGTTCTCTATATACAGTATCATGTCATCTGAAAATAATGACAGCTTTACTTTTTCCTTTCCAAGTTGGATGCCTTTTATTTCTTCTTGTGTGATTGCTGTGGCCAGGAATTCCAGTACTATGTTGAAAAATAGTGGTAAAAGTAGACATCCCTGTCTTTTTCTCAATCTTAAGGAAAAGGCTTGTAGTTATTGCCCATTGAGTATGATGTTGACTATGGTCTGTCATATGTGGCCTTTATTACATTGAGAAATGTTCCCTCTAGTCCCACTTTGCTGAGTTTTTATCATAAAGGGGTGCTGGAATTTATTAAATGCTTTTCCTGCATCTATTGATATGATCATGTGGTTTTTAATCCTTCATTTCGTTTATGTGATGCATCGCGTTTATTGATTCGTGGATATTGAACCAACCTTGCATCCCCCGAATAAATCCCACTTGATCTTGGTGTATGATCTTTTTAATAAATTGCTGGATCCGGTTTGCTAATATTTTGAGGATGTTAGCATCTGTGTTCAATAGGCCTATAATTCTCTTTCTCTGTAGTATCTTTATCTGGTTGTAGAATTAGGATAATGCTAGCCTCATAAAATGAGCTTGGGAGTCTTCCCTCCTCTTGAATTTTTTGGACTAGTTTGAAGAAGGATAGGTGTTAGTTCTTCCTTGAATGTTTGGTAAAATTCACCTCTGAAGCCACCCAATTCAGGACTTTTGTTTGTTGGGAGTTTTATTATTGTTCTTATTATTACTGCTTGAACTTCATTAGTTATAATCTGTCTGTTTAGATTCTCTGATTGTTCCTAATTCATTTAGAAGGATTGTGTGTTCTAGGAATTTATCAATTTCTTCTAGATAGTCCAACTTGTTGACATATAGTTGTTCATGTTTTCTTACAAACCAGCTCTTGGTTTCATTGGTCCTTTGTATTTTTTTTTTTTTTAGGTTTTATTATTTCATTTATTTTTGCTCTCATCTTTATTATTTCCTTCCTTCTACTTACTTTGGGCTTTGTTTACTGTTCTTTTTCGAGTTCCTGTAAGTGTAAAAGTTAGATTATTTATTTGAGATTTTTCTTGTTTCTTGAGATAGGCCTGTAATGCTATGAATTTCCCTCTTAGAACTGCTTTCGCTGTGTTCCATAGATTTTGGGTTGTTGTGTTCTCACTTTCATTTCTTTCAAGGTATCTTTTGATTTCTTCCTTGATCTCATTGTTAACACATTCACTGTTTAGTAACATGTTATTTAGCCTCCATGTCTGTGTGTATTTTTCAGTTTTTTTCTAGTGTCATACCATCATAGTCAGAGAAGATGCTTGATATGATTTTAATCTTCTTAAATTTATTGATTTTTGTCTTGTGTCATCACATACGGTCTGAATATGTAAAGCAAATATTGATGGATATAAAGGAAGAGACTGACAGTAATATAGTCATAGTAGGGTATTTTAACACCCTATTGACATCAATGGATAGATCTTCCAGAGAGAAATCAACAAAAATACAGTGGCCTAAAGTGACACACTAGATCAAATGAATTTAATTGATATTTTCAGAGCATTTTACCCCAAAATAGCAGAATATATATTCTTTTCAAGTGCACATGGAACATTTTCTAGGAGAGACCATGTTAGGAGATGCTTTGAAAAGAGAGGAAGATTGGGCAGAAAAAGAATAATGGTTGTAAAGAAATGTTCTGAAATAAAATAAAAGCAGGCAGAAGTTATTTCAAGGAAAAATTTAAAGTTATGGTAGGAAATTAAGCTATGAAAGATGAAATGTTTGTCACAGAGAAGGTGAGACAATGTGAATAAAGAACTCTGCATTGGCCTGAATTGTGAGGTTAGAAGGAGGCAGAAAGCTGAATGCATTCAAAGATGAATTTTCTTAATGAAATATATGTGGAGTGCCAGCTCATAGGTAAAAATAACACAGACTCACAGAAGGGTTATGCTCTTCCAAAGAACAGCATTTATCAAGGAGGCTGTGTATTGTTAAGCATATTTAGACGTAGCACCTAGAACACTCCAAGTGTTTTAAAGCACCAGCTGGAAAGAGAACTACAGTCAACTGGCACAGCATAACTTCCTTAAGCTTCCCCAAAGGAGGTTTACTGCATTGTGGATCTTGCTAACCATACAATGGTAGTGTTGTTCCTGGTGAACACAGTCAGCCACAGTTCATATTTTAAATTGTCTTAAATTAAATTAATATGGCGTAAGGCCTAATAATATAGCCTGCAGGAGAAGGAAGCTGAGTGAACCAAGGAAACATAACCACAGTTGAAAAACTATCCTAAATTCCTCATCTCTTATATCTCCCAATTACTTGGTAATGAAGAGTTAAGGAAAACAGGAAGCAATCTCTATTAAAATCAGATAGCATCTTATCCTTCCTATTTCTAAACTCTCATATCCTTAGGTGCCAGTAGTGTGAGCTAATTGTTTGTCAAGACATACATCTTGTCAAACCATTCACTTCTAGTCTGAATGGTTATGACACCAGGCTGTCTTCTCTGTGGCAGCCCAGAGTTAAAAAGCCACCTTCCCTGTGTCTGTCAGGACCACTGCACCAAGTACCTTCTGAGGAGCTTTTCTAATCACAGCTGCACACCATCAGTGCTGGCAGAAAATACCCCCCTGGGATTCCATCAAAATGGGAATATATTGCATTATGGTGTTTTGCACTTGTTCTGGATTCAATGAGTTCTTTATATTTAGTAGTCATCACATTTTTTACTCAAACAGATTTTATTTCCATAATAAATATTTGCATTTCATGTACTGAACAGTAAAGTTTAACTTAAATCACTCCCCTAGAAAGTCTAATGGTAAATATAAATTAATTCTCAAACTTCTGATATTTATGTTAAGGGTGAGGGTGAAATAATTGATAAACAACAATAGCAAAGAAAAAAATGAAAAACTGTTCCATTCATATATAATATATGGGTTATAATATATATTATATTTACGTTAATATTATTGTTCACATTAAATGTTAAAATGCAACTAAATGATGTATGTGCTTAAATAACAGAGTTAACATTTAATAAGACTGTCCATCCTTTCCCTTAGCAAGATTACATACATCTTAAATTCTAACCTATGATAGTTCTAAACTGACATTACTATACAAGTGTAGAATTTTGAAAAGCTGCTAAAATAACACCAAGAATTTTACTTTAAATTTTTAACCATTAGAATCACTTTAATCATTTATTATTTAATTTACTAAGCAAAAATCAACCCATTACCACTGTCTAGTGAACCCTCTTTTGATCTAATGACAATATTACTTTTAAGCAAATTAGTATGACCCCTAATTAATTGCCAAAGAGACCCAAAAGACTCTCCAGACATCAGCTATAGTTTCATTTGAAATAGACATATTTGCATAAATCTTTTTAGAAAAATAACAGACCCTGAGAAACTCCATGTAGAAAATCACAAGGATGAGATTTATGACATGAGAAAATGGAGAATGTAGACTGTTGGAAGGAACTAAAATGTTAATTGATAATAACTTCATACTAAAAATAATTATTACTCCCTCATAGCAGCACAGTTTATAATAGCTATGATCTGGAAACAGCCCAAGTGCCCATCAGTAGGTGAGTGGATAAAAAAGCTGTGGGACATTTACACCATGGAATACTATGCAGCTATTAAGAAGAAGGGTTCCTTACCCTTTGGGACAATATGGATAAACCTGGACAGTATTATGCTGAGCGAAATAAGCCAGGTAGAAAAAGACAAGTGTCACATGATCTTACTCATATGTGGACTCTAAAGGAGATAATAAACTGATGAACACAATAGATTCAGTGACATAAAAGCATGGAACAGGCTGACGAATCTCAAGGGAAGGCGGGAGTGGGTGGGGAGACATTAACCAAAGAATTTATATGCACATATACATAACCCATAGACACAGACAATAGTGTGGTGAAGGCCTATAGAGGGGAGTGGATGGAAAGGGTCAATGGGGGAAAAAGGGGACATCTGTAATGTTTTCAACAATAAAGATAAATTAAAAAATAACTTTAAAAAATAAAATAAAAGCCCTCTGGATTTTTCCTGAGGTGTCTGGGTCACAGAGTTCTACAGGGATCACATAGCAGTCTTTGAAATAAAGTGAAAGAAAAGGCCTCCAATAAATCGAATGCACTTTTCTGAGTAGAATACGGCACAGAATAAAGGGCTCAGTGTAGGGAGGAGGAAAGCTAACATATACAGTAGCAGAATCTCTTCCCCTCTGAACAGAGCCTCGAAGGAACCTTAATACATAAGACAGGAAAAGAAAAAGAACCTATTCTTGTTAACCCTGAGGATAAGGTTCAGAGATAGACAAACCTTTTTAGAACACTAGGGCTCAGGAGAACAATTCAGAAATCAGAGACAGCAAAAAGATCACTGAATTGAGAGGTGAGATCTAGAGTTCAATTCTCAACTCCATTTCTAAGAACCGTTTGTGACCTGGGGCCAATCACCTTACCTCTAATAGTCCTCAGTGTCCTCACCTATTAAATAAAAGGTGTGCCTGTTTGCAGCTTGAAAGCAGAGCTATCAAAACAGGTTGTGCTGATTCCTAATTTGAGAGATTATTTGGGTTTGCTTTTAAATATACATGGGGAAATTTCTAATGTGTGGGACAGGAACAATGTGTTAAGAGTCTTCAAAGAAAAATAAATGTAAGAAGTACTGACCCTCGACTCCCCAAATCTGTTTTTTAACCAAAAAGGATGAAGAAAGCTAGGGTTCTTTGTCCTCTGGTTCCTCCAAAGTAGGTCAGGTCTGTGTGTAATTATTGGGTTTCATATTCCTTAAGAAAAGGAAGAGATGTCAATGCATGGAGGTTTTTAATAAACAACAGACTCAGGCAAAAGGGTGCCTCAGCTGCTGACCAAAAAAAATAAACGAAGGAACAGTCTTTTGTTTTTAACAATAGTAAGCCAATTTTAAGACAGGATAAGAGGCCTGATTTCTTATTCTAAAGCTACAACCACTAAACTTGAACTTGTAGATAATTACTCCAAGCTTCATCTTCTACTTAGGCATGCTCCCTACTTAACAAGACTGACACAAAGAAACTGTAAAAATTAAATTCAAAATATATCTACTGGAGGAGTTTACATGCAAGAACGCCTACCAAAATATTAATTAAGAATATATAATTACCAAAATTATTTCCTTAGAAAAGAATCACTGCAGGGTTCCTTTCAACAATATGCTCATCAAAATTTTTACACTGTTAAAGACGTCCCACCTCAAGATATCCACTATACTAAAATTTATGCTATAATTCCTTTGCTTTTCTTTACAATCTTACCATATACGTATCACCAGACACCATATTTCTTAGGTGTGCCTATTCTTAAATTTTATGAAAATAGGATGTTACTATTTTAACTGTCTTTTTCGATCCTTATTATATTTATACTATTCCTCCATGAAGATGAATGTAGTGGCGCCTAATCTGCTCTGTGCTAAGTAGTAACCCCTGTATGAATATGCCAGATTTATTTACTGCTGTACAGTTGCTAAGACATTTGGGTTGTTCCTATGTTTAGCTATTAAGAACAGTACTTATTCTTATGTTTCCTGGGCCATGAGTGCAAGAGTTTCACCAGGGTTACTTAGGAATCACTAGTAAAGCCAAAATGGTTGTATCCAACCATGAGACTGTTTCCACTGCTCCATGTCATCTCCAACAACTGTTGTTTTTTTAAAAAAATATATCTTTATTGATTTCAGAGAGAGGAAGGGAGAGGGAGAGAGAGAGAAAAAACATCAGTGATTAGAGAGTCATTGATCTGCCTCCTGCACGCCCCCAACTGGGGATCGACCCACAACCCGGGCATGTGCCCTGACCAGGAATCGAGCCGCAATCTCCTGGACCCTAGGCCAATGCTCAACCGCTGAGCCACGCCACACCAGGCAACAACTGTTATTTTTCATTTTTCCCAGTCTGGTGGCAGGTAAGGGACAAACAGTTACTCACTGTTTTAATTTGCATTTCCTCAATTATTAAAAAAGTTGAGGATCTTCCCATATGTTCATGGACCATTTGCTTCTGCTTCTGTGAAATAAACTTATTCATGAGTCTCCTATTTCCTTTTTTCTATCTTTTCTCTTTTTTAAAAAAAAGTAATCATTTTTTTAAATGTGTTTATTTTAGAGAGGGTGGAAGGGAGAGGGAGAGAGATAGAAACATCAATGAGAGAGAAACATCAGCATTGAGCAGCTACCTTCTGCACAGCCCCATTGATGACAGAGCCCACAGCCCAGGCATGTGTGCTGACCTGGAATAGAACCAGGGACCTCCTGGTGCATGGGTCAACACTCAACCACTGAGCCACACTGGCCAGGCTCTATCTTTTCTTAATTTGAGAAGTTCCTTTATATTCTGGATAACAAACTTGCCCAATACATCTTCTCATGTTTGGCTTATCTTTTCACTGTCCCTATGGAGTCATCTTTTTGTTTTAGTAAATTTTTTATTGAACGATAACATATATACAGAAATGTGACCAAATATTAAGTGTAACTCACACACACAAAAGCAATTTCAGGTTCTCAATAATTCTGAAGAATGTAACGGAAATATCAAGAAGTCTGAGAACCACTAAATCAGAAGTATGTGGTATCTTGTCATCCTCTATGTCACTAAACGTCATGTGTCCCAGCTCTTCTTTTTCTGTACTAAATTCTGGAAATTTTCTTCAGGTCTGACTGTCTTTCATTTCACTCTTCAGCTCTAACCAACCTGTATCAGCAGTCTACTGTTTTTCGCTTATGTTTTTTTCTTTCTAGAAGTTCTACTGACACTGAGATCTTCCTCATCAATTTTGAAGTTCTCTTTATCATGTATTTTAATCCCCTCCTTTATTTCTTTAAAATCTGGAGTCTTACAAGACTGACTGTTACTGCTGATGTTTGAGTTATCTATCACTGTGTGACACACCACCCCAAAAAGTGGATTAAAACAACCACCACTTATTTTGCCCACAAATGTGCAATTTGTCCATGGCTCAGAAAGGACAGCTTGTCTCTGCTCCATGTGGCATCACCTAGAGACCCACTTTCAAGATGGCTTACCTATGAAGGCTGACAAGTCCAGCACTGGCTGTCAGCTAGGAGCTGAGTTGGTACTATGGGCCTGACGCCTCAGATCCTCTCCTGTAGTATCTCCATGGACTTTACGGGATTATTCACAGCACAGTAATGGGTTCCAAGAATGAGCAGCCCAGGAAAATACGGAAGAAATGTGTGGCATTTGTTAAGGCTTAGCCTCAGAAATCACATAAAAGCACTTCTGTCATATTTTTTTGGTCAAAGCAGTCACAAAAGCTGCCTGGGTTTAATGGAGCGGGACAGAGACTATTCTAAGATGGCAGAATAGCAAGGTTCTAGAAGAGCACATGGGTCGGGAAATATTGTTGCAGCCATCTATGGAAAAGACAATATGCCACATCTAACTTAGTTGCTTATTTTCTTGTGCAAATTCATGTTTCTTGCAACTTTATGTATAGAAATTCTGTCAGGCCTATCTATAAAGTGTGTTTCAAATCAGACATTTGAATTTGATTTTCCCTAACACTGGGAATCACAACCAACTGGGAGTACTTTCAACTAAGTTATCAGCTTAGAGATTTTCGGGCCTCACAGGTAATATGAAATTTGGTTGCAAATCCACGTGAGTGCAGGCATCTGCTTAGGCAGTTTCATGGGAGAATTTTCCCCCACCTCTCCATCGAAATCCAAAACATTAACAAACGAGTGTCTGTATGCAGGGCATCTTTTATCCTACTCATCCACTGAGGGGTCACCATTCGGGGCCAGTCTCCAACAGGGCCTCCCATCCTGCTCTCCTCTTTCATTCGTGTCCCTCCCTTTTGCTCTAATTGTATAAGAAACCCTCAGAATAAATACCACCTTCAGTGCTTACTCTACCTTATGAAATCACGATTTCTAGTCCCTTCAAGGTCTTCAATTGCTTTTCTTGCATGAGCTCCAGAATGTTACATATATTTTATATGTATTCACATATTTTTTCCTTCATTTAAAAATGTTCTGACCAGAAAGAGCTTCTCTCTGCGCATCTAATCTACCATGTTGCTGAAAAACAACTACTCATCATTCATTTAAAGCTGTTTCTCTCATGAAAAATTGTAATTTCAGGAATACATCTATATTTTTACAAGGTAGCTATGTAAAATAGCATATATCCCTTAGAAGGAAATAATTTGGAAAATATCTATAATTAATGCACTTCCTATAAAGCAAATAATCTGAGGGGACTTAAACTTATCAGACACGCTAACTTCTGCCCTAGGCTCTTCATAACTTTTCAATGCTTTCAGGTCTGTGTACCCCTGTACATATTTTAAACATAGTTTGAAACTGTACTACAACTCACAAAAAGGGAAGTTTTATTCATTTAAAGGAAAAGCAAAGGGGGGAAAAATATATTTCTAGGGTCAATGACTTAAGGTTAAGAAAAAGAAGATGGGGCCAATGTCTTGTAAGAAGATATAAATCCAAGTTCTCTTCAGCAAAATGAAAATGAATTAAGTGAATTTAATATTCACATGCATTTTTTGAAACCGATACTCTTACTGTAAATTACATTCAAAGCTCAAAAGCAACAGCAGCTCATGAAAAAAAAAGCTGTAAGCCACCGGGGACAGAGCCTTTAAATGTTAGCTCTCCCCACCAAGCTGAGAGCAATGGCTACAAATTACCATATTCTCAAGAAGATGACAGCCAAACATATCCCAAAGTAGAAATGGCTATTACAACCATTAGTCAGCACGGACAGGATTAAATTGATTTGAGAGAGAGAGAAAGGGAGAGAAACAGAAAGAAACACCGATGTGAGAAATATCAATCAGTTGCCTCCCGTATATGCTCTGACAGGGGAATCGAACCCGCAACACAGGTATGTGCCCTCACCAGGAGTTGAACCCACAACCTTTTGGTGTATGGGACAACACACCAACCAACAGAGCCACTGGCCAGGGCTATCATTCTTCATCTTATGTAATATGACCTTTCCAGTTCAGCCACTAAACAACAGTGGTCCATGAGGAAGCAAATTCCGCAAGGTAATTTACCCTATAAATGGCATGTATTTCCATATTCTTCATCTTTGCTCTCTCTACTCCTCTCTGCTTCATAAGCAGAACTTGACAGAGGTTAGGATTTGCTATGTATAAAGTCTGGAGCCCAGATTAGAAAGCTCAGCAAAGTATGCACTTGGCACAGGCAAAACTAGTTGCTTTGTGCACTGGTTTGGGTTTGCAAACTTAGGACATCTACAGTTTCAAAAATGTGTCTAAGACTGCTGAGATTTAAAACTCGGAAAAAAGGCACATGTCACACACATCCCAACACAGGCTTCACACACAGGCTTCCAAAGTCTTCTGAGATCATCTTCTCCATACCAACAAAATACCAAGGCCATTATGCAATCTGTGGTTTCTTTTCATAATTGAAGGAATTAATAACTTTGGATACAAAACTTAGATAACTTTACTCTGAGGTATTCTCCTAGCCTGGATCTCTGTGTATAGAACCCAAAAGTACCTGTTACCACACTCCCAAATCAGGGTCTACAAAAAGTTCTTTTCATTCATTAGCAATCTTTCTTCATAGCAGAACTTCAAAAATATCTTTGTAAGCATTTTCTACTTATGAAAAGAGTATTCAACAAACCCGGCCCCTATTGTATAGCACCTAGCATATACCATGTTGTTAGAATTCATCTATACTGTATTTCATCTCATACCTTATTGTTAGTTCTTTTCTTAATATTGAAATCAAAGAATTAGGCATCATAACAAGGTAGAGAGTGAGTACACAGGATACAATTTAGCAAATGAAATATTATGAAGTTTAAAACAGTTAAACCTGGGAGAGGAAAATGCTCAGCCTGAATTTTAAGTAATCTAACATATGGAGATTTGAGGGGCAAAATTACATTCTACCGTTTTAGGTAATGTCAATCTAATCCATAACACAGTAACAAATTTGCCCACTGGAGTAATAAGGGTATTGATATAAATTAATTACAGCCTAGAAATTAAATATTTGATCTTACTAGATGAGTTTACCCTTATAAATTAATAAGGGTTTGTCTGTCCATCTGGACATTAAAATACTAGTTGGCACAAAGGTTCAGTTATAACTTAATCTGTTTTGGTCTCTTTTATATCAAACTCTTTCAGCCTCCCTCCATTTGCTCATCTATATATTTGAAAGGACCTTTATATATGTCAAACAGAAACAAAACAAGAAACTTAAGCTTACATTTATTATTCTAAGAAAGATGGGGTTTTCTTTTTATAAAATTTGCATTTATTTAGAGTAATAATGAACTTGCATAAAGAAATGCTATTGTTAATAACTTTTATACTTTGTAACACAGTCCCTTAATTCAAAAAAAGGAGTACAACTAGTACCAATTCAATAACAATAATTACAAATAAAAAGGTCCTCGTTTCCCCCTGTATAGAAATTGAAGAACTTGCTGGCATTAACCTCAATCCAGTATTTCCGAAATACAGCCTATAGGGAGAAAATGAGTTTATAATTTCAGATATCTAACTCAAGTCATATGATCAGGTCTGGGTTTCTACAGGGCTATGGTAGCTGACTTCAGTTAGGTAAGAACCCAGCAAGGGCATTACCCATTTTAGTGGAAAAAAATATCAACATATTTGTTATATTTTGGATGTAAACCTTTTCTTTTCAGTCTACTCTTCCTCCTTTCTCTGAAGAACAATTTTTAAGTTACACTCTTAAATATCTGGCTTTCATTCTCAAGTAGACACTCCCATTATCATTACGGTGCAGAAAGAGAAAAGAGCTTATACTTGGGGCAAGGGAATGAAGTTGGAATCCTAACTTTACCACTTAGTTTCTGTAGAAAACTACTTTAATAAAGTTTCTATAAAGGTTAAAACATAAATCGCCTATAACAGGAGATGGCACAGGACAGATATTAGCTGTTCTTATTGTTATTACCACTTTTATTATTATCATTATAATAATATGTATCCCGATCAAGTTCCTACCCTGTTTCCTAGTAATTCCAAACTTCTGTCACTTTCTTCAAGCCCTCTAACCAACCTGAGACCCCTAACTTTCACCAGATAACCTGGTCTTGTGCCTGATAGAGGAAACAAAGAATTTCTTCAATTTCTTTTGCATGTTTATTCATCTTATGCATCCAAACTTGCCTTTTCTTTCTCATCCCAGAAGAAGCAGGCCTTTCTTCCAACCTCAGGCCAGTAATGACTGCTCAATAAATGTTAGTCACTCACTACTATCATCACCATCATCACCATCACCACCATCTCTACCATCATCACCATCATCGTCATCGTCGTCGTCATCATCATCATCATCATCAACCTTTCCTCAAGTGAAAAGAACAGCAATTTCCAAATCCCACATTCCAGAAGCTGATGGTGATTTGGAGAATAACTACTGGTTCTACTGGATTACACTCCAATTCATCCTCAAAATCCATTCAGCTGGCACAAAGGTCAAATTCTCAAAAAATAACTACTGGTTCAAACGCACAGAAACAGAAAGTACAATGGTGGTTGCCAGGGGCTGGGGAGAGGGGGAAATGGGGAGTTTTTAAAAGGGATATAGAGTTTCAGCTTTGCAAGAGGAAGAGTTCTAGGGACTGGCTGCTCAACAATGTGAATGTACTAACACTACTTAACCGTATACTTAAAAATGGTTTAAGAGGTTAAGCTTTATGTTATGTGTTAAGTTAATTTTACCACAATCTAAATACAAACATACATACATACTAGTTAGTACTAGCTCAGTGCCACCCCAGTATGACCTCCACCAACCTTTTCCCTGAATTCATTTTCTGGAACCCTATTTAAATGAGGCTTAAAATTTGTTGGCCAAGACGATTAAAGAAAGAAGCAGAGTGGAAGCTACACTGACACTCTCCCAGGACCAAACTGGAAGAACAACTAAAATATAGAAAAACCATCCTGACTAATCAACTGCAACTGAAGACGAGCTGGAGAGCACCCTCATAACCTAGGAAGAAAAGTGGAGACCACATAGGGACGGGCAGGAAATCGGAGGTGAGAGGGCTGGCTGGACTCCCAAAGGTAGCAGCTAAAGGTCAAGGGGGAGATCTCAGCTGTGGGGGTTCCCAGTGAGAACTGTGGGGTCTAAAACCAGAATTGAGAAAGGTGCCCACATAAGACCTGGCTGTGAAAAGCATCCACGTTTCTGTCTGCCAGGGAGAGGCATCTGGAAATGCAAGCACCCTCTTTAAGAGCCAATGCACAAGTTTCATGTGCAGCCACTCACCTTGGGCTCCAGCAGAGGGAGGGCAGAGTGAACTGGAGTTATGTGAGGAGAATCTACGGTTGTGAGCTATCAAGAGAGAGCTCAGAGGGCACCCCTCTGGTTTCCTGTGCCAAGTCATTCCCCCAGGCTGCAGAGGCAGACATTTACCTTCCAAGCAGCTTTTGCCAGGTAGGGAAGCAATTGCCCCACCCTGCTGGAAAACCTCTCACCCTACCCCATGGAGTTTCTACAGCCTGAGGCTCATTAAGAGAATCAGATTAATCAGCCTACAGGTAGAGGCAGACTTCAGAGTCCTTTGAGTCTTTGCCTGATCAGCGTCTGGACCTGGATCTTGGAAAAGCAGACTTTGGTGTGCATCTTGGTCCTGTCAAAAGGCACCCAGCCCCAAAAAAGGGGACCTCAAGCCATGGGTTGTTGATAGCTCCAAACAGGGTACTCAAGGTCAGTCACAAACAGCGTCTGACATTGGCCTGCACCAGAGACCATCCAAAAAGACAGGGTGTCTTAGTAGATCTACCTAATACATAGAAACAAACCCAAATAGGCAGCCAAAATGGAGAGACAAAAAAACAAGTCCCAAATGAAAGAACAAGAGAAGTTTCCAGAAAAAGAGCTCAATGAAACAGAGACAAGCAATATATCAGATACAGAGTTCAGAATACTGACTGTAAGGATGCTCAACAGCATGAAAAAAAGATATGGAAACTTATCTTTGGATAAGTTATGGGAAAGATATGAAGGAAATTAAGAATAACATAGCAGAAATAAAGAATACATTTGGAAGTAATAAACAGCAGATTAGAGGAAGCTGAGGATCAGTGAATTAGAAGACAGGGTAGAAAAAATCAATCAGAGACCCAAAAACAAAAAACAATTAAAAAAACAGGACAGTCTAAGGCAGCTGTGGGACAATATAAAAAGTAACAATATTTGCATCATAGGAGTGCCAGAGGAGGTTGAAAGTAAGCAAGGATTAGAGAACCTGTTTGAAGAAATAATAGCAGAAAACTTCTCTAACTTGGTGAAGGAAAAAGTAACACAAGTTCAGGAGGCACAGAGAGTTCCAAGCAAGAAAAATCCAAAGAAGCCCATGCCCAGACACATAATTAAAATGCCAAAAATTCAAGTCAAAGTGAGAATATTAAAGGCAGCAAGAGAAAAACAATCTGTTACGTACAAAGGAGCTCCCTCAAGGCTGTCAGCTGATTTCTCATCAGAAACTCTACAGGCCAGAAGGGAATGGCATGAAGTATTCAAGGTAATGCAAAAGGAGGACCTGAAACCAAGACTACTCTATCCAGCAAGGCTATCATTCAAAATAGATGGTGAAATAAAGAGCTTCCTAGACAAAAAAAGGTTAAAGGAGTTTATCACCACCAAACCAGCATTGCAGGGAATGTTAAAGGGACTGCTGTAATAAGAAGAAGAAATAGAGAGAGAAACATAGGCATCAAGAATTAAAATGGCAATAAATGAGGACCTATGAATAATAACCTAAAGGACTTTAAGGGAGAGATCAACAGCCATACAGTCACAGTCGTGGACTTTAACACCCCACTGATTTCACTGGACATCATCCAGACAAAAAGTCAACACAGAAACAGTGGCTGGAAATGGCACACTAGATCAGATGGATTTAATTGACATTTACAAAACATTTCACCCCAAAGCTGCAGAATATACATTCCTCTCAAGTGCACATGGGTCATTATCAAAGACAGACCACATGTTAGGACATAAAACAAGTCTCTGGAAGTTCAAGAAGACTGAAATCATATCAAGCATCTCAGATCACAAGGGCATGAAATTAGAAATCAACTACAGTAAAAACACTCAAAAACTTTCAAATACACGGAGGTTAAATAGCATGTTATTAAACAATGAATGGGTTACCAATAAGATCAAGAAAGAAATCAAAAACTTCCTGGAAACAAGTGAAAATGAACACACAACAACCCAAAATCTATGGGACAGAGCAAAAGCAGTCATAAGAGGGAAGTTCACAGCACTGCAGGCCTCCCTCAAAAAGCAAAAATAATTTTTAGTAGACTATCTAACCCTACAACTTAAAGAATTAGAAAGCTTCCCTGTGAAGCTGTCCAGACCAGGGCTTTTGTTGGCTGGGAGTTTTTTTATTGCTGTTTCAATTTCATCAGTTTTTATTGGCCTATTCAGGTTTTCTGATTCTTCCTGATTCAGCTTCACATGATCTCACTCATATGTGGAATCTAATAAACAAAAGAGACTGAGGAACAAAATAGATCCAGAGACACAGAAGCATGGAACAGACCGATGAATCTCAGTGGGAAGGCGGGGGTGGGGGAGTGGGGGGGGAGATTAATCAGAGAACTTATAAGCATATATGTGTAAGTCATGGACACAGACATTAGTGTGGTGAAGACCTTGGGGGGAGGGGTGTGGATGTGGGGGGTACGGGATCAATGGGGGAAAAAGGGGGGGCTATCTGTAATACTTTCAACAATAAAGATAAATTTTTAAAAATTTTAAATAATAATTATATATTTAAGGGGGGGGATTTTCTTTGGCCATTTCGATTTGTTGAAAGAAATTCCTGGCCAGCATCTAGACAGAAACTTATATAACCTATGGTTTTATAAAAGATGGCCTGTTTTTCAGGTATATTTGGGAGTTAGGACTGAATATATTCTCAGGGATTACAAATATACATCTGCTTCCCTCCACCCAGCAGAAATAAATATTAAAATAATTCTTCAAGAATACTATGCATTCCCAATGGAACCTCCTGACAACTGCACATAGGATCCTTAGGACAGAGGTAGGGAAGAGAATGAACGTGTGGTGGAAAGCTCTTGTAGCATAACCTGCTCTAATAAAATCCATGTTATAGGAAAAATCTGACTTGAGATGCAAATGTTTATAAAAACTATGGTTTAAAGGACATTTATTTTTAGGAGAGAACATATGCAGTAAAACTAACACAGTAACAAACTAAACTGCAGGGTGAGGATAGTACATCATTTCAACCAGAATAAGAAACTGTACTTTTGAGGGTTATTTTTTAATGGTAAGTATTCACTCTACCTCAAGATGTTAAAGACTCATTATGCAGAGAATGAAGTGTGTTAAATACATGCTAACAGTTATTAACAAAGCTGCTGTTGGTTTATATTCACAGAACTTATCTGAAGTTTGGGTGGTACAACTCCCACTCACCTCACAAAGTATATAGAGGCACAGAACCACATGATGTTAACAGTTGAAAGATCCTTATAAATGTCTTATTCTAACCCAATCCCTTTGTTTCTTAGATGATGAAACTGAAGACTATATGGATAAGTAAAGCCTAAGTACAAAACTTTCTAATATACCAACATTAATACATAAGAAAATGTGATGATAATGATTTTTAAACACATTCACAATAGCCACAAACTATCAGAAACCTTGAGGGGAAAATTTACAAAAATGTGTGAAATTTTTATGGAGAAAACTACAAAACACTAATTAGTAAAAGACCTAAAAGAAGACATATGCCTTGTCTTAGACAGAAATATCTAATATTGAAAAGACCTCAATTCTCCTTCCTTGCCTCTAAATAATCCAGACTCTAGTCCCTCTTCCAAATAAAACTAAAATAAAAAAAGAGTATTCTATTTTGTGGGATAATGGCAAGGAGACACATTGCATTTTGGGGGGGAGAAGATATGAGGGAAAACATGTCATCTTACCCAAGCAGTTTAACATTTAAATGCAGGTTTCTAGTCTGTAATGCCCAGCCAGTAGCACCTTGCCTTCAGCACTCTTTATTTTTGCAAGTTCAAATGTCTCTCAGAATATCTGTGTTTCCAAGCAATTCTCTTTATTTACTTTAAGATCAGTAAGGACTTCTAAAATGCAAAGTGAACTTTGGAAGCAATGTGGACAGGCCAGAAGCTAATTTAACACTCTAACTTCATAGCTCACCATACACTTATTTAAAGGCTACACAAACTTGCAACTGGGTACTCTGCCCCTACCCTTCTTGAAGACAAGCTGGTTGGACACCAATTCAAATTATCCTTTTAAGTTCCTAAAGATCAAGAACAAGGTCAGTACCCTGAGATCTCCAGGACCAAAAAGATACAGTATCACCAAGTCGTAATAAAACTTATTAATTACAACTAAAGGCAACTCAAGTTATTTTCAATTAGTATCCTGGGGAAAAGACTGATTAAATTAAAATGAAAAATTAGACTTGACCCTGTGGAATTGTTAAATGTGTAAATGTGGGCTTCCAAATTAAAATTCCATGTGTTTTGACACATGAAGTAGAATACAGCAAGACAATTAACAACTGTAAATCTTTAACCTAAGCGAGATAGTTTCTGACAGTTAACTCAAACAGGTAGCTAAAATCATACATAGGGGTTAAGGTTTAAACCCTACTTTAGACTGAGAAGTAAGCAATCTAAACTTACAAGAGCAATTTCTGAGTCTCTTAATATTTTATTACATCAAATCCAAAGCTGCTGAAATTTAAATTTCAGTTTGAAGACAGTGGCAAAATAATTTTCTTCCTTTCACTCAGAAGAAAAACTTGAAAAAAGCAGACATTCTGTGAGAAGGCTGTATGATAATGTATATTTTAATGGTGAAACAACGTAAAGAAAAGGCTGTGACTGACTGATGGCATTAACTATGCAAGCTTCGTCGCGGCAATACAGCATGGTACTTCCCAACACCAATCATTGTAGTGATCCTGACTAGTCCATTGCCAGTAAATCTGCACAAGGTCTACAATTCAGAGGTGAGAACTTTCCTGAATAAAAAACCTACTATAGAGGCCAAGTGTCTAGACATGAGGAGGAAACCTACCAACACCAGAGAGTTTCCCAAGTTCAAAGAATGAACACCAACCCGCCCCCCTCACCCCCACCACAACCTTTGAGAGAAAAGTGGAGAAAATGCTATGAATGAGGTCCAATGGTCAGGGGCTAACCAAAATTGGATATATCCTATACACAATGAGTAAAACAACAAATCTAAGTTTCCACGCCTTCAGAATACACAGTCTAATTAACCATAGTGTAATAGTAAAGACTATTTTATTGGCAATACATAAAAAAGTACATTTTTTTAAAAAAGAAAACATTAATTTCCTTTAGTTTCTTTGAGACTACAGGAAAAATATATCTATATCCTTAGAGTCAAAAAGGGATAATCTCTTTGACAGGCTCGCAATTCTTTTTTTTTCTTCTTTAATGTGTTTTTATTGATTTCAGAGAGAAGAAGGGAAAGGGGAAAAGAGAGAAAAGCATCAACAATGAGAGTCATTGATCGGACTCCTCCTGCACACCCTGACTGGAGATCGAGCCCACAACTGGGGATCAAACCGTGATCTCCTGCTTCACGGGTTGAAGCTCAACCACTGAGCCACCGTGGCTGGACAGGCTCCCACTTCTCAAACATTTGTTTTTCCTTAAGGCTCTCTCTGCTTAGACCACTCTCCCCAAACCCAGGTATGTCCAATCAGATAGTAATAACATCCACATCTGTATCTCCAGGCTTTATATTTCCAACCATTACCTCCTGAATATCACACTCATGTGCTCCAAAACTTTAAAGTCAACCCAACGATTACATTCTCTTCCCTGCCAAAATTCCTTCTCTACCCTGAATGCCCCTGTCACCTGAAAGTATTTTTTGGATAAAGCAGTATTTAACCTATTTCCTAATTAATCGACTTACCTACTAAGGTCACCAACTCCACTTCCCAAAACCATTAATCCCTCACATTCCAAAATGTTTCTTCTATAATGAAAGCAGTATCACAAAATAATAATTGCTACTGTTTACTAGATAATTTTTCCATGTGAAGTGCTGGACTTTACATGTATTATCTCACTTAACCCAATCCTCAAAACAATTCTTTGAGATAGGCATTATTATGCCTCTTTTACAAATGACTTAAACCAAGCTTAAGGCTCATCCGAAGTCAGAGGACAGCTAACAAGTGGGAGACTAGGAGTTCAGTATCAGATACTAACTCTTAATGACTATGTAAAATTGCCTTATTACAGAATGCTTTTTAAAAATTTGGCAGAAGGAGGAAACCAGGTAAAATAACTAATAACTAAGTTATTAATTCATTATTTATCATACAGTTTCAGTATAAAGTACACATAATTTTATATTTTAGAGATACTCTCAAAACACTAATTTGATGTAAAAGATCAAATCAAAAAGATATTTTGGTGGCTTAAATGATAAAGTCAAATAGTATTTCACAATCTGCCTCCAACCTACCTTTCAACTCTATCTTCCAAAATTCCCCACACTTTACAGTACTAACCACTGCGCACAACTAGTCATTTTCATTTAAACCTCCTAAGGCCAAGTCTGTGGTCAATTTTTTTCTTCTTTTTTTTAATCTTTATTGTTGAGACCATTACAGATGTCCCCCTTTTAACCCCACTAATTCCCTCCACCCCACATCCATCCCCTCCCCACACCAATGTCCCCATCCATGGGCCATGCCCATAAACATACCAGTTCTCTAATTAATCTCTCCCTACCCACAACCCCCTCCCCGCCTTCCCTCTGAAATCCCTCAGTCTGTTCCAAGCTTCTGTGTTACTGGATCCACTTTGTTCATCAGTTTATTTTCTTTATTATATTCCACATATAAGTGCGATCACCTGGTACTTCTCCTTCTCTGAATGGCTCACTTCACTTTGCAATAATACTCTCTAGTTCCCTCCATGCTGTCCCAAAGGCCAAAAGGTCCTTCGTCTTCACAGCTGCATAGTACTCCATGGTGTAAATGTCCCACAGCTTTTTTATCCACTCATCTACTGATGGGCACTTGGGCTGTTTCCAGATCTTAACTATTGTGAATTGTGCTGCTATGAACATAGGGATGCATTGCAATTGGTGTTTGGGGTTCCTTAGGATATATTCCTAGAAATGGGATCGCTGGGTCAAATAGCAGGTCAATTTTTAATCTTTTGAGAAAACTCCATACTGCTTTCTGCAATGGCTGCCCCAGTCTGCATTCCCACCAGCAGTGTACTAGGATGCCCTTTTCTCCACACCCTCGCCAGCACTTGTAGTTCGTTGACTTGTTGATGGAGCCATTCTGACAGGTGTGAGGTGATACCTCATTGTGGTTTTAATTTGCATCTGATGATTAGCAACATTGAGCATTTTTTCATATGTCTCTTAGCCATTTGTATGTCCTCTTTGGAGAAGTGTTTATTTAGGTCCATTGCTCATTTTTTAATTGGATTGTCTTCCTTTTGTTAAGATGTATAAGTTCCTTATATATTTTGGATATTAACCCTTCATCCAATGTGTCACTGGCAAATATGTCCTCCCAAACAGTAGGCTCCTTTTCATTGTTGATTGTTTCCTTTGCTGTGCAGAAGCTTTTTATTTTGATGCAGTCCAATTTGTTTTATTTTCTCTTTAGTTTCGCTTGCCCTAGGAGATGTATCAGCAAACATATTGCTATGAGGGATGTCTGAGATTTTACTGCCTATGTTTTCCTCTAGGATTTTTATGGTTTTATGCCTTACATTTAAGTCTTATATCCATTTTGAATTTACTTTTCTGTATGGTGTAAGTTGGTGGTCTAGTTTCATTTTTTTGCATGTACCTGTCCAATTTTTCCAACACTATTTATTGAAAAGACTGTCTTTCCTCCATTGTATGTTCTTGCCTCCTTTGTCAAATATTAATTGACCATAACGGCTTGGGTCAATTTCTAGGTTCTCTGTTCTGTTCCACTGATCAATATGTCTGTTCTTGTGCCAGTACCAGGCTGTTTTGATGACAGTGACTTTGCAGTATAACTTGGTATCTGGTATTGTGATCCCTCCAACTTTGTTCTTCTTTCTCAAGATAGCCATGGCTATTTGGGGTGTTTTTTGGTTCCAGATAAATTTTCGAAGTGTTTTTTTCTAGATCTGTGAAATATGCTGTTGGTATTTTAATAGGGACTGCTTTGAATTTATAGATTGCTTTGGGTAATATGGGCATTTTAATGATGTTAATTCTTCCAATCCATGAACATGACATATTTTTCCATTTGTTTATATCTTCCTCTATTTATTTTTTCAGTGTCCTGTAGTTTTCTGAGTAAAGGTCTTTTACATCTTTGGTTAAGTATATTCCTACGTATCTTATTTTTTCAGTTGCAATGATAAATGGGATTTTTTTTTAGTTTCTGTTTCTGAGAATTCATTATTGGTGTATAAAAATGCCATCAATTTCTGGGTGTTAATTTTATATCCTGCTACCTTGCTGAATTTATTTATTAAATCTAGTAGTTTTCTGGTAGAGTCTTTAGGATACTCTATGTACAATATCATGTCATCTGCAAATAATGACAGTTTTGTTTCCTCCCTTCCAATTTGGATGCCTTTTATGTTTTCTTCTTGTCTGATCCACTATGGCAAGGACTTCCAGCACTATGTTGAATAAGAGTGGTGAAAATGGACACCCCTGTCTTGTTCCTGTTCTTATGGGAAATGGCTTTAGTTTTTGCCCATTGAGTATGATGTTGGCTGTAGGTCTGTCATATATGGCCTTATGTTGAGGTATGAGTTTTTATCAAAAATGAGTGTTGGATTTTATCAAATGCTTTTTCTGCATCTATTGATATGATCATGTGATTTTTATCTTTCCATTTGTTTGTGATGTAGCACGTTTATTGATTTGCAGATGTTATACCAGCCTTGCATCCCTGGAATAAATCCCACTTAGTCATGGTGTATGATCTTTTTAATATATTGCTGGATCCGATTTGCTAATATTTTGTTGAGGATTTTAGCATCTATGTTCATCAGGGATATTGGCCTGTAATTCTCTTTCTTTGTAGTGTCTTTATCTGGTTTTGGAATTAGGCTAATGCTGGCCTCATAAAAAGAGTCTGGAAGTGTTCCTTCCTCTTGGATTTTCCGAAATAGTTTGAGGAAGAGAGGTGTAAATCCTTCTTTGAATGTTTGGTAAAACTCCCCTGTGAAGTCATCCGGGCCAGGGCTTTTGTTTGCTGGGAGCCCTTTGATTACTGCTTCAACTTCATCAGCAGTTATCAACCTATTTAGACTTCCTGACTATTCCTGACTGAGTTTTGAAAGGTGGTATTTTTCTAGAAATTCATCCATTTCATCCAGGTTTTCCAGCTTGGTGACATATAGTTGTTCATAGTATCTTCTTACAGTCCTTTGTATTTCTGTTGGGTCAGTTGTTATTTCACCTCTTTTGTCTCTGATTTTGTTTATTTGGGTCCTCTCTCTGTTTCTTGATGAATCTGGCTAAAGGTTCATCAATCTTGTTCATCTTTTCAAATAACCAGCTCTTGGTTTCATTGATCTTTTGTATTGTTTTTTTAGTCTCTGTGTAATTTATTTCTGCTCTGACCTTTATTATTTTCTTCCTTCTACTTACTCTGGGCTTTTCTTGTTGTTCCCTTTCTAAGTTTTTAAGTTGTAGGGTTAGAGAGTCTATTAGAAGTTTTTCTTGTTTTTTGAGGTAGGCTTGTAGTGCTATAAACTTCCCTCTCAGGACTGCTTTCATTGTGTCCCATAGATTTGGAGTTGTTGTGTGTTCATTTTCATTTGTTTCCAGGAAGTTTTTGATTTCTTTCTTAATCTCTTTGGTAACCCATTCATTGTTTAAAAACATGCTTTTCAGTCTCTATGTGTTTAAATGTCTTTTAGTGTGTTTATTGTAGGTGATTTCTACTTTCATGCTGTCGTGATCCCAGAAGATGCTTGATATGATTTCAATCTTCTTGAACTTATAGAGACTTTTTTTGTGTCCTACGTGATCTATCTTTGAGAATGTCCCGTGTGCACGAGAGAAGAATGTATATTCTGCAGCTTTGGGGTAGAATGTTCTGTAAAAGTCAGTTAAATCCATCTGATCTAGTGTGTCACTTAGGGTCACTGTTTCCTTGTTGATTTTTTGTCTGAAGACCTATCCAGTGAAGTCAATGGGGTGTTAAAGTCTCCAAGTATGACTGTGTTGCTCTCGATCTCTCCCTTAAAGTCCTCTAGAAATTTTTTTATAAATTTAGGCGCTTCTATATTGGGTGCATATATGTTTATCAGGGTTATATCCTCTTGCTGAATTGATCCCTTTAGTATTATGTAATAACCTTTCTTGTCTCTCATTATGGTCTTCATTTTGAAGTCTATTTTGTCTGATATGAGTATTGCTACCCCAACTTTTTTTTTCATTTCCATTTGCATGGAAAATTTTTTTCCATCCATTAATTCTCATCCTGTATGAGTCTCTTGTTCTGAGGTGGGTCTCTTGTAGACAGCATATAGTTGGGTCATGTTTTCTTATCCATTCAGCCACCCTATATCTCTTTATTGGGGCATTTAATCCGTTTACATTTAAGGTTATTATTGAAACATATTTATCTCCTGACATTTTGTTTCTTTATAGGTGTTTCTCATTCTCTTTATTTCTATGTCTAATTATAGCAGTCCCTTTAACCTTTCCTGTAATGCTGGTTTTGTAGTGATAAAGTCTTTTAACCTTTTTTTTTATCCTTGGAAGCTCTTTATTTCACCATCTATTTTGAATGATAGCCTTGCTGGATAGAGTAGTCTTGGTTTCAGATTCTTCTTTTGCATTACCTTGAATACTTCATGCCATTCCCTTCTGGCCTGTAGTGTTTCCGATGAGAAGTCAGATGACAGCCTTATGGGGGATCCTTTGTAGGTTACAGTTTGCTTTTCTCTAGTTTCCTTTAAGATTCTCTCTTGGTCTTGGATTTTTGACATTTTAATTATGATGTGTCTGGCCATGGGCCTCTTTGGACTCTTCTTGCTTGGGACTCTTTGTGCCTCCAGAACCTGTGTGCCTTTTTCCTTGACCAGGTTAGGGAAGTTTTCTGCCATTATTTCATCAAACAGGTTCTCTAACCCCTGCTTACTTTCAACCTCCTCTGGCACTCCTATAATACGAATATTGTTACGATTTATGCTGTCCCACAGCTCCCTTAGACTGTCCTCCTGTTTTTTAATTGTTTTTTTGTTTTTGGGTCTCTGATTGAGTGATTTTTTTCTACTCTGTCTTCTAATTCACTGATGCAATCGTCACCTTCTTCTAATCTGCTGCTTATTCCTTCTAATGTATTCTTTATTTCTACTATGTCATTCTTCATTTCTGACTGGTCATTTTTCATAGTTTCCACATCTTTTTTCATGCTGTTAAGGATCCTTACAATCAGTATTCTAAACTCTTTATCTGAGAGGTTGCTTATCTCTGTTTCATTTGGCTCTTTTTCTGGAGACTTCTCTTGTTCTTTCATTTAGGGCTTGTTTTTTTGGTCTTCCATTTTGGCTAAATGTTAGGTAGATCTTCTAGGATCCTCAGTCTTTTTGAAGGGTTTCTGGTACAGGCCAATGTCAGACACACTTTGTGACTGGCCCTGAGTACCCTGTTTGGGGCTATCAACAACCCCAGGCATTGAGGTCTCCACTGCTGGGGCTGGATGCTTTTGGACAGGATTCAGATGAACACCAAAGTCTGCTTTTCTAAGGCCCAGGTCCCAAAACAGATCAGGCAAAAACTCAGAGCACCCTGAGATCTGCCTCAGTCTGCAGACTTGTTAATCTGATTCTCTTAATGAGCCTCAGGCTGTAGAAGCTCCACAGGGTGGGGTGGCTGGTTGTTATCAGTCTCTTAACAAGCCTCAGGCTGTAGAAACTCCTCTGGGCAGGGCAAGAGGCTCTCCAGCAGGGTGGGGCAATTGCTTCCCCCCTTAGGCAAAAGCCAAAAGCTCACCTCCCAAGAAAGATGTCCCCCACAGTCTGGGGGAAGGACTCTTCCCAGACTCTCCCCACACAGCTCCAGTCCACTCCATTCCCCCTCCGCCAGAGCCCAAGGTGAGTGGCTACACACGAAACGTTGTGCATTGGCTCTTTAAGAGGGTGCCTGCAGTTCCAGCTGCCTCTCCCTGGCAGACAGAAACCCGGCTGCTTTTCACAGCCAGATGTTATGTGGGCACCTTTCTCAGTTCTGGTGCTCTTGGCTGGGAAGCCCAGTCTGGGGTTCCTCAGTGGGAACCCCCCACAGCTGAGATATCCCTCTGGACCTTCAGCTGCTGCCTGTGGGAGCCCAGCCAGCCTTCTTGCATCCACACTTCCTACCAGTTTCTTTGCAGTCTCCAGTTTTCCTCTTTGTTTATGAGGGTGCTCTCCAGCTCGTCTTCAGTTGGTTTTCAGAATGGGTTTTCTATGTTTTAGTTGTAAATCCAGATTAGTCCCAGGAGAGTGTCAGTGTAGCTTCCACTCAATCCGCTGCCATCTTGGATGTGATCAATTTTTTGTGGTCAATTTTTTAATGTAGTCTTCCCTGACTTCTTCCAGCAAAATCAATTCCTCCATCTTCTTGCTTCTACAGTATGTTCATTCTTAACTTACAGCACACACATCTATGTGCATAATACATATACAATCATACACATATATCAGCAAATTTATTACAAAGCCCTAAAAAGGCAGTAATCTTATAGTTTCGTATACAGATGGGTCCCCATCTCACAATGGTTCAACTTTCAATTCTTTGACTTTACGATGGTGTTAAAGCAATGCTCATTCAGTAGAAATAATACTTCAAATTTTGAATTTTGGTCTTTTCCTGGGCTAGCCATGTGTGGTACTATGCTCTCTCATGATGCTGGGCAGAGGCAGTGAGTCAGCTCCCAGTCAGTCATCAATCCAGAAGGTAAATAAGCAATGCTCTAGGGTGGACTGTGTTGCCAGTGGTTTTTTGGGTATTGTGTTCTGAACATGTTCAAGGTAGGCTAGGCTAAGCTATGATGTTTGGTAGGTCAGGTGTATTAAATGCATTTTTGACTCACAACGTTCCCATTTTATCATGGGTTTATTAGGTCCTAACCCTATTTTAACTCAAAGAATATCTGTATTTAGACACGCATACAGAAACTTCATATATTTGTGTACCTATCAGGAAAGGTACACAACAAAAAAACAACAACAACAAAACACTGCAGACACCAGACCAAATTTAGCCTTTTATGCTGAAACCCAAAAATACATTTGTGTAACAATTCTTACTATTTCTGTTCCTACCTCTTCTTATCCACTCCTTACCTATACCCCATACACGCCACAGCATTGAGGCCAAAGTAAAATATCCAAATGTAAAATGGCATGGCAACTACACTGCAGTTAGAATCAACCACGTGGCACCCAATACACATTAATTGTTTCATTTCTAGATAAAGAAGTAGAGCCTTTCACTATCCTGTAGGTAGTAAAAATGCCCACCTCTGTCCAGGAAGTGAAGCTAACAAGGTCAAGGAATTGGGATTCAAAAAGCATCAGTAAGTGACCAAATGCCAACAATGGATGGATTTTTAGATCTTCCTTTCCCCTCCCTAGAGTAACAGAAATGCTTTTCATAGAAACAAATGATTTTTTAAGAAACAAATTACAGCATAACCCGTAACAACCAAACTATGCACAGCATTTGCAAAGTGTCCTCTCTGCAACACCATATATTCCTAAGGTATTTTAATTATAAAATGTCTGGTTTAACTGGAAAACATTTTCGTTATTACTGTTTAACACACAAAACAACAAAAAAACACTGCAGACATCAGTGTAAATTTAGCCTCTATGCTGAAAACCAAAAATACAGGTTACTTAGTTTCTAAAAGTAATCTCTTTTATCTATCCTTTTAATATATTCTGAGAAACATATGGGATCAGAGATTTAAGAAAACATGCTTCTTGTTCTAGTGCAGTCCTAAAGCAGCAAAGGGAAAAAACTCAAGTATCAGGCGGGGCCGTGGAGAGGAAGAGGGGCTACAAAGACATCAGCAGGGTACTAGAGGAAGCCAAGATATCAAAGGAACCAAACAGTAAAGAGTAAGAGGGAAAATCATTAGTGGGGAAAACCTCTGAAATGTGTTTATAGGAGCTCAATCCCTTGTCCCAAAAGACATGCAGCCAAGAGACCACCAATTGTCATGAACAACAAAGGGAACCTGGAGCACACCAGCTGCCAAGCAATTAACTGCCTTTTCTAAATTGCGCGGTATACATACATCAATTTGAATGACCTTGAATGAATTAGAAATCCGCTATGGATCTTTAGGCTGCTGAAACCTCAAATCTGTGAGTGTGTGTATATGCGAGTTTCTGCCAGCTTAGCATTTAGAGATAAATGGTATATTTAACTAGATATAAATAAATAAAATAACCACTACTGTTTATAATATGACCTCCATAAAGAAACTCAACAAACCAGAAACATCTTTATGAAATTAGCTAGCCTCCCTTCCTCCAGTCTTAAAGTCCAGTCTAAAGTTATTTTAATTTGTCATAGTCTAAAAGCAAAAATGTGAAATTACAAAGTATTACATATGAGCAATCAGTAGTCACTACTTTTGAAAAGAGTTTGAAATGAGCAAGCCTATTTGAAATCCTCAAGCCAAACCTTTGTTCTAAGGCCACTAAACCATGCTGTAGGTAAAGAGATAGGGAATTAATAAGGAAAAACAAATTACACAGAAGAAAAGAATGTTAATTTTATTTTCTCTGGAAAATAACATTTTAGAGCACAGTGCTTAAGACCCTGGTTTCTGAAGGCAGACTGACTGCTCTCTCTATACCTTATTAGCTTTGTGACGTAAAGAAAGTGGCTTGACCTTCCTGTGCTTCAGTTTCCTTACCTGTTAAGGTGAAGATAGTAATTATACCTAATTCACAAGGTAGCTGTGAGATTTAAATGAAATAATCACTAAAGAACTTAGAACAAACAGTGCTTGGTAAGGATTGAATAAATGTTCGCAAAATCCCTTTGAGATTATCTAACTAACGTCATCCTGACCACTGTAAACTATCCCCTATAAAATTACTCAGACTAAACTTCCTACAAGAATCCTTTTCCCGTGCATCAGGAGCCTGTGTTTACTCACATCAAACTCAAACTTATGGATGGCCTGGCTTTCAAGATCCTCTAAAAACTGTCCCCACACAATCTCTCCAATTACTGGCCCCAAACAACACTTTTAATCCTGCTACTTTTCACTCAACTTCACACAAAACTTACTTTTTTGTTTCTGCCTCTATAGCAACTGCAGACTTTTTAAGAGGCCCTCTTTCCAGGCACCTCTGACCCCTACTTTCTACCTATGCAAATATTATCTATCCTTCCAGAAAACAGCTAAGATTCTTCAGGAAGGCTCCAATATTTTGATCCCCCGGTGATCACTCCTAATCCTTTCAACAACCTAGCTGCTGAGCGCAAGCATGTACTGTTCTCTAACTGTGCTAGTTCTAACTATACCAGGCAATCATCTCCTCCAGGCAGAGACTGTATCTTCCCTAACATCATCCACAATATCTAGCAAAATGCTGTGCATTCTGATAGGACTTTCACTCACGTGTTTTCAAAGTTAAAAATAAGGAACAAAATCTTATACAACAAACACAATAAATTATAAATTGTTCAAATCTGCATTATAGCTTAAATCTAGAGGGAGGAAATAAAATATTTTCTTAAATACAGCTGTAATTTTATGACCAGAAAAATATCATTAACATACAAACATGCTCAAATTCAGAGACATGAGAAAGAGCAGATCCAACAGGATGAAAGCACCGCATTTCTCTACCTTTGATATAAAAAGAGCAAACAGGGAGCCTCTTCACTGTTCATTAGGTTGTTAATGGAAGCATGCACACTTAAAACTGGCAGCTTTCTGTTCTCTGATAGTATCATAGTCATCCTCAACAATATCACAACGATAATTCATTTATCAAAACACAATTCACAAATCTCTCAATGCAAGAAATTTTATATCTCTCTAAAGTTAACAACGTGAGGAAACAAGATTCAGAGGAACCACAACCATTACTATTAGATTACCTTTTTCAGATATAGTCACTGCCATTCTTCCTTCACTTTGCCACGCACGTGACTGCCTGGCAACTAGTCTGGGAGTTAGGCATAAATCCATGCACACAAGCAGCGCTGTGCTGAGCAAATCACTGGTTATATACTCAGTTTGTTGGGATCTAACAGGTCAGGGAGTCTGCAAGACAAGCAAATCATACCAGGCAAACAGAAGATCTAAACAGCAGACTATCTCGTATGTGCACCAGTCATTCATCCAGCAAACATGCAAGGCACTGACACACAACCGCAGCAGTGCACTGTACACTATGTGTGAGGACAAAAAGTACTTAAATAACAGACTCATTCTACAGTGGCTTATATTTTAATAAAAGGCATAAGATATGTACTATTAAAAAGGCAAATATATCCTTTATTAATTTGTATATATTTTGCTTTGATTTAAAAAATGTTTAAGGTAGCTTACATAAATGCACACTGTGATTAAATATAAAATAATAAAGAGGCGAAAAGAAAATGAGGTTAGAAAGATGAGATAAAAAAAAGGTTAGGTCTGGCTGGTTTCTCAGTGGTTAGAGTATTGGCGGGCTCAATGAAGGGTTACAAGTTCCATTCCCAGTCAAGGGCAGGTACCTTGGTTGCAGGTTCATCCCTGGCTGCAGTCAGAGATAGTTCTCTCTCACTTCGATGTTTCCGTTTCTCCCTCTCCCTCTCCACACCCTTTCCTTCCCTTCTTTACACTCTCTTAAAAAAAAAATCAATGGACAGGGAGGGAAGCTGGCGGCCCTGTGAGAAGCAGCAGAGGCCCCGCTCCCAGCCACGGACGTGACTTCCTCCTAGAATCCTACGGAGCCAGCTTGGAAACACCAGAGAAACATACCTGAGTGGGCCGAGTGCGAGTGGGGAGCACTGAAGAAACATCGCGGAGTCCGGTAAGAGAGGGGGCATAGGAAGGGGGATGCCCCCTGACGCCTGTGCTGGGCGCCGAGCCCGGAACCTTGGAGGCTGCGGGGCTCCCTCCCCTCGGGAGTGAAGACGGCCTCCAAAAGCGGGGATCCCACACACGGAGCAGAGAGGGGAAGGAGCGCCCCGCGGAGGGCAGAGGGACCCAGGGGAGCGGTGAGTCCCGGAGGGGACGGCGCCTTCCTGGGAAACAGAGCGTCCAGCGGTGGCGCCTTCCTGGGAAACAGAGCCTCCAGTGGCGGCCGGCGCCTTCCTGGGAAACAAAGCCTCCAGTGGCGGCCAGCATCTTCCTAGCGAAACAAAGCTTCTAGTGGTGGCTTCGACGGACCTCTGGTGCTCGGGGTGCCGACCATAGGAAAGGCTGTGCCAAGGTCGGTGGCACTTGAGTGATAAGAGACCAGAGGACTGCGCTGAGCAGCCACACACGGGGACCCTCTGCCTCACTGTGGGGCACTGTGTTGAGCCTCAGAAAGTACTGAATCTGCACGGCGTGGGGGAGGGGAGGAGCCCTCCCACCCTGAGCTCCTGGTGCCAGGAGGCTGGGACCTGCGACCAGCCCTGAGGGTGTCCTCCTGCCCTGAGCTCCCGGTGCCTAGAGGCTGGGATCTGTGACCAGCCCTGAGGGGCCCCGTGGTGGCACAGGAAGCCGCCCCAGCTTTGCTGAGACCAGCGGTGCGGGGAGCTGAGTGGAGCTGACTTTGGGTCCCCTCCGCTGGGGGCCTTGGCCCGAGGACGGTGGGACCCTGCAGGGCGGACTCTCTGCCTGTGTGTTGCTTTGTGCGTTTGTGAGTCTGATGGGGGAACTGGCTCCCACCTTCCCAGGATGCACAGCGCACAGACCAACAGAGGCTGGGGTTGGGGGCTGCACAATAGACAATCTGAGGGGCGGGCCTGGAGGGACCAGCCAACCAGAACTGAGCAGGGAGAGGCGGAGCCCACCAGCCTCCCCCGCATCTGGGAGCCCCGCCCCCAACAGGAAAGGGGCGGTCCCGCTCACTGAGGCCCCAGACACTCCCTCAGGGCACGGTCCTGAGGGGGAAGGGAGAGCAGCTCACAGGAGGCCTGTACAAGAGTAAGACTCTCAGGGACTGTTGTTGGGGAGCTAGAGGAAATGCTGAAAACCCCTGCTGGCGGCTGGGCAGGCAAAGGGCTCACCAGAATGTTCTTTAATCGAACCCACTGAGCCCAGACTGCCAAAACAGCCCCTACAGAAAAGGCAACAGGCTGAAATCAATCTGAAGCTGCAGCAGGCCAGAGCCTGGGAACCTAGAATCAGAGGACAGGGTAGGGACTGAGGAGCTGGCGCTGGAGCACAGTCTAATGCCCGCACAGTGAGCGCCTGACAGCGACACCTCTAAGGGGAGTAACACCCTGAGCTACACTAGCCACCCTGCACCCTAAAGACTCTACAGAAAACTCTGGAGCAAGACCAGGCAACTACAAGGTTGCAAAGCAGCTGACAAGAGGAGGAGGCCCACAGAGAGCCTTAAATCAACCATCTACCTAAGGACACCAAAGCCAAACCTGGACAGCTCCTCACATTGGCTGATACACAAGCACCTCCCAGGAGAACGGAAATCAGCCCACAAAACAGTGAGCCTCAGGAAACACAAGCAGCTCAGAAGAAACTCACCTGATTAACTACCTTTTTTTCTTCTGTTTTTTTTGTTTTGTTTGGTTTTGGTTTTTTTGGTTTTGTGGTTTTTTTGTTTTTTTCTCTTTTTTCCTTAGGAAGAAGAGAAAGGGGAGAAAATTTGTTTTTTCTTCTTTTTTAAATTTTATAATAATTTTAATTTTTTTTTTTAAACATTTTTTTAACTAAATTTTTTCCTCCTTTTTATAAAAGAATTTTGTCTTCCTCAGCTTTTTAGTTTTGGTTTGGTTATTTGCTTTGTTTCGTTTTATACTTGCTTCTACTATCAAGACTTTCTTGATATTCCTGCTTAACAACTGGGACTTTATCATCATAACCACGTTTACAGCTTTCCTCTATAGTTTCCACCAAATCTCTTACCAAACTCCCTCCCTGCCTGGGCTATCTCTCTCTCTCCTCTCGATCCACTGGCATAACTTTTTTTTTCTTTTCCTTTTTTCTTTTTCTACTTCTCTTTCATTCTTTTGTACTCCTCCCTTCTGTCTTCCTGTCTTTTTGTTCGATTGTTAGTTTCTCTTATTCTCTTTATTGTATTTCTGTTTTCTCATTTTCAACTATTATCCTATTCCTATTCTCTCCCTTAATTTTTTGCTGGCCCTTCTTTCAGAATCTTTTCTCTGCTTCTGTTATCTCCCAGTAGCTTCTCTACTTTTTACATTTCAGCTTATTATTATTTTCTAAGTTTCACCAGTATTAACAACAATATACATCTCTCTCTCTCTAAGCGTTACTTTTCTTTCTCTTTCGTTTTTTTAAGCATTTCTGTGTGTGTGTGTGTTCTCCCTTCACTCTCCCAGTTCTATTTTCACGTGGGTTGTTTTCATTGTGACTGTCAAGATATTTTGTAAAATACCTCTTGTTTCCTGGAAGTGCAGTTGTGTATTGTCCTGCCTTATCAGCACTGTTAAGGCTTACACGACGAGGTTGGGGCTGGGACACACTTAGCCAACCTGAGAGGAGGGTCCTCCCAAGGACTGATCAATGACAATCTAGACCCAACCACAACAGGAGAACATAAACCACAAAAGGAAACCCCACAAAAGGGACACGCTTACAGCAAAGAGCTCAGAAGTATAAGGAAAACACACCTCAGGGCTCCACTGGACCCACAAGACAAAATCCCATCCCACCCCACAAGACTGGGACACAGCAAATATATCTAATATATGGATACAAACACTATGACCTACCAAAATGAGGAGACAAAGAAACAACCCCCATATTAAAGAAAAGGAAAAATCGGCAGAAAAAGACTTTGATGAGATGGAGTTAAGCAAGTTATCAGAAATGGAGTTTAGAGTATGGATGATGAAGATGTTCAAGGAACTCAAGCAGACTCCAGATGATAAGATCAAGGACCTCAGTGAAAACATGAAAAAAGAGATACAAACCATAAACAAAACTCAGAGATAAAGAATGCTGTATCTGGTATCAAGAATGCACTGGAAGGAATTAAAAGCAGGCTCAATGAAGCAGAGGATAGAATAAGTGACTTAGAAGACAAGGTAGAAAAAAAATCACACAATCAGAGCAGCAAAAAGAAAAAACTCTTCAAAAGCATGAGGACAGTCTAAGGGAGCTTTGGGACAACAGGAAGCGAAACAACATTCGCATTATAGGAGTGCCAGAGGGGGAAGAAAGAGAGCAAGGCATAGAGAACTTGGTGGAGGAAATAATGATAGAAAATTTCCCTAGGCTGGCGAAGGAGAAAGCCACAGAAGTTCAGGAAGCACAAAGGGTTCCAAACAAGAGGGAACCAAAGAGACCCACTCCGAGACACATCATAATTAAGATGGCAAATGTCAAGGACAAAGAGAAAATATTAAGGGCTGCAAGAGAGAGACAAGCAGTGACCTACAAGGGAACCCCCATAAGGCTGACAGCTAATTTCTCAACAGAGACTCTTCAGGCCAGAAGGGAGTGGCATGAAGTTCTCCAAGTAATGAAAAGCAAGAACATGCAACCAAGATTGCTTTAACCAACAACACTATCATTTAAAACTTAAGGTGAAATAAAGAGCTTCCCAGACAAAAAAGGGCTAAAGGAGTTTAGTACCACCAACCCAGCATTGCAAGAAATGCTAAAAGGACTGCTTTAAGAAAAAGAAGGATAGCGTGAGAAAGGTACATCAGCATAAATGGGAAAAACGGCATGAAATAAATTGATATCAATAGTAACTTTAAATGTAAATGGAATAAATGGCCCAATCAAAAGACATAGGGTAGCTGAATGGATAAGAAAACAGGACACAAATATATGCTGTGTACAAGAGACCCACCTGAGAAAAAAAGACTCACACAGGCTAAAAGTGAAGGGATGGAGTAAAATATTCCATGCAAATGGAAAGGAAAAAAAAGCTGGAGTAACAATTCTTATTTCTGACAAAACAGACTTCAAACTAAAGACCATAACAAGAGACAAAGACAGTCACTATATATTACAAAAGGGATCAATCCAACAGGAGGAAATAATCCTTATAAACATTTATGCACCCAATATAGGAGCACCTAAATATATAAAAAATTTCTTGGGGGACTTTAAAGGACAGCAACACAGTCATAGTGGGGGACTTTAACACCCCACTGTGAGCATTGGACAGGTTATCAAGACAAAAAAATCAACAGGGAAACGCAGACCTTAAATGACTCACTAGACCTAATGGATTTAATTGACATTTACAGAACAGTTCACCCCAAAGCAGCAGAATACACATTCTTCTCAAGTACACATGGAACATTCTCAAAAATAGACCACATGTTAGGGCACAAGGCAAGTCTCTACAAATATAAGAAGATTGAAATCATATCAAGCATCTTCTCGGATCACAATGCCATGAAACCAGAAATCAACCACTATAAAACAACTCAAAAATATTCAAACACATGGAGGCTAAATAGCATGTTATTAAACAATGAATGGGTTACCAATGAGATCAAGGAAGAAATCAAACACTTCATGGAAAGTAACAAAAATGAAGAGTCAACAACACAAAATCTATGGGACACGGTGAAAGCAGTCCTAAGAGGAAAATTCATAGCATTACAGGCATATCTCAAGAAACAAGAAAAAGATCTAATGAACCACCTAACACAACAACTAAAAAACTAGAACGAGAACAGCAAGAAAAGCCCCGAGGAAGTAGAAGGAAGGAAATAATAAAAATCAGAGCAGAGATTAATGACATAGAGACTAAAAAACAATACAAAAAAATCAATGAAACCAAGAGCTGGTTCTTTGAAAAGGTAAATAAGATTGATGCACCTTTAGCCAGACTCACTAAGAAACAGAGAGGACCCAAATAAATAAAATCAGAAATGAAAGAGGCGATATAACAACTAACCCAACAGAAATACAAAGGATTGTAAGAAAATATTATGAGCAACTATATGCCAACAAATTGAACAACATGAGGGAAATGGAAAAATTCCTAGAAGCATACAACCTTCCAAAGCTGAATCAAGAAGAGGCAGAAAACCTGAATAGGCCGATAACAACTAATGAAATTGAAGCAGTAATCAAAAAACTCCCAGCAAACAAAAGTCCTGGACCAGATGGATTTATAGGCAAGTTTTACCAAACATTCAAAGAAGAATTAACACCTATTCTATTCAAATTATTCCAGAAAATTCAAGAGGAGGGCAAACTCCCAAACTCTTTCTATGAGGCCAGCATCATCCTAATCCCAAAACCAGATAAAGATGCTACAAAGAAAGAAAATTACAGGCCAATATCCCTGATGAACATAGATGGTAAAATCCTCACTAAAATACTAGCAAACCGGATCCAGCAATACATTAAAAAGATCATACATCATGACCAAGTGGGATTTATTCCTGGGATGCAAGGCTGGTACAATATCCACAAATCAATAAATGTGATACATCACATAAACAAAATGAAGGACAAAAATCATATGATCATATCAATAGACGCAGAAAAAGCATTCGACAAAATCCAGCACCCATTTCTGATAAAAACTCTCAGCAAAGTGGGAATAGAGGGATCATACCTCAACATAATAAAGGCCATATATGACAGACCTACAGCCAACATCATACTCAATGGGCAAAAACTAAAACCATTTCCATTAAAAACCGGAACAAGACAGGGATGTCCACTTTCACCCCTCTTATTCAACATAGTACTGGAAGTCCTCGCCAAAGCCATCAGACAGGAAGAAAGCATAAAAGGTATCCAAATTGGAAAGGAGGAAGTAAAACGTCATTATTTGCAGATGACATGATATTGTACATAGAAAACCCTAAGGACTCCATCAAAGTACTACTAGATCTGATAAACGAATTTGCCAAGGTAGCTGGATACAAAATCAGCATCTGGAAATCAATGGCAGTCTTATACACCAACAATGAACTTTCAGAGAGAGAAACTAAAAAACAATACCATTTACCATTGCAACTAAAAAAATAAGATACCTGGGAATAAACTTAACCAAGGATGTAAAAGGCCTGTACTCGGAAAACTACGTGACACTGAAAAAAGAAACAGAGGAAGATTTAAACAAGTGGAAGAATATACCATGCTCATGGACTGGAAGAATTAGTATCATTAAAATGTCCATACTACCCAAAGCAATTTATAAATTCAATGCAATTCCTATTAAAATACCAACAGCATATTTCACAGACCTAGAACAAACATTTCGAAAATTTATATGGAACCAAAAAAGACCCCAAATAGCTGCAGCCATCTTGAGAAAAAAGAACAGAGTGGAAGGGATCACATTACCAGACTTCAAACTGTATTACAAAGCCACTGTAATCAAAACAGCTTGGTATTTGTACAACAACAGGCATATAGATCAATGGAACAGAACAGAGACCCCAGAAATAGACCCACGCCATTATGGTCAGTTAATATTTGACAAAAGAGGCAAGAGTATCCAATGGAGTAAAGACAGTCTCTTCAATAAGTGGTGCTGGGAAAATTGGACAGATACATGCAAAACAATGAAACTAGACTACCAACTTTCACCATACACAAAAATAAACTCAAAATGGGTAAAAGACTTAAATGTAAGTCACAAAACCATAAAAATCCTGGAAGAAAACATAGGCAGTAAAGTCACAGGCATCCCACGTAGTGGACTTTTCACTGATACATCTCCTAGGGCAAGAGAAACAAAGGAAAAAATAAACATATGGGACTACATCAAGCTAAAAAGCTTCTGCACAGCAAAAGAAAACAGCCTCAAAATACAAAGGAACCCCACGGTCTGGGAAAACATATTTGCCAAGGATGTATCTGACAAGGGGCTAATTTCCAAAGTGTACAAAGAACTCATAGCACTCAGCAAGAGGAAGACAAATAACCCAAGTAAGAAATGGGCAAAAGACTTGAATAGACACTTCTCCAAAGAGGACATACAGATGGCCAAGAGACACATGAGAAAATGCTCAACATCACTAATCATCAGAGAGATGCAAATTAAAACCACAATGAGGTATCTCCTCACACCTTTAAGAATGACTGCCATCAACAAATGACATGTGCTGGTGAGGATGTTGAACAAGGGGAGCCCTAGTACACTGCTGGTGGGAATGCAGACTGGTGCAGCCACTATGGAAAACAGTATGGAGGTTCCTCAAAAAATTTAAAATGGAGCTATCTTTTGACCCAGTGATTCCACTCCTAAGAATGTATCCTAAGAATCCTGAAACATTCATCAGAAAGAATATATGTACCCCGATGTTCATAGCAGCACAGTTTACAATAGCCAAGATCTGGAAACAGCCCAAGTGCCCATCAGTAGATGAGTGGATAAAAAAGCTGTGGGACATTTACACCATGGAATACTACACGGCTGTAAAGAAGATGGACCTCATAGTCTTTGGGATAGTATGGATGACCTGGAGAATATTATGGGAAGTGAAATAAGCCAGGCAGAGAAAGATAAATATCACATGATCTCGCTTATACGTGGAATCTAAAGAACGTAATAAAATGATGAACAGAATAGATTCAATGACATGGAAGCATAGATGAGACTGATGAATGTCAGAAGGATGGAGGAGGGCGAGTGGGTAGAGGTGGAGAGAGTAACCAAAGAATTTATAAGCAGATATGTACAACCCAAGGACATGGACAGTGGTGGGGAGAGGGACTGGAGAGGGGGATGGGATGGGGTGGAATGGGTCATTGGGGAGAAAAAGGGACATCTGTAATATTTTAAACAAAAATAAAATTGAAACATTGAAGAAAAAAAAAATCAATGGAAAAAATACCCCCAGGTGAGGATTAACAAAAACAAAAAAGGTTAGTATTCTAAAATAAGAACATTAAAATCTTTAACATTTCTTCCAAGATATGAACAAATGTATAATGTAAAGAAAACAGAGATCTCCATCCTGGAGGAGCAAGAGATCTCCATCCAGGGCAGTCAGAGAAGGATGGGACCCAACAGTGCCATTTGTTGAGAAAGAATGTTAATTCCATTTTTAAATAACAAAGCAAAGTTGAATACAGTTGTTCCACTTAGAAATGTGTATGCAAGAGGTTTTTCCAGACAACTCCCAGACAACTGGTCACCTCATCTATATCCTCCAACATTTTACCCATTTTTATTCCTCCTTGTTCTTCCTAACACCAAAGCCTAGAGCAACGTACCAAGCACACAGTAAGTGTTTAATAAATGCCTGTTGAATCAACTAAACAACTCAATTATTTTCATGGTTCCTGTAACCTCTGGAGTCAATTAAAAGCTTTTTCCGTTTTACCATTTTTAGAAATGCCTAGGAGACGCAGAATAAACTGAGACATGGCACCTCATCAATGTACCAAAATAGTACCCATATTAGGATATTATAGACAATAATCCAAAAATAAGCTATTCAGGGGTTTAAGGGAAGGAAAGTAAATAACTGACAACTGCTGTTTGAAAATATCTGTAATTTGTCTTTCTCTTACTTAGGATGGATATTGAATGTAAAAGAAACAAATGTTTAAAATCTCAACTTCACCATAATGAGAGCCAGGTACTTTAACCATGACCTATCTCACAGATAAAGAAACAAAACGGCAGGAGAGAGGTATGGCTTTCATCATTTCCTCAAAAACTTTAGCATCATGTACCCCAGAAAGCCCCAGCCTGGCACGGAGTGGTCTTACCCAATCTATTTCTACAACACCTAGATCACTGAAAATTTTTTAGGAATAACCATAGAATTATAAATCTTTATGTGCGAGTTACATGAACTTTTGGCTTGATAAATACAATAAAAGTATAAAATACTGCCCATAGAAAAAAAGAAATTTATCCATAATCCCAAACTAATCCAAAACTTCCTTTTAATCAAACTAAAAGTGTACACTTAGAGAACAAAGTTTACTAAGCGATCTACTCTGAACAAATCAAAGAGAATAGTGACTGCAGGTACACTGCCCTCAAGAGCAAAGGTGTATGAAATCGAGGCACATTTCCAATCAGATTCCGGACTTACATTACTAATGACAATTCTTAGCTTTTACTTCAAAAGATTTATAAAAGAAAATACATCTTCACAAAAACAGGAGAATCAAACTTGCCTAGAGTTTGACCATATAGTTGAAAATGTTAGAACAGTTCTGGAATCAGATTCAAATCCAAAGTGCAAAGCATTCTTACGTATGTGTTTTTACCGGTAAGTACAGTTTACTTTTCTTTAAGGTCCATCACCTCTTTACACTAAGTTGTAACAGCAGAGCATGTATTTGATAATTAGGCCACAGACAGACGTTTGCACTCAATTACAGTTCCCAAACTTCAATGTCTGTGTGTTTTCTGAAACTGCAACTTCAATTTCTCTAAAATCTTTGATTCCTTTAACTCAGGATAGACTAGCAATGGCAAATAAATTACAAGCCTATCAATCCAGATGAACACTTATTTTTCATCAGTTTGAAGTTCAACACATTTGTATGTTTTATCAGATCAGCAACAGTATAATCTTGTGAGACACATGAGGCAGTTGGATCTCTAAGAAAGCCTTCAATTAAAAAATATTCTTGATCTGAAGAAGCAATTCAGTAAAATGCTTCAATTTTTCTATTATCTAGCAATCTGGCTTTAAATACAAATCATCTTTCCATACTTAGCTTTAATTTAACATCTTCCCAAAAGAATCCCATATACTGGTCATGGCTAAAAGGGTACAAAAATGAAGAAAAGTAATAATCATTTTCATCATCATCACATCATATACAATTAACTAACCTATTTGTCAATTAAATTCACAATATAAACTATTCTGACAATTTATTGAAAGCTGGGCACCTAATCACCATTTTTGTTTGTTCTTAAAATAAAGTATTTTTAATTACAAAGTGGTGTTTATTATAGAAAGTTTAGAAAATACAGATAAAAAAGAAAAAAATCACTATGTTACCACTCATGAAATGCAACCATTGACATTTTAGTGAACAGTAGTATATCTCTGTCACCTGACTTAGTGTTTTCCACCTAAACCTCAGCTCCACCATCATCCCAACCTCTCCCAGGTGCACCTGGATTACCTACTCAACCCTTCACCCTAAATTCCTTGAATATGTCTGTAGTTTTTGCCCATGTATATATCTATCACCACAAAAATGAAACTATACTGTGCACACATACCATATGGAATTTTTTTCCACTTAGGAATACATGCTGTTTATCTTTCAATGTCTTTAAATAGTTTTCTACAGCATTATGGAAGAGTGTCATAATTTAAAATTGACGTCCCAGGATTGGACTTTTCGTTTTCTTGGGGGTTTATTTTTTTGTTTTGTTTTGTTTTGTTTTGGGGGATAGGGGGTTGTTTCTATTCAAAACACTGCTACAGTAAATATTCTTATGCCTACATTCTTGTTTTGACCTATGATTATTTCTGTAAGACAAACTCCTAAAACTGAAACCGCTAGGTCAAAGAATATACACTTTAAGGCTACTGATACATAACACTAAAGTTGTGCCTACCTAGTCCCCCACTCCCACAGCAACACTGAGTACAGTCTTTTTTTAAGTAAAGCTTTGCCATTTTGGCAAGTAAAAAAGAATGTCATTGTAATTGACATTTCTTTGATTGTGGGTGATATGTATATAAGATATAGCTAATATTTTACATATGCATATTAGATAATTGTGTGTTTTTTTTCATTATTGATAAAAATTTCTATGAGCTTACTTGTGGCTCAAAAGCCTCTTGCCCAACCTCTGGATTTTAGCAGGCTTATTATATAAGGGGAAATAGCATAAAATAACAACATTAAAAAAACTATTCTTATCCCTGTCTTAAAAATTACTTCCTCAAACTTAACGTTGGGCAAGATAACATCTCCATTACTTACGCTCCAATATGGAAGGTATACACCAGAGCGCTGACTCAATACCTTGAATAATATAATCTACCTGCAATTAGCTAAACATTGTTAGAGTTTAAAAATCAGATCAACCCACTTGAGATTTGTTTTTTAACTACTTTCTTAGACATTCTTTTAAAATCTTAAGCGCATTTTAATACATAGCTCTGTCATGGAGCCAAGAAATAATAAAACGGGAATATCAATTCTCTTTAATGCTATCAGATTACTAAAACATTAATGACAAAGCATCATATTAAAGTGATATATCTTATAAAAGTAATATCAGATCGCATTAAATTACAACTGATTCATCTCTTGTTACCTTGGCTAAACCAACCTGAAAGTCAAAGTAGCTTTCAGGCTCAAGGTTTTCTCTAACTTGTCCAACTCATTCAGACATTGCCAAGGCCAGCTCCAAACTGACTGCCTAAGTTTTTAATTAATGCATTTCTTAAAGACTATTAATGTACTTACTGATGCCAGCATAGCTGGAGGGGAGACAACTAGCCCAATGAGATCACTAGTCATTGACACCAGATTAGAGTAACATAAGGAAATAACAACAGGTTGCTTCAGAGCAGTTTTGCAAATGCATACATATGAAAAAAAGGACAAGTAATCGTCTCCACAGAGAATCAAAGGCAGATTATTCATAAAACAGTACTCTCAGCAAGAGAGCACAATCTACCTTCTTGGCAAACTTCCCTCATATATAGAAACTAGAATATGTAATCATTACTCCCTCTCTCCACAGTTCTCCCACCTTCAGATGGGTGGAGAGATAACAGGGAAACCTTCCTCTCCTCAGAGGTTCGTGTTACTCAACTACACTACAACCCACGGCACCTCTTAGTACTCAAGAGAGTGCCTTGGTGTCTGGCTCCGTCTTCACCCCAATTACCATCATTCTAAGCACCTTCCACAGCCATGGCCTTCCTGCCAAGGACCTTGACCGCCACTCTACCTTGTCATCCCAATCCCTCTCTTGGATTAGTCACGATCCGTAAACCACTCCAGTCATGAAATCCTAATGTCCAATATCTGCATTAAGCTGGACACACTTTTCCAATTTCCAACAAAAACAATACCTGTCCTGGAAAATTATGAGAAACAACTAACAAGCATCCAAACAACATTCAAAATAATGTTAATTCTCCTCCCCTCACTCACTGTTCCCCTCACAACCACCACATCAGCAGGTAGCACTTTAGCCTCATTAGAACCTTCAACAGCTTGGCCCTTCACCTTGCCTTTCCTCACAAAGCTCTTTCTCTCCCTAGTCTCTCTCTCCAGGTGTCTCGAGTGGTCTTTCATCTCGAGTGCCACCTCCTTACCTAGCATTCTTCAATCCTCTGGAATTGGCCTCTCACCCTTACTACTCCACTTAGTAACTCTTCTGACTAAAATCACCAATTAAACCACTCATACCAAATTCATTCAGTAGTCCTCAGTCTTTTCTTTTTAATCTTTACTGTTGAAAATATTACAGATGTCCCTTCACCCCCCCCCCCCCCACTGCCCTTCCCCAGGCCTTCCCTGCACGACTGTCTGTCCGTGGGCTTTGCATGAGCACATGTAAGTTCACTGGTTAACCCCCCCCCCACCTTCCCTCTGAAATATGTCAGTCTGTTCCATGCTTCAGTGTGTCTGGTCTATTTTATTCATCAGTTTATTTTGTTCATTAGATTCCTTGTTTGTTTTGATTTTTAGATTCAATTGTTGATAGATATGGATTTACTGCCATTTTATTGTTCATATTTTTACCCTTCTTCTTCTCCTCCCTTCCCTCTCCCCACTCCCTCCTTCTTCTTCAAGAAGAACCTTCAACATTTCCTGTAATGTTCATTTCGTGTAATGAATTCCTGTAGCTTTTTCTTGTCTGGGAAGTTCTTTCTCCTTCAATTCTAAATGATAGCTTTTCTGGGTAGAGTAATCTTGGTTGTAGGTTGTTGCTTTTCATCACTTTGAATATTTCTTGCCTATCCCTTCTGGTCTGCAGAGTTTCTGTTGAGAAATCAGCTGACAGTCTTATGGGAGCTCCCTTGTAGTAACTAACTACTTTTCTCTTGCTGCTTTTAAGATTCTCTCTTTGGGCCTGGCCAGTCTGGCTCACTGCTTAGAGTGTCAACCCTCAGACTGAAGGATCCCAGGTTCAATTCCATCCAAGGGCACGTACCTCGGTTGCAGGCTGGGCCCCAGTCAGGGCACATGCAGGAGGCAACCAATCGATGTGTCTCTCTCACATTGATGTCTCTCTTTTTTCCCTGCCCCCCCTTCCACTCTCTCTGAAAAGCAATGGAAAAAATATTCTCGGGTGAGGATTTAGAAAAAAAAAAATTCTCTCTTTGTCTTTAACCTAATGACATGCTAGGAGAGTCTGACAGAACTGACCACTCCCTTCTTTAAACTCTTCCTTCTGCTTCCCCAAAAAGACCCTCCTCCACCTCTCTGGCACTTCCTTTATCATCTGTTCTATTCCTTCTCCTTTCCCAACCCTCCACAAAGCAGCCAAAGGGATCTTCCTAAAGGTCTAATTTGGTCATGACACTCTTCAGCTTAAAACAGTAAGCAAACTCCTTCACATTTTATAAGGTAACTGTTTAACACCCCTGGCCTCATTTCTCTCAACCCATTTCCTTGCTCTCCACAATCCTGCCACACTAAACAATTTGAAGTTCCCTCAGCAAACCAGTGTTTTTCTCTTACCTTCTCTAGCCATTTTCAGATACTATTTCCTCAACCAAAACACTTGTCTTTCCAACACCCCAAACCCCACCCCACCTACATCTTGCACAATTTTACTTACTTGACTTCTACTTATGCTCTCCTAAAAAACCTTCCTGCCTGAGCCTGGGTTAAAGTCTATATGCTATCAAAATAGAGGACATCCGTAATACTCTCATCCAGAGCTCCTTCATTGTCTGCTCTCTACTAACTTATCCTTCCTCACCTGTCACTTCCCCACACTGTCACTGTTTCAGCCTTATGACACCATTTAGTTTCCTGAACTTACCATGCTTTTTTAATCCTGTCTTTGTATCTACCCTAGATTCTCTTCCCCACTTTCTAAAGCCTACATTTAGAAAATTATAGTATTATCTACAAAATGTTCTGATTCTGGAGTAGACTAACCTTAAGTTGTAAATATTGGGCTAAAGTATTAGTCTCTGAAGGGGGAAAAAATAGCATCCATCATAGATCATTTTCCCAAATAGAAGCAGAATCTATTTACATACTTAAGTGACTTTCACTTGGGTCCCTCTAGGCAGTAACTTCTCCTTCTTCACAATGCACTTGCATCTTAGTCCACTGGTGAGAAATGAGATACCACATTCCAGAAGAAGAAAAGAACATTTCACAACACTGGCTTCACCATAAATACACTTTACCCTACAATAGTATCAAGCATATTCTCAATATAATAAAATGCTTGTCACTAGCAATTCATTTATGGGGGAACATGTAGGAGGAAGGCTTGTCATCTGACAATATCTACCAGGTTAGCATTATGAAAGTATCAAAAATCGCAACCAGAAAGTAACAGTTACTGTTACCAAAAAGTCTGTATCCCTAAGTGAACTCTACTTTGAAATGAGGTGGAAGTTGTGTTTTTCCTGTTCTAAAATTCAACATGATCACATTCCTTACAAGCAGCCAATACTGGTAAAGAACGGATTTGCCAGCATGAAAAGCAGTGTTCTGCCTTAAGTATACATGACTTGTCAAGTAAATCCTGCCTTTGTAGTAGTTTCTAGAGCAATAACCAACAATAACCACCAAAGGGGGGGGGGAGGACGTGAGTCTGCCTACCACATTAACATCTCCTTTCCTATGATACTGATTTTTGCTACACTGAGTCTCCTGCAATGATGAGAAATTCACATTGACTTTATGAGGTCTACACTATTCAGAATTTGACAGGATTCATACAGAATTAATCTGCTGCATGTGCCAATGCTCACTCATTTCTGTTCAATGAGTCTTTAATGAATAAGAATGTAAAAGAAAGGCTTGACTTGGACATATCATTTGGGAATTCAAGTTACAAGGCTTGCCAGTTTTGTACTTGGTAATCTTTTAATGTAAAATGGGAATAACGAAAGTCCTAGCTCATAGGTTTGTTCTCGGGATTAAATAAATAATATATTCAACTCAATGCCAGGTACACAGTAAATACTCCGTAAACAAAAGCTATCCTTATTGCCACTTTGATTTTGCTGCTGTAGCTTTTCTATTGGCTTACATATGGTCAATATCAGAGAGGATTATAAACTCACAAAAAATAAACAATTCAAAATGAGAATTTAAAGGAAGATCAACCTACTTACTCAGACTAATATATAAATGAGGAATACACATTGGTTCCCTTCTCAGATACAAGGCATTGCTGAAAACAAACTTTAGCAAGAAATGCCCAAAATAACAAACCCTGATAATCAGTGTGCTGTTGCCTTCATCTATGGAAATTATAAAGAAGGAAAGCAAAGGAAAGAAGAAATTGGACTAAGGTATTTATTAAATAGCAAACTGCCACCATAGGAATTGTTGGCTTTTTTTTTAACTGAATTAATTGGGATAACACTGGTTAACAAAATTATACTGGTTTCAGGTGCACAATTCCATAAAACATTATCTGTACATTGCATTGTGTGTTAACCACCCCAAGTAAGTATCCTTCCATAACCATTTACACTCCCTATACCCTCCTCCACCTCCTCCCAAGCCCTCCCCCAGCAATCACTACACTGTTGTACTGTCCTTAAGTTTTTTCTTTTTTCTTTTTCGTTCAATCCTTCCAACCCTCCAAACCAGTCCCCAAACCACCGTCCCCCCAACAGCTATCAGCCTGCTATCTATCTATGAGTCCATCTCTATTTTGCTTGTTAGTAAATTTTGTTCATTATATTCCACATATAAGTGAAATCATATGGTACTTGTCTTTCTCTGACTGGCGAATTTCACTTAGCATAAAGCTCTCCAGGTCCATCCATGTTGTCACAAAGGGTAAGATTTCCTTCTTTTTTACAGTTGAGTAGTATTCCATTGTGTAGTGTACCACAGCGTTGGGTTGCTTCCAAGTATTGGCTATTGTAAACACGCTGTAATGAAAATAGGAGTGCACACATTTTTTCAAATTAGTGTTTCAGGTTTCTTGGGATTAATTACCAGAACTGGAATCAGCAGGTGATTATGTAGTTCCATTTTTAATTTTTTGAGGTAGCTCCATACTGCTTTCCACAGTGGCGGCACCAGTCTGCATTCCCACCAACAGTGCACGAGAGCTCCCTTTCTCCACATCCCTGCCAGCACTTGTTGTTTGTTGATTTACTGATGGTAGCCATGATGATTAGTGATGTTGAGCATCTTTTCATGTGTGTATTGGCCATCTGTACATCCTCTTTGGAGAAATGCCTATTCAGGTGCCTTGCCCATTTTTTGTTTTTTTGGTGTTGATTTTTATAAATTCTTTATACATTTTGGATATTAACCCCTTACCAGATGTACCATTGGAGAATATGTTCTCCCACTCAGTGGGCTGTCTTTTCATTCTGTTGATGGTTTCCTTTGCTGTGCAAAAACTTTTGTTTGATGTAGTCCCTTTTATTTATTTTTTTTATTTCCCTTGCCTGACGAGATATATCACAAAAAGCATTGCTACAGGAAATGTTCAAGATTTTACTATCCATGTTTTAGTCTAAGATTTTTATGGTTTTGAGTCTAACATTTAAGTCTTTAATCCATTTTGAGTTTATTTCTTGAGCATTGTATAAGATGGTGGTCTAGTTCCATTTTTGCAAGTATCTGTCCAATTTTCCCAGCACCACTTACTGAATTAACTATCTATACCTCATTGTATGATTTTTGCCTCCTCTGTCAAATATTAATTGACTACAAGGCATGGGTTTATTTCTGGGCTCTCTATTCTGTTCCACTGATCTATACGTCTGTTCTTATGACAGCACCATGCTGTTTTGATTACTATGGCCTTCTAGTACAGTTTGATATCAGGTAGCATGATTTCTCCAACTTTGCTCTTCTATCTAAGATCACTGTGGCTATTTGGGGTCATCTGTGGTTCCATATAAATTTTTGGATTATTTGTTCTACTTTTATGAAATATGCCATTGGTATCTTGATAGGAATTGCACTGAATCTGTAGATTGCTTTGGGTCGTGTAGACATTTTAATGATGTTAATTCTTCCTGTCCATGAACATGGTATATGCTTTGACTGATTTGAATCTTCAATTTCTATATTCAGTACCTTATAATTTTCCCAGCACAGGTCCTATACATCCTTGATTAAATTTATTCCGAGGTTTTGGGTGTTCTTTGAAGCAACTGTGAATGGCATTGTTTTCTTAGTTTCCCATTCTGATAGTTCCTTATTGGTGTATAAAAAACATAACTGATTTCTGAATATTTATTCTATATCCTGCTACTCTACTGAGTTCACTTATCAGTTCTGGTAGTTATTGGGTGGAATCTTGAGTTATCTATATACAGTATCATGTAATCTGCAAATAATGAAGTTTTACTTCTTCCTTTCCAATTTGTTTGCCTTTTATTTGTTCTTGCCAGACTGCTGGGGGTGGGACTTCCAGTACTATCTGAATAAGAGTGGTGAAAGCAGACATCCCTGTCTGGTTCCCAAACTTAAGGTAAACACCTGTACATACTGCCTATTGAGTAGGATGTTGACGATAGGTTTGTCATATATGGCCTTTATGTTGGAAAATGTTCCCTCTAGTCTCACTTTGCTGACTTTTTATCATAAATGGGTGCTGGATTTTATTAAATGCTTTTCCTGCATCTATTCATATGATCACGTGGTTTTTATCCTTCATTTTATTTATGTGGTACATCGCATTTATTGATTTGTAGATATTGTTACCAAGCTTTCATCCCAGAAGAAATCCCATTTAATAATGGTGTATGGCTTTTTTAATGTATTACTGGGTCCAGTTTGCTAATATTTTGTTGAGGATTTTAGCATCTATGTTCATCAGAGATATAGGCCTATAATTTTCTTTCTTTGTAGTGTCTTTATTTGGTTTTGAAATTAGGATAATGCTAGCCTTGTAAAATGAGCTTGGGAGTCTTCCCTCATCTTGGATTTTTTGGCCTAGGTTGCGAAGGACAGGTATTAGTTGTTCTTTGAATGTCTGGTAAAATTCAAACGTGAAGCCATCCAGTCCAGGACTTTTGATTCTTAGGAGTTTTCTTATTACTGCTTCAATTTCACTAGTTGCAACCTGTCTATTCAGATTCTCTGATTTTTCCTGGTTCATTTTGGAAGATTGTATGTTTCTAGGAATTTATCTATTTCTTCAAGATAGGCAAATTTGTTGGCATAGAGTTGTTTGTATATTTTCTTACAATCCTTTGTATTTCTTTGGTGACAGTTGTTACTTCTCCTTTTTTATTTCTGATTTTATTCATTTGAATCCTCTCTCTTTTTTATCAATGAGTCTGATTAAAGGTTTGTCAATCTTATCTTTTCAAAGAATCAGCTCTTACTTTCACTGATCTTTTGTATTGTTGTTTTAGGCTATTTCATTTATTTTGGCTCTGATCTTTATTATTTCCTTACTTCTACTCACTTTGGGGTTTGTTTGTTTTTCCTTTTCAAGTTCCTTTAAGTGTAATGTTAGATTATTTGAGATTTTTCTTGTTTCTTGAGATAGGCCTGTAATGCTATGAATTTCGCTCTTAGGACTGCTTTTGCTGTGTCCCACAGATTTTGGGTTGTTGTGTTCTCATTTTCCTTTGTCTCATGATATCTTTTGATTTCTTCCTTGATCTCATTTTTGACCCATTCACTGTTTAGTAACACGTTATTTAGCTGCCATGTCTCTGTGTGTTTTTTAGCTTTTTCTTGTCATTATGGTCAAAGAAGATGCTTAATATGATTTCAATCTTCCTAATTTATTGAGACTTGTTTTCTGTCCTAACATGTAGTCTATCCTAGAAAACATTCCATGTGCACTAGAAAAGAATGTATATTCTGCTGCTCTGGGTGAAATGCTCTGAAGATATTAATTAAATCCATGTGATTTAGTGTGTCATTTAAGGCCACTATTTCTTTGTTAATTTTCTTTCTGGAAGATCTACCCACTGATGTTAATGGGGTGTTAAAATCCCCTACTATGACTGTATTATGTCCATCATAATATGTCCACCATATTTTACGTCCATCAAGACTTGTTTTACATATATAGATGCTCATCTGTTGAGTGAAAATAAGTTTATAGGGGTTATATCCTTTTGTTGGATTACTCCCTTTATCATCATGTAGCGTTCTTCTTTATCTCTTACTATAGGCTTTGTTTTAAAGTATATTTTGTCAGATATAAGTATTGCTACCCCAGCTCTTTTTTCTTTTCTATTTGCATGAAATATCTTTTTCCAAACCTTTACTTTTAGTCTGTTTGTATCTTTTCTTCTGAAGAGGGTCTCTTGTAGGTAGCATATGGAGCTTACTCATTTTGCTACCCTATGTCTTTTTGTTTGCTTGTTTGTTTAAAATATTACAGATGTCCCTTTTTCTCCCCAATGAGCCATTCCACCCCGTCCCACCCCCCTCCCCAGTTCCTCTCCACACCACTGTCCGTGTCCTTGGGTTGTGCATATATGTATATGAGTTCTTTGGTTAATCTCTCCCCCTCCACCCACCCACCCTCCTCCATACCTCTGAGATTTGTCAGTCTGATCCATGTTTCCATGTCATTGAATCTATTCTGTTCATCAGTTTATTAAGTTCTTTAGATTCCACATACCCTATGTCTTTTGATTAAAAAATTTAACACATTTACATTTAAAGTAATTATTCATCGATATGTATTTATTGCCATTTTATTCCTTTAACTATGTTTCTATTTGGTGGTGGTCCTTCCCCTTCCCCTTCTTCAAGCAGGCCCTTCAACATTTCTTGTAATACTGGTTTGGTGGTAACAAGCTCCTTTAGCTTTTCCTTGTCTGGGAAGCTCTTTATTTTTCCTTCAATTTTAAATGACAGCCTTGCTGGGTAAAGGTGTCTTGGTTGTAGGTCCTTGTTTTTCATCACTCTGAATATTTCATGCCAATCCCTTCTGGCCTGAAATATTTCTATTGAGAAATCAGCTGACAGTCTTGTGAGAGCTTCCTTGTAGGCAACCAACTGTCTTTCTCGTCTGGCTTTTAAGATTCTCTCTTTATCTTTAACCTCTGCTATTTTAATTATGATGTCTCTTGCTGTGGGCCTCTTTGGGTTCATTTTGTCTGGGATTCTCTGTGCTTCTTGGACTTATATGTCTTTCCTTCATCAGGTTCGGAATCTTTTTGGTCATTATTTCTTCAAATAGGTTCTTGATCCCTTGTGCTCTCTCTTCTTCTTCTGGTACCCCCACTATGTGTATGTTGTAATGCTTCATGTTGTCCCAACAGTCTCTTAAACTATCCTCATTCTTTAAAATTCTTTTTTCTTTTTGCTGCTCTGATTGGGTGTGTTTTCTCTACCTTGTATTCCAAATTGCTGATTCAGTCCTCTGCTTCATCCAACCTACTGTTTATTCCTTCCAGTGTATTCTTCATTTCAGATATTGTAATCTTTATTTCTAAATAAAAACCTTTTTTATGTATGGTCCATGTTCATTTTCATGCTGTTGTAGTCCTAAGTTCCTTAGCATCCTTTTAACCATGTTTTGTACTCTATAAGTTGCTTGCCTCCATTTCATTTAATTACTTTTCTTGAGATTTCTTCTGCTCTTTCATTTGGGCTGCCTCTTTGTATTTATTTCTACATACTAGGTAAATCTGCTATGACTCCCAGTTTTTGTGTGGTGCCTTATTGTAGAACATGTCCTGTGCGGTCCAGTGGTGCAGTCTCCTTGATCACCTTAGCTGGGTGCTCCAGGAATGTCCCTTGTGTGGGTTATGTGGGCCCTCCTGTTTTAACTGAATCCTGACTGCTACTGGCTCATTTGTGCATGAGATCGGCCCTCAAGCTGGCTGACTCTGAGGCTTAACCCCAACCACAGTGCAAACTGCTGTGTAGGTGCTAACCACATGAAGTGCAATTTACCTCAGCAGGTTTTGGTGCCTGCTAAGACCTCCATTTGGATATGTCACTTGTGAAGCTTATTGGATGCTGCTCTGATGTTGTCTGAAGCTGGCCACTGGGTATGTTGGTTCTGGGCCTCTTGGGAAGGACTCTGGTGCAGGCCAATGTAAGATGCTGCCTGTAACTAGCCCTTGACAACTTGTTTGGACCTACAAGCAATCCACAGTTTGTGGCTGCATCTGCTGGGCCTGGATGAATGCAAGGAGAACCAGGCTGTGCATCAAAGCCAGCTTTTACCAGCACTGGTCCTGGGGCCAGGTCAGCGAAAGTCTCAAGGCACCCCAAGATCATCCTCCTCCTGCCTGTTAGGCTCAGTCACTGAAAGAGCCTCTGACTGTACTCCTCAGTAGGGCATAAGCTTCACAGGGTGGGGTGAGAGGGAGGCCAGAGGGTGGAACTACTTCTTTCTCCCAGACTGATGCTCACCAAGGGGAGTGTTCCACCCAAGAAAGATGTCATTTTCAGTGTGGGAGAGTGAATCAGCACAGGGATCCTGGTGGCTGTCTCCAGCTCCCTCCCCAGAGCCACAAACTCTAGACTCTCCTCATGCAACTCCAATTTGTTCTGGCCTCCCTCTGCTGGACCCTAGGGTGAATGGCTAAAAGTGAAATTTTGTGTGTTGGCCCTTATTATGGTGCCTGTGTTTCTAGTGAACTCCCATCACTCCCTGGTGGATAGAAACCCCACTGCTTTTCACAGACAGATGTTATGTGGGTGTTTCTTCCTAGCTCTGGTGCTCTGGGATAGTGACCCCAGCTTGGAGTTTAGACCCCATATTTCTCAGGGGAAACTCCCATAGCTATGATATCCCTCCAGAAACTCAGCTGCTGCCAGTGGGAGCGGGGTCAGCCTGTTTCACGTCTCCTCTCTTCCAACTAGTCTTGCTGTGGCTCATCCATAAATCCTTGGTTTTAAGATTTCTCTTCAGCAAGTCTTCAGTTGGTTATTCAGAATAATTGTTCTATAATTTTTTTTTTTAATGTTTTTATTGATTTCAGAGAGAGGAAGGGAGAGGGAAAGATAGAAACATCAATGATGATAGTGAGTCACTGATCAGCTGCCTCCTGCACACCCCCTACTGAGGATCAAGCCAGCAACCCTGAGCATGTACCCTGACCGGGAATCAAACCGTGACTTCCTGGTTCATAGGTTGATGCTCAACCATTAAGCCACACTGGCCGGGCTGTTCTATAATTTAGTTGTAATTCCAGTTTGGTCCAGGGAGGAGGTGAGTGTAGCTTCCACCTACACTGCCTCCATCTTGGCTCTCCCACTCTAGGAGCTGCAAGTATTAAAAATCCTCTCCAAATAATATCCTATTTATAGCACCCAAATAACACCCAAAATTGATAGAATACATCCCTAAATTTAACTAGTCTGAATTAAGATTGGAGCTTGTCCTTAATTAACTTTGACAAGGAAGTTTACTGAATGTACCTTTATGAGCATATGCTGATAAAAGTTAAGTAGCAGTATTATTTGAACTACCCAAAGAAGAACCCTGAAAACACTTGGGTAAATTCACTGTGCTAATCAATTCTGACAAAAGATAATAACAAAAAGGGAGGAAGGAAATGACACTATTAATACCTGACTGAATTATTTCCTTCTAATCGTCTTTTATAATTGAATTTAGGGTGACATTGGTTAATAAAATTATACAGGTTTCTATAATACATCATCTGTATATTGCATTATGTGTTCACTACCCCAAGTCAAGTCTTCTCCCATCACCATTTATCCCCCCTTTACCCTTTTCTACTTCCCCTCACCCCCTTTCCCTATGTTTCCTTGTAATCTTAAAAAGGTTTAAACAACTAGAGTCACAAGAACAATTCTCCCTGCCTGCCAATAACTTTATTCCAACTGTGGAGAAGCTCCTACCTCTTCTCTTCATCCTACCTTCTACCAACACTTATCCAATTCCTATTGGGCAATGAGAAGAAAGGCAAGGTTTGTAGGCTATGCAAAAATAAGGAGGTACCAAAACCAAAGATTTCTAATTAATATTTCTGAAAGTCACAAGACTTGAGCACTGGAAGACATGTTAGAGACATCTAGTGTAGCTCCCTCAATTAACTGGAAAGAAAACTGTAAGAGTTGCCCAGTCTTCTGCAAACAGTTAATGTCAAAGCCAGGATTAGAACCCAAAACTCTTATCTCCCAATCCAATGTTTTTCCTACTAAATCTTTGATATTGGTTTTTATATATCAGTGACCTTCATTTTAACTGTATAATATTCATTGTGTGTGTGTGTATAGTGTGTGTGAACAAAGAATGAAACACTGGAAACAAATAAAAAATACTAACCTATAACATTTATTGAGAGCTTGTTATGTGCCAAGCACTCTGTTATCTCCTTTAATCCTCATAACAACCTTACAGGTAGGTGGTAATTAGCATGCTTTTACAGATAAGGAAATTGAGGCACATAGAGGCTAAATGACTTGCCCAAGGTAGCACATCTAGTAAATGGTGGATCTAGAATTTGACTTAGTCTGACCCTAGAGCCTATGCATAAGTAGTGAAAAAAAAAGAAAAAGACATCACCAGAAAAGCAATTCATCTAGTCATATCCAAAATTTCCTTCTTCTAAAGACATTATATTGGGGCCTCTATTTTGATCATTAGAAGTTTCTGTACATAATTCAGTGTTTCCTTTAAATCTACAAAATCTAGTAAAATCTAGATTTGGTCTATATCTGGCTTTCATAGAGCTGCAACGATCAAAAGTTAGCAAGAGCAGAGTACTGCTCTGCTGTCAGGCAGGCTATTGGCCCAGTTTTAAGTTCAAGAATGAAGCCCAAAAAGAGGATTTTCCTTATTTAAAAAAAAAAACACCCCTACACACTATTATATACATACACATTTTCTTTCTTACTTTCCTCTGTTCTATTTGCCTTTTTTTCATTGATGTGTTCCCTGGCCAACACGTACACTGGCTGGTAGAAAACTGCAATAAAAAAGATCATTTAGAAATCCCAAGGCTTCCAAAAATTTTGTCAAGTTCTCTGGTCCTCATCATACAGACTCTTCAACTCAACAGACATGCCTGTTCCACTCAGCCAAATCTCTTTTAAAAGCACAAATTTTCGGAATAACAGCCACGGCAACAGCCCAACTATAAGGAATTCAGCCCTCTACACACTAACCTTCATGAGCCAATACTGGAGTCCCAAAGAACTGCAACTCTGACCAACCTATATAATAAAGTGGGTTTCAAATTTATAATGCCCTTTAAAATTAAATGCAAGTATCCAATGAAAAAGCTGAAGCTTGCAAGGAAAAAGATATGATGAAAGTGACTTCCATCCTTGCCATTATGAAAATTTGTTGTTACTTAAACTACCTTCAAGGTTTATTTTCCAGTCCCATTAAATCAGTGACTTTGAAACCTCATGAAGATACTATTCCCTCAAGGAAATAGAATGCACACAAGGTGGAATATATGTTTCAAAGAAGCATAAGAACTATGCTCGCCCAGCTGGGCGTGGCTCAGCAGTTGAGCATCGACCTAGGATCCAGGCGATTGGGGTTCGAATCCCAGTCAGGGCATATGCCCGGGTTGTGGGCTCGATCAATGACTCTCTCATCATTGATGTTTCTATCTCTGCCTTTCCCTCTCCTTTCCTCTCTCTGCAATCAATAAAGACATATTTTAAAAAAAAAGAACTATGCTCAATGAAAGCAAGGTGAGATCTTCTCAAGACAACAAGAATGAGAAATATGTGGAAGAAGTTAGGGAAAGCTTCATTCAGAAAGAGCAAGCTTAAAATCAATCTGAGATAACAATGACAGTTCTAAAATGTTACCACTTCCCTATCTATAAAATTGGCCTTTCATATAAAAATTGAATCAGAATTCAAAGAATTCTGAGAGGTCATCTAGATCTAGTTTTAGGAAGAGTCACACCTACCTAGACCATGTCTAACAAATATGCCTCTAAAAATATTTCAAAGAATACCCTTAACAACCTCTCTATATACTTAGGATTATACATAAACTGGACAAGCTATGCTTTCTTTCACTAATATTTTCACAGAATGTCTTAGATATTTGCATCTATACGGAATTTAATGTTTCTACAATAACCTTATAATCTGTGGAGTGTGCTTTCTAGTTTTCAATTCCTTACCAATTCTCTACCACAGTAACCCTCAATAACGGAACAGGCTCATTTTCAAACTATGAACGTCAACCATACCAGTGGTCCTAGTGGTGTTACATTAATATTTAGAACAATTGCCAATATTTTAACTTCTAAATGGGAAAACGAGGCACCAAGTGGTTCAGAAATGAATCCTAAATTACACAGGACAATAAGGAATCCTGCATGGGCCAGAAGCTGAACATTTCTTAGAAATAGACAGTGGCTGGTTCCCTGGGTGAGAATCTTACAGGCTGGGTAGTGGTCAATGCATTATTGCTTTTGAAGTCCAGCCCACAAGGGTATGAATCCAGCCATATCCCACACTAACCCTGGAACTCCAGGTTTAACCACACTCTTAAATCCACCCCCATACACACACACTTTTTTTACTATCTCTAAAATGGGGAACATAACATATTCACTACTGACTGAGAGAATAAGCGAGAGAGTGTATTTTAAACGGCACATACCAAAAACCTTATTTATGTCACTACACTTGGCTGCTTTTGATAATATAAAGTATTACAACCCCAAGAACATGATACTTATATAAGCAGCAAGTCAAAATAAAACCAGGAAAGATGCTTAATTGAAAGAGGCAGGATATCTGGCATGTTATACACTCCATTCAGCAAAGGTAAATGCACCTACCAAAATTGATACCACTGTTGTCCTTAGTGAATAAATTAATCTCCGTTGTGGGGCAAAGATGCAGCACTGGGGGAATGAAAATAAATCCAGCAAGGAAGAGTCATGATGCCACAGGAAAGGAGAAATAGAAGAAGGAAGGAGAGCAGAAAGCAAAGACTGATTAATGAACACAGTATTCCTTGAACTTTGCTCAAGCTAAAGTAATTTAGCTCTATATGTTCACTTAGAGTTAACTAACAACAACAACAGGAGAGGATAAATGAGTCAGAACACAGAGCCCTCTCTTGGTCTTTGGCACAACCATGCTGGCATATGTAAAAATACAACCTAAAAAGTACAATCACCAGAACAAGAAACTAGCTGAATTTATTAAATGAAGGTAAAGAAGGCGCAATGACTGCTTCCTTACAGACTGTAGCTTTGCTCGTTGACAGGCAGAGATTCCACATCTAGTTAAAAGCAGAATCCTGGTAAGCTCTCAATGACAAATGTTGTGGTCAAGTACTCAATTAAAAGTGTACTCAAGACAAAGACTGCTGTTTTTTTAAATTGATTGGGGAGAGGGGGGAGGGGAGGGGGGGAGGGGGAGAGGGGAGAAGGATCCACTTATTTCTGCATTCACTGGTTGCTTCTTGTATGTGCCCTGACTGTGGACTGAACCTGCAACCTTAGAGTCTCAGGGCAACGCTCAAACCAACTGAGCTACCCAGTCAGGGCCAAGACAAAGGCTCTTTACACTAAACAATGATGGGAGAAAGGGAGTGAAAGTGCAAAGTTGTAAGGGAGACTAGATTTAAAAGAAAAGAACTTAAAATCTTCACAATGTGAAATGGTTAAATATACAGCAATGGGAGGAGGGTGTTTGTTGTTTCTACAAATACAGATATTTCTGGTCAGGCTATCTTAACCCTTCACTTTGCCTAGGGACTAGATAAGAGAAATATATAGTTGATATTCCATTCTATTTTTCGCAAACAACAAAATCTGACTTTTTTCTCCACCTAAACCACTCTCTCCCCAGTCTCCAAAGACTGTGCCTATTACAGCCCAGAGTTGTCTCAGCTTAGTGTGAGACTCTTCTCTTCTCTGCTGGCTTGTTAACCTAATCATGTACGCCAATCATGTGCCTACTCCCTGTATCCAAGGCCCCTGTCTTCCTTAACTTTTCCTTTAAGTGTTTAAATGTAATTCCTATGGGGGAAATCCTAGGTAGATAACCCCCCTTCATTAAATTACATTATGAGTCAACCAAAAACTGGTTACTATGCTTTTTATTTTTACATCCTCACTTGAGGACATGCTTAGAGAGAGGAAGGGAGAGAAAGAGAGAGAAACATCGATGTGAGAGAGAAACATTGATTGGTTGCCCCACCCCTCTGACTGGGGATCAAACGTGCAACCCAGGTATGTGCCTTGACTGGAAAGCAAACTGAAAATCGAACCAGCAACCTTTCAGTGCAGAGGTCGGTGCTCAGCCAACTGAGCCCCTCCAGCTGGGCAGTTACTATGCTTTTTAGAAAAACATATCTATATAGTTCAGATTAAGAAACACTGTCTGAGATGAAACCTGAAATCTCCACACACATATACATGCCCTTTTTTCTCCCAAAACTGAAGCTGCAGAAGTCCTGAACTAAGAATGCTGATGTGTTGCAAAGAGTTTAGCCAGGCTAAACCACAAGGGGTGAGGAACGATAAAAAGGAAGGCAGAACAGGACTAAGCATGGACATATGAGAATTTATAGGTGTATTATGATTACATTCTTAATTCCAAGACATAGTTTTGGATGAGTCATTGTTTTGTACCATCCAGAGAAGAATTTCTTTCCACTGTTACACATAAAAGACAGTAAACTACTCTTAATTGGTTATTTTCTACAGAAATTAAACAGAGAAAATTCTTATTTCCCAGAAGCAGAAATTCTGTTAAGATGAGTGAGAGTCACAAAGAATTCAACACCACTTACCACCCATTTTTAGCACTGAAAGAAGTTTCTGGGGTTTACCAAGGATTCATTCATTCATAAAATTCAGAAAACTATAGCTAAAAAACAACAGTAAAACAAGGTTTCCTGCTTCGTAGTTTGTCAATACAATCCCAATCTGGTTATCTCTCAAGTGCTTTAAAAAAAAATTTTTAATGTTGTCAACAGTGAGACAGCACCATTATAGTAGAGCACAGAGGACATGCTGAAGTCGAGGCCTCTACAGAGGTACACAGAAGGCCTAGCAAGAACGTTCCCTCCACAATCATGCAGTACTTGTAACCTCACCGTGTTTGGCCTGTGTCTGAAGGCCTTTTATACTCTAACCTCCAACCACTTTTTCATCATCTTCTAATACTAATCTGATTCATTTGCCATCCCTGAAACTCATTGCTTTTTCTGTAATTCCCTCTGCACGCCTCTCCCCACATATAAACAGCATCCTTCTCACAGCTCAACCCCAGCTCATCCCGGTTCTCCTCCTCCTCTGACTATCCCAGCCAACCAAAGGTTCTTTGTCTCTACTAACAAACTCGTCTGGGTACTTAGTAACAAAAAGCAGTATATATTATTTTTTCATTATATTTTGTAATTAGAAAAGCCCTTAAAAATCATTAGACTAGTAGTGACCCAACTTTTTCATCACCAAGGACACTTTTTGTTATTTAACGTCATCAACTACCCTTAAGTCACTCTTTGGTCTCTTCATTGAAGCCTGAACCCATGTTCTTTAAAACTGTCCACTAAACTAAAACTAGCAATAAACAAAGTTTACTTTAAAAAAATCTAAATTAAATACTTTTATTATAGATTAGAGACTCTATCTGTTCAATTCAGTTCTCACACAGAGAAAGGACATACAACTCTCCAGTTAAAAACAAGATACTTGATATGTTGGTTAACCTGTACATCATGGCTAAAAATGCATAATTTATTTTAGCTTTAGAAAGAAAAAATTAGCTTCCACTGCAATTTACCCATACTCTTGTCATTTTAAGGAACCAAAATCAGGGACTCCTGACTTAGGCCAACCCCTTTTTACAAGTAAGTTAAAACGTAGACTAGAACCTGAAGTGGAAATGAGTTTGCCTAAAATCACAAAGGTAATGTCACAGCCAGGCCTCTAGAATAGACTGTCTCTAAATTCTCAATCCACTGTTCTGTTTGTTATATGATGCCGACTGTTAAAGGCCAAATAGAATGCAGATTATTCTGGGGCAGGGACCATGTCTTACATCTCTTTGGATCCTCCACTGACTCTTCTACAACATAGCTAAAGTGATGATAAATACTTATTCACTAATTATATTTAATTATATTTAATACTTAGTGATCTAATAATTTCAGCTCTTAAGAAATCTAAGTATTGCCCGGCCGGCGTGGCCCAGCAATTGAGCATCAACCTATGATCCAGGAGATCGCAGTTTGATTCCCGGTCAGGGCACATGCCCGGGTTGCAGGCTCAGCCTCCAGCAGGCGGCATATGCAGGAGGCAGCCAATCAATGACGACTATATCATCATTAATGTTTCTATCTCTCTCTCCCTCTCCCTTCCTCTCTCTGAAATCAATAGATATATTTTAAATATATATATTTTTTTTAGAAAACAAAGACATAAAACAAGTATTTACCGATACTACTAAGACAAAAAGGGCTACACCATTTCTACTTGTAAGGGAAGGAAAGTTCAGAGCAGTACATACCCTCCCCAAAGAAAAGCCCCACCTCAACCACATCAATTACTACTAGCTAAAACAAAAACAAATACACAAAAAGAAACAACAGCCTCCCAAACCAGAGGTTTGACTACATGAGGCAGAAGAAACTATATATTAGTTTGTTTGGAAAAATTAACTTTAACAGCCAACTTGTCCAGTTCCCACAAAGTGCAAACCCTTGCAAAAAGGGCTGAGTCACCCACAATCACCCGGGCAGTTTCTAAACAAGAGAGTGAGCACACTGCATGTGCAGTGAAAAATAAACACTAAACCTCCAAAACTATTTCACACACAAATGAAGTGAGAAGCTGGGCTGGGAAGGAATGGTGCTCATCAAAGGTCAACCCCTTAGTACAAATTTGTTCAAACTCCTTGGTAAGAGCACATGGAGAGAACCCCACTCTTGACACAGAATTTATCAAATATTAACCAATGCCCATAGCAGCCTAGTGAGATAAATGATGTTTTACAAATAGGGGGATGTATCCTGGAGATACAAAAATTGAAGACTTGGCCCTGGGCACCCAATGTTCTCTCTCCTTTTACTTGGTATACAGACTACCCAAAAAGGACTGCCTGATGCCTATTTACCACTTTATTATATAGAAAGCTCCTCTCAATTCCACACATTAAGAGACTATGTTTTTTGGTGTGTTTTTTTTGTTTTGTTTTGTTTTAAACATATCTTTATTAATTTCAGAGAGAGGAAAGGAGGGGGAGAGAGAGAGAGATAGAAACATCAATGATGAGAGAGTCATTGATCGGCTGCCTAGCCAGCAAACCGGGCATGTGCCCTGACCGGAAATCAAACCCTGATCTCCTGGATCCTAGGTCGATGCTCAACCGCTGAGCCACGCCCGGCCGGGCGAGACTATGTTTTAATATGCAAAGTCTATACCAAAAGTAGGGCTATTTTGCGTACCATTATCTTTGTAAATTACGATAAAAAATTCCATTAATTAGTTAAGGAAGCAGCTTTTGAGCACTTTTTGCCTATACACACAGGCCTGTCTACAAAAAAATATTTACTAGTTTTATTTTACTTTGTATTATTTATGCAATCAGTTGCTACAGCAACAAAAGTCCAAGGGAAGTCCCACATCTTACCACAAGACAAAAATGCCAGCTGAAAAACCTTGGTCTATTTTCCTTCAGCCTGTATTTCCAACTTCCACGCACTAATTAATTCTTAAGGAATCAAATAGCCATAGGGCTTTCACAGTCTCCACTAAGGAGAAGGAGAGTCTCGGAGTAGTGTGGACACTTTGCATCCACCTGTGAGCATGAAAACCACATTCATCAACTAGAGTTGCCTCAGTTGAGGTGTTACAGGCGATATAACATAAACCATCCCTGTGTCAAAGGCATCATCAAATACATAGATATCTCCTCCAGCACAGATTAAGAGAAGAAGAAATAGCTCGACCGGGCGTGGCTCAGCGGTTGAGCATTGACCTAGGATCCAGGAGATCGGGGTTCGATTCCCGGTCAGGGCACATGCCTGGGTTGAGGGCTCAATCAGTGACTCTCATCACTGAGGTTTCCATCTCTCTCCCTCTCCTTTCCTCTCTCTGAAATCAATAAAGATATATTTTTAAAAAAAAAGAGAAGAAGAAATGAATTGAAATTTCATTGATAACCACATGATCCAAATTAGTCTCTCATAATTGTCAATGAGATGCTTATCAGATTGTGGGGGGCAAGTGAGGAATACAAAGTGGTATATATGTAAATAATGTATGTTACAAATGAAAACTGACGCTTTCAACTGCAAGTAGCTAGAACTTTTTTTTTTTTAATTAAGGTTAGAGTTTGGCTTAGGGTTAGGGGAAGGGCTAAGGTTAGCGTTAGGGTTAGGGATAGGGTTAGAGTTAGATTTAAGTTTATTGTTTGGGTTTAAAATAGGTTTAGGGTTAGAGTTAGGGCAAGAGCTGGGGTTAGGTTTAGATCAGGTTTTTCTTTTTTTATTATTGAATTTATTGAGGTAACATTGGTTAATAAAATTGTATATGGTTAAAGTGTACAATTCTGTAATACATCATCTGTGTATTGCATTGTGTATTTACCACCCAAAGTCAAATCTCTTTCTGTTAGAAAAGCTAAAAGAGCCCAGCCAGTGCGGCTCAGTCAGCTGAGCATCGGCCCCTGCACCAAGAGATTACCAGTTAGATTCCCAGTCAGGGCACATGCCCAAGTTGCAGACTCAATCCCCACAGGGGGCATGCAGGAGGCAGCAGATCAATGTTTCTACTCTCTCTCCCTCTCTCTATAAAAAAATCAATAAAACCATATTTTAAAAAGAAAAAGAAAAGCTAGAAGGTTATTTTAACCAAAAAACCAGGCCTATTTTGTTGAGAAATAAACACAAAAAAAGAATATATGAGAGGATCTCTGTTCAAAGGTAAATAAAAACACTAGAAGAAAAAAAAGGAGCTCCTTCTCGATAGCAATGCCAGATTGTAGAAAGCACAAATGTAGCTTGTAGAAAACACAAATGACACCCAAGATAACTAGTGTAGGCTAAAGTACACATTCATTTTTTAAAATAATTCCAGTGCAACTCCCAAGTCAGGCATTCTTACTAACAGTCTTAAAAAAAAGTGTTACCAACACTGGCCACATAAACATGCTCGTTTCTAACATTTTGCCTCTTTTCCCTAAAGACAGCTAAATAAGCCACTTTAGCACATAAGAATAGACTATCTTCAAAGATTAAACAGGGCTTCCACAGTGTCTTGTAACACTAAACTGATGCTAAGGCTGCAATGTCTATAAAGTCAGCATAGGCCCATCTGGTAACACTACCAAAGTTAAGGCTGCAGTACTTTTCAGACTCCTAGGCTGAAACACGGCCTTAGAAATCATCTAATGTGGTCCTTTTCAGACTTTTTAAAGAAGTTAAAAGAAGAAAAGTTTGTATTCAGATGCCTAGCCACCTTCTTTCAGCCCCATCACACTAAAAGGACACAAAATCATCCATGGGTAACAAACAAATGTGAAAAAAGATCCATAGACTGTCTGGAAATGTGCGGCATCACCTCAAGCCCATGTGTCCAACCCTGGTGCCCAGTCCAAACAGCTTCCCCATATTTCTATCCTTATTCACAGGCAGACTCGGGCTATTCTGCTAGATTCCAAGACTCTGGGTAAATGTAGCGTGAAATCACTGATATGGTCCACCCCTCATTTTACAATTAAAAGTAAAATAAGAGTCAGTCTGGTGTAGCTGAAAAGGAAACAGAGGAATAAAAGTCAACCATGGTTCTAGCCCTTGCCAGATACATGGCCTTGAGCAAATCTCTTAAAACTCTTGGAGGCTGTTTCCTCGTCACTAAGTGGGAATTTTACCCCATCTATGCCCTGTACACTTTCTATAAAAGTCCTCTGTAAACGGCAGAGCACTGCATAAATTAAGGTGTTATTATTCTTAGTTAGGTTATTAGCCAGATGGCAAGGTGAGTTAAGTGCACAGCTAGAGCTGGAACACAAGTCTCCTGACTGCCTCTCCAAGGCTTTTTCTACTACTTCACACAATACTTGTGTTCACTGCTAAGCAACTGTTATCAACTTCTCAAACTTGGGTTTTATAATACCCATTTTTATCAGGAAAACAAAAAGGTGTCATGCATAAAACAAAATCCTTAAAATTACACAAGTTAATATAAATGCAAGGAATTTACAATTTATGCAAGCTTAAAGGGGGTGCTATAGATAAACAATATGCTTGCATTCTATAAAATGATATATAGAATGCTCATTAAGGCACTAATGAAACAATTTTTTTAAATCCTCACTCAAGAATATGATTACTGATTTTAGAGAGTGAAGAAGGGAAAAAGAGAGGGAGGGAGGGAAGGAGGGGAATTAACATGAGAGAGAAACACAGATAGGTTACCTCCTGTACGTGCCCCAACTGGGGATCAAACCCACAACCTAGGTATGTGCCCTGATTGGGAATTAAACCTACAACTCCAACCAACTAAGTCACCCGGCGGGGGGGGGGGGGGGGGGGGGGGGGGGGGGGCAGTAATGAAATAATTTTGATCTTTCTGAGTTGCTGCGTGCTGTTGATGTGCTAAAAACAGAAACAATGTGGCTGAATAATAACTCGAGGGTATATGTACTAATCAGAACCCAAATGATTTTTAACAATTAAAAATGTCTCAAAGCCAAACATGGTTGAACCTCAATACAATTTGATGAAGTTACCTAACCCACAAATTATAAATTAATAAAAGACTGAACAGGCACACCTCTGCTTCAAGCCCTACATGGACCATAAAGAGTGGACTGGCTGCTGGCCATTTAGTGCTCCTGTGTCTACCAGCTCTACAGCCACTGAACTCCCCCACTCATAAAACTAAAATGAATCACTGTTTGACCTGTCTGAAGGGTGAGAAGGGAACAGTAACATTAAGAAAAAATAAAGCCAGCCCAGTCAGTCTGGCTCAGTGGTTGAGAGTCAACCCATGAACCAAGAGGTCACTGGTTCGATTCCAGATCAGGGCACATACCCGGGGTGGGGAGCTCAATTCCCAGTAGGGGCATGCAGGAGTCAGCCAATGGATGTTCCTCTCTCATGGTAGTTTCTATCTCTGTCTCCCTTCCTCTCTCTCTAAAATAATCAACCAACCAGTAAATAAAATTTAAATAAATGAAAAAAGAAAGCCAGAGATGTCATTTAAATGTAGCATGAGTGGAAATATATGTGCGTGTGTGTATTATTGTATGTATATACACACATAATACATACACACACTATTCAAAGAATTTCTAAGACTAGAAAGCTTCCTCCCACAAAAAAAAACTCGGAAAATACTACCAAGATAATTTATTTCAGAAAACAAGATTCTTTAAAAAAGTTGTGTTTATATCATGCATATTCATAAAGTGATTCATTTGGTAGAAACACAGTCATCTGAAAGCAGTGGAAAAAGCTACAGCTTTAAATGCTCAATCTAGTTATCTAGACTTACAGGTTACAGTAGCATTTCTTGAAAATATATTACTCACCACTGCTCTAATTATACATCTTTGTACAAAAAACATGAAAAACAGGGTCGACTAGTAGTATACAAGTTTGTCACTGACAACAGTTAGAAAAGTCAAACCACATAAGAACTATGCTAACATCTGCATACTTCAGCATCCTGGAAACTTCACATCACAGTCCACATTTTGGACCACTTTCAGGGAAGACTGTTTTATAAAACTGACTCACCCTGATCCATCTTCAGTGCCTAAGCATGTAGTGAGACAACGCAAGAATAAAGCAATGGGTTAATAATGCAACCAAACCATAGCCAAGCAAAGTAAAACTGATCTTGTACTTGATGGGTATGTCTACTCAAAGGTCCAAGTAATTCTCTTACTTCAATGGAGTAAGATGGGGCCTGAACATACAGGATGCTTTTTAGTACTGCAACATTATTAACTAGAATTTACAGAGTAATTATTGTTTAAAAAGCACTTATATTACTATTACTACTACTATTACTATCTCCATTTTGAAAAAGAACTGAAGTTCAAAGAAGGGAAATGACTTTCCTAAAATTAAACAGACACTAAGAAATGATGGTAGAACTCAGACTCAATTCTTGTAACTCCAAATTCTGTGATTTTCCTTAAAGTTAAACCTTTTTTAATTGAGCAGCATGCAATTCCTCACATGACACCTTTCACCCATTCATTTCTTTATTTAGTAAAGAAATGTTCAGTAAATATCTATTCATAGTATGTGGCACATTATTCTCTCGCTTGAGAAAAGAAAAAGGGTGCACAATTCCTGCTTTAGGTACTAAAGAGGATGTATTGCAATCTAGTGAATGGTCTGGGAAAGATCAACCAATTAAAAAAAGTACACCAACATAGGGAGTGGCCAACAGAAATGGGTAAGTGGCAAACACAGATAGAGAAGCCCTTAACGCTGACTATGGAGGCCAAGAAAGCTTCCCATAGGTTATGATGTTACCTGAATCTTGGAACATGGACGAAATCAGGCAAGTGGACAGGAGATGGGGGGCATGTCAGGAAGAAACAAACAAGATGGGCAAAGGCATAAAGGCCAGAAAAAAATATATAACATATTAAGGAAATTAGCTCAGCATGACTAGCCGTCATATCAGGCATGAATCATGCTGGAAAACAGGCAGGGGCCACGGCTCATAGACGCCTGCTACGGAAAATGGGCTTTGTTCAACAGGAGACAGAAGACAGTAAAGGTAGTAACATGAGGAAATGTATGCTTTAAAAAGATCAAACTGGCTCTGGCTGGGTAGCTCAGCTGGTTAGAGGGTCGTCCTGATACGCCAAAGTTGTGGGTTCATCCCCGGTCGGGGCCCGTACAGAAAGGAGTGAACCAGTGGGTGCGTGAATGGGTAGAACAGCAAATTGATGTTTGTCTTTCTTTCCTTTCCTCTTTCTCTAAAATCAATTTTCAAAAAAGATAAAGCTGGTGTTAGTGCAGAGGAGGAAACAAGGGATGCAGGGCAGGACAGGCCTGTCAGTTAAGGCCCTGCGCAGTAGTTCAAAAATACGAGCACCCAGTTAAGGCAGCAAAAAAGACAGTGAGGAGCAGGTTGGAGAGCTATTCTTGGAAGCATAATCTTAAAACTCAGTGACTGACCAGAAGAGGCAGGCAAGAGTCAAGTAATCTAGGCGAACTCTCAGACTTCTGGCTTATCCCACCAGGTAGAGTCGGAAAAGATGTTTGGGTTAGATAAATAATGAGTTCAGTTTTAGATAACTGAGTTATGTTCGTGAGATCTATGCAGCATAAGGTAAAAATGTCCAATACACAGTTACAGACTGGGCCCTTAAACTCAGAAGAGATGAGGGATTTAAGGTTATTAGAGTGTAAGCTATAGTTGAAGACATGGGCCCAGTTCTGGTTCTCCCAGGAAGAATATAAACAGAGAGGAGATTGAGAACAGAATATTAGGGAACCCAAATATTTAAGGGGTCAAGAAAAACAATGTAAGACTGAGAAGAGGACAGCATTGTAGAGGAGAGCCAAGATAAAGTGCCTGGAAACCTAGAGAGAGAGAAAATTCAAGCAAGAGCAAAAGTCACAATTTTTTTTAAAAATTTAAGATTGAGGGTATAATATTTCTGTAAAGTATTCTGTATTTGGAGTTTTCCAAACCCTCTAAGATGTCCACACCAAATGACACAGTAATTCCACATCTAAGAATCTATTCTAAAGAAGGAATCAGAAATCTTGACAATGGTTTATATACAAAAATGTTTGTCACAGGATTATTTATAATGGCAACAAAATGAAAATATTTTAAATGTATACGAGAGGAATGGTTGAATAGATTATAGTACATCCATACAATGAATACTACAAACCACATTAAAATGATATTCACAGATAACTTTAAGTGATACGGAAAAATACTGATGATGTTTGTTTTAAAAAGGACACAACCATGCATATTCAGTTAACTGTACAAAATAAAACTTCGCAGAGTAAAAACAGAAAAAGATATAAAATACAACAAAATGTTAGTGACAGTTTACATAGGTAGTGAAATTACTTGTGCTTTTTCCCCCTAGATTTTTCTGCATGTACCAAATTTAATCATGCTCATGTATGATTTTTTTTTTTCCTTTTTTAATACTAAACTTTTTATTTTGGGATATCACACTATGGTTTGAATTTGCAATTCCCAAATGGCTCTGATGTTGAACCTCTCTTCATATGCTTCTGTGCCATCTGTATATCCTCCTCAGTGAAACATCTCTTTATGTCTTTTGCCATTTTCTAATTGCATTATTTAGTTTTTTGTACTGAGTTTTAGAGTTCTATATTCTATATACCGGCCTTTTGCTGGGTATGTGACTCACAGATATTTTCTCTTGGTCGCTAGTTTGCCTTTTTATACTTTTAACATGGTCCTTAGCAGGGCAAAAGCTTTTAGTTTTTATGAACTCAATTTATTAATTTTTCCCTTTATGAATCACATTTTTGGGGTCAAGTCTGAGAACTTGTTGCCCACCCCTAGATCCCCAAAATTGTCTACTGTTTTTCCTAAAAGATTTATAGTTTTATGTTTTCCATTTAAGTCTGTGATCCATTTTGAGTTAATTCTTGTATAATGTATGAAGTTTAGGTCAAAGTTCATTTTTTGCCTATAGATGTCCAGTTGTCCCAGCACTGTTATTTAAAAGGCTATCTTTCCTCTATGCAATTGTTTTTTCATCTTTGTAAAAAATCAGTTTGTCAACTGAGTAATGGGTATGGAGTGTCTTTTTTAGGTGATGAAAATTCTGGAATTAGGTAGTAGTGAATGTTGTACAACTTTGTGAATATACTAAAAACCACTGAACTATACACTTTAAAAGAATAAATTTTACAGCGTTATACCCCAATAAAAAAAATCCACTGGGGATATTTGTATAGGTCTCTATTCTGTTACTCTGGGAGTTCTCTATTATGTTCCTTGATCTATGTGTCTATCCCTCTACAAATATCATACAATCTTGATTACTGTAGTTATATAATAAGTTTTGAATTTGGTAGAGTGACTCCTCCCACTTTTTCTTATATATAGCTATTCCAGTTCCTTTGTATTTGCACATACATTTTATAATAGGCTTGTCTATATCTGCAAAAAAAATCTTACTGGAATCTTTATAGGAATTGTACTAAACGTGTATGTCAATTTGGGAAGAATTGACATCTTTACTATATTGAGTCTTTCAATCCATGGATACAACATGTCTCTCAATTTATTTCAGATCACTGATTTCTTTAATTAGCATTTTGTTGTTTTCAGCATATCCATGTTTTGTTAGATACACACTTAAGTATTACTTTTTGAATGATTATAAATTATATTGTATTTATTTCCGTGTGTTCATTGTTAGTATACAGAAATGCAATTGATCTTTCTATGTGTAAGTCATATCCTGCAATCTTGCTAATAATATACATTATTTCTAGGAATTAACCTATAGATTCCCTTCTACAGAGACAATCATGTCACCTGTAAATAGGGTAATTTTATTTCTTCCTTTCTGACCTATACACCTTTTATTTACTTTTCTCTCCTAATTGCACTGGCTAGAACTTCCAGCATTATGTTGAATAAGAGTAGTGAGAAGAGATATCCTTGCCTTATTCCCAATCTTAGGAAAAAATTCAGTTTTTCAACATTAAATGTAAAGTTGTAGGTTTTTTTGTAGATGCTCTTTATCAAGTTGAGGGAATTGCGTTCAAAACGGTTAAGGCCTTCAGAGATTATGTATTTAAAAAAAGTCTGGCCCGGATGGTGTGGGTCAGCAGTTGAGCATCGACCTAGGATCCAGGAGACTGCAGTTCAATTCCCAGGTCAGGGCACATGCCCAGGTTTTGGGCTCGGTCCCCAGCAGGGAGCTTGCAGAAGGCAGCAGATCAATGACTCTCATCATTGATGTTTCTCTCTCTCTCTCCCTCTCCCTTCCTCTCTGAAATCAATAAAAATATATATATTTTTTAAATCTGCCACTCATAAATGTGAAAGCAATTACAGTGGTACCTCGGTTTTCAAATGTAATCCATTCCAGAAGACCAAATTCCGAAACATTTGAAAACCGAGGCACGGTTTCCCATAGAAAGTAATGCAAAATGGATTAATCCGCCCCGCACCTTTAAAATCAACCCCTAAAACAGCAATTTAACATGAATTTTACTATCTAATGATACCACAGATCCATAAAATGATACACAATGAAAGCAATAAACACAACATACTGTACTGTAAAAGCAATAATAAACACAATGTAAAAACAGTACTGTAGATGATAAAAATGAAAATGTAATTTTTTCTTACCTGCAATGATGATAGTCATGGTTTGGATGGGGGGGTCTCCTTCAATAATCACAACAGGTGACTGTTCTTCAGGTATTCTGTGGTCCCCTTCCAGAATCGCAATAGGTGACTGTCGTTCAAGTGTTCTGTGGCCCTCTTCCATAATCACTGTAGGTGACTCCTCTCCTGCCATTCCTTCCCTTGATATTTTTACACCACTAATACCAGGTTCAGACTCACTGGATCCTTTCCTCACTAAAAATTTTTCAATTGACACTTGTTTTTTCTGATGTTTTAAAATTTGTCTAAAGTGAGACAGCATTATCATTGAAAGTGTTAGTGGCGTGACTTACAGCAGCTTTATCAGGGTGATATTTTTCAACAAAAATTTCTACTTCAGCCCATTTTGCACACATTTCTTTGATCAGTGCAAGAGAAACACTTTCTCTTCCCTCCTCTTCCTCCGAGACAATTCCTCAGTTGCCACCTGTTGCTGCTCCGTCAGAAAGTCTGGAAGGTTCTGTGGCGAGTTCAGTCTCATGGTCCCCACTGACCCCTCCACATCATCGCTACTCACTTCCAAGCCCGTGGACTGTCCCAGAGACACAGTATCCTCAGCAACAGGAGCATCCTCTTCAACACCCTCAAATGCACATTCAGGGACACCTTCTGGCCACAGTTCCTTCCATGCTGGCTTCACTATTCTGTGAGACACATCCCTCCCTGCTTTGCCTATAAGATGTAAGCAATGTAGAATATTGAAATGATTCTTCCAGAACTCTGAGGGTTAGCTCTGTGTCCGAGATCACCTCAAAGCACCTTTGGAACAGTGCTTTGGTGTAAAGCTTCTTAAAATTAGATATGACGTGCTGGTCCATGGGCTGGATGAGTGGAGTCGTGCTGGGGGGCAAAAACTTTACATTGATAAAAATGAGCTCTTCCATCAACTCGTCCTCCAAGCCTGGAGGGTGAGCTGGAGCAGTGTCCATAACGAGCCGGCACTTCGTTGGAAGATTTTTATCCTGGAGGTACTTTTTTTACACTTGGCCTGAATACTTCATGAACCCACTCAATAAAAAATTTCCTGGTTACCCACGCTTTGCTGTTTGCCCTCCACATCATATATGCAATCTGCTTTTTAGGACATTGTTTTCCTTAAATATCTTGGGGTTCTCAGAATGGTAGACTAGCAAAGGCTTCAACTTAAAATGCCCACTTGCATTCCCACAAAATAAAAGGATTAGCGCCTGTCTTTCATGGGCTTATGTCCTGGCAATGATTTCTCCTCTATTACGTAGGTCCTCTTTGGCATTTTCTTCCAAAAAAGGCCTATCTCATCACAGTTAAAAACTTGTTGGGGAAGCCCGGCCGGGCGTGGCTCAGAGGTTGAGCGTCGACCTAGGATCCAGGCGATCAGGGTTCGATTCCTGGTCAGGGCATATGCCCTGGTTGTGGGCTTGATCAATGGCTCTCTCATCATTGATGTTTCTATTTCTCTCTCTCTCCTTCTCCTTTCCTCTCTCTGAAATCATAAAGACATTAAAAAAAAAAAATCTTTAAAAATAAAAACACAAAAACTTGTTGGGGAAGAAAACCCTCTGCCTCTACATAATCTTTAAATTCCAAAACAAATTGGCGGGTGTCTTCTTTGTTGGCACTGGCAGCTTCACCATGTCTCGTCATATTGTGTATGCCACTTCTCCTCTTAAACTCTTTAAACCACCCTCTACTTGCCTTGAAAATATCACTCTCAGCACTTGTTCCAGGGGTGTTTTTGATGAGGTCAGCATGCAAATGTAAAGCTTTTTCACAAATCATGCTCTCAGAAATGCTGTAACCGGCCAACTGTTTTTCATTCATCCATATGAAAAGCAATTTTTCCACTTCTTCAATTGTCTGTGTCCTTTGCCTTGTGTTTTAACATCTCTTGCAACATTGGCTCCTTTAATGGCTTCTTTATTTTTTAAATTGGTACAAATTGTAGATTTGGCCATACCAAACTGCGTTGCCAGATCACATACACAGACACCACTTTCATGTTTAGAAATAATGTCCTTCACCTCTATTGTTGTTCTGTTCATGACTCTCTTGGCTTTGCAGCTTTTATCCATTTCTCACAGCATGGGGTGATTGGCAAAGGGCTCCTGAGATGACATGAGCACAGACTGATTGCACACAGTCACCAAATAAGCCCAAATATCACCTCCGTGTTGTGCGGGTGCTCAGGACTCAACAGCCAACAGCTAGGCCTCAGGATCTTGCACTCAGCGGAACCATGCGGCATGTTGGACTCCGAGGCGTGTTCAAAAACTAAAGCATTTGCTTCCGGGTTTACGGCATTTGTAAACCGAAATGTTCGTCAACAAAGACGTTCGAAAACCGAGGTACCACTATACTCGTTTATCTCTCTCCCTCTCATGTAATATCCAAAGATCACCCTATTAACCTCACAAGGCAACACATGTACTGTCCTATTAAGCAATTCATTCTATTGTAGATTATCTATATATGACTCTTGAACAAAGTTAAATAAATTCAATCATGATTATTTCCTATCAGGAATTTCCTACCAGAATAGCTTGGTCATAAAGATAAGAAATAACTTTCTGTTTTAAACTGGTAACCTTCATAACTTGGACAATTAGATTATTAAATACAGTAAGGGCGAAGACTATGCCATACATTGCTTATACTCCTATTGTGCCTTGCAATAAAATAAAGTTATTGATTTAAGTTACTATTTTATGTCATTATTATACAGGTTTTTAAAAAGAAAAGGGCAAGGCTTCAATCCCTTCAATATGAATTAGAATAGACTACATCAACATTTAAGCATAATGAGTATTTACAGCCTATAGAAGAACACAGTTTTCCTACCTCTCAAATATCTCATCCAAATAATAAAATGGGCTTCTTGTTCCCATCTGGTAGGAGATGACTAGATGAAAGGGGGGAAATGCCCCTTTCAAATTGTAACATCTAAAGACTTAAAATGGAATAATAATGTCTAAATTTTTGTAGATTCCTTCTGAAACCTTTCCATTGACCGAGATTATATTAATAGTCTTGAAGCATTTAATATATTCTCTCTTCCATGGCTATCACAAAGTCAGGTGGGGAAGGCTCAAAATGAGCACTGGCCCCCATTCCATCAATGCAGATGGATGGATGGATGGATGGATGGATGGATGGATGGATGGATGGATGGACGACAGATAAATAGATAGGTATTAAAACTCTGTTTTGTACCGCCAAGTTACAAAATAAAGAAAATAAATACAAAGTCAGGTCTTCCTTGCAAAACTCCCTATAGCCACTGCTTATTCTGGAGGTCAGGCTAAGCCACCAATTATTTTTCAAATTTTTATTTTCAAGCTACCTACTTAGAAATGTTTCCTCATATAAAAAGCACTCACCCCATATATGTCAATTAATATGTCACCTCAAGTAGAATGGGAGTTATAAGTTCCCACCCCAGCTCCAATATTTAGTAAGTATTTACTTATAATTTGATTTCTTGTAGGCCTAGATCCTTACTAACTTGCTAAATCAACAATGGGCCTACCCATTTTTAGCTGTTAATCATCACACACACAAAAAAAAAGCTATTTTACTCCCCTAGTTCCATCTTCTAACTGGAACATAATCAAAAACCAGAAGATAAATTAAAAAGAGGAAGGGGGAAGCAGGAGGATGGGTCTCATGGCTCTGAGCAGCCAAAATGTATCAGAAGGTTCATGCAACAAAGCTTATGCATTATGTTAAAAATAAGGGCTTCTCGGATCCCTGCTAAAAATCTAATTTCATATAAAAATCATCAGTAAGTCTTATTTCCAGGCCACAACATTTTAAAAGGAAAAAAAGTAGAAAAGGGAACCAGGGGAGGAAAAAAAATCATTACGTAGCAGGAAGGAAAGAGGCAGAATTATTACAAAACAGAATTCAACAAAACATTTAGTTCATTCAATTTATGGGAAAGAACCCTATACACTTTAGTACAAAAATAATGTTCATAATAAAGACCTTAGGTCATGTTATAAATTTAATTTATACACATATATGTTCTAAGAAGATAAGAAAATATTTAATACATTAAATTATGCACACCCAGGAAAGTGTCACTATTAGGCTTTATAATCAAATAGATCTTTATATTGAAACCTATATTGGGCTCTGTGACCTTGGACAAGTTACTTATATTCTCTTAGACCCAGTTTCCTTATATGTAAAATGGAACTGATAAAACCTACCTAATTGGGTTGTTTTCTGGAACATAAAAGCTCAATAATTACTAGTCATTTTTATAATGACTACTACTGCTACCACTATTATTCACCTTAGAATTCTATTCCAAATAGCTTTTATTAAGGTATAATTACATGTAATAAAACACACACATTAGTGTACCATTTGATGAATTTTGACAAATGTATGCACCCATGTAACTATCCACTCTAGTTAAGATTAAAGGACATTTCCACCAGAAAGTTCCCTTCTACTGTTTTGCACTGAATTACATGCATCCACCCAGAGACAACTGCCGTCCTGATCTCCATCACCATCACTTACTTATACCTGTTCTACTATTCATATAAATGGAATCATGTAGCATATACCTTCTGTGTCTGGCTACATTTATTCAACATAATCCTTTTGAGCTTCAAGCTCTTTTTTTTTTTTTTAATCCTCACCTGACGGCATGTTTTTTGATTCTTAGAGAGGGGGAGGGAGAGACAGAGAGACAAACATTGATGTGAGAGAGGAACATTGATCAGCTGCCTCCCATACGCACAGCCACTGGGGGTTGAACCCACAACCCAGATATGTGCCCTGACTGGGAACTGAACCTACAACCTTTTGGTGTATGGATGATACTCCAACCAACTGAGCCGCCCAAAGGGGACTCAAGTTCATTTTTTAAAATTTGAGTAGTATTTAAGTGTATGAATATGCCACCATTTAATTATCTGTTGGTTATTTTCAATTTGGGGAGGGCTCTAATCCAAGTATCTTTTAAAAGAACTTAGGATACATCATTAAGATTCATTTATAAGTAGTATTAATAATATGAAATACCTTAACATTAATAGTATTAATAGTGGAGTCCAAGAAGGCAGCAGATTAAGTGGAAGCTACACTGATACTTTCCCAGGACCAAACTGGAATTACAACTAAAATATAGAAAAACCATCCTGAATAATCAACTTAACTAGCTGGAGAGAACCTGTATAACCAAGGATGTAAAGTGGAGACTGCACAGACTGGTAAGAAGTGCAAAGGTGCAAGAGGGCTCGCCTGGCTCCCACAGGCAGCAGTTGAAGGTCCAGAGGGAGAACTCTGCTGTGGGGAGTTTCCACAAAGAACTCTAGGGTCTAAACTGTAAACTGGGATCCCCAGCCCAGAGCACCAGAACTGAGAAAGGTGCCCACATAACATCAGGCTGTGAAAAGCAGCAGGGTTTCTGCCTGCTAGGGAGAGGTGGCTGGAAATGTGGGCACCCTCTTAAAGGGAGAAAGCACAAAGTTTCATGTGCTGCCACTCACCTTGGGTTATGGCAGAGGGAGGGCAAAATGAACTAGGGAAGTGTGAGGAGAATCCAGGATTGTAGGCTCTAGAAATAGAGCTCAAAGGGCAGCCATATGGATTCCTGTGCTGAATCATTTCCTCATACTGCAGAGGACATCTTTCTTGGGGAGAGCTTTACCATCCAGGCAGCTTTTCCCTGGGGGGGACGCAATTGCCCCATCCTGTTGGAAAACTTCTCGCCCCACCCTGTGGAGTTTATGTCTTGCTGATTGTTATTCTCAGTCTCTTATGGGCCTCAGTAGCCTGTGGACAAAAGCAGATCTCTGGATGCTATGAGTCTTTGCCTTATCTGCTTCTGTGCCCAGGCAAAGCAGACCTTGGTGCCCAGCTGGGTCCTTTCCAAACGTACGAAGCCCCAGCAGAGGCAGACACAAGCTGTGGATCACTGAAAACTTCAAACAGGGTACCCAAGGCCACTCACAATCAGGGTCTAACACTGGTGTGCACCAGAGACCATCCAAAAAGACTGGGCGTCTTAGCAGATCTACCTAATACATAGAAACAAACCCAAACAGTCAGTCAAAATGAGAGAAAAAAAAGCCCCAAATGAAAGAACGAGAGGTTTCTAGAAGAGCTAAATGAAATGGAGATAAGCAATCTATCAGATATAGAGTACAGAATACTGATCCTAAGGATGCTCAACAGCATGAGAAAAGATACGGGAACTATGAAGGAAATTAAGAAGGCCATAGTAGAAATAAAAAATACATTGGAAGGAATAAACAGCAGACTAGGGGTAAGAGGACAGTTTAAGGGAGCTGTGGGACAACATGAAATGTAACAATATTCACATAATAGGAGTAAAAGAAGGTGAAGAAAGTGACCAAGGGATAGAGAATCTGTTTGAAGAAATAATGGCAGAAAACTTCCCTAGCCTGGTGAAAGAAAAAGTCACACAAGTTCAGGAGGCACAAACAGTCCCAAGCAAGAAGAACCCAAAACGGCCCATGCCCAGACACATCAAAATTTAAATACCAAAAAATTCAAAACAAAGAGAGAATTTTTTTTTTTAAATATATCTTTATTGATTTCAGAGAGAGGAAGGGAGAGGCAGATACAGAGATAGAAACATCAATGATGAGAGAGTCATTGATCGAGCCCGCAACCAGGGCATATGCCCCGACCGGGAATCTAACCCCAATCTCCTGGATCCCAGGTAGATGCCCAACCGCTGAGCCACGCCCAGCCGTGCCAAAGAGAGAATTTTAAAGGCAGCAAGAGAAAAGCAATCTGTTACCTACAGAGGAGCTCCCACAGAGCTGTCAGCTGATTTCTTATCAAACTCTACAGGCCAGAAAGGAATGGCACAAAGTATTCAAGGTAATGCAAAACAAGGACCTGAAACCAAGACTACTCTATCCAGCAAGGCTATCATTCAAAATGGATGGTGAAATAAAGAGCTTCCCCAACAAAAAAAGGCTAAAGGAGTTTATCACCACCAAACCAGCACTGCAAGAAATGTTAAAGGCACTGCTGTAATAAGAAGAAGAACTAGAGAGAGAGAGAGAGAGAGAGGCATAAAGAATTAAAAGGGCAATAGATAAGTACCTATCAATAATAACCTTAAATATAAATAGATTAAATATCCCAATCAAAAGACCTAGGGTGGCTGAATGGATAAGAAAACATGACCCAAATATATGTTGTCTACAAGAGACCCACCTCAGAACAAAAGACTGACACAGGATAAGAGTGAAGGGATGGAAAAAAATTCCCCATGCAAAAAAAAATAAAAGCTGCGGTAGCAATACTCATATCTGACAAAACTGACTTCAAAATGAAGGCCAAAACAAGAGACAATAAAGGTCACTACATAATACTAAAGGGATTGATCTAGCAAGAGGATATAACCCTAGTAAACATAAATGCATCCAATATAGGAGCACCTAAATATATAAAAAACTTCTGGAGGACTTTAAGGGAGTGATCGACAGCAATACAGTCACAGCAAGGGACTTTAACACTCCATTGACTTCACTGGATAGATCTTCCAGACCAAAAAAATCAACAACAGGAACTCTAAATGACACAGTAGATCAAGTGGACTTAACTGACATTTACAGACCATTTCACCCGAAAGCTGCAGAATACACCATTCTTCTCAAGTGCACACAGGAAATTCTCAAAGACAGACCACATGTTAGGACACAAAACAAGTCTCTAGAAGTTCAAGAAGACTGAAATCATATCAAGCATCTTCTCAGACCACAATGGCATAAAATTAGAAATCAACTATGGTAAAAACACTAAAAAATATTCAAACAAATGGTTGCTAAATAGCATTTTATTAAACAATGAATGGGTTACCAATGAGATCAAGAAAGAAATCAAAAACCTCCTGGAAACAAATGAAAATGAACACACAACAACCCAAAATCTATGGGACATAGCAAAAGCAATCCTGAGAGGAAAGTTCATAGCACTACAGGCCTACTTCAAAAAGCAAGAAAAACTTTTAGTAAACTATCTAACGCTATAACTTAAAGACTTAGAAAGAGAACAAGAAAAGTCCAGAGGAAGTAGAAGGAAGGAAATAATAAAGATCAGAGCAGAATAAATTATAGTGTCTTAAAAAACAATATAAAAGATCAATGAAACCAAGAGCTGGTTCTTTGAACAGATAAACAAGATTGATGAAACTTTAGCCAGACTCATCAAGAAACAAAGAGAGAGAACCCAAGAATAAAAATAAAAATCGGAAATGAAAGAGGTAAAGTAACAACTGACCCAAAAAAAATACAAAGGATTGTAAGAAAGCTGGACAACCTGGACGAAATGGACAAACTCCTAGAAAACTACAACCTTCCAAAATGAATCAAGAAGAATCAGAAAACCTGAATAGGCCAATAACAACTGATGAAATTGAAGCAGTAATCAAAAAACTCCTAGCACACAAAAGCCCTATTCCAGATGGCTTCATCGGGGAGTTTTATCAAGCATTCAAAGAAGAACTAACACCTATTCTCCTCAAACTATTCCAAAAAATCCAAGAGAAAGGAACACTTCCAAGCTCTTTTTACAAGGCCAGCATTAGCCTAATTCCAAAACCAGATAAAGACACTACAAAGAAAGAGAATTACAGGCCAATATCCCTGATGAACACAGATGCTAATATCCTTAACAAAACATTAGCAAATCAGATCCAGCAATATATTAAAAAGATCATAAACCATGACCAAGTGGGATTTAGTCTAGGGATGCAGCAAGGCTGGTATAATATTCGCAAATCAATAAATGTGATACATCACATAAGCAAACTGAAAGACAAAAATCACATGATCACATCAATAGACTCAGAAAAAGCATCTGACAAAATCTAACACCCATTTTTGCTAAAAACTCAGCAAAGTGGGAATAGAGTGATTTTACCTCACAATAATAAAGGCCATATATGACAAACCTACAGCCAACATCATACTCAGTGGGCAAAAACTAAAACCATTTCCTCTAAGAACAGGAACAAGACAGGGATGTCCACTTTCACCACTCTTATTCAACATAGTACTGGAAATTTTAGCCTAGTGATCAGACAAAAAGAAAGCGTAAAAGGCATCCAAATTGGAAAGGAGGAAGCCAAATTGTCATTATTCACAGATGACATGATACTGTATACAGAAAACCCTAAAGACTCTACCAAAAAACTACTAGATTTAATAAATGAATTGGGCAAGGTAGCAGGGTAAAAAATTAACACCCAGAAATCAATGGCACTTTTATACACCAATAATGAATTCTCACAAAGAGAAACTAAAAAAACAATCCCATTTACCACTGCAACAAAAAAATTAAGATACTAAGGAACAAACTTAACCAAGGAGGTAGGTTAAAGGCCTGTACTCTGAAAACTACAGGACATTGCAAAAAGAGACAGAGGAAGATAGAAACAAGTGGAAGAATATACAGTGCTCATGGACTGGAAGAATTAACATCATTAAAATGTCCATAATTTGTTACGGTGGGAGGGAATGAAGATCTAAAAATACCCCTTCAAGAGCTCAGAATAGCCTTTAAAGTAGAATTTTAGATGTTTTCCCCCCCAAACAAAAACTGACGTATTTATTGTCATTATTCCATCACAGGCTACTTTTATCAACATATCATTAGTTCTACCAGAATCGTTACATGCCACCAAGCCATAGTCAGTGTGAAAAATATATTAAACGACTCTTTGGCAAAATAAGGCTTCCAACAGGGCAATGAAAAACAAAATAACTCTGATGAAAACTGGAATATAATATAAAAATATGCAGATTCCTTTTAAATTTGAAACTCCTAATTCATTAAGAAAACACTTAAAAGAAAATCAGACCATCATATAAACCAGGTCATTCATTTCTAATGTTACAGTGAGTGCAGCAAGATTAGAATGTGTTTTATACAATATTAACTAGTCATGCATGATCTTAATTTTAAATGTTTGCTTGCTTACCTGCCCCCCACCCCCACCCCCAGCTAAGTACCATAGATCATGTTTCCATCCTTAAAATATTTGATGGTGAAAACTAAGCCTAAGTAAAAGGACATTGCCATTTTCTCTCCCCCCCAAAAAAACTATTCAAGTATTAATCTAGAAGACTATGGTGCCTGGTCTTTACCCAGAATGTTGGTTGTGTCCTGTTGCGAGGAAAAAACTGCTTTTATCAAAGCCATAGGCAAACACAGCAAGGCCTGAAAAGTAAAAGATTCTGAGAGTTCTTATGAATTGTTCTAAAGGATCTTCCTGTCATTTGAAAGACAAAACTTCCCAAGGAAAAATCAAGAGTCACTATAAAATACATAGGGAATGATAAATTAACAACAGCCCTTGTCCTCAAGTAGCTTAACATTAACAATAACATCAACTACAAAAGATATCACACAGCAAAATGAGATTAATTGCCACCAGGCCCCGAGACAGTTAGGCTCTCTGAGTCTAAGGAGGGAATGCTCACTTGGGCCAGAATAAACTGAGAAAGCTCCCTAAGGCTGAGTGGCACTTCAGGAGGAAGTCAGGAACTGGTGGTAGTTCTCAGAATGAGGAAGAGCACTCAGGCCCTATCCTTGTACTCCAGTCCTCCTCAGTTCTTTGTCTGCTGAAGTAAACTACTTTGGAAGAAAGGCGTGGACCTGACACCTTTTATCAGCATTAATCAACTGATATGAATAAGGATGGAAAAGAAATGTAACCAAATTCCAGGTTCCTGACACTCCCAAATAATCAAGCAAGTAAGTGTCAAGACCTAAACTGGATGAAACAAATCTCAATGACTCAGCTTAGGATCAGCTGTAAATGGAAGTTCTGATAAAACAAAACAACTACTTGCTTTGAATTTGCCTCCTGTGCAAGTAGGGTAATAGCCCTAGATAAAGAGACATTTTCCAAGACAGAAACTGTAAAAGAGAGGACAATGAAGCAGAAGGAAAAAAAAAAAACATGCACAAAAAACAACAGAACCACCACAGAGCCAGTGGTTCAAATGCTGCCTCGTTTTCTTGCCAAAAAACAAGTTAATTTCTATGCTAAACAACCTTTCCTAAGTTTTCACATGTTGTTTTCAAATGCTGAATGCATCAAGAAATCATACCACTTAAGAAGTCCTAAAAAGTCTTACTTCTCTTTTCTGTTGTATGTTCTGGGGCAAAGGCCTGTTTTGTCTTACTTCTGAATCAAAAGAAAGTAGAAACCTTAGCCAAAATAATTTACACCAGATATGTGAATTTACATATCAAACAATATTTTTAAAAGCAGAAACATCCTGTCTGGGGACTCATCTTATAAAACATTTGACCTGTCTTGGCCTAAAGGCAACTTTCTCCCCTTCCGAGCACAATCTTCCTGTTTTCTCAGCCTCATGTGAAACTGCTCAACCAAACAAAGAACCACTCAACGAAAATTTCACAAAATACCAACTTTAATAATTTCTAGCCATACCAACACACCCCTGGCTCTAGTCTAGAATAAATTACTAGAAGAGTCTTTATTTGCAATGATTTTCCACTCCTCTTATCTTTGGTAATAATCTCCTATTTCTTCCTTATTGATGAATCAAAGCTAAGATTTTCCAAATATCCCACATTCACACAGGATCTCTTAGGTCAGAATCAGCTTGGCTCTATATTGAGACCACAGCAATTCTCAGCACAAAAAAGTAGGCATCTGACTCTTAAGGGTGGAGTCTAAAAGAAAAAGCATAATTAATAAAATAAACATTATTTGATTAAAAAAAAAGATACCCAATGTCTTCATATTACAAACACCAAGAATAAAGCTCAAAAATGAAAAAATATTCGGAACAAACTCAGTTTATGACAGGCTTGTTATTAATATATGATGGTTATCGTGCACTCAGAATGCAATGTACACTCGAATTCTTATACATATCATAAAGAGAAATGTTTTTTATTATCCTCAGAAAATAGTTTAATTTAGGGAAATTTTCATTTAAAGATAATATTTTTACTTGAAAAATAAAGCAACTTTGTAATTATTTCAAGATATTACAAAAGGCAGTAAGGAATAAGAATTTTATGTTTATCAAAAGAGGCAATAAAAGCACTCAAAATCCCTGATCAGCTGAGTAACAGCCAATATCACCCACAGAAAATGAACTGACTGAATAAGAAACATGTTGGGCTCTCCCAAGGAAGCTCAGTCAGTTAGTGTCGTCCCGATATGCCATGGTTGCTGGTTCGATCCCCAGTCAGGGCACATATAAGAATTAATCAGTGAATGCATAAGTAAATGAACAACAAATTGATGTCTCTCTCTCACTTGTTCACTCTCTCTAAAAATCAGTTTTTTTAAAACAAACACTGAGTAATTATTAGTATAAAAAAATGTTGGAACCTAGTATTTTGAGCTCCTAATCCAGTGCTCACTTATTTGCCATGAAATAGAGAACAAATAAAATGTTAATTACCATCTTCTCCAAATTAGAAGATAAAGTAATGTGAAGTGGTGGGGAAGGGAAAAAATAAAAAATAAAAAACAGATCCACATAATACTTTAACTGACTAAATTCTGAAGGTCCAAGTTCAAAGGGCACTATCTTTTTTGAAAAGAGATAAGCAGCTAATGTTACATTAAGTAAAATCTGCTGTACTATAAGTGACATTTGTTGAGCACTTAATATGTTCTAGGCATCACGCTAAATGCTTTCCATGATTATCTGATTCAAACCTTACAAAGACACAAGAAGCTATTGTTATTTTACAGAAGAGAAAACAGAGGTTTAGAACAGTTAAGAAACTTGCCCAACCTGCTAATAAATGAAGAAGTTGAAACTCCCATCCACCCAGGTTTTCGGACTCCAAAGCCTGAAATCACCACCATTCCCTCAACAAGGAAAGCAGCAGTTTAAGGCATGGCAATGGGCCTTCTGGACTATACACAGCATCCTGCATCTCCCCTCACGCTCATCTCTACCACTCCCACACCCACCTGAACTCTTGCTAAAGTGTTCGTTGTCATTTAGAACTTATTACATAGCTAGATAAATGTCCACTTCAAAAAGGTGAAAAGGAAAGTAACTTACAACCTTGAGCCACAGCTGACAGGCCTCTTTTTTGAAGCCTCCCTGTTCATTCATTCAAATGCTTACTGAGCACCTACTATAGGAAGCAGTACTGTGTAGTGATTGAGAGCATGAGATTGCTTAGATTCAAATTCTGGCTCCATCATTAACTTAATATGTGACCTTGACTAAGTTACTCTACCTCTTACTGCCTTCATTCCTCATCTATAAAACAGGGATATCCATAGTACTGTAGTAAAGATTAATCATGTAAAGAACGTAGACCAGTGCCTGGCACCTGGTAAATAATAAATGTTACTTGTGTTACTACTCTGCATGAGGGAATAGTTAAGCAGGGAGCTTTGGGTGGTATAGCACGGTATGCCCTCTCTTCTCAAACTTGCAATCTAAGACATGTGCATAAATAACCACAAACCAATCTGTAAAAAGCACTACAGGTGTTAGTAAATAAATGCTTTCGATTTGCTGAGGAGGAAGAAAGTACTCGTACCTAAAGAGATCAGGGAAGATCTCAAAAGAGGTGAAAAAAGCTAGACCTTAATATAAAGGTAGAGAATATTCCACGTACTGAATATAATCATGGGACAGTCAAAAAAATTGAGTTCAAGTGAAGAATTATGGGACAGTAGTAGTAAACAAACCTGAAAATGTAGGCAAGATTAGGGTTCAGGTGATCAAGAAACCTGAAGGTTCAAATAAGGAGTTCAGATAAATACTATAAATATTTTAAAATGTAAACTAGTATTGATATCCCCTCAAGTGGAGTACATATAGAAACGAAAGAACAGAGAACTCCCAATTGGAGCAGGGGGGACTGTAGGTTGAAAAAAAGAACAGCAAAGCAACTAACTGAGAAAAGCTTCAGACTTTTCCATTTCTCTCTCCAAGGATTTACAGGACGCACTGATATTTTAAGAGCACTCATATAGTAAAGAAACTGATTAGCTTGACTATTTTATTATTTTGTTTTGGAACTCTGACAGTTCCCAAACTCACTTAATGATCCTTTTCCTCCTAAACATATAAACACTGAGGGACACTACGGTTCTACAGAGCTCATTCTGGGGAACTTTGATACTAAAATATCTGAAAAAATGGGTTGTGATCTCACATGAGGAAGAAGAGATATCTTTTAGCCCTAGAATCATGTTTCAGAAAGACTTTTCCAAGATCACAGCTACTCTGGAAATCTCCCTTTTTTTTTTTTTTTTTTTCCACCCTAAGTGGCAAATAAACCAACTGAAGAAGTACAATGAGTACCATACTTTGTTTTCTACTTTGAGAACAACAAATTTTAAGACTATACTCCGACAATAACACAACTTGAATTAACCTCTAATTTCCTTTCCCAAAGTAGCCCAAGTATTTCCCAGACATATTTTCCTTTCCTAATTTAGCACAGGACTGGGAAAGCCTGTTTACCCTTATTCTTTTTTTATATCTTTTTAATCTTTTTCTTTCCAATTTACCCCTCTGTTCTTTTATCTATCTGTGATTTTTCTTTTATTGCCCCATTTTTGTCCTATGTGCCTCTGTCCCCTTTATTTCTCCCACCATGCTGCTCAAAGTATTACCTTGAGCCTGCGGAGTCCACTATGACCAGTGAACGTGTTCAGCGGCTAATGGGTGACAGCGGGCAGCACACGTCGCAGCTCCCCCGTCCTGGCCCGCCGCCAAAGCGCGCCTTCGCCTTCCCCTGGGACCACACCGCTCTCGAGCCAGCTCCGCCTCCTAAGAGTGAACCTCACCTACAGGCGTGTTCTCTAGGTTCCCATCTGCATTCTTTAGTTTCCTCTGGCTGAAATAAGAAATACACTAGCAAACACAACTTACAGGTTAGAAAAGAAACACAGATGCTCTTAAAGACTGGAGCGTGCCTGGTTTCACACCTAAAAATGTCTGGTTTTTAGAAGTCAGAAGTTCTTAAGACATAAGACAAGCCCTTGCCAAAACATCAGTACCACAGCCAGGACTTCTGTGCAGTCAGCCCACATAAGGACAAAGGGAAACAATGAGGATAAACTTTAAAAGAGCCTTGAGGGATGTACCTTCTGGGCCACTTTCCTCCATACTGACTACCTAAATGTTCAGTAAATATTTCTTTGTGCTTTCTTCCTGAGTTAGATTTCATCTAAATATGAGTAACCACCCTGAAAAAGGAAAGTCAAATTGGCTAAAAATGCTGTAAAAACAAGCCCTCTTTTAAAAATAATTACTCTCTTTCTGTTTAGCTAAAAATGTAGAATGCAGCAGCATGAAGAAAAAGGTAAGAATTCATTTAATGATGGCATATAACTAAGCTAATTAAGATAAGTAAAAATGCTGTTTACTTAGTAGCCCTCAAATTCTATATGAAAATAATTGTTGATGTAATTATGCAGTTTTGTAACTCATTAAGTAACTATACTGGAAGATTATGTGTTGTGCAACAATAGTACCTGTTGAACCAGAAATCTGAAGCTACTGTCGCAAAGTTGTTTATACATCCCCTTAGAACAGTAAGTCATTTTTTCCCTTTTAAAACCAAAATATGCTCACACAAGAGTCCCCCAAGCAGCCTCTATACTGAAATTACAAATTATATAATTGATCAGTTTCCCTAACCTGTGAAACTGAAGGGTAGTTTTTGACTGAGCAAAAATCATCACACTTGCCCTTACCCAGATGTCATGAAATCACTCTAGAAAGCAAGAGAAAGTTTAATAACTAAAAGGAAAATAGAGAGTAAATAGAGCAATTTCTAAACTCAATTTACTTCTCTTTTTCCATCTCAACATTAAATCCGTATCTACCCCGTAAATGATAAAACTATATAAAAATAAAAAATTAAGTGAAACTCAGTTCCTCAGCCTGAGTACTTAGACTGTCCCCCCGACACATGAGGTTTAAATAAGATCAAAAAATAATACTAAAATCCATCTGATATTCAACTCACATAACTAAGCAGCAAAAGCACTACAACTTACAAAACCAACTCCGGATGACATTTTTGTGGGAGTTCCCCTGAAATGCCTTCATAATCCTGCTAAATGTATTAACCATGCCTTATCATAGCTTGAACATAGCAAAGCATAGCTTCTGTATCATACCACTACTAAGATGAACACTGAACTAAGTTCCTCAGCCATAGGGCCCATGTCTTACTATTCAACCATATCTTAGCCTTCGAATCTAATTTCTATTTTCCCTACTTCAAATCCTTTGCAGAACAAAACTCACTATAAATACACTGTAATGCTTCATTCAACCTTTGTATCCTCAGCATCTACTGCAATGTCTGGCACGTAAGTTCTGAATTCGTGTTTACTGACTTGAAGGCTACTGCCCCAGTGAAGTTCTAGCTCAATAAAATACTTACGTCAAATGCCCAGAGCAAACCTCAGCAATATTAATTATTGACATGGACCAGAAGCCATAAGTCAGTGTTTCTGACAACATTTTTGTCAATGAACAAAGCAATGACAAAATTGTTTTTAAAACTGTTCTATTCTTTAAATCTTTTTAAAGAAAACAAAGTAATCATTTCACTTTAACATAATAAATATAAAAATCAAGCAGATGAGATTTCTTTTTACTTTTCTATTTATTTTCACTTTCTAGACCTTTTTTTTTTTTTTTTGGTAGATGTTAAAGCAACCTATTAAAATTCTTCCAAATTTAGTATTTATATAAACCTATCTCACCCTTGCCAAGTAGCTCAGTTGGTTAGAGCATCATCCCAATCAATACATCAAATTTGCAGGTTCAATCCCCGGTCAGGGCACGTACAAGAAGCAACCAATGATGCATAAATAAGTGGAACAACAAATCAATGTCTCTTTGTCTCTCTCTCCCCCTTTCTCTCACTCTCTAAATATATGTATATAAATAAATAAATAAAACCTATCTCTGATCACAGCAGACCTGTATCATTTTAATTCTATACATGGTCAGGCACAGTATCTCTATACTACTCTAATTCTTGTTTAGACAAGATTATGAGTTCCAGTGACTATATTTTAATTATGACTCATTCAAACAAGCCAAGACATACTACTAAACAAAAAGTGAACTGCTGACTTAGAGATCTAATGATAAAAACACAATAAAGTCTGCCAGGAAATAGTGTTTTCCTCTTGGCATCAAAGGCACCACGCCTGGTAAGTTTAAAAATAGACCTCTTAATAATTGTGATGGAAGGAGACTTGACTTGGGGTAGTGAACACACAATATAATATACAGATGGCGTATTACAGAATTGTACCCCTGAAACCTAAATAATTTTATTAGCAATGTCACCCCAATAAATTCAATATAGAAAATTAATTTTTTCATTTAAAAAAGAATATTTTCTTCCAATTATGTAAAAACTGAAGTCACTTATTGCCTAAGACAAAAATTAATTAATTAATTAATTAAAATATAAAAATAGACCTCTTCGACCTACATTTTGTTGTGCCAAGAAAAAGTTTAAAACTTTAGGGTTCAATCTAAGTATCTACCTAAATAAGACAAATCAGTCAAACTATCCAATATTGAGGATGATAAAGGACAATAACATCTGCAAATTAGCCATAAGAATTTATTCAATTAACTTCTTGGCTGCAAACTATGGAATCAATGCTCAAGGACAAACTTAAGAGCCAGGCCGGTGTGGCTCAGTGGTTGAGTGTTGACCCATGAACCAACAGGTCACCAAATCAATTCTAGGTCAGGGCACATGCCTGGGTCATGGGCTCGATCCCCAGTAGGGAGCGTGCAGGAGGCAGCAGATTGATGACATTTCACTCTCATTGATGTTTCTCTCTCTATCCCTCTCCCTTCCTCTCTCTGTAAAAATCAATAAAAACATTTCAAAAAAAAAAAAAGGACAAACATAAGAATGAAGAATGGTACCAGGAGCTGAGCAGGTCATATTTGTATGTGTTAAACTACCACAAGCTAATTCTGCACACTTCAGTATTCTCATCCTCCAAAGGCATGAAACAGCAGCAGTGTTCTATTCTAAAAGTTGTTATAGAGGATTTGTAAACATATATCCAAATATCTACTTACTGATAAATCGGATTACTGGTGAATCTCTGCTCACCAGCCAAGAGACTTGGGAGAATGAGACTGCATGTGGCATCTCTCCTCTGTGGCTTCCTAATTCCACATCAGTTTGTAGTTATTCTTGTACTACAAGAGTATCAGTTTCAGAATGTAAGCCTCATAAGCCCCCAGGAAAGCCATTCTAGTGGAATTGTTCCAGAGAGTTTCACTTTAGCTCCATAAGAGCCTAAATAAGAGGCCCAGCTCAGGAAAAGAGTGAACACAGCTCTAACGGTTGCCACTTCTGGACTAATCCATAATCCATTTTAATATTCTGATAGAACGTTACAAAATGTAGGTTTCACCAAAGGCACTAGCATGAAGCTAAAATTGGGATTCTCAGATACTAATCCTGTGTAGAATTTGTTCTAATTCTCAAAAGAGTAGGGGAAAATCCCCTTCCCCTTTTTTAAATAAAAAGAGCAGGGTAATGAGACCTACAACAATCCGACAGACTCTATGACAGACTGTTTCAGTCACACTTTGGATAAACAGTGAGAAGCTAGCTACTCTTCTCTTCATTACACTGAGTAATCTGTTCTGGTTTTTTGGCATCTATTTCCCAAACTTTGCAACAGCTATCACTTCCAAAACTAATGCACTGTAAAATGTATGAATTCAATTGATAGATTCTAAATTTCAAAACTAGAAGATGATCCAGTTTAAACTTTTTTTTATATGAGGAAAACAAGAGTTCAAATGTGCTCGGTGATTTGGCCACGGCCACTCAGCCTGTGCTAGTCAGGAAGAGAATTAGGGTCTCCTGACTCCCAGTCGTGTGTTCTTTACAACTGCAGCAACTAGACAAGAGAAAGCCCTGCTATTCATCAGTGGTAAGTGCAGTGGGCACTTTTCCTATCCATCTGTCTTTTAAAAAATACAATCCCTTTCTGTCCTACACAACTAGCCAATGTGGAAACAGAGCACATATGAGCTAAATCACTGTGCAATAGTCATTTCAACAAGCATGACGCAACACTGAGGCACAATGCCCGTGTTAAATAAGCAGAAAATATGACCCAATAAAGGCTTTATTTAACTATGAAGCTTCTTGCGGGCAGAAACTGATTCTTCTTGATCTCTATAGCCAGGTTCAGTTCCCAATCAGGGCACATGCCCGGGTTGCGGGTTCAATCCCCAGTCAGAGACAACTGATTGATGTTTCTCTCTCTCTTTCTCTCTCTCTCTCTCTGTGTCTCTCTCCCTCCTCCTCCCTCCCTTCCTGAAGTCAATTAAAAACAAAACACTATAAGAATAAAATCTTCATTTCCTATATGAAATGTTATATTCTTTCTTTTCTCCTTTGAAATTACATTTCTAGTTTTTCTTTCACAGTATTTTATTTTAATATAATTTCTTTTTTCATACTTTAACAAAATATGCATATTAATTATTTTTTATTTATTTAAATTATTTCTTTTGGATTGAGTTCCTATTACTATTATTTGTAGTATTCAATTGATTAAAACAATGCAAACAGAGCCCTGGCCAGTTTGGCTCAGTGGTTAGAGCATCGGCCTATGGACTAAAGGGTCTTGGGTTCAGTTCCAGCCAAGGGCATGTACCTAGGTTGCAGGCTTGATCCCAGTCCTGGTCGGGGCACGTGCGGGAGGTAACTAATCCATGTGTTTCTCTCACATCAATGCCTCTCTCTCTCTCACACTCTCCCTTCTACTCTCTCTGAAAAGCAATGGATAAAATATCCTCCGGCAAGGGTTAAAAAACAATCAATCAAAATGCAAATAGATTCCAAATTTTGATAACTAAACCTAAGTAATTTCTGGTTTTGGAGATAAGTCATAATAAGATGTAAGTAAACTTTAATTATAAAGTTTCACACTGGACACCTAAGTTTCGACAACCTCTTTGTTACAACTCAGAGAAACATGTACAATGGTGAGATTCAAGGTGAGTGAAAGGTATGGTTTCTTTTTTTCAACCATAAAAAGATCCAGAACTGAAGAGAAGGTAGGAAAGCAGACCCAGCATTATGGCAGCGTTGCCTTTGGAAAGATCAGTTTCAGGAAACAGTGTAAGTGAATGCTTAGAACCAGGAAATTGATTCTCTTAAAACTACCCAGCCTATACACCTTTAGACATGTACCTAATTTTTTTTTTGGTCAAATTTTTATATCTGTATGGGATTAGGTGAGATGATGAATGCACAACAGTGCCTGGCAAATAGTAAGACTCGGGTATGTTAATACCATTAAGCAAACCTTATTATTTTCCCCCACCTTTCATATATTTACTTAACAATATTAAAGTCTTATTCAGATATGACAGTATGATTTATTTTTTTAATTTTTAAACCTTTCTATACAGTATTTGGACCATTTTATTTATTTATTTTAAATAGGTTTTTACTTTATTTTTTTAGAGAGAAAGGAAGGGAGAGGGGGAGAGAGATAGAAATAGAAACACCGATGAGAGAGAAACATCTATTGGCTACCTCCAGCATGCTCCCGACTGGGGACTGAGCCAGCAACGCTGGCATGTGCGCTGAGGAGAATCGAACCAGTGACCTCTTGGTGCCTGGGACAAAGCTCAATTCACTGAGCCACACCAGGCTGATTTATTCTTAAAACATACATGTAGCTCAGTCTGCCAAAGAATAATGGTTCAGGACTGCTGCTGTCTTGGTACATTTCTATACTTACACTACAAGCATACAAGTTAATTTGAGAAAAACTGGAAGGTTTTTATTCAAATCTAGAAAAAAATAAGTATTTCATTTGTGAAAATCATATTTTTGACACTTAGATGAAAACCCAGATTGATTTACCTTTTAAAAGTTAATAAAAATACATTTAATTCTACAGATATAAGGCCTATTAAAACTTCATTAGCCTGCCGGCGTGGCTCAGCAGCTGAGCATCGGCCTAGGATCCAGGAGATCGAAGTTCGATTCCCAGTCAAGGCACATGCCCAGGCTGCAGGCTCGATCCGCAGCAGGGGGTGTGCAGGAGGCAGCCGATCAATAACTTTCATCACTGATGTTTCTATCTCTTTCTCCCTCTCCTTTCCTCTCTCTGAAATCAATAAAGATATAGGTTTTTTTTAAAAAAAGAAAGAAAACAGACTTTAGTTCCCAGCATCTATTAAAGACCTTTGAGCCCGGCCAGATCCATATATATTTTTCACTTTCCAAAATCTCTTCCTTTACAAACCTTCTGCCTTCCTTTACAAAATGAACATGAGGAAAATAAACTTTTCCCCCCACAACTCAATGTGTGTTACAATAGTTTATTTTATGCAGGCATATTGTCTAGGGAGAACATAAGCATTAAAAGGGAATATAAACAGTATGGCTATAAAATATTAAGACTAGGTTAACCAACACACTAGAATATTCACATTTAAATGAATATCATGCCTAACTTAATTACTTAAGGAAGTTACAAATTTGGAAACTCCTCTTTTAAAATTATTTTCAAGGCCATTTCGTAAAGGTAGATAAAATCTGTCTTACAATATCATATAGCCACCATACTACCCAACTTGATCACCCACCTAGTTTATTTTACAGACATGAGTCCAAATGATTCCTAGCTACTTCCACAGAAGGAAGGAGGGGACAGGAGAGTAGGGTAGGGTAGGGAAGGGAGGAAGGAAGAACAGTTTTTATTCTATAACTCAGAATTTTCTTCAAAATGGAGTTTTAAAATGAATCATGTCGGGAGAAGCTGGGGAAAGGTACACAGGACTATTCTGCAATTTCCTGTGAGTCTATAATTATTTCAAAAAAAAAAGTTATAAAAATACAGATCTTAAAAAAGAGGCAGAATTTCAAAAGGAAAATGGGGTAAAATGAAAACTGCTCTGAGTAGGTAACAAAGGAAAATGTAATTCACATGACAGGAATCACAACTAGCCCAGAGACGTCACAAAGTCTCCTTCAGGGTACAAAGGAAGATAAAAGTAGAAAAGGCAACAGGAGTCAGAGCCCTGAATGCAAACTAAAGAGTTTAGAACTTACAATAGTTTTGGAGGACTTTTTAATAATGCGTGAGAAAAATCAAAGCTGGGCTTTTGAAAGATTAATATGGCAGCAATGTAGAGGACAGACTGGAGGGAAGAGCCAGCCTAAAGGCAGAAAGACCAGTGACTACTGCAACAGCCCAGGCATGGAGGGATGTTAAGGGTTGGCAACAGAACTAGACCATACAGGTCTTAATGACTTAATATTATGGAATTGTCGATAAAAAGCCATATCTGGGATTCATTCTGAGCTCTATACCATGTTTACAATAAAGAAATCTTCTCTCTGAATCACTAAAAGGGAAAAGTTTTAACATTTCAATCTTCAGTAGGCTTATAAGAATAAAAGTGAAAAGGCAAACACAGCTGTATTTATATCCAATAAAACAAAACAAAAAGGGTCTGAGAGTAAGGACTTTCTAGCCTTGGACTGTGTCCCTTGAGGCAAAAAACATTAGAGGCTCTCTTGTACTCTGGGAGAAACGTCCTCCCAGAGACTGCTTGCTTTCAACTCCTTCTGCCTGCTACAGGAGGAAGCTTCATTGTAATAGCAAATTTCTGGTGGAAGAGCCCATTGAGGTCCTGAACAAACAGTGTTGTATCTCTAATGTCATGCTTTCAGAAAGCAATCATTTACAGGAGATACATGTACAATACTGACTGCTGAAATGCAGGAGGATCCGGTGCTTTGTTATGGACTAAGCAAACAGCACAACTGATTAAATGTCTATTGAGGGCCCACTGTGTACTAGGATACTGATGACATAAGTATGACTAAAACAGTCCTGCTTTCAAAGAAGCCACACACAAAATACACACAAAAAGTAACTGTAATACAAAGTGGTAAATGCTATTACAGAGGTATTTAAGAGATGCTCTGAGACTAATAACAGCAGGTAATATTTAAGAAGTACTTAGTATGTGCAGGCCCTAATCAAAGCATTTTTCCTATATTAATTCACTTAATCCTCACACTAAAAAACAATTATCAACTTTTGATAGATCAGAAATGGAGGCACAGATGGGTTAAACAGTTTTATCCCAGTTCTACAGCTACATTATTAACCAAGGCAGTCTAGCTCCTAACTCAGGGATTTTAACTACCCACTATACTGCCTCTTAATGAAGGACCAATTAATGTTGCCTGGAAGGACAGTTCTGGCTAAAGAGAAGAAGAAAGTAGATAACATATTTGGAAACCACAACTGAAAGATGACCAGGAATTCACCAGAGACAAGGCATTTGGGTGGAGAGTTTGGTGCGTATTTGCAGAGTGTGATTGAGGGGGCAGCAATAGCAGGAGAGGGACAAAGGCATGAGAGTTCAGAGTGCACAGTGCAATCAGAGAACAGTCAGTAGTCTAATCTACTTAAAAGTGTAGGACTCCTAAGTCCCAGAAACAAGAGATGAGGTATGAAGAGAAGGCTGCAGTGTTATGGTGTTACGGGCCTAAGATATTTTAGGGAAGAGGGACACATCTGAGGCCTTTACCCCTGAGTGATACGAGCAGACCTGCCTTCCATAAAGACAAATCTGCATGAAAGGTGAAAGGTGGCCCCAAGGCCAGGAAACCAATTAGGAAGTTACACAGTAATTCTGTCAAGAAATGATAAGGAGCGGAATGCAAACAGATGCTTGTGAAGTAAAACCAACAGCACTTAGTGACTAATTGCATGTGGAGGGTAAGGAAGAGAACACAGGCCAAAAAGCTTTGTGAGGCTCTTGTTCTGGGCAAAACAGGGCAAAAGAAGATCGACTTTAAGAGGAATAATAATATCCCTATATTTCTTAAGCTATTATTACATAACTGCACTATGCCAAAAACTTTTACAAAAACTATCTAAATGAATATTAATAAGGTAAGCTCTATTGTTATCACCCTTTCAAGAATGAAGAAATTGAGGCTTAAAGAAAATGAGTGATTTATTTGAAGCCAGTCACTATGCACTGAATCCACAGAAACACTCAGACAGAGGTCTGCAAATGTCATCTCTAGCAGGCAGCTGAGTATCTTGGGTTGGACTTCAGGAAAGCTGGGGGGCCTAGAGATACAGTTGTAATACCAACACAACTATACTTTTATTAGTATTCCTACTACTAGTACTTATTAAGTACCTGCTGTAAATGGGACACTTCTTTAAAATTTATCTTTATTGTTGAAAGTATTACCGATGTCCCACTTTTTCCCCCCATGGACCTCTCCATCCTGCTCCTTCTCCACCCCCAGGCCATCACCGCACTATTGTCTGTGTCCATGGGTTATGCATATATGCATATAAGTTCTTTGGTTAATCTCTCCCCACCCCCAATGGGACACTGTTTAAATATTTTACATGTATTATTTCATCTAATCCACACAATCCTGAGGTAGGTACCACTATTCTCACTCTTACAGAGAAAGAAACAGAGAGATGAAATATCTCATTCAAATCTCTCAGACAGAAAATAATGAAATCAGATTCAAACACAGATCCTTTTGATCTGGAGGAGGGAAGAAAAGAGAAAGTGGAGCTTGAAGATGGGTTGGGAGGAAGAGTTCCAAGGACTGAATTCAGAAGAACATAATCACTTACAAAGCAGGCAGAGAAACAGAGTAGCAAAGGGGTTTAAGAAGTAGTGGTAGTATGTCAGTGAAGTCAGAGGAAAAACAGAAGTCACTCCTGTTTTGAAAACTAAAGGAAAGGACATTTTAAAAAAGAACTGAGTAATTAGTGTCAAATGATACACAGAGCTCAGATGGAACCAGAGTTTAAATTAGGTAACCAGGACAGTTACAGGTACAACAAAAGTAAGTTTACAGTTGTTAGTACATGAGAGTTTATTCCTGAATTATTCTTCATTAATTACTGTATTATTTTCCATGCGAACAACTGTGAACCCACGTTGGCCACCTGTATAAGGTTGCCCTGGTGGAGGAAGGAACAGGAGGTGAAGAAGTAGGAAAGTTTGGTTGCACAAAAAGAGTTACTAGCAAGGGTCAGTGAACTTTTTCCTCTAGGTTTTATGAATCACACACTGTCCCATATTTTGCTTTTTTTAAAAAAATACTTTAAAGATGTAAAAAGCATTTTAGCTGGGTTATACAAAAATCAGGCCACAGGACAGATTTGAGCAGCTACCAGTAGCTCATCAACCCCTTCTTAGAGCATGGTGGCAAACAGCACGGACTCTGGAGCCAGACAGACTGGGTTAATATTCAGCTACTCGCTATCTAAGTAACCTTGGGCAAGTCACTTACCTCACTGTGTGTTGGTTTTCTTACTGTAAAAGAGGGATAACAACAGGAGCTACCGCCTAGGTTGCTGTAAGAAGTAAATACAAGTAAAACACCAGAGAAACGCCGTATCAATAAGGGGGATTTGTTAGAGGATGGACAGACAGAAGAGAGCCATCAGAGTAGATATATTAAATGAAAAAGGAATCATTTCTTGTTTTAAGCCCCCAAGAAGAAATGAAGGAATGGGATCAGAACAGTGCAGGTGAAAGCAGAGAGAATAGGCTCTACCCCAACTGCAGATGAGAGTATAAACTGGTTTGGAGACCGGCCTGCCAACCTTCATCAAAATTCCGAATGATTCACCTTTGAGCCTTTAGCCTCCTCTGAAACTGGGCTGTGTGTATGTACCAAAGCAAGTATAAAACTATGAAAGCAGTGTTGGTAAAAAAGAAATACCTTGAAAGTCCATTAATAGGGCAAAGGTGAAATAAAGTAATGCACATCTATCTATATGCTGATATGGAAAGATTTCTATAATTTATGTTATTTTTTTATGGTTTTTTTATGGATTTCAGAGAGAGGAAGGGAGAAAGAGAGATAGAAACATCAATGATGGGTGAGTGAGAGTTATTGATCGGCTGCCTCCTGCACACCCCCTGCTGGGGATCAAGCCCGAAACCTGGGCACATGCCCTGACCGGGAATCGAACCCCGATCTCCTGGATCCTAGGTAAATGCTTAACCGCTGAGCCACGCCAGCCAGGCTCTATAATTTCCTTTTTAACTAAACATTTTTATTTTGAAATAACTGTATAGTCATATATAGTTGGAAGAAATAAAACAGAAAGATCCCATGTACCCCTTTACCTAGTTTCCCTCAATGGTGACATCTTACAAAACTAAAGCTCAATAACATGAATTTTTAATATAAAAAACAGAATAACATGCATGTTACACACTCCCTTTTGTGTATTTTGAGAGTCCATACAGTTTGTACACGTACACAAGGTATAATACATTTAATTGCTAGTAGCTGATACCTCTGGAAAGTAAGAAAGGTTACAGAAGGAAGAAAATGGAGGAGGACATTTACTTTATGTACAGTTACACTCCCTTTTCTTACAAAATGCATATACATATTAGTTTTAGGTTATAGAAGGTAAATAGGTAGAGGGGTTAAATTTTGAAATAAACAGAGGCACCTGTTTGGAAGCGGAGAGGAAGCAGACTGAGGAAGGTCACACTGAAAGCTTTTATTTACTCAATTAAGCAGAACGGCAGACTGTGATGTATTCTGTCACAGCCTACTGCCGGGCTCTGTTCTACGCGCTGGAGAATCAAAAATTAACCTGACAGGTGCGATCTCTGACCTCAAGGAACTTAGAGCATACAAGGAAGGTGAACATTAACCAAAAATAACACAATTAAAATAACCATTATAGTACAGCACAGCAGTTTAGAACCTGACAGCCTGGGTTCAAATCCCAACACTGCTACCAAATGGCTGTGTGACGCTCAGTTGGTTGAGCGTCAAGTGAAGTCAAGTGACTTCAGCTTCCTCCTCTATAAAATGAGAATCATGACAGGTCCCATTTATTTACCCATCTGTCTAACCCAAAGGGTTGCTGTAAAGACTGAAAAGCATCTGTATGCATAAATTACATAGAACAGTGCCTGGCACACAATAAACACTCAGATGTTTGCTGTTGCTGTTACTCTCATGACTATTAATTATTTCAGTGGGAATCTAATCTATCTTTAGGCAAATGGTAAGTCAGGAAAAGCTTCTTTGAGAAAGTGACATATAGGTTAAGCCACAAAGACAAATACAAATTAAACACCAAAAGAGAAAACCTGTCTGGCAGGACTAACATAACCAAAGGCCCTGTGCTAAGAATAAGCTTGGCATACTAAGGATCTGCAAAAAGACCAGTGAGGCTCTGAAAGGTGAGAGGAGGCTGGAAAACTAAACAGGGCATGTTAAACTTTAAGAATGCTATCTTTATCTGAATAACAAACATTATTATAGCAGAAATAACAAAAGGGATTTGTTAGTGGGGTTTGTTTTTTAAGATCACTTTCCTGGGGTATAGGGTCTTCTGTGATCAAGGGAGATGAACCTGAGGATATCAAAAATAAGTAAAAATGTAGAAAGAACAGTCATTCTGGTGAAGGAAAAAAGAAATCAACTACAAACAAGAAGGCTACTAAAGAGAGTAACAAGCACAGATGAAGGTAGAACTCATGAATTAGTAATAGAATTAATATAATTCAACCATTTCTTCAGGCCCTAGAGCAGAACACAGAAGATGGAATAATTGTTAAGCTGGAGACCTGTATGGCATTGGGAGAGAAGAACAAAGGTGAGGAGGAACTGAGGACATGCCAACTCACTGACAGTGACCAACTGCAGTGTCCATAGGGCATAAAGTGATGCCAGGAAGAATGTCACAAATTTGAAGGCAGAGAAGATTTAAGGGGCTGAAGTCTCAGTGAGATCTGAGAATAAGCTCAGCAAATGGCACTGGAAAGACAGAAAACTGTGTTTAGAGAGCAAAATTTCCAAATTTATGATTTCAGAGGTAGAAGTCTGAATGGCTACAGGAATAGACTGCTACCGACAAGTGGAGGATAGACACCATAAGTAATGTGTTTTTAAGTATCTGGATTAAAACAAAGGTGCCTTGCTAAAAACAAATCTTAACCTATTCATTTAGCCAAATAATTTTCAAAGACTTTCCTGACAAAACCTCTTAGACAAACAGAGAAGAAAAATTTTCTTAACTTGATTAAGTCACAACTGGAGAGCAAGCATCATGGTAACAGAAAAAACTAAAGCACAGAGCAAGGCAAAAACTGAAAAGATGCCATAAGACAAAATATTCTATATAAAGGAGTTAACAAAATTGACGCGTGATAACTATAAATAGCTATTTCAGATAAATCTAGCATTTTTCTTCAATATCTTCAATTTTTTTTAAATCTTCATAAATTGATTTTAATTAAGCTTAGTCTCTGAACTAAGATTTACTTTTTTTTTTTTGAGGTGATATATATATATATATATTTGTTTATTTGTTTGTTTAAAATATTACAGATGTCCCTTTTTCTCCCCAATGATCTGTTCCACCCCGTCCCTTCCCCCTCCCCAGTCCCTCTCCCCATTGTCCGTGTCCTTGGGTTGTGCATACATGCACATAAATTCTTTGGTTACCCTCTCCCCCTCCACCCACCTGCCCTCCTCCATCCCTCTGACATTCGTCAGTCTCATCTATGCTTCCATGTCACTGAATCTATTCTGTTCATCAGTTTATTAAGTTCTTTAGATTCCACGTATAAGCGAGATCATGTGATGTTTGTCTTTCTCTGCCTGGCTTATTTCACTCAGCATAATATTCTCCAGGTCCCTCCATACTGTCCCAAAGGGTACGAGATTCTTCTTTACAGCTACGTAGTATTCCATGGTATAAATGTCCCACAGCTTTTTGATCCACTCATCTACTGATGGGCACTTGGGCTGTTTCCAGCTATTGTAAACTGTGCTGCTATGAACATCAGGGTACATATATTCTTTCTGATGAGTGTTTCAGGATTCTTAGGATACATTCCTAGGAGTGGAATCACTTTTTAATCCAATCAAAGATTCCTGACTTCTTACCAAGGAGTCCAGTCTTCGCAAAATACATGATTTCTCTATCAAACCCCCATGTTTAATATGGCTGGGTATTATCCCACATACATTATTTTTCTTTCAAATATTATTAAAATCTGATGATTACTAAACAACGCATTGCAGATACCCCAGGTACTTGAAAAGTAGCTGGAAGACAGTTTTTATTTGCTTGAATTATGGGTCAAAGGCAAATATTTCTTAGATATGATACCAAAAGCACACCTCTTAAGAGAACAAATGAATAAACTGGAATTCAAAATACAAACTCTTGCTCTCAAAGACACTTAAGAGAATGAGAAAATAAGCCACAGAATGGAAGAACATCTTTGCAAAACATTTATCTGATAAAGAACTTGCTTCCAAAACGTATAAAGAATTCTCAAACCTCAACATTAAGAAAACAACCCAATTTTGAAAAGTAGGCAAAAGAGTCCTGGCCAGGTAGCTCAGTTGGTTGGGGCATCCTCCTGATACACCAAGTTTGCAGCTTTGATCTACAGTCAGGGCACATACAAGAAGCAACCAATGGATGCATAAGTAAGTCGAACAACAAATCGATGTTTCTCTCTTTCTCTCTCCCTTCCCCTTCCTCTCTCCTTCTAAAATCAATAAATAAATTTTAAAAATAAAAGTAGGCAAAAGATTTAAATAAGTACTTCATCAAAGAATATATACAGCCCAGCCGGTGTGGCTCAGTTGGTTGAGAATCATCCCAGGCACCAAGAGGTCACTGGCTTGATTCCCAGTCAGGGCACATGTCCGGGTTGCAGCTCCATCCCCAGTAGGGGGCATGTAGGAGATGGCCAGATTGATGATTTTCATCGATGTTTTTCTGTCTCCCTCTCCTCTCTCTTTCTTAAAAAAAAAAAAAGAACATATACAGCTAGCTGACAAATAAGTACCTAAAAAGATGTCAGTATCTTTGGTCATTAAGAAAATGTAAATTAAAACTAGAAGATAGCCCTAGCTGGTTTTGCTCAGTGGTTAGAGCACTGGCCCTCAGACTGAAGGGTCTCAGGTTCGATTACAGTCAAGGGCATGTATGTACGTAGATTACAAGCTTGATCCCTGGCCCAGTTAGGGCTCATACTCGAGGCAATGTGTCTCTCTCACATTGATGTTTCTCTCTCTCTCCTCTTGCACTCTCTATAAAAAAATCAATAGAAAAAAATATCCTCAGGTGAGGATTAACAAAAACAAAATAAACAAACAAAATGAAAACTACAGGATAAACTACACAACTATTAAAACAGCCAAAATGGTATTACGCTAGTGTTGGTGAGTATATGGGGCACATGGAACTCTTAATACACTGCTAGACAGAATGGAAGACAACTGGCAGTTTCTTAAAAAGTTAAACTCACAACTACCACTCATAATATCAGCCATTCCACTCCAAGGTGTTTACACAAGACAAGTGAAAACATAAGCCTACCCACACTTCCACATCAAGTTCACAAGAGCAAACAACTAGAAAATTAAAATGTTCATCAATAAGTGAATGGATAAGCAAATCCTATTACATCCATACAATGTAACGGTACTCAGATATATCCATCTGCAATAAAAAGTAACAAACTACTGATTAAGACATCAACAGTGAATGAATGCTGGATGAAAGAATGCATCCTACATAAGGCCATTTACATGAAATTCCAGAAAAGACAAAGCTAACCTAGAGTGACAGCAAATCTGTTTTTCCAATGGTAGAGGAATGTAGAGGAATGCAAATGGAACTAAAGGAACTTTTGGGGATAATAGAAAAGTTCAATATCTTGATTATGCGGTCATTACATGGGTATATATATTTGTCAAAATGCAAATCATATAATTAAAATGGCTCAATTATACTGAATGCAAATTATACCTCAATCAAGTTGATTACAAATATTAAAATATTATTTTGAGGGGAAAATCTATAAAATTACCAAGTTTCCTAAAATGTCTGTAGTATCTTCCACTAAATACTTTTGAATTTTTGACATGCTTACAAAGAATCTCAGAAAAGGCTAAGATTATCATCCCATTTTATAAATTGCAGGGGGCGGGAGGGACAAGATACACAGTGGCAGCAATTAGAAGCATGAGTTGGGGGCATAACATTACATTTGGGCATATTTATCCAAAAATTATGAAACAATTGGCAGGAGGGGATAAGCAAAGTCCTGGGCCCTGACCTGCTGGAAAGAAACTGGCTAGAACCACATAAAAAATAAAGGACAATGAAAAATATATATTCCCAGGAAGAAGGTAAGGTGAGAAAAGGCAGGAAATGCCTACAGTCAACATTATCTATATGTACACACACCACAAATATAAAAAATTTAAAAAAACACCAGTCATATGCAAAACAATTACCTTTAATATAAGTAAAGTGAAAAGGAGCTCAGAACCAAAGATATCTAATCTAAATCCAGATCTGCCATTCATTCTCTCATGTTTTATTAAGGTCATTAACTCTGAGTTCCTCAGTATCCCTCCCCTTTTTAAAATAAAAATATTCCCTAAAGACTCCACCAAAGTAATACTAGATTTGATAAATGAATTCGGCAAGGTAGCTGGATACAAAATTAACATCTGAAAATCAAAGGCATTTTTATACACCAACAATGAACTCTCAGAAAGAGAAACAAAACAAAAAAAAAAACATTTACCATTGCAACTAAAAAAATAAGATACCTAGGAATAAACTTAACCAAGGATGTAAAAGACCTGTACTTGGAAAACTACAGGACACTAAAAAAAGAAACAGAGGAAGATATAAACAAGTGGAAGACTATACCGTGTTCATGGGTTGGAAGAATTAACATTAAAATATCTGTACTACCCAAAGCAATCTATAGATTCAATGGAATCATATTAAAATACCGACAGCATATTACAGAGCTAGAACAAATATTCCAAAAATTTATATGTAACCAAAAAGACCCCAAATAGCTGCAGCCATCTTGAGAAAGGAGAACAGAGTTGGAGGGATCACTTTACCAAATATCAAACTATACTACAACGCCATTGTAATCAAAACAGCCTGGTATTGGTACAGCAACAGACATATAGATCAGTGGAACAGACAGAGACCCCAGAAACAGACCCATGCAATTATGGTCAGTTAATACCTGACAAAAGAGGCAAGAGCATACAATAAAGATAGTCTTTTCAGCAAATGGTGTTGGGAAAACTGGACAGGTTTACATGCAAAAAAATGAAACTAGATCACCAACTTACATCATACACAAGAATAAATTCAAAACGGATAAAAGACTTAAAAGTAAGTCACGAAACCATAAAAATCCTGAAACAAAACATAGGCAGTAAAGTCCCAGACATCTCACATAGTGGAATTTTCACCAATACATCTCCTAGGGCAAGAGAAAAAAAAGAAAAAATAAACAAATGGAACTATATCAAACTAAAAAGCTTCTGCACGACAAAATAAATCAGCCTCAAAATACAAAGGAACCTCACAATATGGGAGAACATATTTGCCAATACTACATCTGAAAAAGTGTTAACTTTTTTAATTTATAAAAAAAGTTTTACAACTAAACACCAACCCCCCCAAAAAACAATCCAATTAAAAAATGGGCAAAGGACCTGAATAGACACTTCTCCCAAGAGGACACACAGATGGTCAAGAGACATATGTAAATGGTCAAGGTCACTAAGCATCAGAGAGATGCAAATTAAAACCACAATGAGGTATCACTTCACCCTGTCAGAATGGCTACTATCAGATCAACAAACACCAAGTGCTGGCGAGGATGTGGAGAAGGGGAACCCTAGTACACTGCTGGTGGGAACGCAGACTGGTGCAGCCACTATGGAAAACAGTATGGAGGTTCCTCAAAAAACTAAAAATGGAACTGTCTTTTGACCCAGTGTCCCACTTCTAGGAATATACCCTAAGAATCCTGAAACACTCAACAGAAAGAATATATGTACCCCGATGTTCATAGCAGCACAGTTTACAATATCTAAGATCTGGAAACAGCCCAAGTGCCCATCAGTAGGTGAGTGGATAAAAAAGCTGTGGGACATTTACACCATGGAATACTATGCAGCTGTAAAGAAGAAGGATCTCTTACCCTTTGGGACAGCACGGAGGGACCTGGAGAGTATTATGCTAAGCGAAATAAGCCAGGCAAAGAAAGACAAATGTTACATGATCTTACTCATATGTGGAATCTAAAGAAGATAATAAACTGATGAACAAAACAGATTCAGTGACATAGAAACATGGATCAGACTGAAGAATCTCAGAGGGAAGGTGGGGATGGGTGGGTGAGGAGGGATTAACCAAAGAACTGATATGCATATATGCACAGACAATAGTGTGGTGAAGGCCTGGAGAGGGGAGTGGGTGCAGACTGGAAGGGGTCAATGGGGTAAAAAGGGAACATCTGTAATATTTTGAACAATAAAAATAAATAAATAAATAAAAATATTAATTCTGGTCCCTGAATAACCCCTTTAGACCACCACAAAAACTTAAAAAAAAATGTATATGTGAAAAACAATCTAAAAGTTATACCATCAAGTTATACTCTCCATGGAAAAGCATGTAAAGAATACACTACTGCCTGTGGCTCAGTGGTTGAGCATCAACCTAGGATCCAGGAGATTGCAGTTCGATTCCCGGTCAGGGCACCTGCCCGGGTTGCAGGCTCGATCCCCAGTCGAGGGCGTGCAGGACACAGCCAATCAATGACCCTCTCATCATTGATGTTTCCATCTCTCTCTCTCCCTCTTCCTTCCTCTCTCTGAAATCAATAAAGACATATTTTTTAAAAAAAAGAATACACTACTACATTATTATAAAATCAGCTTAATAATAATTAGGTACATTAAGAGTAAAAAATGACTCACCACCCAAAAATGGCTCCCTATCATCTGTAAGGTCAAGCCCAAATGCCTTAGCTAAAAATTCATGCCTTGTATTAACAGACCCCACCCCATCTATCTAAAATATATCAATCAAATTCATCCAGTCTCCCCCAACCATGCATAGTGTTTTCCCTCCCTGGACATGCTGTACTCAAACTACTGTCAGCAACCCAACTCCTATACTTCATTTAAAAGGTGATCTCAAAGACCACTGGCCTAATAAAAACTCTGCTTATTCCTAACCCAAAAGGTTCTTCCCTTTCTCTGAATTTCTAGTGCTCAATCAGCACTATAAAATAGTACATTTAATTTTAAACTGTATTTTTCTATTCTCTAATTATGTTTTGCTTTTTAAATCTTATTTCTTGACCTACAAAAAGGAAGAGCCTTAAAGATGGACAGTATGACTTCTGTCCTGTTGTAACTTACCACACTGTTGGGAAGACATAAGTAGGGTTTGTTGCTCTCTCAGTGATGCTGTAGGACAAACCTGAAGGGCTGGAAATCTGAACTGCATGACATTTTGGCAACATCAGCAAGAATCTATGGTTTTACTTGTCCCATCTGGAGGTAAATTGGAAGAAGGAAGTTTTGACAGTTCTATATCCAAGTTGTTGGGCTTTTTTTGTGTGTGGGTTTGTTTTTTCGTGGGGTTTTTTTGTTGTTGTTTTGTTTTCTTAGTTTTTACTGTGTAAACTTTCAAACATATGCATGAGTAGAAAGAAACAGTATAATGTACCTCCTGTACCCATCAGCCAGCTACAACAATTTCAAACACATGGCCATTTGTATCTATACTCCTGCTCACTTCTTCCTCTCCCCAGCAGATCCCAGACATCATATTACAAACTGATACTATATTAAGTACTAAAATGAACATGTCCAGCAAGTACATTCTCTTGTGTTTGTACTTATTTCCTAAGATGGTCATTCATCTTTATGATGTTATTGGACATAACCTGGAAAGTCCACTAATACCACTGGCCTTTTTTCCCTGAATATTTTTACTATCTAGAAATGTGACTGGGTTATCTGTAAGGTCAGTTTCTTTGGTAGCTGTGTAATCAAATGCCTCAGACTCACCACAATTAAGGCAAGAGATAGGTGAGTGTAACCTAGCAGAAAAGCCAGTGACTAATGCTGACTCACAGCTTCTAAGTCATTATTTCAACAAAGCGTCAACCTCCCATATTAATACTCCCCCCTAAAATGGTCACTGGAAGTACATCAAAAATATTACCCAATTAAGTATTCTCCAATATTTTGCAGGATAATTTTAAAGGATTAGACGCAATAAAATCTAGTTGGGTATAAAGTTTATAAACCAAAATTTATTAAGTCAAGATGATTCTTACCTCCTCAAACTTCGCAATGGGAGGAGAATTCATGATAATGGTGGTTTCATTCCCCCCTAAAAGGTTCCAGATCCCGGCTACCATCAGCTATGATCTTCAGTGGCAGCTCTATAATCTTTATATAGAAGCACTTTAGGAACTGCAATCTAATGGGGAAGGGAACACTGGAGAATTTATCTTAAAGCTACATATGCATGGCAAGTGCATAAACTACTTTAATTTAAATTATATGTAAATTCAGAGTTTGGCCAGCTCTTAGCTTTTCCAATGGCCATTTTCCTTAGCATTCCTTCTACTCTTTAAGCCCAAATCATCCTAACAGACAAGTAGTCTGGTTACATATGAGCACTGTCACAATGACAGTGATGAATTCTGGTTATTTGGAATTCCACTGTTCAATTGTGGGGCCTAACTCCTGGTTCGTGGAAAGAACAAGAGCATTGCAGTCATACTGGTCTTATAAATGTCAGCTCTACCACTTAAAGGTTTGTGAGCTTGGACAAGTTACCTAACCGAACTTCAGTTTCCTCAAAGGAAACCAGGTATTAACAGATACTTGGCAAAACTGTTGAGAGGTTAGCACTGAGGCAGGGAGTTAGGAGAAGCTCCCAACAAGAGGAATGAGGAAAGTAGGAGCAGACATCACAGACCAATACGCTCCTAGGTCCTCTCATCAGAGTTCCCCCCGCACACAGGGTCAAAGGGAAACAGTTTATGGCAGGAAATTACTGAGGTCGTGGCAGAAGTCAGCAACAAAAACTGGCTAAAACCAGATCAATCCAAGATGGAGGAAAAATTCGCCAGAAACCAACCCCAAAGCTCATTATGCCATTGTTATAATGAAAATGGACACCCAAGGGAAGGGGCAATGCCTTAACACTTCCAAACAGACCATATTAGGAACAAGTCCCCTTTCCAACCAGAAGGCAGAGACAATGGTGCCACAAAGTCCAGGAACAGCCCACACCTGGAAACACATAAAATCCCAAGAACTGAGTGACCACGTGAGCACCTCACTTCCGAGTTCCCGTGTCCACGCATGTACTTTCACTTCTTTCACAGGGGCGCCTGGGAGACTTGAAACCAGGGGAGCAGCAGGTGACGGCAGTTCTTCCCAGACTCACCCCTTGACCCTGTCTCCAGGAACTCGCATCCTGGCCTCTTTCTCTCAAACTAAATAAAGCTTACTTTCACTCAAGCTTATCTTGAATTCTTTCCTGCAGGAAGTCAAGAACCTGCAGGTCACGGAGTGCTTAGGGACCCCATCGGGTCCTCCTCCAGTGATAGCATGAATTACCTCGAGTATCCAAAACATAGCAGGTCCTTAGCATATGGTAATTATGATGGAAGGCTGATAACCAGGCCTATACTCAGGTTTCCAAATAGTGCTAACTATATAATGAAAGCATGAACTGGCCTCTCTTTAGTCCAGTTGTAAGATGACTTACCTATCCTTTTATAGGTTTACCTGATCTCTAGAGGAGGAAGGCCCTCTCCCAATATTCAGTCTTCAGGCCAAAATTAACAATGCAGCCACATCTTTTCATTAGCACGCTATCATCTCTCCCTGACTGTGGGGCCCCTAGAAAATCCAATGCTTACACTATTAGCTGTTTCTGTTTTATGGCCTAGTCCAAATGCATCCCCTTGACAGAGCCTGACCACTGTTTTGCCTCCAGTCTATTCTAGGGAAGTCTGAAAGTCTCCAGTTCTAAGGACCATGTTTTGGCTTACCACATGTACTACTGTACTCCACGACGGCAGTCAACCCATGATGCTCTGCCAATGGCTATTTGCCTTTATGTCTCTGTCACAGGCTGACTGCCAGCTCTTCTCTACCCTGGCAAACTGGATCCCGATATCTAGAATGAAAGGTATATCCGTCTCTCTCAAGCTTGCCTCACCCAAGTTCTTCTCACCCTACTCTCCCACCACCGCTTCCGTATATCCCTACAACAGTATCTGCATTTCGGGTAAAGTGCAAAGACACTCAAACAGGAGTTAGAAAATCTTGGTGCTTCTACCTCTGCCACTCAAACGAGTTCTGAAGAGATAGCTACTTCCTTCTGTGTAAAATGCTATGCCATCTCACGGGGCGGCAGTAAGACACAAATCAGACAGCCGTGACATGTTCTGCAGATCTAAGATATTCTTATAACTACGAGTTTCTATTATGACTTGACACTTACTTCTGAATATGAAACCCTAACATATTTTTTAAGTCCTCTAGCATTATTTATATTAACAAAAGATTAGAAATAGCCATCCAGAAGAGGACTAATTTTTTTATAATATGATAAATTCTTTTATGGGAATACTGTACAACATTTTTTTATTAGAAAGCTCCTTCTATAGTTATGTGTAATAATCCTCAAGACATAATAGTGAAAAAGATGCAGACTAGTGTGTAGAATTTACAATTTTTTTTTTAAAAAAGAGGGGTTTACAGTAAATAGATCTACACATTTACTTGCATACACATAAAATATCTCAGGATATGTAAGACGCTGGTAATACCAACTGCCTATGGAAGAGGCTCTGGGTGGCTATGTAGTACGTGTGAGCAGGAAACTTTTTTTCTGTATTTCACTCTTTTGTAGCTTTTAAAATTCTGAAACCCTACTCCCCTCCCCTACATGGGGTAGGAAAGTCATCTCTTCATACACCTATAACATGAAAAATAATATGAACCATTAATGAGGATGATAGCATATCTGATGACTCATTTCCTCAGCCACCCTCAACATCACAATCACACCACCTAAAACAAACTATGTTTCCTTCCATGATCTCATGCGATCAAGTGACCAGAGCTAATGTTTCCTTCTAGTCAAACTTCCTGATTTGCAATTTGTGTGTCTATGTGCTATGCATTTCACACTCAATGTTATTTGTAAACTCATGAAACTTATTGTCTTTAGGGTTCTACTGCAAGCCTTTAGAAGGGCCCTCTCAATCATAACATTTCCTGCCTTCAGGGCTGGCCAGGGATCCATTCCAATGCTAACTTTTCTGAACTAAAGACTGAATTCTGCCTCTTAATCATGCAAGATTCACCATAGGACCCAAGGAAATCACTAATTTGAGTCTCAATGCTTAGATAGCTATAATGCAGACCACCCCCATTTTTAGAGAGTAAATTATGTTAATTTCCCCAAATCCGGCAGAAAAGTACCCCTTCCAAACCTTGAAAAATAACTCTTTCACAGGGGTAAGTAAAATTTACCAAAGCAACATACTCCCAAACCCACATTTTAAATATGGCCTTAAACATACATGACTTTATCATGCTGGAATGACATAACAGGACCTAAAACACTGCTCAAATCAGGTAGCACTGAAAAGTGCTACTTCCATTCTTGCTCTCCAGTGGCAGCAGGTTATTTTTGGACCAAGTTTATGAAGTAGTACTTTGTTGACTATGAGCTTCACCCTCTGAATATTCCTTTCACATTCAACCTTGGTTCTTGCTTTCTGGCACAAAGCTCCAAAACCTCAATGGAATTCATAATGAAATGCTGGGTTACTTTAGTGCAAAAAGGTCAAGCCTACAAAAGCTTTCTAATTGGGAAAGCTCTTCAATAAAAGCATATAGAAACTTGCTGACTCATTTTACCTTTTCTCTTTTCCCAACAGCTATTTGCTTACTTTGGAGCAAATCCTCAGACACAAAAGCCAACCACCAAGCAAAGCTCAAATACAGACGTGTTTTGCAAGCACATTAAATCTCAAGAGTAACTAATCAACATGAGATAACATCTACTAACAAGCTACTTATTAGTGTGCTGGGGCGGTTAACTGCCTAAAAATCTCTCAGTTAAGACTAGCTTTGAGAAAGAGAAAGAATACAACTAAAGAAAAATAAACTCCTTTTCAACCAACAGAAAGCCTGCAAAATGAAGAATCATATAAGTAAAGTAGTCCTGCCACACAAAAACCCTTTATTCCAGGGTTATTTTCAGTGGTACTTAATTCCAGGGTGGAGACGAAGGGTCCAAACAAACCTATTTGAGTATGTTTCTACTTTAATCCTTCTAAAATTCATTGTTAGGTTTATTAAGGAAAAGGAAAATTCTGAAAGAGCTTGACTAAACCGTTGCTTTTTGTTTTTTTTAAATAAAATGAGTAATCATCTGAAAATACACTTGTAAATTAGCGGTTATTTAGAAGCACTCTAATGTTCCAATTGAAAAGAAAGCAAGCATTTTATCACAATAGGTCTGCCTTGCTTCATTAGTTCTGTTCCCCGATATTAAATTTCTCTAGTTTAAACTCTTATACTCACAAGACCCTAAAGTTGTTTCCTGCATAAGAGAGACATGACAGAAAACCCCAAGAAAATGCTCTGTTTCAGATATAAGAATTTCTAATGTTTTACAAAGAAAAGGGGGGCACACTAAAGAAAAAGAAAATGATCATTTAGCAATATTTCCTGAACTTCACCCAAGTCCTATCCATTGAATTGATCAGATACTGCATGCCACAGGAAGGAAAGGTGTCGTGCACAAGGTGAGAAATCAAGGCCACTAAGCTGAATTCTGCATACCACTTTTAAGAAAGATCTTTTCCATTATCTGCTTTGATATCAGTGGGGTGCCAACACAGTTTCTTTTTATTTTCTTCTTTAGAAACACAAGTGCATAATGTTTATTTGAAATTCCAATTTACTACAAGTTTACCCCTCAGTGGGGCCCTTCCTCCTTAAAGACAATTTAAAAACAACAAACAATTCAGGTGTCACTTAAGTGGGAACACAGGATTCTTACTGTTAACAAGAACCGACTGGCTTTAGGGTAAGAGGCAGGAGGTGTTGGTGGTTGGGATTTAAAAATTGTAATGCCAGTGCTAACTCCAAGCCTGTGGGAGATGGGACAGTAAACCAACCCTTCAGCCACTGGTGCAAATCTCCAAACTCCTTGAACAAGAGGACAAGGGAGAGACAGGGACCACACCTTGATGTTTAATACGAAGAGGCTTTATTCTCAAATTCTATAGTTGCAATTCCCTTGGTTGAACTCTTTTCCCTTAAATAGGTACAGAAGAACCTAGGTGCTCAAAATTTCCAAATCTGAAGTTGATAGAAAAAAAAGTAAGCCCTGTTTTGCATTTTTATCAAAATCTTCCATAAAAGGGAAAGAAGACTACAAATTTTTGCCTAAATATAACTATTAGTGCTAGTGTCTAACTTCTCCTCCCAACCCTCCCACTGACAATGACCACTGAAAGATTCAGGTTCTCAGGGAGTAGAGTCTGAGGCCAGAAACGGCATGAGAAGAAGGGGACAGAGATGGAAACGGAGGCGGAAACAGCCACAGGGGGAGGCAGAGGGATGTCCCCTCCCCCTCTGCTGTTATTACTGCACTGACTGCTGTGCTAAGCCTCCAACCCGCTTCTCGGACAGAGAGGATGGGCGGAGGGAGGCAATGGGGCAGAGGACAGCACACTCATTACCATATACATTGTACGTACATGTGCCAAAGCAAGGCGGCAAACATTTTACAAGATGTGCTTTATACACTATCACTGCTCAAACAAGCAACTTTTAATAACTAGAAAAGCCAATTTTTTAAAAAATTATATTTTTATTAATTTCAGAGAGAGGAAGGGAGAGGGAAAGAGAGACAGAAACATCAATGATGAGAGTCATCAAGCGGCTGCCTCCTGCACGCCCCCTGCTGGGGATCAAGTGGGAAACCCAGGCATGTGCCCTGACCGGGAATCAAACTGTGATCCTCTGATCCCCTAGCTGGGCTAGAAAAGTCAATTTTTAAAAAATTAAACATTTCAATTCTTCCTGCTTTTCTTCTGATCCCCTAAAAGCTTGTCTGGTATGGGGTTGGGCTGGGCTTCAACACGCCTCTGGCCAGATCCATCAAAGAAAAGATTATATGCATGATTATAAGCAGGACTCAGGTCTCTTAAGTGCCTTTGTTTTGTTTGTTTGTTTGTTTGTTTGTTTGAGGGGGTGAGGTGGGGTGGAAGTGGGGAGAGAGCTGTCACAAAGAAGGGGAAGGGTATTCAGAAATGGCCCCAGACACGTCCCTTTACTCTGCCAAGATCAATTCAAAAGAGCACAACTTTTTCATGGTGCTGATGAATACAGAATTCGGAATGGCACTCACTGATACCAGCACCTGAGAGGGAAAGGGAGGAAGAGACAGGGTACAGGCTTAAAGAAACAAGGCTGAACATAAAATACTGTATAGACTTCTAAAAATTACCACCACCTCCATAACTGGACTAATTACATCTGATCCTTCTATGTAATACAGTAACCCCACCCCTGGAGAGCAGAGGGCTTGGCACTATTGTGGTAGCCAAAGTGGAAGGGACCTTAGGAAAGAAGAAAAGAAATTGGGGTTCATATCCTTGGGCTCTTCCTGGAAACTCTCAGAAAGGGGAGATTAAGGCCATCTATCACCCATATTTCTAGGCAGAGACCACCAACCCAATATTATACTCTCCAAAGAGCTCTGCCTGATTAAAGCCCTATGGAGAGTTTTAGAAAAACAGCACAAGCTTGGGAGGACAGGCATTTCTAGACGCCCTACGATGATGTCCTTCCTTCCATGCTCTTCTCCATCTTCCTTTCGCCTCCCTCCCCTTTCCCTTGCTCTCCCCTCAATTCCCCTGACCTCAGCTCCCTCTCTCTTACCAGGGCCCCACCTCTCTATTTCTTCGGTCTTTGTCCCCTAGACTGTCCAACGGTCTCTGGCTCACTGTCTCCTTTATCTTCAGTGAGCTGATCCGAAAACTTCTTGCGTTTCCTACAGACATATGCAACAGAGCCGCCAGACACTGTTCTGTCTTCACCATGCAGTTCAGCGCATGGCTGCCTCGGCAGTTGTAAAGCTCAGTGTTGGTAAACACTTGCTTCACGTCAGCAAGAAACTTCTGCGCAGAGTGGTAGCTCCCACAGGAACACTGTTCCTCACTGTCTGGAAGTCCATGGGGTGAGTGAACACATCATAGTGGTCCTCAGCCTCATCTCTGATCACAGGTTCCCTGAAGGGCCAGCTGAAAGCATGGACACCTCATGAACTTCCATGCCATCCTTGCACAGGGACCACGCTAATCTTCTCTGTATCACTCCAATTTTATCCTTTATTTTTAAATATGTTTTTATTGATTTTAGAGAGAGGGGAAGGGAGAAGGAGAGGGAGAAACATGGATTGGCTGCCAGAAAATCCAGCACGTGCCCTGACCGAGAATCGAACAGGCGACCTCTTGGTGGTGGGACAACGCTCAACCAACTGAGCCACACTGGCCAGGGCAGTATCATTCCAATTTTAGTACCTGTGCTGCCGAAGCAAGCACCCAACACAATGTCTTAATGCCTTTTCTGCCGCCTACCCTCTTTGTGTATTCTGTATGAAAGACTGTGAGAAAACTGTTGTTTTTCTAGAGACACCAAGACGATCAAATGAAAGTTTTTAAACAGACACTTAGGATGTCAAGCCAGAACTAAGTTATGTGATATCCTAGGAAAGCTTTCCAGCAAGTCACACCTCAAAATCATTTCTACTTTGCAGGCTGACTCTCAGAATGAATTAAATGTTCAATCAGTAAGTTAAATGAGTGTTTTCTAAAGAAGATTACAATGCTTCCCAAACTGGTATAATATTCTTAAGAATGTTTGAGGCTAGCCTTCCAAAATGATATAAAGCTATAATAATTAAAGCTGGCAGAAGCAAACAAAGATACTACAATCAATGAATTAAAAGTTAAAAAATGTATCCAACTATCTAGAGAACTTGCAGGTAAAGTAGCTTTCTAAATCAAGAGGAAAAATACTGATTATTGAATAAGTTGTATTGGGACAGTAAGTGAGAGTGCTGGAGGAAAAACAGTAAGATTCATCCATTCAAGAAATGAAGGGCCTCGCCTGAGGTAAGCACTGCGGAAGACAAGGAAAATAGGACAAGGGAACATTCCACACTCCAGTGTCCTCAAAGGGCGAAAGCCACCAACAACCATAGAAACAAATGTAAAAAACTACAGCTTCAATAAATTCCACTACTGATCCCTTTCTCATGTTTAAACCAAAATGCATTCTACAGGAAGCAAAGATCTAAATTTAAAAACAAAACCATAAATGTACTTGGAGAAAACATGAGTAAATATTTTTATAAAATTAGAATGAAGGAAAACGAGAAGCCATAAAGTAAAAAAAAAATAAAAAATAAAAAATCTGACTACATAAAGGTGTTTACATTTTATACATTTTAAAAACGCACATGTACACAAAGTCGAAAGACAAACACAGAAACATATCTGTAGTATTTTAAGGGGTTAATTAATTTCCCTAATATTCAAAAAGCTGTTAATTATAATAAAAAACAAAAAGGCCCAATAGAAAAGTGGACAAAGAACACAATTTCAAGACAAAACACAAATAGACAACAGACAAATTAAATTATACTCAAATTCACTAGTAAATAACTACAAACTAAAATGACATTTTCTTTTACCTGTCAGATTGACTTAAAAGATGGCTGACTGCCATTGTTGAAGAGAACAGAAAAAGCAGTCTTATACACTCTTGCGTGAACTAGCCTGACCTTTCCTGGTGGGCAATTTGCCAACATTTATAAAATTTTAAGCACTTATACTTTGACTCAGACATTCTACTTCTAGTGAACTATTATATTAACTTACTGAGAAAAGGAAGAATCTAGTTCCAAAAGAAGATCCTAACACTGTATTTATCGTAAAAGAATATAACTTTCAGGAAATCTACTCTAGGTTGGACCTAATAGAACTCTAGTATCTTAAAAAATTAAATTAAGTCTGAGATTTAAGAGTCTTTTGAATAGTAACTAGTGCAACAGCAAATGGAATAGAAAAGAAACATTAGCACGAGTGTGCACATATAAATATGAGGAAACATTAACTGACATACAATTTGTAATTTAAAAAAGGTGGAAACATTAAAACTTATCAATAGGATACTACTTATATATAGTATATCCATAAACTGGAATACTCTACAGCCATTAGAAAGATTGAGATTAGGGCAAAATGTGCTGACATGGAAGAACATTGGAGACATATTATTAAGTTAAAAAAGAAGTACTGGCCCAGCCGGTGTGACTCAGTGGCTGAGCATCAACCTATGGCCAGGAGGTCACGGTTTGATTCCCGGTCAGGGCACATGCCCGGGTTTCGGGCTCGATCTCCAGTCGGGGGCGTGCAGGAGGCAGCCAATCAATGTCTCTCATCACCGATGTTTCTCTCCCTCTACCTCTCCCTTCCTCTCTCTGAAATCAATAAAAATATTTTTTTTAAAAAAGTATTGTAACAAAATAGATGTGTGGTATGATCACTTTTTAATAAAAAAACATAAACGCTTTATATGGCACATATTTTGAAAAGTTTGATTATAAGACACATGTATCAGACAAATAGATACAAAGATAGATACTTTTAAAGATACTCTGATGCTGCCTGGCCACCTAGGATCCAGGTGATCGGGGTTCGATTCCCCATCAGGCAGGGTACATGCCCGGGTTTCGGGCTCAATCCCCAGTTGGGGGTGTGCAGGAGGCAATCAATCATTGACTCACTCACTCATCATTGATGTTTCTATCTCTCTCTCTCCCTCTCCTTTCCTCTCTCTGAAATCCATAAAGATTTTTTTTTTTAATTTTTAAAAAAAAGATACTTTGATGCTATAAAATGTCCTGAAAAGGGAGAACTATCTGAAAATGGGAGAAAGGTACAGAATGAGTAGAGGAAAATATACAGAACAGAACATAATTTCAAAGTTAAAATAACTTTAAAATAAAGAAAATAAGCTATTTATATATTTTTTATTTTTTATTTGATCCATAAAAATAGTGCTTCCTTGTTTTGTTTGTATTTTTTTTCATTGTTAAAATGAATATTGCATCAGAGATTTGTGACTTGATTATATTTCTTTTATGAACTGGCTGTGCACATATAGTTCTTGGAATATATTTCTTCTTGCTACTGACTCACAAATCATCACATATAATAAAGATTTTTTTGCTTAAGTTGTTAAAAAAAACACAACTCAAAATTTAAAATGTTTGTGCTACAAACAAAACCATCACAAAAGTGAAAACTACCCACAAAACAGAAAATGTCTTTAAGTCACATACTTGATAAAGGAACTATATTCAGGATATATAAAGAATTCTTATAACTCAACAATAAAGACAACTCAACTAAAAAATGGGCAAAAATAATCTAAACAGACACTTGAAAGATTTACAAATGGTCAGTTAGCAATCAGAAGATACTCAACACCATTAATCATTAGAGAAATGAAAATCAAAACCACAATGAGATGCCACTTCATATCCACTTGTATGGCTAGATCAAAAAGAAAGAAAATAAAAATTTGGTGAGGATGTGGAAAAATTAGAACCCTAATACAGTGTGATTTTTCAACCTTTTTCATCTTGTGGCACACAAACTAATTACTAAAATTCTGAGGCACACACAAAAATATATTTTTTGCTGATCTGAAGAAAAAAAAAAGGTATAATCTTTATTCATTCACACCAGATGGCTACTGTTGTTGGCTGTTGTCACTATTTTTATTTGACAATCTAAGGGAAAAGAGATCAGGGCCCCTGACTAAATAGTCAGGTACTGCATGTTTGGAAAATTATTGTGGCTCACAGCTGAAAGCTGCGGCCCTAACACAATGCTGGTGGGAATGTAAGCTGGGCAGCCATTCTGGAAAAGTTTGGCAACTCCTCAGTTAAACATGGAGTTACTACATGACCCAGCAATTCCACTCCTAGGTAATCGTCCAAGATAAATGAAAACATACATCTACACAAAAACTTATACATGAGCCCTGGCCAGTGGTTAGAGTGTCAGCCTGCACACCACAGGGTCTCGGGTTCAATTCCTGGTCAAAGGCGTGTACCTGGGTTGCAGGTTTATCCCTGCCCAGGTCAGGGCGCATGCAGGAGGCAGCCAATCAACGTGTCCATCTCACATCGATGTTTCTCTCTTTCTCTCTCTCTCCCTTCCCCCTTCCACTATCTCTAAAAAAAAATCAGTGGAAAAAATATCCTCAGGTGAGGATTAACAAAAACAAAGAAACAAAAAAATACTTATAGACGAATGTTCCTACTAGCATTGTTCATACTAGCCAAAAAGTGGAAATAATGCAAAAGTCCACCGATTCATGAGTGGATAAAAAAATGCAGTATATCTACACAATGAAAGGTTATTCAGCCATAAAAAAGAATAAAATTCTAACAAATGCTACAACATGGAGGAACCTTGAACACATACTAAGTGAAAAAAGCCAGACACAAAAGGCCATATATTTTATATTTTATGATTTCATTTAAATGAAAAATTGTCCAGAACAGGAAAATCCATAAAGGCTTATTAGCTGCTTAGGGCTGCGAGAGGGAGGTTGGCGAAACGGACAGTAACTGTGAATGGGTACACCACTGCTTGTGAGAGGTATGAAGCTGTTCTAAAACTGACTGTGGCGACGGCTGCACAACTCCATGAACATACTAAAAACACTGAACTGGGTAAACTGTATGGCATATGGATTATCTCTCAATAAAGCTGGTGTAAAAATATATAATAAGTAAAAGAGAAAGCTCCATGAGGTTAAGTAAATATATAAGTAAAAAAGGAAGCTCCATGAGGTTAAGTGATTTATTTGCCCAAAGAAAACTGCCAGACTAGTAAAACTGAAACTGGAAACACGTGGCCTGACTCCCACACCAGTGGTCAGTTCATTACTACTGGCTGCCTCCTGCAATTGTGATAGCCACAAAGGTTCCCCAAAGAGTGGGAAAAGCAGAAAACAGTGATACTAGCACAAGAAAAGGAAGAGAAATTTAGGTAACACAAACTGAAATGTGGTTTTCCAAAATTTAATGTGACTCCAACTTGGATTCTTGGCCTAAAAAATCTAACCACCATTGATCTTAGCCATCGTGACTCACTGTGAACAGCGCCCCGCTCGCTGCGCGCTCAGTTGGAGCAGGGCACTGACGCGCTGCGGGCTGCGGAGGAGCCGAAGGGGCAGCAGGCGGAAACCACCGGCCGCCCTTCCGCGTACGTCGGGGCCAGTGCGTAACGTGCCGCAAGCATTATTCTCGAAGACTGTAAACTCCTTTAAAGAGATCCAAAAGCATTATCTCAAGATTTAACTACCTCCCAGAATTACTACACACATATAAGATATTCAGATATAATAGATGAAAGCGCTGTCTCTGCAGCTGACTTGGACACAAAGATCATTTGCTGGAATACAGCTGCCCCATTTGACTAGAGTAACAATATCACTGTTGATGTAGAAATAGAAAGAGCATACAGTCACTAAAAACATTATTTTGAGAGTTTAAAAAAATGAACTACTGAAAAAACTTATCTACTGTCAGAACACTGCTTATGCAACATTAGAACATTCTGACAGAAACAAAGGGCAACAAGAGGCAAGGAGAAAGAAAAAATCCTGCAGGTGCCCAACTTATCCTACTAAAAACACACAGCTCTCTCTGCTCCAGCCTTCCACAATAAAAACAATTCTGTTTCTTGTGACATATGAACAAAGATTTCTTTTGCCAGGAACAGAAAACAACTTACTACATGAAAATGTCAACGCGTTCTACGGCACATTACACTAGCAGTGAGCAGATAAAAACCTTTTAAATAAGAGAGTTTGGGCTGTTTCCTCATCAAATTTTTAACATCACTGGCCCTTTATGCAGGAGGCAGCGGATCAATATTTCTCTCTCATTGATGTTTCTCTCTCTCCCTCTCCCTTCCTCTTTCTGAAATCATTTAGAAAAGAAAGAAAACTAGGTTGAATGCTTAAAAAGACGTGATAAAGTCAAATTAGATGTGGACAAGACAAGTGTAAAAGGTTGGAGGGAATCATAAAACTCAAGAGGGATTCTGTACTCATATTGCTTCACAAATGCCTTTAAATTCCTACTCTTCTTTAAAAAAGCAAATCAAAACTAGAAATCTTAGATGATGAACTGTGTGTACATTTAATGCAAACAAGATGAAGGAACTCCACTCAGTATACTAAGAAACACCTCGGCCCCACATCAAAAGATTAGCAAATTTGTTTCTTAAACAAATTGCAAAGAAAAAGAGGAGGAAGGGAAACCTAGAGAGTAAAACAATTTTTTTTAAAAATGTAAGAGACATCAATTAATTATAATGTATAAACTTTATTTAGACCCTGATTCAAACAAATAAGTGGTTTAAAAGAATATATACATATACATTCAATCAGGGAAATTTTAATTTTTTATTTATTTATTGGTTTTAGAGAGAGGAAGGGAGGAAAGGAAAGAAGGAGGGAGGGGGAGAGAGAGGGGAGAGAGAGAGAAAGAAACATCGATCTGTCCTTCCACTTATTTATGCATTCAATGGTTGCTTCTTGTACGTGCCCTGACCCGAGATCAAACCCGAAACCTTGGCAAATGGGGACGACGCTCTAACCAACTGAGCCACCCAGCCAGGGTCAATCAGAGAAATTTTGACACTGACTTGATATTTAATGACATTAAGGAATTACTGTTAATTGTTTTAGGGAGGATAATGGTACTGTAGTTTTGTTTCTCTGAAAAAGAATCCTCGTCTATTTAGAGATATATGCCAAAATATTTACGAATGAAATGATAAAATTCTGGGATTTGCTTTAAAATAAACTAGGGAGAAAAGAGAAACAGGATGGAATATAGATGAAAGTTTGGCCATGAGGTGATAACTGCTTAAAGTGGGTGACAGATTGGGGGGGGGGTAATTATACTATTCCCTTTACTTTTGTTTATGTCTGAAATTCTCCATAATAAACACTTTCAGAAAAATTAGTGAATGAGTGCATATATATATTTTAAATTAAAATAAAATATTAAGAGTATTATATCAAGATTTCTGATTTCCCTGCTTCGTTTTCCCCCCCGATTTATAAGCAAATCATTAGCCAAACTTACTGTATAAGAGGCCTTGTACTGGAGGTTAAAGAAAAGAGCATATCATCAGATGCCCAACAGCAGTAATCACAAAACATTCTAAGGACAATATCCCCATATGGCCCAATTGCCCTTGAAAATCTCTTAGTAATGTGTACAGTGGATAAGGCAAATTCAAACACACTATGGCTGCTGCATCACCATATTTATTACATAATTATGTCTCTTACAGTCGCCTTTGCCATCTTTCCACCATTAAAACAAGGGAAGAGTAATTTACAACCTTCATTAATCTTTGAAATTCTCATTGTTTACCAAAGAATAGTTATTTAAAAATCAAAGGTTCAGAATCCGAGTCTATTTCTCATTAAATTTTCCTCTTTCCTTCATCAATTTCTCCAACATGGGTTTATGCCTCTTTGTGAAAGATCAGTAGAAAATGATGAGTCATAAAGAACACCTGAAAGGTTAGATTCACATTTATTTTCTTTCCTCTTTCAGGTTTGGGAAAGAAGGATTAGGCAGCTGGCTCTGACCCTCTTTTGACCTGTCCTTTATCTATTATCACCCTACATGTGAAGGTGCAGCAGAGACTTACAAGCTCCACGTTCCCAAGCCAAGAAAGGCAGAGGGGGAGACAAATAAAGGAAGAGGCTATCTCATAAACTGCTTCGGAGGCATAACCTTTCTGGAAAGCAATGTGGCAATACATGTATCAGGTGTCTTAAAAACACGCGTGTCCTTGGCCCAGTGATTTCACTTCTAAAGATCTTTTCTGAGTAAAAAATCAGAATGCCTCAAAGATTTGTGCACAAAATGGTCACAGCAAATCTGTAACAGTGAAAAACTGGAAAGAATCTTAAAGTAAGAGAAAGCTTCAAGAAGTAACAGTAGTCATATAATAGAAAAGTAGACATCCATTAAAATTGATGTTTACAAACAGCTTCTAATGACGGGAAAATACTTTTAATGAATGTTTAGGGGGGAAAAGGAATAAAAGTGTATATCAATATGATCCCAATTATGTATTTTACAATATTAACAACTGCTGCCTTTGGGTAGCAGGATTATAGATAAAATTCTTTCCTTCTGATTCTTAATAATTTTCTGAATTTTCTAAAATTTCTTCCATGAGCACAAATTACTTCTATTAAAAAAAAAAAAACAAAAACGGTAGGGCAGGGTGGTAGAAGAGGGTCAGTAATAATGAGCGATTGGCTTGGGGTAAGAGAATTCATGCTTAATATTCCCCTCCTCTTCTGCCAGGTTTGAGATGGAAGCATTCAACTGCTCCTTTAACTTAATCCTTTTTCTACCCTGACAAGAATAAATTTATTTTCTTGTCTTCTAGGACCAGTAGTTGCTATTTTTGCACACGGATGATACAACAAAAACTAGCTGAATTAAGCCATTAAAAGGTAGGAACCATTAAAAGCAACCACTAAAATTAAGGGTCAGTGACAAGAAAGTTGTTTTGTTTTTTGTTTTTATTTTAAATCAGTTCACCTAGTATAAATAACAGAACAAGAGGTAACTCAACAAATAGTCTGAAGTTATCTCAGGAAGTGCCAGCAGCCCAAGACCCCTTCATAGACCTGCAAAGGGAGGCTCCAAGGCGGAAGAGGGAAAAGGCAGCTTTGGCTGACTACCTGCGGGGCCTGGATATGAAAGGACCCTCTATTTTTAAAGTAAGGTGGCTTGAATTTAAATTGCAGGGTTTACTTCTGTTACACTGAACTTCTTAATAATAAAGGTTTAAGATATGCCAAAAATAAATGACTTGCCCAGAAAGGTTGTGAAATCTCCTTAGCTAGAGATGTGTGAGAAAAAGGTAGAAAATTACTTTGCTTTAACATATTAACTAGAGAGGGGAAATTTCAATAGTAAAATTCTTAGATGTACTAAGAATATAAAAACAAACCCACCTCCCATTTTTTAAATCCTTATATTCACTCACTAAATTAATGTTCACAGGCACTGCAGTGGGCACGAGGAAAGCATCAAAAACATTAAAATCCTGACCTCATGGAGCTTACGTTCATTTATCATACTGGGCCTCCTAACAAGCATTAGAAGTTAGATATTTTCTACCTTTTTTATTTATTTATTTATTTATTTATTTATTTATTTATTTATTTATTTATTTATTTTTTAGAGAGAGAGGAAGGAAGAGAGAAACATCGAGGTGAGACAGAAACATCGGTCAGCATCAATTGGCTGCCCCCTGCACGCCCCCCACACGCCTCAATCGAACTGGAAGCCTTTCGATGCCTGAGACAACGCCCAACCAACTGAGCCACACCAGCCAGGGCTTCTTCTTTTAGGTAAAATGACATTTATAAATTTCAAGCATATCAAAGCACTGCCATAAAATAAACAGCATCTAGCATTTGGAATGGCCCAGAGAAGCCCTAAATAAATATCTGTGAAACAAAACTAAGAAAACTCTGTGGCTGAGGTCTTGGGATGGCAGGCAGACTTAATTTCACTATACAAATCTTTTTACTTTTTGAATTTTGTGCCATACATCAATTCCCAGTTATCGATAAATATTTTTTCAAAAGTTTACTGGATGGATAGATGGTTAGTTGGTTGCTTGCTTGGTTGATTGACTGGAATAAATGAAAAATTTCTTCTTCAAAATTTTCAGTCTCAAAAAGTGTGGTTAGCTAACCTAAATTTTCAGATTCAATTCTTCTGGAGGAAGCAATGAGAAGTAAAACATACTGCTGGTAAGCATGTACTGGAGCTGAAACTTGGCAGAAATTTGATTATTTCTCAGAACTTCCTAATCAAAACCTAAATATAATTTAAGACAACTGGCCAAAAGTATCCCACTGAATGGGTCCAGCCTACACAGACAAGCTTCAACAGGTAACGGGTTTGCTTCTCCTTCCTTTCGGCTTCTGGGAAATGAGGCTGAGCATTCGCAATCTGGCTCCTACCTCTCTGACAACCTAAATTCTGAGATGAAATACTATTCAGAGGTCAGAGACTCCTTGTCTACAATGAACTGCACACCTCCTAAACAGAAATACCAGATGGGGCAAAAGTAGATTTACAGTCGTTTATATGGAAAATAATACAATAATTAATAAATAATAATACAAGAATAAACTGTATCACGTACTCACAACTGTAAACCTACTTTTGCCCCACCCTGTATGTACCAAACATAACTTAGGGATGGCTCATCCAACAGTATTGTACTAACTGATGGAACTTTATTATGAACAAATCTAAAAGAAGCTCTTTGAAGCTAATTCAACCAAGACTGTTGAGGTTTCTCAAAGACATCACCTTGACCACTTATTTAACAATTATGTATTACATTAGGACAAAAATCCACAAGAATGTATATAATTTTCATCCTCTGGATGTTATCAGTCATCCACAGGACAGTATGACTGGCCTGTATTATGTATAATGCCAGAAGGGACCAAACTACTATTAGAAGGGGTCAGGAACTCACCTGATGGGTGAGGTCATGCACCAGGGAAACAGGTGTAGCTCATACACCAAAAACTAGAACCACATAAGAGAAGCCCTAGGTAAGTGTTTCTCTTGGCCCTTACCTGTGTCATCAAGGCACATATCTTGGTGACCATTCTCTTAATGAGTTAAAAGATGGCACAACCCCCTGGAAACTGGTAGTGATCTGGTAAGTGAGAAGTTGATCTAAAACAGGTACCTTCAAAGACAGACCAGCCCAAGAGCAAAAGAATAATTACTCCTGTTCCCTGGGAGTAAGCTAGATTTAGTGACAAAGGAAAACTATATAAGGCAGACTGTGTTTATGGTCATTGCCTTTTCTGTTTCTTTCCATTTTTACTTCCTTAGTATTTTGAAAAGCTTTTTTGACACCTTAGTCATGTCAAGGGAGCACCAAGAGGTATTTGTGAGTAGGAGGTTTAAAGGAAAAGCAATGGCAAAGCAATGGATCCATGGAGGACTGCTGGGAAGTGGCAGGATTGACAGTGAAATACAGTGTTGGTATGTACTCTTCCTCCTATTTGGGGAAATTTTTCCTCTAATCATGACATCTCACTTTTGGAGTTTGGTTTAATAGAAAGAATAAATATCTTAGATTTTAATTAGTAGGTGTATTTTGTTTCTCTAACAAAAGATCACGTGCTCAGAAGGCAAGGGCAATGTTTTCTATCACTGGAGGAGTCAGAGTAAAGTTAACTAGAAACTGGGATGCCTGGATTCTAATTCCAACTCCCGCACTAACTAGCTATAGGATTCTGGGCAAATGGAGGGAGGGGGGAAGATACCAAAGGGAGTCATGAATCTAATGGGTAATTGGTCTAAACTACTTTAATAGCCCCTAAAGGCCTGAGATTCTAAACTCCATTAAGTCCATCTTTCTAGATTCTGAAAAAGAAAGCAATGGAATAGAAGATCTCTAAGATCTCTTTTGTGTCCAAAAATCAACAAATATTTGCTGGCTAATCGTGTTTAATTTATGTGCAAACGTATGATCTTCTCTTATTGTGTAAAAGAATGTAAGTTGTTAAAATACAACATCGCCCCCATCTGAAGAAATGCATCAGAAAAAGTTTTACCCTTAACCATAAAATAACCAGCATGAATTTTTAAAAACACAAATCAAATGATATCAGTGCTCTGCTTTGATATCTTCTGATGTCAATGCTGTTCCATGTCCAATTCCATAAAATGGACTATAAACCTATATGATATGGCCCCTGTCTACCTTTCTGAATCCATCCCTTACCATCCTCCCTGCCCCCTTGTTCACTAAGCTGCAGGCACCATGACCTTGGATCTAATTTTTTGAAAAACCAAGCTCTTTTCTACCCCAAGACCTTTGCACTTGCCATTCCTTCTTCACTGACTATTCTGCCTTCTAAATCTTCCCAGGCCGACACTCTCTCATCATTCAGGTGTCAATTCAAATATCATCACATTGGAAAAGCTTTCCTCAACCACTGTAGCTGAAGCAGCATGCTTCCCCAGACACTCTCTAGCCCAGTTATTGTCTTCATAGTATTCATCACTAGGTGAAGTGAATTTTTACATGTTTCTTATCTGTCTCCTACCATAAGAAAGTAAGCTCCAAAAAGGCAAGAGCTTTTTATTTCTCGTTTATCAGTGTACAAAGAGAGCCCAGGATAGAACCTGAACAAACTTTGGATTCAATAAATGTACGATGAATGAATGATAGATAAGAGAAAGATTCCATTTCTTTGCAGAGATGTTTTAAGTGCTTTTTAGAATTACAGAGGCTCTGGTGAAGAGAATTTTTTTCTTTTCAAAGCATCCATTTTGTTCTCTTTTATGCTGTGAACTTGAAAACATTAGCCAGATTGATGCCTGGAAAATGAAAACAGCACTTCTGGCACAGAAATAACTAGTCTGGGCACCTCTGGCTTGAGCCAGATCTATGACTTTCTAGGGAGCTGGCACCAAAGTCAGAATGTTAAAATAAACAGCTCTGATGTTGAAAGTGGAATACCAGTATTTTGAATCCAAATCAATCTTAGCTCTTCAACAAAGTCAGTAACCCCATCACAAATGAAGTATCATCTGTACCAAAATAAAGTTAGTCATCTTTCAGCAGGCATTTCTGTATTATCTAGGGATGGGACTATCCCTTCAAATGTAATATAAATCTTGCTTCCAATTTCTTTTTCACATATTCTCTTTTCTATTTACCGATGAGTCTTGTTTTCAGCCTTCTGATGAGCACAGCATCATCTCATACTTCTTTAAACTCTTCCTTAAACGTGCACATAAAACTATTAGCCCACTCTGAGTTTTTCTCCTCATGGAAATGAGTTCCCACTAAACCACACAGTCCACAGATGTGTGCTGCCTGGTCGATATTTGGAATGGGGTCATGGGGCAAAGTTTCCTCTGTGTAATATCTAAAGTAAAGAATCCTGACCTTGGACTTCTAAGTAGCACCCAAATGCAAATGTGTTCTTAAGCCTTGTAAGAATAATTCTTCACATTCTCCGCCAAATTTAAGGGAATCTCTGGAGAAAAGACTACACTAAAACAAACTCTGTTCCAAACTCTGTGACAAAGAGTAGTAACACAAACACGCAGAATATTCGAAGCAGCCCAAATAAAAGCTGGCATCAGTCACAGTTTTCATCAGACAAGTCTCATAACTATTTAAAAAGTTTAACTAATGAAAAATTGTTTTAAAATCCCAATTTCATGAAATTAGCCCAGAGTCCACAGGAGTTTAATCCAACTCTCTCAAAGTGGCCCCTGACGTAATCACAAACTACTTTTTTGCCCTTAAAGCATATCATCAGGATGGCATCTACCTACACAAAACAAATGGCATGTGCATTCATAAACTGTTCCCAAGGGGTGAAAGGTCAAAAAGGGGAACTATGTCTTACTCATCTTTGTTATTACAGCATCTGATGGTGATGATGATGATGATGATTACAGTGACTACATGCCTACTATGCCTACTACTGTTCTAAGTGCTTCACATATATTATGCTGTTTAATTTTCATAATACTCAGAGTTAAGTACTTTTGTCATCTCACTTTACAGATGAGGGAATCCAAACACAGAGAAGTTAAACCATTTACCCAAGATCACCCAGCTGTTAAGCAGCAGAGGATCCAAACCCAGGCAGCCTTATCCAAAGCTCAAGTTCTTACCACAAATCAGTAATGGGCAAGTGATAAGTATCTGTTAAAACACACATTAAAAGTATTTGAGCCCTAGCCGGTGGCTCAATTGGTGGAGCATCACCCTGTACGCAAAAAGGTGTCAGGCTCTATTCCTGGTCAGGGCACATACCTAGGTTGCAGGTTTGATTCCCCAGTTGGGGCGAATAGAAGACACAACCAATCGATGTTTCTCTCCCCGCCTCCCCAAAAATCAATTAAAAACCTGTATCTTCGGGAAAGGATTAAAAAAGGAAAAGTACTTGACCAATGGCTTTTATACATTTACTTAAATGTATACAAAATATCTACTCCATTCTTATTCATCCAACCAGTGAAGGCATAGACACGGGCAACAGACTATAAGCAATTGAGCACAAAATCTTTATTTTTAAATCTCTTTAATACTTCATAGTGTCCTACCAAACGAATAGAGCCGAAGAATCTCAGGCTGAGGCTCCTCCAAAATAAAAAAAAGAAATCAAAGATGGTAGGACAAAGACAGCGAGGGTGAGCTGCTGACCAAAGTATGTCAGAGATGAATATCCTCTGCTGCTAACTATTCTGCAGTGACACTCTAAGCACTGCAGTGCTGCCAACATTAACTCTGAGCTCATGAATGCAGTGCTACAAAATTCACCAACAACCAAATAGGAAAATATTTCCTTTTCTCTGCTGACTTTATTCATCCCAGAGTCCTTCTCTAGGAGGTTTGAGAGTTAACAGAATCTGGGAAAGGGCCAGCTTCACCACTTATTGTTGGACGGAGTGCAGTAGCTTAGTCAATAAATGAAGTTTACTTTAGCCTCTTAGTCTTTGGAATGGGTAGTACATATAAGAAAAGGTGACCATAAATATTTCTTTGATGTTCAGAAATCCTACTACCTAACCTTCAGCCAACACAAATATCATCTGTATTACCTGAGTCTGATTGTTACATATGGTTATAAGAAAAATCCAGACCATTCAGTGGCCTGTGGGGATAAAAGGAGAAGAAATCACATACCTCTAAAAGACAAAACATAAAAATAATACAGTCTGCGAAGAGATGGAAAAAAAAAACAGCTCTTTGCTTCCAAGTGACCTGACTGCAGAAGTAAGATAAATGCTGCAGTGCATGGGAAGAAAAATCTATCTACCTGAATAACTGAAAAAGCAGCTTCTGCTACTGCTAGTAAACCAGGCACCTTCCTCTCCATTATATAACCAAGCCATGGCCTCAATAGGCCTTCATACTGTATGTCAACAGCTGTTAAGCACATCTAAACTGTCAGCATTTGAGAAACCCTTCCAAAGTGGATTCAGATTAAGCAAGGAGCAGGCCAAAATACGCTCATCGTTTACCCACAGCACATGACAACTCCTATGAATTAAGCTTCACTCATGCCCTCAGAGTAATTTAAGCAACAAAAGATGGGGTGCTTGTAACTGTACTGTAACAAGGAAATTGCACAGTGCTACAGAAACACAAATGAGTGTTGGTGTGGTCCCATAACACATGCAACTCATTGAAATCATTGTCCAAGCCATCCATTTCAATCTCATTCAAGATTTTGAATATTTTCATACAAAGGAATTGCATAACTCCACACCACAAACGATCAAAGTTAAAACTAACATAAACAGTGACACCCGTTTATAAACAAGCCAATGTTTAAAATGCTGCAGTCCTGCCTAGGCAGGGTGGCTCAGCGGTTGAGCATCAACCTATGATCCAGGAGATCGTGGTTTGATTCCCAGTCAGGGCACATGCCCAGGCTGCAGGCTCCATCCCCAGTGAGGGGCGTGCAGAAGGCAGCCGATCAATGACTCATCACTGATGTTTCTCTCTCTCCCTTCCTCTTCCTCTCTCTGAAATCAATAAAGATATATTAAAAAATAAAATGCTGCAGTCCTAAAGGATACCACGGCCTCAGAGAAACACTAAGAAACACACACACAGGAAAATTAGAAAGTGGGCAGACCAGCCATAATTAGCCACTGGTTTTGCTGACTACTGAAGACAGAAATGTCTCTTTTATATATAACTCCAAGAATCAACTGTTTGCAATTACATTTCCAAAAACATTCAACCCTGTCAGAAATTATTTTTATCAATATTTTGGTGTATCCAAGGGCTGACAGATATAAAATTCTTTAAGTCACAGACACCATAAACCAGACGACCAATTAAGTTCAGAGTCCATCCCCCAAAGGTCTGAGCAAAATAATCACAGGAGTGCAATGTGATTACTTGGGTGGGGGAAGGGAGGCCAACAAGGAACCAAGCTCCAACTACTAGTTGTTTGTAAACATAAGTTTGGCTTGGCTAACAGTAAACAGAGCTGGAAGCACTGAGGGATGGGGGCGGGGTGGAGATGGACCAGAGTCTTGGCCTAGTCTACTCTCCCTCAGGGTTGGAGAGTCACAGTGTTACCTGGGGAACCGTGGACTTTGTTATCTCCTGCAGCTCAGACCTGCAGACTTGAGGCCCTCTGATAAAAACTGAGAAAGGCTGAAGGGCACCCCCTCCCCAGAGGAAGTGAAACCGACCAATCAATTGTCCACACGCACCCACCCTGCCACACAACAAGGGCCCCTTGTAGTCTATGACAGAAAGGAGGGGAAAAGGAACTTCTGGCGGTAAGTGAGCAGGAGAGAAGGCCTAGATAAGTCGCTGGCTTCTGAAAACCAGCGATTGCCATAAAAGCAAAAACACGGTAGGTGATGACAACCAGAGGCTCGGCTGAGGAGGTGAGGCGAACTGATGTGGCTTTTGTAGGAAGCAGCAGCAGCAGCTATAAGGGTTCATTAGTCAGGCTGAGGGAAACAAACTGCAGTTTTAAACATGGTGCATGACTACACTGAAAGTGTTCATTCAAGTGAGAGAATGAACAAAGAAAAAATTTGGAGTACAAATGGGCTTTGTGGGTCCAACTGAAACCAAAAGATTCCGCCTGATGCCTTAGATTCCAATACTCCCAAAGAAGAGGGCGACAGGAAAGTGCCACCGTATTTCCTCAAAAAAGGAACTTTACAGGTAAAAATGTGTAGGTTTACACATATGGCCTCCTAACTGACCTTGCCAATTTCACCTCTACAGCTCCACAGAGCCCTTGAGAACCAAAGGGCCCAATGCGCGGGCCCTGGTGCGGGGCCCCCCACGGAGAGCCCGAAACTCCAGACCCTCCAACCCCTCTGGCCTGCAATCCAGCTCTCCCAAAGCGTTTAACCCCATTACTGCGCCGCCATGAAAACCTGCCGCCCTCTGCGCCCCGAGCCCGCTCCTGCGGAAAAGCAGGACAAGTCCCCCCAGTATTCCCCAGGCTCTTTGCCCCTCCTGCAGGGATCTCGTCTGGCCTCCGGCTTCCATTCCCACCGTCCACCTCTGCCGGACGATCCCCTGCTGACTGACATCTGTCATAAGGTGCCAGGTGCCTCCCGTCTCCCGGTGCCCTGTCTCCACCACACCCTCCCCAAATCCCGCCCGGGCCGCCCCGGGTCCCCTGGTGAACCCCCACCTGCCGCTTCACCCCCGTCCCGCGTCCTCAGAGTCCACGTCCCCTGCGCCCCCGCCTCGCGCCCTCGGGGCTTCCTAACTGCTGGTTCCAGAGTCTCCTCCGCGCGTCGCGCGGCTCCTGCGAGTTCCAAGCGCCTCCGACCTCCCGCCCCACACGCCGTCCGCGCCGGGACCCTCCCTCCCGCCGCCCCGTGCGGGCCCCGGCGCGCCGAGCCCCGCGCCTCCGCCGCGGAGGTCCCCCCTCCGGCCCCGGGTCCCGCACCCTCCCGCCTCGCCCCGGCCGCCCCTCCAGGTCCCCTTCCCCAACGCTGCCCGCACCCGGAGTGCGCTCGCTCGCCCACCCCGCAGTCTCGGGTGGCGGGTCCTGCCCGCCCCGCTGCACTCGGACGGCGGTCCCGCCGCGCCACTACCTTGGCCTTGGTGACGAGGTGCGTGGCCCGCTTCACCACAGCGAAGTTGCCCTTGCCGATGGTGCGGTCGATCTCGTAGTAGCCGATGCGGGCAGGCACCGGCCCGCGGGAGGCCGGGGCCGGGGGGCGCGGCGAGCCAGGCGCCGAGGGCGCCGCCGCGGGCGCGGTCGCGGGTCCCGGCGCGGGCGGAGGCAGCAGGCGGCCCGCCGGTCCGGCGGCCCCCGTCCCGGCCCCGGCAGCCCCGCCGGCTCCGCTCGCCGCCGCTGCCGCCATCTTGTCGCGCAGTGAAACCTCCGGGGCCGCGGGGAGCCGGCGGGGGAGGGGGCGGGGGGCGGGCAAAGGAGGGGGGCCGCGCTGACGTCACTCCGGGGCGGAGCGCCCGCGCCGCCGGGGCCGGGCGCCATGGCAACCGCTCGTCACGTGCCGACGCGCGTCACTGCCCAGAGCCATGGCAACTGTGACCTCACCCGCGAGCTCGACCTTCCTGCGTGGGCCGGGTCCTGCGGCCTGGCTCCCGCCTGCCCGCTCTGGGGAGCAGACGGGGCTCCGCCGGTCTCAGGCCGCTCGGCGGGCCCGAGTCGGGCGCTTCCAGCCCCACCCCACGTCGGCGTCCCCGGCCTCGCTCAAGTGACCCCTCCTGTGGCCGCGCTAGCGGTTCAGCAACCCCCGGCTTCCCTAAAACAAAATACTGCCTCGTCACCAAAAATACCAGCCTTGCCCCACTTTAGCCCTCGAGGCCCGAGGCAGGAATAGCTACGGTTCTGAAGCAACTGTCGCCGAGTTGGCGGCGAGGCAGGGCTGGACTCTTCAGTAAAAGGCTTCCTCTTGCAAAAGCACCTCCCCCAGACGACCCACCTAATCGCCACCGAGCTCCGGGGAGCGCGGAGGCGAGAACTGCGTGCGCGCGGCGGGCGCCGGGACCGGCGCGGTCCCGCGCGGGCGGCGAGGGCGGGCGGGCGCGTGGCCTTCCCGCCCCGCGGCGCCTGAGCCGCTCCGCGAGCCACATCAGCGCCCGGTAGGCAGAATAAAGAACAAAACAAAAGTGCCAGCCTTACTAAGCAGTGACCCTTCAAGGGCATCGGAGACGGCCGACCGTCTCCTTCCCTTCGCCCGTTACCCTCACCCTTCAGAGCCCCGCGCCCCTGTAGGAAGTCAAGTCACGCCTTCAGGTGGGGAGGGAGCGGTAGGCGGTTGGGCCGGGGTGACGAGACGGGCGAGGGGCTGGGGCCCGCCGCGGCGAACGCGGGTCCCCTCGGGGCAGCCGGTCGGTGCGCGTCTCCGCCGGGGGCTGGGCTGTGCCGTCGGGTGCCTGCGGAACAGTGTGTAAGGCCCACCCCGGGCCCCGCGCCCTGCGAGAGGAGCGCGCTCGCTCCGGGACCCGGAGAGTCCACGAGCGCCCGACTCGCCACCTGACCGGGGCAGCGGCCGGGCCCCGGCGGCGGCCCGGGCCCAGGTCCCGGGCGGCGTCTCCAAGTCGCCCACACAAGTAACACGCATGGCTCCGTCCCTAGCGGACGGCGGCGAGGACGCAGCCGGCCCCGGCTCCCGCGCCCGTTAGACCCTTCCGCGGGCTGAGGTCGAGCGACGCGGGGCGCAGGACGCGGCCCCCTCCCTACCGACCCCGCCCGCAGCCGGCGCCGCGCGGGAACTGCGGCTCTGGGCCCGAGGTCCAGGCGCGGGCGGGCGGGAGTGGGCCTGGGCCCGACTCGGCTGGCGGGAAAGGCAAGGAAACGGGGACCTCACTCCAGGGGCGGGAGCCGCGCGGGCCCTGGCAGTGTCCCCCCTGTCTGCCCTCGGCGCCCCGGGATGGCTGGGGCGAGCGCGGCGGCTTCTGCGGCTCTCGGGGGTGCCAGAGGCTACGGCGCCTCCCGAGAGAAGCCGGTCTGTCCTCCAGGGAAGCGGCCCGGACTCCCGTGCCCAACCACGGCCAGAATGCGCAGGCTGTGCGCCCCCTCGGTGCCCCCCGTGCCCCCCTGTGCGCCCCCCTCGGTGCCCCCCTGTGCGTCCCCCTCGGTGCCCCCCCTGTGCCCCCCTGTGCGCCCCCCTCGGTGCCCCCCTGTGCGTCCCCCTCGGTGCCCCCCTGTGCGTCCCCCTCGGTGCCCCCCCGTGCCCCCCTGTGCGTCCCCCTCGGTGCCCCCCCTGTTCCCCCCTGTGCGTCCCCCTCGGTGCCCCCCCTGTGCCCCCCTGTGCGTCCCCCTCGGTGCCCCCCCTGTGCCCCCCTGTGCGTCCCCCTCGGTGCCTCCCCTGTGCCCCCCTGTGCGTCCCCCTCGGTGCCTCCCCTGTGCCCCCCTGTGCGCCCCCCTCGGCGCCCTTGCCGGTGCGTCCCCCTCGGCGCCCCCGCCGGTGAGGCCCGTGAGGTGGAGGCCAGCAGGCGGTGTGCTCTGTGGAGACTTGGACAAAGATTTCCTGGCGATCTCCCTGAAGAGTTCTCTCTGGTGAGAAGCATACAGAAAATTGGGGAGGGCACTGTGAACAAAGACCATGGGACAAAAAGGAGAACGGCTTCAATGTATGTGCTGAATGAGGATTTTTATCGAGTACCACGGCCTCCGTTTGGGGGAGGAACTCAGAGTCAGTAACAGTTTACCAGGCTTTACCGCTAAGCCATTTACAGACGTGAACTCAACCCTCGACAACCCTCTGAGATGGGTTATAGTATTACCCCCATTTTGCAGATAAAGAAAAGGAGGCATAGAGGCATTAAGATGACTGGCAACGGGCATAGAGCTGGAAGGTGGGAGTGCCCGGATGCCAACACCCCCGGGCAGCTTGCTTGCCTCTGGAGCCTGAGAGCTCCCCACATTGCATGATAAACCCTGTCAAAGGTGAAGCCAGTAGGAAAGGTCGTTTTTCCAAAAGCCCAGGGTGACAGAGCTCAGTTTAGATCCAGGGAAGAAGAGGACTCTGAGATTTTTGAGAGGCCAGAGCAGGCACCTAAGCATAGAAATCAAGAACAACAGACTACAAAACTGAAGTCCCTGTGATGGCTTCACACACAAATATACCACCAAGAGACTGGCTCGCTGCTTATTGTGTAGGAGTTTTGCTGCCCTTAGAAAACAGGCAGGCAGGTGTGTTCCTGCCCCACCCCAGGCTCAGAAGAGAGGTTTAAGGGCTGAATTCTCTGAGCCCCTGAAGGCCAGGGTGCAGGCAGAGAGCCAGCCACCACCCAGGTTTCAGCCAGTGTCCATAACCAACTCACGCTTTTCAAGAAAAGCAAAAGAGAGATTCAAAGATGAAAATGAGACTTTTCCAACATAATGTCAATGTGTCTTGTTTCTAGAATTTGAAAAGGGCAAAGCAAGGCATTCTTTATGGATATGATAGGCCCTGAGAAACTTCTGGAAGTGCTACAAAACCTGAGGACCTGAGGTCTGGCCTGAGAGTGATAGAAGCAGTGGGAGGTAATGCATGAACTCTCATATAACTTTACAGGCCCAAATAGCCCGTCTGCAGGGCAGTTTCCCAGCAACCTGAAAGGAAACTGCAGCCTCATGATCTAGCCCCACAGATTCCCAGAGCCATCAGGACCTGGAAAAAAGTCCAACCCCTCACTTTACATTGGCCCAACACATTACTGCTCTGAAAAAATTCTAACTTCATAGGAACATGCGGTAGATACAGAAGCATATTCAGAAATTCTATGTCAAAAGGCAACATCATAGAGAGTCTACATGCCATTTACTCCCACACCAGGAAGTTATTCGCCAGCTGTAAATTCTGCAATCACACAGAAATCAGGGAACTGGTGGATACACATCCCGGGAACACTCGGTGTGCCCTAGTGCTCCAGGTGAGCGGAATGTGCCTTCCCCTTGTCAGGGCTGCATTCTGCATTGCCACCTCAGTGCATGGCATGCCTTCCTCCTCCTATCCCAGGTCAACCTAGTCCTACCCACTGCTTCCCCTGGGTATGCAAAAACAGGTCTGAGCAGGCAAAGTAAGTACCTAGTCTCCTGCTGTAAAATATCTTCAGGAGGGTCCCAGGCCGGCATGGCTCGTATGATCCAGGTTCGATTCCTGGTCAGGCACATGCCAGGGTTGCGGGCTCGATCCCCAGTAGCGGGCATGCAGGAGGCAGCCGATCAATCACTCTCTCATCATTGATGTTTCTATCTCTCTCCCTCCCCTCCCTTCCTCTCTCTGAAATAATAATAATAAAAAAACTTGAGGAGGGGGCTAAAAGGAAGCTAAATAAGCTTTCCATCAAAGCTTTTCTGTTCAGCTTGCTCACATCTTTCTTTTTAATGGAGCCATTCAAGCTATTACACAAAACAAAAATTACCCTTACTGCTTTGCATATGTTCTAGAATATCATTACCCTTTAAATCATCCAGAGCATCTTTAAGTATGTTTTTCTTAAAGGTTTTCTGCATTCTTAGGTGTGACTATATATTATCATGTAGGATCAACGTTTTCTTCAGGCAAATACACCTTTGGTTTTATAAAGAAAATCAATGGGAAACACATTTAGTAGAGAGAAAAAGTTCATCCAGGAAAACTTTTTTTACAAAAGTATATGCTCCTGAGGGGAGGTATACTTAGTTACCCTGTAATCAACTCCCTAATATTTACACTAATAAATTTTTTTTCTTATAATCTGCCTCTTTCTCCTTAATGAAACATCTGATACTCAACAAATATTAATTGACATTTTTGCATATTTGGATTCTTTTCTTTTGCTTGAATATACAAATGTATATAAAATTCTAGAATTCATAACACTCGATTAAAAATAAAGGCACACTTTAAAAGTCTCCCTCAAGTTAGAGTTCTTCAGTTCCCTGGTTCAAAATCTGCAGAACTCATCTCCCCTTTTCCCCCTTCATTCTCACACTTCTGCTGACTAAAGAGCCTTCTCCTGCCACACCTGCCATGGGCACTGCCTCTCAGTTTGAAGTGCTCACCTTGAAGCATCTGTGCATGTTTTGGAAGACAGTGCAGAGGCGGCTTTATAGGAGCTTCCTTGCAGTAAGGTTGGGGTTTGCTGAGGTTTGCTGCCAGCTTTTCCAGCTGTTGGCTAAAAGAAATTTATACTACTGGGAATGATTTCTGTTCATAGCTGACATACCTTTGTTTCATCTCCCCCACAATTTCCCTCAGTTAAACTAGAAAATCCATCTTCCGCCTTGAAGGCCCAAAGGAACTTTCTCCCTTGTCTACAGAGACACCTGCTGGTCAAAGTTTTTAACTACATGATGCCTAGCGGTACTTTTTCCATTCCTCTAAGACCTTCCAGTCCTTTCTATTTAAAGTGCAGGCAGTTGAAAACCACAAACCCACATGAGGAGCCAGAAAGCTAGAATCCAAATGGAACCCGGCTCCAGGAAGCTGGATTTCTTTGTGGCCAAATAAAAAGTACAGTGGGCTAAAATTACGGTGGTGCTTTAGGCTTAGGTAATAGTCTGCACTGTGGTTTTGTGCCACCCAAGGGTATCTTCACTTATCCCCATAGTTCTCGTGGCACTTTAAAAGGAATTCTTAAGGATGACATTCATTTCCACTTATTTTTATTTTTTAAATAATTTCATTCTTTTGGCATGTTTAAAGAACAGCCTGGCATTATGAGTAAAAGGAGCAAGGGTATTACTGTTGGACCTAGGCTTTTAGTGGACTTTTCCACTTACACATTCATCTCTGAGCCTCAGTTCTTTTCTGGAATAATCACTCATACCTCATGTGGTTGTGAGGAGAATGAACTGTCATAAATATGTAGAGGGACCTAGATTACAGTCTAGTACATAGTATGTACTGAAGTATTAATTCCCTCCCTCTAAATGCCAAAAGCATATAAACAATAACATGCTGCTTTCCAAATCACTTCCAAAAAGGTTAGGAATGGGTGAAAATGGATTAACTTGAGTTAAAGCTAGAAAATTATAGCCTTGAATGTTTTGGTTTGATTTACTAAATATGTATAGTTCATTCTTTGGAAGCTGGACATTTTTCTGATGCAACTCTGCATGTCCAATGAAAACATTCTTACTCTCACTTAAAAAGGACTTATTAGTCCCACATTATAGATGGTCGAGTTACTGGACCTATCCGAGGCCAGTTCAGTGGTGAATTTGAGAAACAGATCCAGGCCTTTCAATCCCCAAAATCAGTTGTCGTCCCAAACTTCAGTGTATACCAATGCTTGTGGACTGCTAAAAAAATAGATACCAGTGGTATTTTTCTTCCAAAATTTATCTAAAGTATATATGTAAGAAAAATGCTAAAATATTTATATCATTTCTATGCAACAATCTGCTTAAGGAACATCGCATTCCTGGACTTTGGGCAGCGTGCAGGTGCCCTGTGAGAACATATAGGAGCTCAATGAGAAGGAAAAAGTCAATCCCAGTGGCATTTTTTTTTTTCTAAAATTCATTCAAAATCATATATGTAAAAAATTACTAGTTATATTTACACTAATGTCTTTATCTTATGCAATAATCTGCTTTTAAAGAATTATATACCGATATATGATCTTTAACTCTATTTTTTCAAAATAAAATTAAAATGCCCTAATTTCTTTTTATTCTTAATTAAGATTATAAAGCTGAGTTAAATTTTAAGTTAAAAATAGGGGCAAGATACAAAGAGGTAGTGTAATAGGATTTTAGCTCTGCCAGGCACACCCAACTGTAAACCCCAAGACCACATTCCTATAAAAGCTGGGTGTGGAAACCAGAGCATGTACCAGATAGTCCCTCTTCCTCTTCAGATCAACTTTAATCACAGTTTTGATTTCTCTAGAGGTTTTCTTTTGATAACTTCCAAGCACCAGGCATTTATGGATTCATTGTTTGGTAAGTCTAAATTCTCAGAGCCGAGTATTCAAACTCCTTTGCAACCTGGCCCCCACCTCCTCCTTCAGCTTCTCAAGTTTCATCTATTTCCCACTCCCCCATTCCCCACTCAGAACAGCTGCAGGCTCCTTTACTATCAAAACATCTCTACTTTCTCCTTAACCTTTGCTATTGCTTTTTCTTGTGTTTGGGATACCATTAAAGCTCATTTGTCTGTTATCTGAAATTCTCCTACTCCTTTAGGTACGGCTCAGCTCAGGATTTTTACAATCCCTGTAAAAATTAGTCACAGTTTTTTCTGGGTCTCCCAAATACTTTGTCTATTCAGGGCACAGGCTTTGGAGCCAGATTAACTGGGCTCAAATCCTGGCTCCAAAATTTATTAGCTGTGTGACCTTGAGAAAATTAGTTAACCTCTCTGGATCTCAATTCTTCAACAATAACATAGGTATTATTATAGCATCTATTTCACAATAGTTTGGAGAGGGTTGAAAAAATTTATTATAGACTTCCAGTCAAGAGTGCAGAGTAGGAAAATACTATGCTCACCTTCACCCACCACCACACCAAAACCACAACTAAATTTTAAAACAACCACCCTTGAAAACCACCTGAAGACTAGCTGAACAGAACTCCTCTAACAAAGGATTTAATAAAGGAGAAGCCACCTCAAGGTGGGCAGGCGGGGCAGAGGCATGAAACAGGCTAGCCCTCACCCACATGCGGTGGTCGGAATAGGAAGGGACACCTAGGCTGCAGAGGCGGCCCCTTAGAAATGAGGGGTCGCAGCACCACACCGGGTTCCCCAGCCCAGAGCACCAGTGCTGGGAAGAGGAGTTCACACAACAGCTGGCTGTGAAAATCAGTGGGGATTTTTTCCCGCTGTTGTCCACCCAGGCCTTCTCTTAAAGGGCCAGAGCATAGACTCACTCATCACGAACACTGCCCCTAAGCTCTAGCTGAGGGACAGCAGCTCAGAAAGCACCAGGAACACATGGGGAGGAACTAAATTATCTGACTTTAGGGCGAGGGCTGGAGGGGCAGCTCTCTCCTGAACTGCCAGGAGCCATTGTTCATCTGTTGAGCCGTCCACTCCAAACAGCCAGCAGGTGCAGGCAGGGATCAAACTGTAATCGCCATGAACCTGGATAACACCACTCACCCTGCCCTGTGATTCCCTGAGACCCAGCCCCAACCAACTCACACACGGGGACCAAACCTCTGTCAGCAGCTGTGCCACACAAGTGGCTAGCCTTGGCCCACACTGAAGATCTTAAAATCTCTCAAAGGTCCATGAACAGCAAACAAGTAGTGGCTGGCCTTGGCATGCCCTGTACCTCTTGCTAAGTGGCCCAAGCCTGGAACTAGTGGCAGCTGGCCTTGGTTCATAGCATAGCCTCTCCCAGGCACCTTCAAGGCAGCACAAGCAGCTACCAATCATAGATCACTTCATAGCTCCCATCAGGTGCCTCCAGGCTGGGCACAGGCAGCTCCTGAACTGGGCCTGCACTGAAGCCCCTCCCAAGGGGCCCTAGAAGGAGCATACGCAGTAGCCAGCTTCAGACCACGCCACAGCATCACCCAATTAGCTGCTCAAACAACACACTAAGGGTGGACTCGGCAAGCACCAGAGCCCTGCTAAATGAAACCCCACTCCATGGGATCAGGCAGTGCACAGCAGCTCATCAGCTGTAGTCATAGCCAGTCCTCACGCCCAATCAGCTTGAAAGTCAATCCACCAACAGATATTCCAGCAGCCATCAAAGATGAATTACAACCCATACAAAAGACACCCTTGGAGCATCTGGCTCAGGTGACGAGAGAGACTGCACCAGAGGACACCTACTACATAAGACCACTCTGCCAAGACTGGGAAACATAACCTATCTACTTAATATGTACAAACAATCACAGGGAGGCAGCCAAAATGAGGACACAAAGAAATATATCCAAAATTAAAGAACAAAACTCCAGAAAAAGAGCCAAATGAAATGGAGGCAAGCAACCTACTAGATACAGAGTTAAAAACACTGATTATACAGGTGCTCAATGAACTTAAGGGAAGAATAGATGAACTCAGTAAGAACTTACATAAAGAGATAGAAACCATAAAAAAGAACCAGACAGAAAAGAAGAATACAATAACTGAAATGAAGAATACATTAGATGGAATCAACAGCAGATCAGGTAAAGCAGAGGATTAAATAAACAATTTGGAAGACAAAATAGTGGAAAATACCCAATCTGAATAGCAAAAAGACAAAATAGAATTTTTATTTATTGATTTTATTGATTGATTTTTAGAAAGAGAAAGGGAGAGAGAGAGAGAGAGAGAGAGAGAGATGCTGTTCCACTTATTCATGCATTCATTGGTTGATTATTGTATGTGCCTTGACTAGGTATCAAATCCACAACCTTGGTGTTTTGGGATGATCATCTAACCAACTGAGCTACCCAGCCAGAGCCAGAAAAAAATAATTTTAAAAAATGAGGATAGTTTAAGGGACCTCTGAGACAATATCAAGTGTAACAACATTTCCATCATAGAGGTACCAGAAGGAGAAGGGAGAGAGCAAGGAATTGAAAACCTATTTGAAGAAAAAATAATGGAAAATTTATCTAATCTGGCAAAGAAATAGACATGAAAACCCAGGAAGTGAAGAGTTCAAAACAAGATGAATCCAAAGACGGTCACACCAAGACACATCATAATTAAAATGCCAAAGGTTAAACCCAAATAGAGAATCTATTTTTTTCAATGTCTTTTAAAATTGGTTTGAGAGAGAAAAAAACACTGATTTGTGGTTCCACTTATTTATACATTCATTGGTTGATTTTTTTTTTACTGCAGAAAAATAGAAAAAGTAATGGATTAGTATATTTTAATTAGGTTAATGCATTTTTTAAAGAGGGGAAATACATATTTTTTCATATTGGTATGGCACAGTAATGAATAACATTACAGGTTTTGTTTTCAAGCCTTAATGTCAAAACAGATTGTCACATATCCATGTTTTGCCAAATTTGTCAACCTATCCTCCCTCATAGTTGGTTGAAAACTACTTTTTTATTAAAGGGTTAATACCCAAAATATATAAGGAACTCACACAACTTAACAAAAGAAAGGCAAACAGTCCAATTAAAAAATGGGCAAAGGACCTAAATAAACACTTCTCCAAAGAGAACATACAGATGGCTAAGAAACACATGAAAAAAATGCTCGATGTTGCTAATCATCAGATGCAAATTAAAACCACAATGAGGTGTCACCTCACACCTGTCAGAATGGCTACCATCAAAAAATCAACGAACAACAAGTGCTGGCGAGGGTGTGGAGAAAAGGGCATCCTAGTACACTGCTGGTGGGAATGCAGACTGGTGCAGCCACTATGGAAAGCCGTATGGAGTTTCGTCAAATGATTAAAAATGGAGCTGCCATTTGACCCAGTGATCCCACTTCTAGGAATATATCCTAAGAAACTTTAAACGCCAATCACAAGGAACTTATGCACCCCTGTGTTCATAGCAGCACAATTTACAATAGCTAAGATCTGGAAACAGCCCAAGTGCCCATCAGTAGGTGAGTGGATAAAAAAGCTGTGGCCATCTATACCATGGAGTACTATGCAGCCATAAAAAAGAAGGATCCTTTGGCACAGTGTGGAGGGAACTAGAAAGTATTATGCTAAGTGAAATAAGCCAGGCAAAGAAAGACAAGTGTTACATGATTTCACTTTTATGTGGAGCATAATGAACAAGATGAACTGATGAACAAGATGGATCCAGAGACACAGAAGCATGGAACAGACTGAGGGATCTCAGAGGGAAGGCAGGGAGGGGGGAGTGGGCGGGGAGAGATTGATCAAAGAACTTATGTGTTTATGGGCATGACCCATGGACACAGACACTGGTCTGGGGAGGGTCTGGGGGAGGTAGATGTGGGGTGGAGGGGATCAATGGGGGTAAAAAGGGGATATTTGTAAAAAATAAAATTACAAAATTACAAAAAAAGAAGGAAAGAAAGGAGGGAGGGAGGGAGGGAGGGAGGGAGGGAGGGAGGGAGGGAGGGAGGGAGGGAGGGAAAGAAAGAAAGAAAGAAAGAAAGAAAGAAAGAAAGAAAGAAAGAAAGAAAGAAAGAAAGAAAGAAAGAAAGAAAGAAAGAAAGAAAGAGAAGAAAGAAAGAAGAAAGAAAAAGAAGAAAGAAAAGAAGAAAGTATAGTAGATTAAATTAAAAAAAAAAAAAAGAATGGAGGGAAGCCTTTACATGAGGGAGAATTGCTATCTTCAGAAGGCAGTGTATGTGGCATAAAAAAAAAAAAAATGGAAAAACTAATGGATTAGTATATTTTAATTAGGTTAATGCATTTTTTTGCATTTCTTCATATTGTATTTCTTTGTGGCACAGTAATGAATAACATTACAGTTTCTGTCTTCAAACCTTAATGTCAAAACAGATCTTCACATATTCATGTTTTGCCAAATTTGTCAATCTATCCTCCCTCATTGTTGGTTGAAAATCACTTTTTTATTAATTTTAATTTCAAAAGCTTTTATCACATGAAGCAATACTTATACATTTAGTAGTAAGAAGTATTTTTTTATTTATCTTTATTGAAAGTATTACAGATGTCCACTCCCCCCCCCCCCCATTGAACTCCTCTCTCCTGCAACCATCCCACCCCCAGGACTTCACCATACTCACTGTGTCAGTGAGTAATGCATATATGCATATAAGTTTTTTAATTAAACTCTCCCCTCTCACTCCCCCACCCCCGCCCTCCCTCTGGGTTTTGTCAGTTTCTTCAATGCTTCTATGACTTTGGATCTATTTTTTCATCCGTTAATTTTGTTCATTATATTCCACGTATGAGTGAGATCATGAGATACTTGTGTTTCTCTGACTGGTTTATTTCACTTAGCATAATACTCTCCAGGTCCCGCCATGCTGTCTCAGAGGGTAAGGGATCCTTCTTTTTCACAGCTGCATAGTATTCCATGGTGTAAATGTCTGAAAAGATGCTTGATAGGATTTCAATCTTCTTGAACTTGTAGAGACTTGTTTTGTGTCCTAACATGTGGTCTGTTTTTGAGAATGTCCCATGTGCACTTGAGGAGAATGCATACTCTGCAGCTTTGGAGTGAAATGTTCTGTAAATGTCAGTTAAATCCATCTGATCCAGTGTGTCACTTAGAGTCACTGTTTCCTTGTTGATTTTTGTCTGGAAGATCTATCCAGTAAAGTCAGTGGGGTCTTAAAGTTCCCAGCTCTGACTGTATTGCTGTCAATCTCTCCTTTAAACTCCTACAGGTTTCTTTTCTTTTCTTTTCTTTTCTTTTCTTTTCTTTTCTTTTCTTTTCTTTTCTTTTCTTTTCTTTTCTTTTCTTTTCTTTTCTTTTCTTTTCTTTTCTTTTCGTGTGTGTCCAGTCTGTGTGAATCTTTTCTTCTGAGGTGGGTCTCTTGTAGACAGCATATATTTGGGTAATGTTTTCTTATCCATTCAGCCACCCTAGGTCTTTTGATTGGGATATTTATTTATATTTAAGGTTATTATTGATAGGTACTTAGCTATTGCCATTTTATCTCTTTATGCCTATGTTTCTCATTCTCTCTCTTTCAACTTCCAATTACAGCAGTCCCTTTAACATTTCCTGCAATGCTGGTTTGGTGGTGATAAACTCCTTTAGCCTTTTTTTATCTGGGAAGCTCTTTATTTCACCATCTATTTTGAATGATAGCCTTGCTGGATAGAGTAGTCTTGGTTTCAGATCCTTCTTTTGAATTATCTTGAATACTTCATGCCATTCCCTTCTGGTCTGTAGAGTTTCTGATAAGAAATCAGCTGACAGCCTTATGGAAGCTCCTTTGTACGTAACAGATTGTTTTTCTCTTGCTGCCTTTAAGATTCTCTCTTTGTCTTGAATTTTTGGCATTTTAGTTATGATGTGTCTGGGTGTGGACCTCTCTGGATTCTTCTTGCTTGGCACTCTTTGTGCCTCCTGAATACGTATCTTTTTCCTTGACCAGGTTAGGGAAATTTTCTTCCATTATTTCTTCAAACAGAAGAAATTATTTCTCTAACCCTTGCTTACTTTCTATCTCTTCTGGTACTCTTATGATGCAAATATTGTTAATTTCATGTTGTCCCACAGCTCCCTTAAACTGCCCTCCTGTTTTTTAATTGGTTTTTTTCTCTTTGGTTCTCTGATTGAGTGATTTTTTTCTTTTTCTTTTTCTTTTTTTAAAATATATCTTTATTGATTCCAGAGAGAGGAAAGGAGAGGGAAAGAAACATCAATGATGAGAGAGTCATTGATGGGCTACCTCCTGCAAGCCCCCAACTGGGGATCGAGCCCACAACCTGAGCATGTGCCCTGACAGGGAATAGAACCTTGATCGCCTGAATCCTAGGTCAACGCTCAACCACTGAGCCAAGACCAGCTGGGCAGAGTGATTTTTTTCTACCCTGTCTTCTAATTTGGTTACCCGATCCTCAGCTTCCCCTAATCTGCTGTGTATTCCTTCCAATGTTTTTGTTTTGTTTTTTTAATTTCTACTATGTCATTCTTAATTTCCTTCATAGTTTCTATTTATTTTCTCATGCTGTTGAGCATCCTTAGGATCAGTATTCTTAACTCTATATTTGATAGTTTGCTTATCTCCATTTCATTTAGCTTTTCTTCTGGAGAATTCTTTTGTTCTTTCATTTGGGACTTTTTTTTTCCTCTCCCCATTTTGTCTTCCTGTTTGGGTTTGTTTCTATGTATTACGTAGACCTGCTAGGACTCTCAGTCTTTTGGATGATCTCTGGTGAAGGCCAATGTCAGACGCTGTCTGTGACTGGCCTCAAGTACCCTGTTTGAAGTTTTCCCCACTCCACAGCTTCTGGTTCCTTCTGTTGGAGCTGGGTGTGTTTGGACAGGACCAAGATGCATACTAAAGTCTGCTTTTCCAAGCCCTGGTTTCAGAAGGAAATCAGGCAGAGACTCAGAGCACCCAGAGGCTGATCGTTATGCAGTCTCTTAATGAACTTCAGGCTGTAGAAACTCCACGGGGTAGGGTGAGAGGTTTTCCAGGAGGGTGGGGCAATTGCTTCCCACCCAGGCAAAAGCTGCCTGGCTGGCTGGCAAAGGTCAGCCTGAGAAAGATGTGCTTTGCAGTCTGGGGGAATGACTGAGCACAGGAATCCAGATGGCTGCCCTCTGAGCTCTATCTCCAGAGCCCACAGCTCTTGATTCTCCTCACGCAGCTCCAGCCCACTCTGTCCTCTCTGCCAGAGCCCAAGGTCAGTGACTGCACATGAAACTTTGTTCCATTTAAGAGGGTGCCTGTATTTCCAGCTATCTCTCCCTGGCTCACAGATACCCAGCTGCTTTTCTCAGCCAGATGTTATGTGGGCACCTGTCTCAGTTCTGGTGCTCTGGGCTGGGGAGCCCAGCTTGGGGTTGAGGCCCCAGAGTTCTCAGTGGGAAACCCCCACAGCTGAGGTCTCCCTCTGGACATTCAGCTGCTGCCTGTGGGAGCCCAGCCAGCCCTTTTGTGCCTCCACACTTCCTACCAGTCTCTATGTGATCTCCACTTTAGGTCCTTGGTTATGAGGGTGCTCTCCAGCTAGTCTTCAGTTGATTACTCAGGATTGTTTTTCTGTATTTCAGTTGTAATTCCAGTTTGGTCTTGGAAGAGTATCATTGTAGCTTCCACTTAATTCACCCCTATCTGGAAATCCAGCTGCCATTTCTTTTTAACATTGTGCTGGAGGCTCTAGAAATGGTAATTAGGGAAGTAAAAGAAATAAAGGCATCCAAATTGGAAATGAAGAAGTAAAACCACCTCTATTTCCAGATTACATGATTTGTATATTGAAAATTTTAGGGAATCCACTAAAAACCAAAACAGAACATTTGAACTAATAACAAGTGTGTTCAGCAAGGTAGAAAATACAAGGCCAATATACAAAAATCAATTCTATTTCTATACACTAGCAATAAAAATTCTGAAAATAAAATTTAAAAAAGTTCTATTTATAATAACATCCAAAAGAATCAAATACTTAGTTTAACATTTAATAAAAGAAATGGAAGACTTGTACACTGAAAACAACAAAACATTACTGAAAGAAGACCTAAATAAATGGAAAGATATCCCATGGACATCTTATTTTAAAAGACATAATATTGTTAAGAAGACAATACTCCTTAAATTAATCTACAGATTCAATGCAATCCTTATCAAAATCCTAGTTGACTTCTTTTGCAGAAATTGATGTTGATCCTAAAATTTATGTGAAAATGTAAGAGACCTAAAATAGCTAAAACGATCTTTAAAAAGAAAAAAGTTGAATGACTTACACTTCCCTATTTCAAAACTTACTGCAAAGCTACAGTAAACGAGACAATATGGTACTGGCATAAAATCATATAAATGAATGGAATAAAAGCGAGAATATGGAAATAAACCCTTATGTTTATGATCAAATGATTTTTGACAAAAATATCAAGACAATTCAATGGGGAAAGAATAGTCTTTTCAACAAATGGTGCTGAGACAACTGACTTTGAGTTGGGCAATGGTTTCTTAACTATGACACCAAAAGTGCAAAAGACAAAATAAATAATAGATAAATTGGACATCAAGATGAAAATATAAGTAATAATAAATAATCTATAATTTTTTAGGGTGAGTAAAATTTATTTTAAAATGTATTTTCTATTGTAAAACATCAAACTAGAACCAGATTCAAGGTGGGGAACAGTACTCTCAGGACCGTCTTTTGGTTCCATCCCCACTTCAAAAAGAACTAAAGCCCAAAGTGGTGTTGTGATTTGCCAAGTGGAAGAACTAGCATTAGAATTTGAATCCCCCAGCTGGTGCTATTAACTCTGCCTCCAAGAATATGGCCAATTATATGGCCAAGGAATTACACTTGTTTCTTAGGGTAGGGGGGATCTAATGGTTATAAAACAAAAGTTGAGAGAGAGCCTCTGTATATCCTACAGAGCTTCCAAGCCTCAGTGAATCCTCGAGATGCATAATTGTATCCCTGAACAAAAATTCCTTCTTCTTCTTCTTTTTTTTTTTAAATATATCTTTATTGATTTCAGAGAGAGGAAAGGAGAGGGAGAGAGATAGAAATATCAATGATGAGAGAGTCATTGACTGGCTGCCTCCTGCACACCCCCAACTGGGGATCGAGCCAGCAACTTGGGCATGTGCCCTGACCAGGAACTGGAACCCCGATCGCCTGGATCCCAGGTTGATGCTCAACTGCTGAGCCATGCTCGGCCGGGCAAAAAGTCCTTCTCATAGTTGGAATCGTGACTATGATTGCTTCCATTATTGCCCATGAATGATACCATCAAGAAAATGAAAAGACAACTTATCAACTGAGAGAAAATATTTGTAAATTATATATCTGATAAAGACTTGTATCCAAAACATATATAGAACTCTTATAATTTAATAATAAAAAGACAAAAACTCCTATCCAAAAGTAAGCAAAAGATTTGAATAGACACTTTTCTCTTTTTTTAATATTTAGAGAAAGAGAGAAAGGGAAAGAGAGAGAAACGCCTATTTTTGTTGTTCTATTTATTTATGCATTCATTGATTGATTCTTGTTTGTGCCCTGACTGGGGATTGAACCTGCAAACTTTGGCATATTGAGATGATGCTCTAACCAACTGAGCTACTTGGCCAGGACTAGACATTCCTTTAAAGAAGATCTACACATAACCATTTACCACTCGAAAAGACACTTAACACCATTAGTCATTAAGGAAATGCAAATTAAAACCACAATGAGAATTCACTTCACACCCGCTAGGATGGTTAAATAAAAAAACATAGACAGTAATAAGAGTTAGTGAGGCCTGGCTGGGCATGGCTCAGTGGTTGAGCATCGACCTAGGATCCAGGAGATCACAGTTCAGTTCCTGGTCGGGACACATGCCCAGGTTGTGGGCTTGATCCCCAGTCAGAGGCATGCAGGAGGCAGCCGATCAATAACAAATCTCTCATCACTGATGTTTCTATTTCTCTCCCTCTCCCTTCCTCTCTTTGAAATAAATAAAAATATTAAAAAAACAAAAAAAGAGTGAGGATTTGGAGAAATTAGAACTTTCATAGATTGCTGATGGGAATGAAAAATGATACAGTCACTTTGGAAAAGTAATTTGGCAGTTCCTCAAAGAGTTAAACATGAAGTTACCATATGACTCAGCAATTCCACTCCTAAGTATATCTAAATGAAATGAAAACATATATTCATACAAAAATTTGTACATGAATATTCATAGCAGCTAAATGTATATCGACCTATGAATTTTGGCATAGCAGCCAAAAATAACCCAAATGTGTATCAACTTATGAATGGGTAAATGAAATGTAGTATGGCCATGCAGCGGATTTATTATACAGCTATTTAAAAAATGAAGTACTGATACATGCTACAATAGGGATGAACCTTGAAAACATGCTAAAGGAAAGAAGCCATACACAATTCACATATTGTATGATTCCATTTATAGGAAATGTCCAGAATAGACAAACCCATAGAAACAGAAAGTAGAGGGGTGCCCTGCCTGCGTGGCTCAGCAGCTGAGCATGGACCTAGGATCCGGGAGGTCTTGGTTCAATTCCCGGTCAGGGCACGTGCCCAGGTTGTGGGCTCAGTCCCCAGTAGGGGGTGTGCAGGAGGCAGACGATCAATGACTCTCTCATCATTGACGTTTCTCTCTCTCTCTCTCCTTCTCCCTTCCTCTCTCTGAAATCAATAAAGACATATTTTTAAAAAAGAAAAAGAAAGAAAATAGAGGGGTGATGTCAGAGCAATGGCAACATGAGTAATACCCTTGACCTCTCCCCCGGGAATTTCAACAAGTTAACCAACTATAATTCAACAAAGAATGTCCCACTCAATACAGAGGCACACCTGAGAGACCTGTGAATTGAAACATCTAAAAGTGGACCACTGGGAACGTGCAGGCAGATGGAGAAGGAAGGAAAGCTCAGAGAGCCCTCAGACGAAGCCAGGAGCCCAGGTGCAGCCATGGAGAGGGAGGAAGCCGGTGGCAGCAGGCCCTTCCTTCAGCCTGCCAGGAGGAACAGAGCTGCAGGGGGCCAGTCCAGCCAGGCAAGCAGAGTGAACAGTGACTGAGCCAGCGGACACCCGACAGAGTGCAAGGTTCTGCCACATGGCTGCCCACTGTCAGCCAGGGGTATTTCTGACAAAGAAACAGAATCACAGAGCCCTGCCACCCCTGAGACTCCCAAAACTCACCCCCCTTGCCCTCGGTGTTGGGTTGAGGAACATTTTATCTGTAAACCAAGAGCTATTGCAATGGAATCACTGTTTCCCTCTGTGACTGATGCCTGGGTTTGGTGCTTGGGGCTGAACCCCACAGAGATCCAGGGTCCAGGATTGTCATCACAGTGAGGGCAAAACAAACCCCACCCCCAAATAGTGCAGCTGCACTGTCTTAAGGAAGCCGTTGGAAGTCAAGTCGGGGAGATCACAGAGGTAAAAAAAAAATCTTGCAATTCAGCACCATCTACTGGAAAATAGTAGAAACACCTCTGCAGGGAAAGCTGCTATAGAAGGAACATTTATGCCTAAACAAAGGAGAGTAGCAAGTACCATGAATAACCACGGTAATGAGGATGATCAGAAAGAAAATGAAAAATCTCCAGAAAGCAAGCTGGGACACATGGAAATATGTGATATAAATGACAGAGATTTCAAGACTGCAGTTCTGAAAATACTCAAGAAGATGCGAGAAAATACAGACAGGCAATTAAGTGCACTCAGAAAACAAAACAATGAACAAAACGAGTATACTTTACCAAAGAGACTGAAATTTTAAAAAAGAACCAATCAGCCTGGCAGGGCATGGCTCCACGGTTGAGTGTCGACCTAGGATCCAGGAGATCGGGGTTCGATTCCCCAGCAGGGAACATGCCTGGGTTGCGGGGTCAATCAATGACTCTCTCATCATTGATGTTTCTATCTCTCTCTCCCTCTCCTTTCCTCTCTCTGAAATCAATAAAGATATATTTTTTAAAAAACACACATAACCAATCAGAAATCCTGGAAATGAAACATGCAATTAAGGAGATTAAGAATGAGCTACTGAGCATAGAAAACAGAGCCAACAAGATGGAGGAAAGAGTTAGTGATATGGAAAATAGGAATCTAGAAATGCTACAGAGGACATGAAAGATCTATATACAGAAAATTACAAAGCATTATTAAAAGAGATTGAAAAAGACACAATAAAATGGAAAAATATCCCATGTTCATGGATCGGAAGAATCAACACAGTTAAAACGGCCATACAACCCAAAGCAAAAAAATACAGATTCAGTGCATCCCCATCAAAATACCAATGCCATTTTAAAGAAATAGAATGAGAAGTCATCAGATTTGTATGGAACCACAAAAGAACCCAACTAGCCAAAGCAAGCCTGAGAAAAAGAACGAAGCTGGAGCTATCATGCTACCTGACTTCAGATGATACTACAGAGCTACAGTAATCAAAACAGCATGGTATTGGCACAGAGACAGGCACACTGATCAATTATGAGAGCCCAGATATAAAACCACATGTACATGGGCAGATAATTTTCAACAAAGGAGCCAGAAACACACAATGGAGTAAAGACAGTCTCTTCAATAAATGGCACTGGGAAAACTGGAAAGCCACATGCAAAAGAATGAAACTGGATTACAGTCTGTCCCCATGTACAAAAATTAACTCAAAATGGGTCAAAGACCTAAATATAAGATCTGAAACAACAAGTTACATAGAAGAAAACATAGGTACTAAACTTATGGACCTTGGTAGAGAACATTTTATGACCTTGACCCCAAAGGCAAGGGAAGTAAAGGCAAAAATAAATGAGTGGGACTACGTAGAACTAAAAAGCTTCTGCACAGCAAAAGAAACTGACAACAAAGCAAAGAGGCAGCCGACAGACAGGAGATGATATTTGCAAACAGTAGCTCCAACAGAGGTTTAGTTTCCAAAATATATCAAGAACTCATAAAACACACCACCAAACAAACAAACAACCCAATCAAAAAGTGGCAGAGGACCTGAGCCTCTCCCAAGAAGACAAATGAACAGCCAGTAGATATATGAGAAGACGTTGAACCTCACCAGCAGTTAGGGAAATGCACATCAAAACTACGCAGAGACGGCACCTCACGCCTGTCAGGGTGGCTGCTGTCCACAAGACAGGTAACAAGTGCCGGCGAGGCCGTGGGGAGAAGGGAGCCCTCCCTCGCCGCTGCGGGAACGGAGGCTGGGGCAGCCGCTGCAGAGAGCAGTCTGGCGACTCCTCAAAACATTACGAATAGAGCTACCACGACCCAGCCATCCCTCTCCTGGGTACGAGCCAGGAAAACTCGGAAACAGGTATTTGCAAGACATATGTACCTCTGTGTTCATGCAGCATTATTCACGGTGGCTGAGACATGGAGACAACCCAAGTGTCCTGCGGTAGAGACTGGACAAAGAAGATGTGGGACATGGACACAGTGGAATATACTCAGCCATGAGAAAGCATGAGATATTGCCATTTGTGACAACATGGATGGACCTTGAGAATATTATGCTGTCTGTCAGAGAAAGCTAAGAACTATATGATTTCACTCATGTGGGATATAAAACTGAAACCCATGGACACAAACAGCAGAGTGCTGGTTGCCAGAGGGAAGGGGGTGGGTGGGTGGAGGGTGAGGGGGGGCCTAATACATGGTGACAGGAAAAGGTCTGACTTTGGGTGGTAGGCACAGTGCAATATACAGCTCTTGTAACAGAAGCTAACACTTGAAACCTGTATGTTCATATTAACCATCGTCACCCCAATAAATATAACAAAAAAAAGAAAAAGAGAGAAAACGGGCTGGAAGAGATGAAGCTGCAGGAGAGCTGGAGATATTGAGGGGCTTGTCTGAGCTCACAGAGTTGGACCTGGACCTATGTCTTATTCTCTGCTTATGAAGCCAGCACTCCTGACTTCATAATGTTTCCTCCCAGGAGCAAGTGAAGAAAAGCGTAGAAACTAAAAGAGCAAAGCAGCAACAAGAAATCTCTCTTTTCCACGAATATGACAAGCCAGAGGCCTGGAGTCCAAAGCAAAAGAAAACCTGGGCAGTGAGGTCTGCACTGGGGACTTAAACAACAGGAGCTCATTTCTCACAGATCTGGAGGCTGAAAAGTCCGAGCTCAAGGTGCCGCCCGTTTGGCTCCAGGAAGAAGGGTTTCTTCCTGGCTTGCAGACAGCTACCATCTGGCTGTGTCCTCACTTAAAGAAAGAGCTCCGATCTCCTCTTATAAGAACACTAATTCCATTGCGAGGGCCCCATTCTCAGGACGTGATCTAAACCTAGTTACCTCCCAAAGGCCCACCTCCAAATACCATCGTGTTGAGGGGCTGGGGCTCCAACATATGACCTTGAGGGGGACAGAAACATTCAGTCCATAACAAGGTCTCAGAGATCCAAGCAAGAAAAGATCCCAAAGGTAACAGGTGTTAAGTAGATTTATTGAGGCGATCGCTCTGCAGTACATACAAATCCTTACGTTGTACACCTGAAACTAACGTTACATGTCAATTACACCTCAATTTTAAAAAACCTCACTGTAGCTAAAAAACAAAATCCAAAAGTAAGCTTTCTAAGTATATAAATAAATACCAAAGCGGCATTATGTTGCAAACTATAAAATGTTGTTGCATGTATAGCTGAAATAAATTAATGGGGGGGGGGAGTTAGGGGGAAAAAAAGAGCCCGAAATACAAGAGGGCTCATTGGAAAAGGGGAAAAAGGGCGAAGTAAAAGTGCTTTGGGCTCAGTGCCCCCTTGCTTCCCGCCGACCCGCAGGGCGAGGGGGCCGAGGGAGAGGCTCGAGCGGGTGCGGCCAGGGAGGGATGCACCAGGGGGTGGGCCGCGGCTGGCGCTGCAGCTCCTCCGCTGAGTCCCTGGCTGACCCTGCGCATCTGGCGGTGTCTCATCTGCAGTAAGACAGTAACAACCTGCGGCGGTGTGAAAGCGGAGTGAGGGGACATTTACGAAAGCTCTTTGTAAATTATAAAGGGTCGTAGAGGTTTGTTTTGCTTGCTGCTAGGATAGTTCTGGGACTGCCAGTGTCACAGGCACAAGAAAGGGAGCCGTGTCTGTGATCTCAGTGGCTCATGAGCGAAGGTCACCTACGTGAAAAACCTCCAGGAAAGCGCAGGCTGCCGGTTCAGTGGATCAGGGACCTCACCCTGTCCCCTGAAGACAACGCAGTTAGGGCTCCATGTGTCTGACTAGCTGGTAGGGCATCTTTTTTTTTTTTTTTTTAATTACCATTTTCAAAAAACGTATCTTTATTGATTTCAGAGAGAGGAAGGGAGAGGGAGAGAGAGATAGAAACATCAATGATGAGAGTCATTGATTGGCCGCCTCCTGCACACCCCTCACTGGGGATCGAGCCCGCAGCCCGGGCATGTGCCCTGACCAGGAATCGAACCATGATCTCCTGGATCCTAGACCGATGCTCAGCAGCTGAGCTGTGCCCGGCCAGGCTGGTAGGGTGTCTTTAAAAATGTTTATCTGCGAGGAGGCCGCGGCGCCTCACTTGAGAGAGATTCTGCTAGGGGAACGTGGAGCCAAGCTTCAGAGGCTCAGCAAAGACCAGCACGCTGTCACCAGGAGGGAGCCTGGTCACTTTCGCCGGCCTGCAGCACTCTCCCAACCGCGTAGCCGGGTATCCACGGCCCCCCAGAGCTGTTTCACTATCTCCGTGACACCCTGGGCCTCAAACAACATGTTTTGCGCCCAACATGCGTGTGTAACACGAGGGGTGAGGGAAATTATTCCCCCTCTACTCCAGACCATGTGCTGCTTTATTGCCAGTAGGCTCTGGGTAGAGCAGTGGGGAAGGCCGGGAGCGCCAGGAGGAAGAGGGGAGCCACGGCAGCGCCAGGCTGCGAGCGGGGATCCCAGCAAGGCCCGCAGCGCAGTGTCTGAGCGCAGCAGCGAGCACTGTGCGGGTCGGAGCAGTGACCAGCCCTGCTGGGAGCCGCATGCAGGAAGCATCACCGAGGCAGCTCACTGGGGAAGCTCAGAGCAGCAGCAGATCTGGATAGAACACCGTGGGTATTTTGTGAGTAAAGGATACTAGCCTATGAAGCTGCCAGGAAAATTGAGGGAAGTGGATTTTCAGAGGGCTGAGGCCCCTGTTTGCGTTTGTGCTGGCATGGGGATGTGGTAGATCTAGGCTCTCCACAGCCCTGCCCACGGAAGAGCCTTGCAAAGATGGTTGCCAAGGTTGCTTGGTGAGCTCACAGCGATACATCTCAAGTGGTCTCTTGCCACAGGCACCACTCTATCTTCCCACAAAACAAGAGACAGGTGTTCTCTCTGCGTCTTTAATACTTTGGGGAGGAAGCTATGGGGGTAGGGAGAAAAATCGATTGTCCCGAATCCTGAATTCACTTTAAAGATGACTACTCAATGATTTGGAAGTTGAGCCCTTGAGGATTGATTTCCCAAGGTGGAAAAGATTTTTCAGTCTCCTGTTTTGGGGGACAGAAAATAACCAGCCATCTAGCTGAGTGGCAAGTAAATCAAATGAAACTTAATGAAGATAAGTCCCAAGGTTTATAAGCTTGCCGTCTGAATGTAACCAAAGACAGGGTGTAAATCCATGGTTCTTAATCTTTAATGTCTACAATAATCACCTAGGGAATTTGCCCCAGTAATTCTGATTTCTTAATTCCGAGTTGAGGCAGAGGCAACGGCAGCCTTCCTTACTCTTCTTTCCACCGTTGTCAAGAACCTGCAAGCAACTTAATCAGCTGCAGCTATGGGGCCTTCATCAGGCCTGCTGAGACTTGTTGCGAGAAAGTGAAGAAATTTATAAAACGAAGGAGCCTGAAGACTTGATTTCCTTCTTCCCTACCCCGAGATGCCCCCACACCCACCACTTCTGAGGTTGGGGGGAGTTTTGAATACATCTGGAGCAAGGGTGACGAAGCAGCTATCGGCAGGACTTTCCCAGTGCCCTCTTCCCATTGCTGCGGGAGAGCCACACTCTGGGCTACAGATCCTAGGAACAGTGAAGAAGAGGAAATGAGAGTCTCATCTGGGCTTCAGGCACCAGTGCTCCTTTCAGTCTGTAAAAGTGAATTTCAGGTTTCGGGTGGCTGCAGATACTGTCTCCATGGCCTTCAAGTTGTGAATTCTGACAGCGTCCTCTTACTTCTGGTCACTGTTTGTCAATGAAACTGCCATAACTAGATAGAATAGGTTTGGTGGCTTAAACAACAGAAATTTATTTCTCACAACTCCCGAGGCTGGAAGTTCAAGATCAGGGTGCCAGAATGGCCAGGGTCTGGTGAGAGCTCTCTTCCTAGGTCGCAGAAGGCCACCTTCTGGCTGTGTCCTCAGATAGCAGAGAGAGCGTGAACTGCCACGGGCCCCACTCTCATGACTTCATTTCAACCTAATCACCCCCAAAGGCTCCATCTCCAAATAACATCACATTGACGGTTAGGGCTTCAACATATGACTTTGGGGGAGACACAAACATTTAGTCCATAACAGATCAATTGCTTTCTCAGTTTGTAAAAAATGTCTTGAGAGTCCAATTCTGCACAGGACACTTTCCCCATTTTCTATCTTTCTAAGCTTTTTATTATAAAAACATTCAAACACAGAAATGTAAAGAGACTAGTACAATGATCCCCTATTTGCCTAACACCCAACTCAGTCATCAACTCTCTGCCACTCTTCTTTCATTGATCCCAACCTCCAGCAAAAGGCAAGTAGTCTCTATGAAGACAGAAGCTGTATTTGTCTGGTATCCCTGGCATCAGGTAAAGTCTGGTTCATGGATACTTAATAAATTGTGGCTGAGTTAATCCACTGTGAGGATAACACTGCTTCCATGCTAGATGTTGCAGGGGACGCCAAGATAAATTGAAGCCAGCTCGTGCCCCAGCGAATTGAGAGCCCAGAGGAGAGCTGATGCAGCACGCCTCACGGAGGGCAAGAGACACCGGCCACCTCCAGTGTGTGCTGACTGCTCTTACGCAGAAAGTGCGGAGATGTCTATTTACTGGGACACAGCCAGGCTCTAATCAAGGTGTTACTTTTTCTTTTTTTTTTGTTTTAATATATCAGAGAGAGGAAAGGAGAGGGAGAGAGAGATAGAAACATCAATGATTTGAGTCATTGATCAGCTGCAGCCCACAACCCTGGCATGTGCCCTGACCGGGAATCGAACCCCGATCGCCTGGATCCTAGGTCGATGCTCAACCGCTGAGCCACGCCCGGCCAGGCCAAGGTGTTACTCTTTCTATGAAAGAAAAAGACCCTAAATCTCCTCATCCCTACAGGTAGCTCTTCGGGACACAAAAGGCTAAGATAAGAGATAAGAACGGAAAGCTGCAGGTCAGACAACTGGAAAGAGAGCCCATACCTGAGAAAATTGGCGTTTCACAAGAAGTGTCAGTGTGGGCGAGCCTCTTCTGATAGGTGACTAGCAACTGGGCACTGAAGAAGAATGTTGAGCGATTGCAGGCAGCGAGCGGGAGGGCGGCCCACTAGTCCCGAGGCCCTGACCCAGGCCGTCACCGCCTGGCCTAGGCCTCGGGGCAGGGACATGAGGTCGCTGAGGAAGTGAAGCCGGAGAACCCGAAAGAAGAGGTGGGCGGAGGGGCCAGCGATCTTTGAGCTAGGTGTGCTTCAAAGACCCCAGTAAGAAATTACAAATTGCTACAAGAACCCTTCTTTAGTATGCTGAAAACAGTTTTGTTTCAGTGAACTCTGCGGTAAATTGTATGCTTCTCATGCCAGGGCTTGAGTTCATTCTCTTTAAATCCTTGTCAAAGCTGCTTTCACGAGGTTTATTTTGGTCAAGGAGGGTCCCACATAGCACTTAGACATATATACATACAGGTACAATATAAGATGCTCACGTACGAAGTGTTAGCAAAGCTCAGAGCAAGGAGAAAGTTTTCTTTCATCTGGTAGAATCGGAAGCTTTATGGAAATGAACATTTCAGCTGGGTCTTGAAAGACGGGCAAGCTGTGGACACATGCGGGAGATTGGAACAGGATGTTTCTTAATAAGGGCCATCTTTTTGTACGTTTGGTTGCTTGTTGCTTTGGTTTTCATACAAACTCTGTACCATTTACAAATTTAGAAACTGGTAATCACCTTTGACCACTGTGGCTGAGGAACTGGTTTGCACGCGGCTCCAGATCTGTGTGCCCGCTCTGGGCTTGTTTCCACCCTGTTGAGCTGGAATGTTTTCCTGGCTCAGGGCTCTGAATTTCACATTTATGCATTTTCTCAAATTCCAGTCTGTGCTGAACTGCATCCATGCCCACCATCACCACATCACCCAAACCTGGGTGTGTTCTCTTCCTTAACTTTCTCAGTGTCCATGGGATTTTACATAAATACAGAAAAACACACATGAGGGGTTTTGTTTGTTTTTAGTCAATAAACTTTACTTTTTGAGCAGATTTACAGAAAAATCGAGCAGAAAGTACAGGGTTCTCACATTTCCTTTAGCACCCACCCCCAGCCCCACATCTTCTCTAATATTAACATCTTATATTAGTGAGGTAAATTTTTTACAATTTGAATCAATATTGATACGTTGTTCTTAACTAAAGTCCATGTATGTATGGCCCATAGTTTATTATTAGGCGTCACTCTTGATGTTGCACATTCTGTGGGTTGGGACAATGTATAATGACATGTGCCCACCATTACAGAATGTCCCACTGTCCTAAAATGTTTCAGTGCTCCGCCTATATATTCCTAGGCCCTCTCCTGATCTTTTCACTGTCTTCATAATTTTGCCCTTTGCACTGTCATAAAATTGGAAATGGCTTCTTCCACTCAGCAATACGCATGAAAGGTTCTTTGGTGTCTTTTGCGGCTCAATGCCTCGTTTCCTTTAGTGCTGAGTAATGTTCCGTTATCTGAATGTGCTACCGTGTATTTATCGTCACCTACCAAAGGACATTTTGCTTGCTTCCAAGTTTTGGCAATTATGAATAAAGCTGCTATAAACATTCACGTGGAGATTTTCATGTGGACCTAAGTTCTCAATTCATTGGGTAAATATCAAGGAAGATGAGTGCTGATTCCTGGATCATATGATAAGAGTATATTTCATTTTGTAAAAAACTGTCAAACTGTCTTCCGAAGTGGCTGAACCGCTTTGCGCTCCCCCAGCAACGAATCTGAGTTTCTGTTGTTACAAATCCTTGCCAAAATTAGCTCATGTCAGTGCTGTGGATTTTGACAACTCTAATAGGTGTGTAATCGTATCTCATTGTTTTTATTTGAGATTTCCTAGTTACATATGATGTGAAGCATCTTTTCATGTGCTTTTTTGCCACCTGCATATTTTCTTTGGCAAGGTAGCTGTTCAAATCCTTGCCCATTTTTTAAAAATATGTTTTGATTGACTTTTTTTTTTTTTTTTTTTAGCGAGTGAGAGAGGAAAGGAGAGGGAGAGAAACATCGATGTGAGAGAGGACATCAACCAGTTGCCTCCTGTTCGAAACCCCAGCTGGGGGCCAAACCTGCAACCTAGGCTGTGCCCTGACTGGGAATGAAACCTGCAGCCTCTTGGTACACAGGAGGATGCCCAGCGAACTGAGCCACACTGGCCAGGGCTGCCCATTTTTTTACTGGGCCGTTGATGGGGTTTGTTTTTGTTTCACACACAAAATGAGACTACGTTATGTGTGTTTCTCTCTATCTTGCTTTTCTCACTTAGTATATTGTGGAAATCCCTCCAATCAACTGGTATAGATCTAATACATTCTTTCTCATAGTTGCATATTTCATGATAAAAATGGTCAAGTTTTATTTTGTTTTGTTTTTTAAAAATGTTCTTATTGATTTTTAGAGAAAGAGGAAGGGAGAGGGAGCAAGAGATAGAACATCGATGAGAGAGAAACATCATCAATCGGCTGCCTCCTGCACACCCCCCACTGGGCATTGAGCCCACAACCTGGGCACGTGCCCTGACCTGGAATCAAACCATGACCTCTTGGTTCCGGGGTCGATGCTCAACCAGTGAGCCACACCAGCCGGACATGGTCCGCAGTTTATTTAAAGATTTCCTGTTGGTTTTGTGGGGTTTTCTGGTGGGGAGGGTATTGTTAAATCTGTTCTTTTTAGGACAACCACATCAAAATTAGAACTAAACTACAGAACAATCGTCATTCAGAAACCTGGCTGAATGGAAGTCCTACAACTGGGGAAATAAAGAAGAAGCCACATGGAAACTAGTATGTGGGTTGGAGATGCTGAATGGGCTGGTCCCACATGCACGAGTGGTGGGTAAAAATCGGGAGGGATATCTCAGCTGCAAAGGTCCCCACTGAGGAGTGAGGAGTCCCAGGCCCACACCAGCTGCCCAGCCCAGGGTTCCAGTGCGGGGAAGAGAAGTCCCCATAACTTCTGACTGTAAAAACCAGTGAGGACTGTGGCTGAGGGACATGGAAGCTCCTAGAGCCCAGGCAGTTCCTCTTAGAAGGCCTGTGCACAGGTTTACTCGGACTCCCTCCCTCTGAGCTCCAGGGCTGAGGCAGCAGCTTGAATGGACCCAGGGGCATGCGGGGAGGAACGAAGTGTCTAGCATCGGGCTGAGAGGTGGAAGGGCAGCTTTTTCACAGACGGAAGTGCTGGCAGAGGCCCTTGTTTCTTTTCTGAGCCTGCCTCCCACAGAGCCAGCAGGTGGCATCTTATCTGAGTCTCCATTAACCTGGCTCACACTGTTCATCTGCCCTGGTGATTTCCTGAGACCCTGCCCCATGCAACATGCAGACCCACCCACCCAAGCCATTTGCATTGGCGTTTCCATACAAATGGTCTCTTGCCTCATGCTTTGGACTTTCCTAAAATCTCTCAAACGAGCAGCATCTGACCTCTGCATACCCTGTGCCACTGGCTAAATGACACTAGGCCTGGCAGCAGCCCCCTTTAGTTCACAGCTTGGCTTCTCCTGGGCACCTCAAAGCCCAGACAAGTAGCAGCCATACAGATTGCTCTGTAGCTTGTTCCGGGTGGCCCCAGGCATGGCACAGACAATGGCTGACCTTGCACCTCCCATGAGGCTTCAGAGCCAGTGCACCTATTGGACAGCTTCAGATCATGCTGAATTACAACCCTAAGACCTCCATGAGCAACACACTCCAGGAGTGGGCTCAGTGAGCACCAAAGCTCCAACAGAAGCGAGTCCTGCTCCATAGGGTTGACTCCTGCACAGCAGCTCCTCCGCTGTAGTCCCAGGGGGTCCCTGACAGCTGATTGGCTTGGGGGTCAATCCTTCCCAGTGATGTCAACAGCAATCAAGGCTCAACTATAACAGGACAGTGCACACACCCCACACAAAGAGGTGCACCTGGAGCACCCAGCTAGGACGACTGGGGAACCTGCACCACTGGGCCCTACAGGGCACCTACTACACAACACCATCCCACCAAGTCCAAGAGACATAGCAGCTCTGCCTAATACATAGAAACAAACACATGTACGCAGCCTAAATGAAAAGACAAAGAAACAGGTCTCAAATGAAAGAACAGAACTTGCCAGAAAAAAATCTAAATAAAATGGAGACAAGCAAACTGCTAGATACAGAGTCCAAAACAATGGTTATAAGGATGGTCAAGGAATTTAGTGAGAACTTCAACAGCATGAAAAAAGACATAGAAACCATAAAAAAGAACAAGTCCAAAGTGAAGGATATCCTGAAAAGTATGTAATTTTATTAACTAATTTCACCCTAAATAAATTCAATTTTAAAAAAAGAAAGGAAGGCTACACTAACTGAAATGAAGAATAATTTACAGGGAATCAACAGTAGAGTAGATGAAGCCAAGAATCAAATAAACATTCTGGAATATAAGAAAGCAAAACACACACAGTCAGAACAGCAAAATTAAAAAAGAATCCAAAAAATTGAAGAAAGTGTAAGGAGTCTCTGGGAAAACGTCAAGCATACCAACATTCGCATCATGGGGATGATGGAAGGAGAAGGGTAGGAGCAAGAAATTGAAAACCTATTTGAAAAAATAATGACAGAAAACTTCTCTAACTTTGTGAAGGAAATAGACATACCAGTCCAGGAAACACAGAGAGTCCCAAATAAGAAGAACACAGAGAGGCCCACACCAAGATACATCATAATTAAAATGCCAAAGGTTAAAGGCAAAGAGAAAACCTTAAGAGCAGCAAGAGAAAAGCAATTAGTTACCTACAAAGGAGCTCCCATAAGACTGTCCATTGAGCTCTGGCCAGATACCTCACTTGGTTAGAGCATTGTCCCAACACGCCAAGGTTGTGGTTCCATCCCTGATCATGATACATACAAGAATCAACCAATGAATGATTACTAAGTGGAACAACAAATCAATATTTCTCTCTCCCTTTCTCTCTGTCTCTAAAATCAATAGGTAAAAAAAATTTTTTTAAAGACTGTCAGTTATTTCTCAACAGAAACTTTGCAAGCCACAAAGGATTGGCAAGAAATATTTGAAGTGATGAAAAGCAATGATCTACAATCAAGATTACTCTACCCAGCAAAGCTATCATTTAGAATCAAAGGGCAGATAAGGAGCTTCCCAGACAAGAATAAGCTAAAGGAGTTCATCACCACCAAACCAATATTATATGAAATGTTAAAATGTCTTCTTTAAGAAGAAAAAAGAGAGAGACTAAAGAACAACCCCCTTCCAAAAAAACAATCATTTTTACAATTGCAACAACAACAACAAATAAGATACCTAGGAATAAACTTAATCAAGAAGGTAAAATACCTGTATTTGGAAAACTAAAGGATATTGAAAAAAGAGATAGAGGAAGATACAAACAAGTGGAAGTATATTCCGTGTTCATGGATTGGAAGAATTAACATCATTAAAATGTCCATACTACCCAAAGTCACCTATAAATTCAACGCAATCCTTATTAAAATACCAATGGCATATTTTACAGATCTAGAACAAATAATCCAAAAATTTATATGGAACCAAAAAAGACCCTGAATAGCTGCAGCAATCTTGAGAAAGAAGAACAAAGTTGGAGGGATCACAATATCGGATATCAAATTATACTACGAAGCTATTGTAATCAAACCAACCTGAGACTTGCACAAGAACAGGCATATAGACCAATGGAACAGAATAGAGACCCCAGAAATTGATCCAAGCCATTACACTCAATTAATGTTTGACAAAGAAGGCAAGAACATACAATGGAGTAAAGACACTCTGTTCAATAAATGGTGCTGGGAAAATAGAACAGATAAGTGCAAAAAAAATGAAACCAGACCACCTTCTTACACTGCACACAAGGATAAACTCAAAATGGATTAAAGACTTAAATGTTAGACTCAAAACCATCAGATTCTTAGAAGAAAACATAGGAGGTAAAATCTCAGGCATTTGTCATAACAATATTTCTTCTGATATATCTTCTCAAGCAAGGGAAACGGAAGAAAAAAATAAACAAATGGGACTACATCAAACTAAAGAGCTTTTGCACAGCAAAGGAAACCATCCACAAAATGAAAAGAAAGCCTATTGAATGGGATAACATATTTGCCAGTGATACATCTGATAAAGGTTAATATCCAAAATTTATAAAGAATTTATAAAACTCAACACCGAAAAACAAACAACCCAATTAAAAAATGGGCAAAAGACTTGAATAGACACTTCTCCAAAGAGGACACACAGGTGGCTAAGAGACATATAAAAAGATGCTCAATGTCACTAATCATCAGAGAAATGCAAATTAAAACCACAATGAGATATCACTTCACACCTGTCAAAATGGCTGTCATCAATAAATTGATAAACAACAAGTGTTGGCAAGGCTGTGGAGAAAAGGGAGCTCTCGTGCACTGTTGGTGGGAATGCAGATTGGTGCAGCCACTGTGGAAAGCAGTATGGAGTTACCTCAAAAAACTAAAAATGGGATTGCCTTATGACTCAGCAATTCCACTTTTTAGAATTTATCTGAAGAAACCCAAAACATTAATTCAAAAAAATATATGTTACCCCTTTGATCACTGCAGCATTACTTACAATAGCCAAGATTTGTAAGCAGCCCAAGTGTCCATCAGTAGATGAGTGGATAAAAAAGCTGTGGGGCATTTACACAATAGAATACTACTCTGCCATAAAAAGGAAGACAATTTTACCCTTTGCAAATGCATGGATGCACCTGGAGAACATTATGGGAAGTGAAATAAGCCAGAGAAAGACAAGTACCATATGATTTCACTCATGTGTGGAATTTAATGAACAAACTGCACTACCAAGCAAAATAGAGACAAACTCATAAATAGAGAGCAGGCAGACCGCTCCGGCAGGGGTGGGGAGGGGAGGGGAGGGATTGAGCAAAAAAGTAAAAAATGAGGGAGAACTCATGGACATGGACAGTGGTGTGGTGATTGCTTGGGCGGGGGGTGGGCAGAGGCGGAAGAGGGCATAGAAGGGATAAATGGTGAGGGGGAAAATAAAAGAAACAAAAAAAATATTACATGGCATGTAAATACCACATTGTGGTTACGCATTCATCCACCACTGGACACTTGGATACTCTTTGATCCTTTTGATTACAATTTCTGGGGGAGCTAGAGGCCCCTTTTCTACCCTGATAATAAATACAAGAAGTCCATCCAATTTCATCATAATCATAACTCAATCTTTGGTTCATATGTACTATTTTCTTTTAAACATATCTTTATTGATTTCAGAGAGAGGAAAGGAGAGGGAGAGAGAGAGAGAGAAACATCAGTGATGAGAGAGTCATTGATCGGCTGCCTAGCCCGCAAGCCGGGCCTGTGCCCTGACCAGGAATCGAACCCTGATCTCCTGGATCCTAGGTCGATGCTCAACCGCTGAGCCACGCCCGGCCGGGCCATATGTACTATTAGCATTGGTCTATGTATGGGCTGATTATTTTTTTAAATTTATTAATTTATTTATTTTATAAGATAATACGCTCTCTGCCAAAACTCATATCCACTTATGTACTCCTTCCTTACCCTGCTCCCTTGCCCACCCTCAAAGTATCTTTTTGTACATTTTATCACATTACTGCCTGAAAAATATGTTGTTTGTGACACTACTTGTCAAACCCAGTAATAGAACGTTACAGCACAAAGAGTGAGCCTTAACGTATGCAAATTTTTCAAAAATCAATGAGGAAGACAGGAGATCCCAAGGGAGAATACAACCTGTGACAAGACAATCTAACTCTATCATAAATGATACGCTTTCACCGAAGGGGGCCGGAAAGAGATGTAAGCCTCAGTGACTCTGGAAACTCCTTAAGACGAAGACAAAAGGAACCGTACATAAGCATTGCACTCTAGTTGGCTACGTGTTTTCCCTCGGAGGTATGTGTTCATTTAAAACCACTGCACAGGAGTAATGGGAATGAACAAATAAGCATATGGATGGCAGAAGGGGGGAGCCAGGTTTCTCACCGTTGGGGTGAGGATACAGACAGGAAAGAGGGAAAGCTAGAGTGAAGCATATGATAGACACGAGCGATGTAGAGAGATAACTGCAGTGTTGTGTATACGCATGTTAGCCTAGGTATGTTTATTTCCTACCTTTGTCCTTTGAGAAGTCTACAAGCAATGACACCCAGTGGCAATGAGGATACCCAGCACTTAGATCTTGGTTTCTAAGACCATTCTCCAATAATATATTTTAGGTTGTCTTTACCTTATATATTCTCTTTCCTCCACGATACTCTTTTAAAAGTATCATGAAAATCATCATTTTCTTGAAAAAAATCATGGGGGAAAGTTGTGTATTCTTTTCTTGTTTGTTCCCCATCTTTGATATTAGAGGCTTTCCTCAGATATCTGATAGCAAGGCTCTCTGCTCTGCTCTTGATTAAGAGTGGGGGAATAAACAGCTACTGCAAGCTCTGAGCATGGCCTTGGGGCCCGTTGACTTTGAGCTTCACCGTCGGAGGTGATCTGCATGGGTCATTTTTTGGGAAACAGTATTCCCCAGATAAATCTCTTCTGGTCTCCTGCTTTGATAGTAAAGGTGTGTGTTCTAAGAGCCAAGTGGGGAACAGGGGTTAAGGGGCCTGGGCATTCCGCATTCAGTATATGAACAGTCACTTAATGCTATTTCACTGTCCCTAATATCCTCCAGTCCTGAACTTCTCTGCTTTACCTTCTTCAGAGAATGTAGCTCCGATCTCCTAGGGTGAGGTACAGGCCATTAACCAATGAAACTGAGGGGAAATCTATCCTTCTCAATTCACTTTCACTCAACCCTCCTCATTTTAATCCCAATCCCACCTCTATCCCACACCCACATCCAGTTCCAGAGGAACTGGGTGCTGCCAGCTACTGCGCCTTCTGAAGATTTTGTGGTAGAATGCACTTGGCTCTCAGCTTTCCCCACTGCCATTTTGGGATCTAGCTTTCTCTGTTCTGCCGAATCAATAACCCTTTGATTATATATTTCTACTATTCTTTCTGTCCTAGTGGTTTTTTTCTTTTAAAAATACCTCCTCTCAATTAAAAAATTTAATTATAAATATCTTTACTATAGTTACAGTGGTGATTTGAGAGGAAGTGAAATTAGATGTGTGTTCAGCTTGCCATCTGAACCCAGAACCATCTTACCGTCAGTCTTGTCCCATCAAATCCTACCTACAAGCCCCTATCTTACCTCTTACCAGAAACAAAAGTGGGATCAGGGGCCTAGCAGGCTGGCTGCGGAGGGCACCTGTCACTGCAGTCAACGTTAACGCAGGCAACAGACCCTGTCTCTACCCGTGTCACGGAGATCCGAGAGGTTCTGTCGTGGGGTGAGGCTGTCAGAGCATGACAGTGTTAACAGTCAGACAGTGAGTGTGAAATAGGACCTCGTGGGGAGGACCAGAGATGGGGCCTAGCCTCCAGAAAGAGTAGCCTAGAAAGAACTGTACAGGGTGTCACCCGAGCCAATGGCAATGTTCTGAGCAGACCTCCAGCTTCCGTGAGGGCTCATAGAAATCACATCACAGGAGCTGGAGTGGTAAGTTCCACTTCAAAGGACGCGCAGTTGGAGCAAGACTGGCATCATAGAGACTGCCTGTATCCTCAGGGTTCCTTTAGATCCTTGCTGCCAAGAGTATGGTTCAAGGACCAACAGCCAGGATATCATCCGGTAGCTTGTCGGAAACGCATAATCTCAGACGCCACACTGAGCCCGTTATGTCAGACATACATTTTAACAAGATCCCCAGGTGATGGGAATACGCCCGCAGTTGGAAGGTCTTCCGTATCCACATTGGATCCAACTACAATTAGTTATAGTCTTACAGACTTGCAGAAAGTAAATCAAATTGAACCGATGCTACTTCACTCATGATGAATAAATGGATTTTTTAGTGCTTAATTCGCTCAGATAAAACTCAAGTATACCATTATGACAGGACCTAACAAGGTCAATAGAATTTGTAGAATTTGTAGAACGGTTGTATTTGCTTAATTAAAACAGCAGAACTCTTGGCATCATACTCTTGGCATGAAGTTCGTACTAAAAATAAAGAAACATATGTCTTATGTTGGAATAATTGATAAAAGTTTAGAAAACTAACCAAGAGAAATACCAGGACCTTTGGGAGCCTAGAAAGTGGATGTAAGATCAGCGTTTTTTCATATTCTTGGTATAGTAGGAACATAATGATATTTAGAGTCGAAAGACTTGATTTGAATCTCAGTTCCATCACTTACTGGCTAACAATAGGCCAAGTTATTCAACCTCTGGAAACTGAGTTTTCTCATCTGAAAATGAAGACTAAAAACACTAAATTGTAGGGGTATGCTGGCATTAAATAAGATGGTGAAGAGGCTCTAAAGTTGTGAGATACTGTGCAAATGCAATTTTTGTTATTAAGTCCTTGGTTCAATCACAACTCTGTAAAGTAGAGCTATGATCAAACTATACGACTGAAAAGTCTGGGGGATTAGGTAATTAAATACATGTTGGGAGAAAGGAAGGGAGGGAGGGAAGAAAGGGAGAGAGGGAGGGAGGGAGGGAAGGAGGGAAGGAAGGAGGAGGGAGGGGGGAGGGAGGGAAGAAACGAAGAGAGGGAGGGAGGAGGGAAGTAAGGAAGGAAGGGAAGGAGGGAAGGAGGGAAACAGAAAAGTAGAAGCCCTGGCAAGGATATGGAGAAATTGAGACTCTTGTGCATGGCTGGTGGGAATGTAAAATGCTCCAGTCACTGTGGAAAACAATATGTCAATTCCATTCAAAAAAATTAAACAAAGAATTAGCATAAGATCCAGCAATTCCATTTTTGGATATATACCCAAAAGTATTGAAAGCAGGGACTGGAACAGATATTTCTACACCCATGTTCATAACCACATTTATCACAATAACCAAAAGGTGGAAACAACCCAGGTGTCCATTGACAAATGAATGGATAAACAAAATGTGGTCTATGCGCACAATGGAATATTATTCAGCCATGAAGATTAAGACCGTTCTCGCCCTGGCCGCATGGCTCAGAGGGCTGGACACCACCCTGTGCAGCAGAAGGGTTGCAGGTTCTGTGCCTACTCAGGACGCATGAGGGGGGCGACCAACTGATGTTTCTCTCTCACATCAAAGTTTCTCTCTCTCTCTTTCACTCTCTTCCTCTCTCTCTAAAAAGTCAATAAGACATATCCTTGGGTGAGAATTAACAAAAAAATTTTTTTAATTAAGGAAATTGTCATACATACTACAATATGATAATCCTTAAAGATATTATGCTGAGTGAAATAAGCCAGACACCAAAGAACAAATACTCTATGACTCTAGTTATTCGAGGTACCTGAAGTAGTCAAGTTCATAGAGACAGAAAGTAGAATGGCGCTGTCAGGGCTGGGGATAGTTTCAGTCTGAGAAGATGAAAAAGCTCTGCAGCCGGGGAGCTTTGTAAATGTACAGCAATGCAAATGTACTTGATCCCGCTGAACTGTGTACCTATAAATGCTAAATGTTATGTATATTTTACAAAAAATATAAACACCAGAAATCAGGTCTTCTTACTCCCCTTCTTAAAATCCTGTAATGGCCTGAGCAGCACGAGCATGGGCCTAGGACCCAGGGATGGCTGTTGGATTCTGGGGCAGGGCCCTTGCCGGCGCTGTGGGCTCCATGCCCAGCAGGGGGCGATCAATGACTCTCATCATGGATGTTTCTCTCTCTCTCCCTCTCCCTTCCTCTCTCTGAAAGCAATAAAGACATTTTTTAAAAAAAAGAAGATAAGCCCAGATGGGCGTGGCTCAGCGGTTGAGTGTCGACCTGGGATCCAGGCGATCGGGGTTCAATTCCCGGTCAGGGCACATGCCCGGGTTGCGGGCTCGATCAATGACCCTCTCATCATTGATGTTTCTCTCTCTCTCTCTCCCTCACCTTTCCTCTCTCTGAAATCAATAAAGATATATTTTTTTAAAAAAAGAAAATAAGATTTTTTAAAAATCCTTTAATGACTTCCCTTTGCACCGGGCATGGGCTGGACGACCCCGCATTACCTGGCTGATGCTGTGCAGGAAGAGGAAGGAGGGAGGAGCAGGTGGGGTGTGGGCAGGTGGGTGAGGGACGAAGCTGAAGAGGCAGTTTGAGACCTGAAAGGGAGGAGAGAGCTAAAAGCCATCCTAAGGCAGCTGCGCTTTTAAGGGGGGAAGAGGGCAAGTCTCTGCAGCGTAAAAGTAGAACTAAGGAGCCCCCAGGGTTCCCGGTGGGAGGGGGAAGGGCAGCGAGCCAGGGAGCCAGGAGCTGAGCATCTGGGGTCTCAGGGACCGGAGGAGAAAGTGGGAAAGAGAGAGAAAGGTCTTCCAGGCCGGCGTTCAGGCAGGAAGCCTGAGGAGACCAGAGACGGGTGTTAAACGTCTATGAAATCGCTCGGCGTACTGTAAAGAGCGTATTGGAACCTGGAATCAAGATATCTTAATTTTTAAAAGTAAGGGAGGGGGCATCCTTGAGGCCTTTGGGAAAGCCAGAGGGAGGTGAGGGGGAGCACTGTTGGGGGGCTCGCTCTTTAGAGATAAAGGAAGACAGAAAGCTGTGAGGTTCCCAGGCCGCCGTGAACGTGGCCGGAGCTGCAGGCCAGGCCTTGCTGCCTACAGACTAGGAGCTGCTGTAACCTCCTACCCATGTGAGTTTCATTATTCTTGTCAGCTTTCTTATTGTGGTTTCTCAATAAATCCTGTGGAAAGGCCTCGTGGGCTTGCTGGGAAGCGACTGGGAAGGAAACTGGAGGCAGGGGAGCCGGAAAGCCCAGGGGGAGAGGGAGTGGTGCCGGCTAAAGTGGCCCTCGATGGAAACAGCTTTAAGGGAGTGCCGAACTTGATTTGACGCAGGGAGGTTGAGGTTGCAACGAAACAAAATCAACCTCAAATTGCTGCCAGCCTGGGCTGAGCCACCGTCACCTCTTGCCTGAGCCACTTCAATAACCCCTGGCTGGTCTCTCTTGCCCTACAGGCCATCTCAGCCCAGACACTTGAGGGATCTTTTGAAATTAAAGCGGAGCCCTGGCCGGTGTGGCTCAGTGGTTAGAGAGTCGAATGGTTAGAGCATCGGCCTGTGCACCAAAAGTTTCGAGGGTTTGATTCCTGATCAAGGGCATGTACCTGGCTTGTAGGTTCGATCCCCAGCCCTGGTTGGGGCGTGTGCAGGAGGCAGCCCATTGATGTGTCTCTCTCACATCGAGGTTTCTCTCTCTCTCTCCCTCCCTCCTTCCCTTCCTCTCTCTCTTAAAATCAATGGAAAAAATATCCTCAGGTAAGGATTAACAACAACAAAAGTTAAAGTGGGATCATGCGTGTCAAAATTCTGCAATGGGTCCCCATTGTCCTTGGGAAAGCAGAGCCCAGCCTCTGGCCTACAAGGCCCTTCGTATTCTGACCCTGCCACCTCTCCGTTCCCATTTTCTACCACACCTCCCATTTCACTCTACTCCGGCCACCCTGTCCCCCTTGCTGCTCCTCAAATATGTCAGGCTGTGCCCTCCTCGGGGCCTTTGCAGTTGCTATTCCCTCTGCCTGGAAGACTGCTACTAAGCTACGTGCACAAATAACTTTCTCACTTCTTTCAAGTCTTTTCTCAGCTCTGCCTTCTCAAGCGAGGCTTCCCCTGAGCACCCTATTTAAAATATAACTCATACCACCTCCACCACCCTGCTACTCCCAGCACCCCCTGTTACTTTTTGGCTGTCTTTTATTTATTTATTTTTTTAAATATATCTTTATTGATTTCAGAGAGAGGAAAGGAGAGAGAGAGAGAGAAACATCAATGATGAGAGAGTCATTGATCGGCTGCAGCCCGCAACCCAGGCATGTGCCCTGACCGGGAATCGAACCCCGATCGCCTGGATCCTAGGTTGATGCCTAACCGCTGAGCCACGCCTGGCAGGGCTGTCTTTTATTTCTGTAGCAGGTACTCATTTTTTAACATGCTATACACTTCTCATTTTTTATTATGATGATGTTTGGTGTTTATTATCTCTTCCCACTAGAATGTAAGCTCCAGGAGGGCAAAGATCTTTGTAGCCCAAGCCCCTAGAAAATGACTAGTAGGTGGACGCATCCAACAAGCATTTGAGAGAGAATGTGGGTGAAAACGTATGGGTTTTTGGCTCTGCGTCAACCTAGATCTCAAGGAGTGAGACAAAAGGCTCTGACCTTGGTCCTGAACTGTTTCGGGGTTTTTTTGGTTTTTGGTTTTTGGTTTTGTTTTTTTAATTGAAGAAATACAAAATATGCTTACCAAAGAACTGTTGGCCCTCCAGGGCTGGCCAACAATGGAATGTACTGCCTTACAAGAAGTAACTCCCCGTGGAGCGATTACTTAAATCAGAATTTGAGTGAATATCTAAGTAGTGCTATAAATAGATTTCTCCCTGACTTCTTTTAACCTGAGATTCCCTCAAACTTTAAAGATCCTTGGCAATGTTATGTTACTGCTTTCACTTAAGAACTTACAAAGGCTTCCTATCAGCTACCTAAGTAGCTCACTTTCCTTTTTTAAAAAGTCCTGTTTACTTTGATCCCACTCTGTTTTTCCCTAGTACTTTTGAAAAGCTTTTCTCATTCTACACAGAGGCCATGCTCACCCCACTTCAGTGCTGTGAAGTTTAAATAACATAAGTTTTGAAGTCAGAAAGGACTGTCTCTGAATTCCAGATCCATCACTTGCTCTGTGGCTTTTGTAAGTCACCTGGCTTCTTTCAGCTTTAGTTTATCATAAAATGAAGATGATGGCGATGGAGAAGGCGGGGGGAGGAAAAGGAGAGGATGGGGGGGTGAGGGTTAATAAGTATCATCTGAATGTCCGCAGGGTGGTGTCCGATACTGAGTCCTGTCACCTTTCTTCTACATGGATCTTCTTTTCTCTGTCAGGACCATACTATTCAGTGCACAGTTGCTTTTGAATTGTTTCATGTGTTTTCATTTCGTCTTTACTACTAGATTGTTACAGAATCGTGGAGCCTGCAGGCAGGGGCCAAGAGGTTTAGACCCTTACCTGTAGTGCTTGCCTATAAAATGAGAGAGTTGAACCAAATAACCCTTTTAGCTACAAACGCTATTCTTTCAATAAATGCCTTTTGCATCCCCGAGGAGTCCGGCACAGCCTGACACATGGATAGTTAGCATCTTTGTTAACCGAGACTAAAATCTCTTCATAATTTCTCCATTTGCAGTAGTCATACACGACATAATAGTATTTTATTAGGAGCAACTAGGATAATGTATATGAAGGTAATTTTAAAATTGTAAATTATGAAGTTGTAATTATGTGTGTGTATATATAACCACGATTATATGTGTACTATATATGTGTATGCATGAATATATATTCCAGAAGCCTTTGAGGAAGCCAGAGAGAGGTTGGGGGACACCGTTAGGGAGGCTCGCTCTTCTAGAATAAGCCAAACACAGGCTGTGAGGTTCCTGGGACCAGCGTACAGGTAGGGAGGTGGAAGCTGCAGACCGGCCGTGGCGAACACCCACCCACATGCGCACACACAGGGTGTCCCCAAAATGCACACGCACTTTGAATGATTATAAAGTGAGGGTCTATTAACATACAGTTCATTTTCAAAATTTAAAAGAATCTACAGAAATGAATAATTCTTTTTGTCAATGCCTGTTTTCAAACTGATGACTGTTCTGGTCCAGGCCCTGCTGATAACACGAAGCAGTAGAATCGCAAACACCAAGAATCATTTTGTTTGGTATTTGTGCGCCCTCAACCGCTCAATGTGTCAACTATTGCGGGTTTTGTACCATAAACTTTATCTTTTATGTGTCCCCATAAAAAAAGTCTCATGGCACTTTCGGATAAATTTTCTTTGTTCAAAGCTTAGTCTGGCTTCACCCATTATTTCAAATCAGTTAATCCTAAAAAGGAGTGAAAATTGAGTTATCAGCTGTGAAAGTGTATGTGTGTGTGTGTATATATATATATATATATATATATACACACACACACACACATATACACATATATGTAATATTATGTAGTAGTGATAGGAAGAGCAGTAATAGGACCATCCATGGTTTGAGGCCATTCTAATTTACTCACTAACGTAGGGGTGGGTTTATGTGACCCCAGGCCTAACTTATGCTTATCCAGGGTGATTCCCTGATAGCAGAGAGGTCGCATGTCTTGGGAAATTATTAGTTTTTGCCTGGGTTTGGGAAGAGAGAACGGGATGAATAGGCAGAGCACAGAGAATTTTTAGGGCAGTAAAAATACTGTGTGATACTATAATGATGGAAACATGCCATTATACATCTGTTGAAGCCCATAGAATATACGTCAAAAGTGAACCCTAATACATTTTACAGTTTGAGTGATTATAATGTGTCAATGTAGGTTCATCAGTTGTAACGAATGTACCACTCTGGTGGGTTGTTGATAATGGGGGAGGCTATGCATATGGGGGGGTGGGAGGCATATGGAAAATCTCTGTACCTTCCTCTTATTTTGCTGTGAACCTAAAACTGCTCTAAAAAAAAATTCTCTTTAAAAAAAAAAAAAAGATTCAGTTCAGGCATCATTTTCTCTTAGAAGCCTTTTCCGACCACCCACCTCTAGGTTGGGCTAAAAACTCCCCCTTTCTTTTCTCAGAGTGCTGTGTTCAATGCTCTCCTCTATCATTACACATTGCGTTGGAATTGTTTTGGTGTCTGTACCCATCACTAGGTTGTGGGTTCCTTGAGGAAAGGAATGTTACCTTACTCATCTCCCCTTCCCCCCAATGATTTAGCAGAGTGCTCAGCACAGAGTAATAACTCAGTAAATATCTTCTGAAATAAGAAGACATTTAAGGGGCCTAAGTTCACTCTGCCAATTACTTGGACATTGCCTTTAGAATAAAACACATGAGAAAATGCAACAAGCCGTCTGCCAGAATTAAGTTGGACTGTGCCAGGCTATCTCCTGAGTTCCAACGTCCCACTGCATTGCCAGTCTTTTAGGGTTCCTGTTGCTGGTTTCTGTTTTTGACTATGATTCCAACATCTGCTCCCTTTAGCTTTCCTGGTCTTCTTTCTTGAAACCTGAAAGTTGACCTTGACTTTATTCATTCATCAAACATTTACTCAAAAATATTTATTATGCCAGGCACTTCCTGGCACTGTGGTTATAAAGGAGACAAGTTCCCTGTTTTAGAAGGATTCATATTTAGACAGGGAAATGGACATGTAAACAAACGGTTACAAGAGACACTGCAATGGAAATATCTACGGACTCTTGGCATTTGGAATTCAGGGTTTTATCTTGAGAAAGACACTGAAAACCCATGATATTAGGATTTGTCATTTTAGTGGGATGGACATTAGAATGAGACTACCTTTAAGGTTGGTGGGAATGAGAGTAAAGCCCTTAGTCAGTGAGGCCTGATGCCTAGACAAAGTGTGTATTTTGGTCTGGCATTGGGGTTCTTTACTTTTCCTCAAACACACTGTTATACTCATTACAGATAGCAAGTGACTTCTTAAATTTTCAGGTATATTTCATCAGAAAATTATATGCTATTGTGGGGTTCTCAAAAATAGTGAATTCTCAAAGACTTCAAGAAAATGTTCTTATGAATGTGAAGGATATGTTACATACACTTAAGGATAAATTTCTCAAATATATAGCCTGTACAATGAAAGCTACAAAATATTGCTGAGAGAAATTAAAGAAGATCTAAAATAATGTTACAGTAAACAATATTCATAAGTCAGAAGACTCAATGTTGTTGAGATGTCAGTTCTTCCCAAACTGATTTATTGATTCAATGCATCCCAATCAAAATGTTAAAAGGCCTGTTGTAGAAATTGACAAGTTCATTCACATATTGTATGGAAATGCAAAGGACCTAGAATAGTCAAAATAATTTTGAAAAAGAAGAAAGCTAAAGAACTTATACTATCTGATTTCAAGAGTAATTATTTAGTTACAGTAATTAAGACAATTCAATATAGGTGTAAAGATAGAGGTCAATGGAACAGAATATGGAGACTGAAATTGACCCATACCTATATAGTCAATTGTATTTCAACAAATGGGCCAACGTAATTCAATGGAGAAAAGAAAAATCTTTTCAACAAATAGTGCTTGAACAACTGGACATTCATTCGCAAAAGCATTAACTTTGTCCTTTACTTCACACCGGACACAAAAGTTACCCTAAAAGGGATTACTAACTGAAACGTGAAAGTTAAAGTTATAAAACTTCTAAAAGAAAATATAGAAGAAATTCATTGTAACTAATAGTAGGCAAAGATTTCTTATATAGGACACAAAAATCACAAACCATAAATTTATAAAAAGATAAGTTGTAGTTTAGCAAAATTAAAAACTTCTGTTCTTCAAAAGATACTGTAAATGAAATAAAAATACAAACCACAGATTGGAAGGAAAATGTTTGAAATATATAAATTTGCAAGGAACTTTTATTCAGACTATAAAAGAACTTTACAATTCAACAATAGGAAGAAAACAACCTAGTATATTATTTATGGGCAAAATTGTTGAACAGGCACTTTGTAAAAGAAGATACATAAATGGCCAGAAAGAACATGAAAAGATGCTTAATAGTATTAATCGTCATGAAAATGCAAATTAAACCCACCAGGAGATATCACTATATACCTACCAGAAGAGCGACAATGAAAGAGACCCACAATTCTGTGTTATTGAGAATGCAGAGCAGCTGGAACTCTAACACACTGCTGGTGGGGGTGTAAAATGATAAATCATTTTGGAAAACAGCTGGACAGTTTATTATAATACTCAACATACCCTTGTCATATGATTCAGCAATTCCATTCCCAGATATTTACCCAAGAAAAATGAAAACACATGTCCACACAAAGGTTTCTGCATGAACTTTCACCTTAGTTTTATTCATAAGCAAAACTAGAAACAACCCAAAGGTCCATTAATAGTTGACTAGATAAACAAGTCCAGTCCACAGACATGTGGAATATCTTTATAATTGAATACCACTTGGCGATAAACAGGAATGAACTACTGATACAACAACACGGAGGAATGTCAAAAATATTATGTTAAACAGAAGAAGCCAGGAACAAGAGAGTACCTACCATCTGATTCCATTTATATGAAATTAGAAAAAGCAAACTAAAGTGGCAGAAAGCAGGTCAATGTTTAGTCATGTCAAAATGACTTAGGAGCCAACCTGAATGGGGGCTCACTAATCAAAGATGGGACAGTCTGGTTATCAATAAACTTAACAATCCCAATGGAATGAAACTCATGGAGTGTATTTCAATCCATGAGTTTGTAAAGATGCTAAAGCACACACACGTGCGGTTAACAAAATGGTAAGTAAACAATTGTCAGTTGTGGAAACAAAAATGTTATGTTTTTTACTATATTTCTAACACTATTTCGGCCTAACCCCCAAAATATTAAAATTGAGAAACTAAATATTTATTGAATATATAGCCATTGAATGAAAGGAATTGAGGCAAATGAAAATGTGTTAATTTGTAAGGATGCAAGTGAAAACTTTTTGTTTAAACATTTCTTAATGTTTTAGCAATAAACAAAACTTTGAAGCTCTTTTTCTGTAAACCATCTGACCTTGAGTTCTACTCACAGAAATTTCCTGAATTCACACTGTGTGTTATTTCTCAGTTCACATAGCGTTTCTTCCCTCTTTTCACGGCTGAAATGCCAGGTCCTCTGAAATCTCCATTTTATTAATGTAAGCAATGATGTACCACGTAGTCTCCTAATCCTAGGCTGCCTGGGTAGGGTTTTGACACTTATCATTCCCAAAGTGCAAGGATTACTCTGGCCCATTTGAGGAGCCCGTCAGTCCACAGGCATTCGGTCAGGGCTTGTATATTTTTCTTCCTTTAGGTTGTCATTTAGTCCCAAGGGAAACCAGACTAAAGATCTGGGTGGATTCACAAAACCTATCATCATTAATGGGAAAACAACTTGAAGGGCAGGCTCTCCCAGTAAGTTTCAGCCAACGTGCCTCAGTCAGAAAGCAGTGTCTTTTTACCTTTGGCCAACTCTGACTGCACGGAAATTAGACTCTGAGCGGGCGGGGGGCGGCAGTGAGGAGAGTTAGCGTGTGCCATCAGAATTAAGCTCCTGCCTGTAACGGAGGGGAGGGTGGAAATTTAGAACTAGAAAGGACCTTAGCAATGATCGAGTCCATCGTTTCGTTGTTGTTAATCCTCACTGGAGGATATTTTTTCCACCGATTTTTGGGAGGCAGGGAGGGAGGGAGAGAGGGAAGCATCCATGTGAGATGCATTGATGGGTTGCCTACTGCAGGAGCCCCGCCCAGGCCAGGGACCAAACCCGCAACCCAGGTAAACCATCTGACTTTTGAGATTCTGCCAAAACACTAAAAACTGCCTAAGCCATAAAGGTATTTAAATATTTGCAGAGGCTAGTTTAACTAGGCTTAGTGTTTCCTAGGGGCACGCCTCCCTTATTTATGCTACTCAATTAAAAAGTTGAAAAAGCCCAGCCGGCGTGGCTCAGTGGTTGAGCGTGGACCTATGAACCAGAGGTCACAGTTTGATTCCGGGCCAGGGCTGGGGGTGTGCAGGAGGCAGCTGGCCAATGACTCTCACCATTGATGTTTCTATCTCTTTCTCCCTCTCTCTGAAATCAATAAACATATTTTTTTAAAAGTTGAAAAAAACAAAAAGGTGTAGAGGCCATGGGTTCCACAGAGGCACACGTTCTAATCTCGATCATTTCACTCCTCACTCAGCATTTAATGAGTGTCTACTATGGATCAGGCACCATGCCGGCTACTAGGAATCCACGGGAGGGACAAGGTCCCTGCCAGCCCAGAACTTACAAGGGAGGAGAGTATGTTAAAGTAGTGATTACATTGACGTGTTGAGTATTAAAATTGGGGAAATGCCAGGTTCTATAGATGTACCCCTGGAGAGTAATCCAAGCTGTTTCTCTTCTGTTATAAATATATGACTGGGCTGCCCCTATATACCATGATTTGAGTTCCCCAAACAGGAACTCTTTTCAATAAAACACTTAAAAAACCAAACATTTCCTGAGCGCCTCCTGGTATGCCATACATGGTGCGAACTTCTGCAAGAGAACCCCAAGGGAAACCAGCAATGTAAAAATAATTTTACACGAGGACAAAATTATTTGGGATTATATATGACTGATAAATTGAGTACCACTTGACAGGGACAGGTGACCTGAAAAATAATTTGATATATCTTGAAACTTCAGACTCCCAGGTTTTTATAGTGTTCTGAACAGGTAAGCAAAATCTAACCCCGATCTTTTTTTTTTTAACGTTTCATTAGATTGATTGGGGTGACAACGGTTACCATGAACACACAGGTTTCAGGTGTGGGTTTCTGTGTGACAGGATCTGTATGTTCGCCCAAAGTGGAACCTTCTCCCGCCGCCAGGGTGAGGCCCGGTCCCGCGCCCGCCCGCCCCGCCCCCACAGCCCCCCCCGCGCCCGCCCCGCCCCCGCAGCCCCCCCCGCGCCCGCCCCGCCCCCGCAGCCACCGCGGCCGCCCGCGCCCCTGCGTTTCAGTTTACATCCCGCAGATGCGTGCCATCATGCGGTCCTTAGGGTCTTCTGACCTATTTCACTTAGTAATGTCCTCCAGGTCCCCCCACGTTGTGGGAATGGCAGGGCTCCCCCCTTCCCGCGGTGAGCGGCGTCCGCCTGTCCGCCCCACCTTCCTCAGCCTCAGGAGCAGGGCGCTGCTCTGTGAATGGCGACGAGCTTCCCTGGCGTGTCCCCGGGAGGGCGGCCGGGCGCACGGCGGCTCTGCTCCCGTTTCCCGGAGGACCCGCCGCCTGCCCCCGCAGCGGCTGCGCCCGCCCCGCTCCCGCCAGCGGCCAGGGCCCCTCCTCCCCGCGCCCCGTCACCGCCCGGCTGACACCCGCCACCCCCCGGCCCCGCGCCCCGTCACCGCCCGGCTGACACCCGCCACCCCCCGGCCCCGCGCCCCGTCACCGCCGCCCGGCTGACACCGGCCACCCCCCGGCCCCGCGCCCCGTCACCGCCCGGCTGACACCCGCCACCCCCCGGCCCCGCGCCCCGTCACCGCCCGGCTGACACCGGCCACCCCCCGGCCCCGCGCCCCGTCACCGCCCGGCTGACACCGGCCACCCCACGGCCCCGCGCCCCGTCACCGCCGCCCGGCTGACACCCGCCACCCCCACACGCCTTTTCCCGCAGCTGCTGGCTGTCGCCGTCCTCCCGCAGAGGGGACCGTCCAGGCCCCGCGCCGTACGACCGGCTGTCCCCCGTCACCTCAGGGCCTGGCCTCCGGCGCAGGCACGCGCCCCCCGCCCCCCCAGGGCAGCTCGGGGCGCTGCCCCGCCGACCGTCCTCACAGCCCCCTCTGCCCTCCGCAGATCCCGCGTCTACACAGCACGCGGCACATTAGTCCCAGTACCGACTCCGTGAATGTGTCCGCCCCTGAACTCGTTAAGGACGAGGCTGGGCCGCCACTCCCCTGGGCTACCGCCTTCAGAGGCAGTCCCCCCCAAATCCGTACATTCATCACGGAGACACCCCGCTCGTGGGTGTTCGGGACTGCCCCATTAGCCGGGGAGCTCACCTCCCTGCCCCGTGCAGCACCCCGGTTCACTCCCCGGGTGGCGCCGGGAGCCGGGGGCGGCGGGGAGGGAATGGCGTCCGCGCGAGGCCACGGCGGCGTCCCGCGCGCCCTCGCCACGCGGCGGGGACGTGAACGCAGGCCTGAGGGGTGCAGCTGAAGGAAAGACAGACCCCAAAGTCGCGCGGTCTACAAGCAAAGGGGGCAGGGCACAGAACAAAGCGGCGGCCGCGCGGGGCGTGGCGGGCACCGCGGGGAGCGCCCGCAGAGCGGAAGAGCGGGCACCCGGAGCCACCCCGAGGCCGGCGGGATGGGGCGGGACTTCCGGAGGCCTTCTGCCTGAGTGGCAGGGGAACCGGAAGTGGGGGCGCTGCCGCTGGTGCTCGGCCGACGAGGAACGCGCCGGAGTGGGGCCGCCGGGACTGAGCGAGCGACAGACGCGCCACCCGCCGCCGCCGCAGCCGCTTGGGCCTGCAGGGACCCTCTGCCTGAGTGAGTGCACCCAGGGTCGCCGGGGCCTGTGGCTTAGAGGCGGGGGTCCGAGGCTGCGGTTTGTTATTGTGAGAAGCCCGCGGCCTCCCCTCCCCCACCCGGCCCCTCCCCCCGCCGCCCTCGGGGGCCGTGCGCGCGCCCCGCTCTGCCCGGCGCCGGCCCCCCGCCGCCCTCGGGGTCCCCGGACCTCGGAGTCGCCCCCAGCGCCCCACCCCCAAGCTTGTCGGGGCCCCGCCGCCGGCCCTTCCCGGCCTTGCGGGTGGAGGCGCCCCGGGCCCGAGGCCGCCTCCCGCCTCCCTCGGGCGGCCGCCGCCTCGAGCACCATTAGTGGCGGTTCTCCTGCCTCCAGCCTTAGCGGTTGCCTCTTCCCTGCGCCTCCGAGCTGCACCTCTGACCCTCCTCTCCCCGCCCTCTGGTCAGAGAGGCCTTTAACGCGGGCCCAAACCAGTTAGTTACTCGGTGTTTTTTTGACTGGGCACCTTTTCCTCTCTCTTTTGTTGAAAATGGTCAGCTCTTTAGAAACTTCAGCATTTCCTCCTCTTATATATTTTTTAAATGCATGGACCGTTAGGACTCAAAAGGGATTATTTCTTAGAGGGCTCTCCAGTCCGGCACCTCATTTTAGAGATGGGGCCCAGCGAGGTAGATTTGCCCAAGGTCAGCCAGCTGCTTAAACCGACCAGTGGGCAGGTGTTTTTAGGTGCTTTCACCCGGTCCCTGCCCATGAAGCAGATTAGGACCTTCTGGTCTGCAGGTTTGTGATACCCCCGTTGAGTGGTAACTCACTGTTCTGCTCTCTCTAGCTCCCGCCATCCTATAGTTTACACATAAACCTAAAGAAAACCAAACACTTGACATTTGGCCTCTTTTTAGAACTTACCCATGGAGAAAGGGAAGACCACCTGGACCCCACCCGAGGGCCTCGTTTTGTACAACTTTAAACTGGGGGAGGAGACGGGAAGGTGTGGAGAAAGGGAGAAAATACAGAGGAGTATCTCCCCTGCACCTTTGAGTAGCCTTTGCCTTGGAAATGCCTGTCTTTAGATTCTTCTGGGCACGTTGTTCTGATACAAAGGTTGCCTCCTTGTGGGGGAGCAGGAGAGGACTAGGAAATCACTGTGCTTTAATTTGTTGGTGTGGACATTTGATGATAAATTATGGATGTGCTGCAACCCAGGGACCCACCCACCAGCCGCTGAGGCTGGGTATTGGAGATGAGGCCCGCCTACCCCTTCCGAATAACCCTGCCAACTCACTGCCTCTGAAACAAAATGAAGAGTCCGAGGTCAGAGTGGAAACATTCTGAATCTTTTCATTCTTGGTGCAACTTTCCCCCTCCATCTGTTTCCTGGTTTCCTGGTTAGGGAACATCAGCCCAGCTTGAGAATTTGTAATTCTTTGTTGGAACTGGTTTATGATTAGACCCACTACAGGGAGCTGGTATAAGCATCTGGAAATTCTGGTGTTCCGCTGTCATAGTCCAAGTTAAGCAGAGAGGATAGACAAATGAGAGAAAATTGGGAAATGCTCTCTGTGCAAGTCTTTTCCTCATCTCCCTATTAAACTCATTTTCATGAACAGTAAAGCTTCCCTGGAAGAGTCTTTCCTGGTGAGTTAACAAAACTTGTGTTCTTTGGGCCTTTATCTCTGTTAGGCTGGGTTTTTCTAACTGAACCTGGTGTTTGTGATCTCAGAAGTTAATGCTGCACAGGAGAGATTATTATGAATCCTTAAGGTGAGATGGGAGTCAGATCCTTCCCTCTTGGTACTTTTTTGATGTGTTGTTGATTATAGCTTGACCATTTGTGAATACCACTGTGTTACAGTATTGCACTCTACCTGAGTGAGAAGCCTAAAAGCACTCAGATTTTTGTGTCCTACCACAGACTGTTCCCTGGATAGTTCTTCATTCATTCTTCATTTTTATTGTAAAGAAGACAACAGTTTATTTTATCTAACTCCCATGTTATTTGAATCTTCTAAGTGCATAGTCCCTTAGGTTGTACATTTCCATCCTGGTTCTTAAAAAGGAGATTGCACAGGTTTGTGGCTGTTTTTCTTTACCTGCTATTTTAAAATGTTACCAAGCCATAGGCACCTGTAAAGATGAAAGCTACTTTGTATTATAAGAGTTTTGACTTGTCAAAATAATACAAAATTCAGGGGTTTGAAGGCACAGAAAAACAAGTTTTTGCTTAGATACTTTTCCCTTGTAGAGGAAGGGGGGACCTTGTACTCATAGTTTTTTTTAAAAAGACTAGCTAATTGGGTATATTATGTGATCTCCTAGTTCTACCTGCCTGGTAGCCTCAAATAAGTGACATTTTGTTCCTTAGTTTCTCTGTTCATAATAGCTTTTTATTTTGCCCATGAGAAAATGTAGGACCAAGATGAAACTATTTTGCTGAGGGTATTAGAATGCCATTAAACTGAGATAGTAGTAATAGAAGATATAAGTAAACTGGTTTAGTAAATTAGAACTTGTCATTGTTCCATATACTCTTTTATAATGTCCTTTGCTCAAGTGTAATAGGCCTTGGAAGTATATTACCCAGAGTTTAAATCCCAGCTCTGCCTATCATGGAGTTCCCTAAAACTGAGGTTTAGTTTTACTTAAGTAACAAAGCTCCTAGTACAGTATCTTGTAAATGGTAAGGTCTTAATAAATCTTAGTTGCAGTTATTATTTTAGATTAGCTGTTTACCTGTTGGGGGAACTCTGAAAATCCATGCCTGTAAAATGAATCATCTTACAGTTTATATAGATCATTGGTCTTGAAAGTAGAGTATATGCACCCCCTGGCATGCATAAGATGATACATTGTAATACAGGAGAAAATTTAGAACTTTTTTCATTTATTTGTTATGTATAAAAGGAAAAAAATAAGCCTTACTAACATATGTATTGTATGTTATAATATATAGATTAATAGTGTAATTAACAATACAGTATACAGATTAACAGTAATTCACATATTTAATTTATAACTAAATACATATATTGGGGTGCGTTTTTAAAAGCTTCTAAAACAAAAATATTTGTACCCCACTAATCTGGACTGATCTGGACTCGTATGCTTTAGTTCACTTTATGCTTTCCTATTAGTTGTTTGCCTAGCCTCTCTTTCAATCTCTGTCAAGGAATCTACCTTGAGAGACAGGCAATGTCGTTTTGTGGTCATATTTGCTGCAAATTTGACTCACTCTCTGTTCTATCCATGGCCCTATCTTCGTCTTTGGAGACATGCAGAATAAGCCTAATATCCCTTCCTAGTAATCTTTGAATACTTTGACAGCTGTCTATGTCCTTGTCTTCCTCTTCCCCAGCCAGTTTTTCTGTAGCTATCCAGTTTATACATACCCTTTTTTTTTTTTTTTTAACTATTCTAATATGACAGATTTTCAAATTCCTTACGCATTTTTCAACAAGATCTGAACATGGCATACCAAGAACTGAAGCCAGCTTAAGGGCTTGCCTGCATTTTGTCTTTAAGTGGTGAGGGATGTATTTGAATGCATCGTATTACGAAGGTTGCTCTTATTGACAGTTTGTCACCCTTGCTCTTTAGACAATCCCCAGTAAAAACAGTTTCAATTATATAATACAGGGACAGACCCTTTTTCTCCCTCAGTAGTGCTCTCTCAGTTACACTCTCAGTTAACTGTGGATGTTAACTTTTGCCTCAAAATACCTAACATGTTAAGTGTTCCCCCAGGTAGGAAATAAATAGAGCAAACTAATGAAAGGGTTGTGTTTCTTAAATCTATTTTAAAAATTAGGAAATAAATTTTTTCAATTAGTGAGTGGAAAATGGAGCTCTTTGTTGTTATATTTCTTTACATTATATGTCTAATTTTGAAATCCATGATGGGAAATGTTAGTTGTCCTTTGTCTTAAGTCCAATAGAGCTTTTGATCAGCAGGAAAGAAAGGTACTTTTAAAATTAAAACTATTATTAAACATTATGTCATATTTAACCTGAATACCCAGACTTAAATCTAGAATTGAACTTAGACCCAAAGAACATATAGGTGTTTTATGGGTTTAAAAACAAAAGCAAAAACCCAAGATTAAACTATTCTATACAGCTGTTTGTTTTAATCCCTTTAATCATTTTTCTTTTTCTTTCATGCATCTTTTAATTTTTCCATACCTTTTTTAGACAGTGAAACACCCCAGTCAGATATCATACGTAGTCTAATTGGAGCTATGCAAATTCATCTTGCAGTTCTTCCTAATTCTTGTATTTTTACATTGATGTTTTTAGCTCTGTGTAGTATTTACATAATGTCTTTTGAATGAAATGGTTAGATATAAGGTCCCCTTTAGGCACTCACTATGAATTCTTTTGTGATCAGTAAGCCAGATGTGACATTAATGGGGTCAGACATACCTAATTTCTATCACTCGCTGTGCAAATTACCTATATTGTCTGACCCTCGCTTTCCTCACTTTGCAGCACTTTTGTGAGGATTGTATACCTAACACATGTCATTCTTCATAGATAGCTGTTATTTTTTGGTAGTTTCAAATTTTAATGATCTAAAGAAATATATACACAGGGTGCGGATGGTATTTTACATCTTTGGTCAGATATGGGCTTAAACCTGAGCCTAATTTTTTTAGACCTAGTATCATTTAGAACTGAGTTAATTTGTTTATATAATTAGTGGTAAAACTCAGTCTTCTTTCCAAGAAAGTTTAGCTGTATTTGAGAATGGCAAAGGACGGAAAAAGATATGCGTATGGCCTCCTTTTTTTATAGCCACAAAACCCTAGATTTGGGATTTCTATTTTTTTCTGAATTTGACTTATTCTTCTCTACTATAAGATGCCATATTTGGTTTCATCGTTAATAAAATTTTCTTAGTGGAGTCCTGTCATAAGTAAAAATATCTAGTAAATGTTTGTCAAAACCAGGGCCAAAGCCTATGGTCAATTTTATTGTAACATAGTACAGTTATTTATGGGATGCTTGTAACCAGTGGATTAATTCTCAGTGTGTAACTAGCAGCCTAAAAGGCTCTAATGTAGATTTCATTGAATTATAAGTGTCCAATTCCTTGTGTCCTTTGGTAGTAACAATATTATGTAATCATGAAAAATTAATATAGGTGTAAAGTGTATACTTGGAACAGACTTTTTAAATGTAATGCACTGTTCCTAAATAGTATCCAAACCTGCCTGGAAGTTTAGTGATGCTTGATATTTATGGGACTTAATCAGTTGTGTCCTGGAATTCATCTCTACTGAAGATAAAGTCCAGTTGTTTCTACACAAAACCACAACAAAACGTAAGTAATTATTTTAAACCTGATGTTTAGTACTTAAGTAAGTGGTAACAAATAAACATTCCTGTTAATGAATGAAACATGACATAGACATTTTTTTCCTCAGGTGTAGAATGAGCCAAGGAGACTCAAACCCAGCAGCCATTCCACATGCAGCAGAAGATATTCAAGGAGATGACAGGTGGATGTCTCAGGTAAAAGGAAGTATACGTGTATTATTCACATGAGATGAGCCTCTTGCATTTTGGGGAGTCTTTTGACCAAAGCTGCAAAGGGTGTTTTTAATGGTCAACAAGAATTTATTACTATAAATAAAAGTCTAACATTAGAAATCTCAGGCCTAATCACTATCTGCTGTTGGAACTGAGGACTATTTTGAAAGCATGATAATTGCCCTCTGTTAATTTTAGGACATAACAGTGTTTCTACAGTATTCTTTTAGTAAGCTTTTAAAAATTTTGAAGTAATTTCAAAATTTTACAAATATTACAAAAATTTTACAAAGAACTCCCTATGTCTTTCATCTAGACTTGCCAGTTGACATTTTGCCACACCTACCTAATGTGTCTATATCTATTTGTATATATGTCCAAAATACTGTTTTTTCTAAACCAACTTGCAGTCACCATGCCCCTTCACCCCTAAGTATTTTAGTGTTTTCTAAGAACAATGACATCTTCTTACATAACTACAATATGTAGTTAAAATCAGGAAACTTAGCATTGCTGTTCTACTGTTACCAATCTCAAAACTGTATTCAGACTTCTCCAGTTGTCCCAATAATGTTCTTCATGTCAGTCTTCTTCCCAGTCTTGAATCACACGTTGCATTTCTTTGTCATATCTCTTTGTTCTTCTTTAATTTGAAATTTTTCTTAGGTTTGTTTTTCGTTGCATTTACAGTTTGGAGTAGTATAAGCCATTCACTTGGTGGAGTCCCTGTCTTGAGTTTATCTTTTTCCTCATGATAAAGATTTAGAAGGTGCATTTTTGTCAGGAGTGCCATTGGTGTCCTCATTGCATCACGTGGAAGGCACGGGATGTTGGTTTGTTTCATTGGTGACACAGTAAGTCCTCACTTCTTGTCAGTAGGTTCTGTGACTTTTAGCAGAAGGGTGTGTAATAAAAGCAATTTTACTGTAGGCTAATTGATACAAACAAGAGTTAAGTTTCTACACTATCATCAACATAACAAGACAATGTTGAGCGAAATGACATCATTCTAGGAGTGGTTAAGATGGTGTTGGCCTAAACCAATTCTTATATTTTAATGGGTTTATAGTATGAACCCATGAGTTCTTGTTTTATTTAGTGAGTTATAAGCCATTGTAATTTTGAAGCTCAGATTGTCCTAGGTTTAGCAAGTGGGAATCCTGTAAGCTGGCCCCTTTGTCTTCTCCATGTGTCTCACTCTTTTTTTTTAGCACTTTATTTTCTTTGATAGTTTTAGCTTCCTTTTAATAAACTTATCAACAGTAACTGTATTTAACTTTGATCTGTTTCTGACCATATTACCTCTTTGAAATAACAAGTCTCTATGATTTTAAGTTCCCAGAGTTTTATCTTCTAGTATTTAGTGATTCTGTTTATAGTCTTTATAGCTGTGTAATATCCTCTTCTGGTTTTGTCTTCCCAGGCTTAAAAGTCAGTCTGTCAGCCAGCTTATTCTGAGTGGTAGTTAGGTTTTTCCCAGCTGTTCTCGTATGATCAACTACTTGGCTATTCTTACTTAATCTTCTTCATTTGCTTGTATCTTTATAAAAATATTATGAAATATTTTGAGCATTAGTGTATTTGCCACACACTCTAAAAAAAAAAGTAAAACATTGCTAATAGAATTGCTGTTCCCTATATACCCCTCACCAGTCAAATTTCTTTCTCTTTCCTGCCTCTCTGCCCCCAAACCAGCATCCTAAATTTGGTTTTATTTTTTTCATGTATTTACATACTACTTACGTGTAATCTCTTTTTGTGATGAGCACATTATAGTGTATGCAGTTGTCAGATTATAATATTGTACACCTGGAATTTATATACTGTTACTAACCAATGTTACCTCAATAAAAATTTTTTTAAAAATAACATATAGCATTTCTTGCATGTTTTAAAACTTTATGTAAATAGTATCTTTCTGAATGTAGTTTCTATAGTATATCATGCATGTTAAAAGTTTAGCTATAGTTTATGTTCTCTCTTTAAATAGTATTCCATTGCTGTGTATGAAAATACCAGAGTGGATGTGTCCATTTTTTCGTTGATGGACATTTAGGTCATTTATAACTTAAATAAAAGTAGTAACTAAAAATAGATCCTTTTTTTCTGTCATAAATTAGGAGGCTTTAAATAATTAGCAGTGACTGGAAAAAATTAGGGATGAAAAAACAAGTGAATTTTTAAAAAAATTTATCTTTGTGGAAATAGATGTGAATATTAAAAAAAATTTTTAACATGTAATATGGAAGGACTAACTCTACTAAATATTAAAATATATACACAGAACTTGGTTTTTAAATATAGTTCTCCAGTGGAAGAAACCGGGCTCCTTGGAGAAATGATTGATTCTACAACTAGAACAAAGAAAATAAAAGATGACCCTGGAACATCTTGTAATGCAAGAAAGCAAGGAAGCGCTCAAAAACCGGAAGGGAAAAAACGGAAGGGATGTATCCTCAGTGCATCAGTAGAAGATGTGGTTCTAGTTTGTCTCCTTGATGATACTAACTTGGACTATTTGGAGCCAGTTTGATAAGAGCACCCAAATTGGAAAATTTGAGCAACATAATAAATGATGATACTGATTTATAACTCAAAAAATAAAATAAATATTCACGAATCCCATTCTGCTCTAAGTAAATGATTGGGTGAATAAGTAACTAGGGGGGGGTGGGACCACAGAATAAGGGAAAAGAAAATTATGATTAGAACACCAAAGTAGTAATTACTGTAGGTGAGCTCCATTGATGAATACTGGAATTAGTGGGCACTTCAAGGAGGAACAGTATATTTGCCTCAAAAGTATTTCCCTGTGAATTACTTTGGTGGTTTTAATGTACGGTCGCGTATCTCTCAATACTCTTCTCTCCAGCGGGTCGGAGCTTGATTCTCACCCACCTTTAATGTGGGCTGGACTTAGTGCCTCGTTTCCAACAAGTAAAGTATATAAAGAAAAATAACTTCATAGTGGAGAACCGTAGCAAACACCACCTTAACCAAGTGATTGATGTTAGCATCACCAGTAAAAGTCGTATCGGTATCGTGTGCCCCCTGATAAAACAGGCACATCACCTCTAGTCGTCTTCCAGAAGAATCCATAACCTCATTCTGTTCATGAGAAAACATCAGACAAACTCACATTGAGGGACATTCTCCAGAAGCGCCTGACTATAACATACCAAGGTCATGAAAGACAAGGGAAGACCAAGAAACTGTCCCATTTTGGAAGAGACTCAGGAGACATGTAGACTAAATGCAACATGATATCCTGGACTGGCTCTGGGAACAGAAAAAGGACATTAGTGGAAAAATTGGTGAGATTCGAATAAACTATTTTAGTTTATGGTATTTACCAATGTTAATTTTTTTAGTTTCTTTTAAATATATCTCTATTGATTTCAGAGAGAGGAAGGAGGAGAGAGAAACATCAGTGATGAGAGTCATTGATCGGCTGCCTCCTGGATGCCTCACACTGGAGATCGAGCCCACAATCCAGACATGTGCCCTGAGCGGGAATCGAACCGAAACCTCCTGGGATCCTAGGTCGATGCTGAACCACTGAGCCTCGCCCAGCAGGGCTAATTTTTTAGTTTTGACGAATGTGCAGTGCTTATTTATGTAAGATGTTCAAAGAAGCTGACTGAAGGATATATTATTTTGAAAAACATTAAAAAAAATAATCATGGTTAAACCAGATATTCAAGTTATAATCAATACTACCCTTGAAGTATTGCCAAAATGTCAAACCCTAGTGTAGACTTAACTACCACATAGCAGGAAGCACCTGGAACAGATGATCAAGTTTACCACCACCTCAAGAATGTAAACAATGCAATCCAAACTGTAGGTCAAACAATCACATTCCTTAAAAATAAGTTTGGGAGATGGTGACAAGGGAAGGAGAAGCTGTAGATTAAAAGGGATTTAAGAGACAGATTGTTTGGGTTCTTGTGTTTTGTTTTTATTCTCACCAGAGGATATTTTTCCCATTGCCTTTTGGGGGGGGGGAACGGGGGAGAGACATCAGTTAGTTGCCTCTTGCACTCGCCTGGACTGGGGCCGGGGTTCAAGCCTGCAATGTTGAGAACGGAGGGTTATACGTGTTTTGTTTGATCTCTGATATTTTTCCAAACTTACTGCAATTACTTTTAGAACCTTTACAACAGCAGAGCCCAAATTCCACGACATGCTGAAAACACTATTTTATTGGTATTGAAAGGTAGTTGGTACTATATAGAGTGCATGCAATGGAGAGTTGACGTGATGTGAAAATGCACCTACTCACTAGCTCAAGTTTTATTCCTGCTCATCTTATCCCTTCAGTTTAAAATACTTATTGAAACAATAGTAATTAAAAATATATATATTTACACAAGAAATGGATGTGAGAGAAAAGAAAAAGCTATCCCAAATCCTGTCACCCTAAGGACCTGTTTTAATAAATTGTCAAATTATTTCTAGAAGTATTTTTGTATTTTCACCTTTAGCAAATGAATGTTTCACCACAGTGTCATCTGCTGCTGGTATTAGCAGTAGGTATACTTAATACTTAACGCTACCTTAGTTCCTAGGGGAGCATAACTGAAGGTAGTTTGAGAAAAAGAAACAGCATTCAGACCTTTCCCTAGAACTGGGTTAGAGACCTGTTGCCTAAAGCATCATGTAAGTTTGTTTCAGGGACGAATATAAAAATCTGAAGCCTTGATGGGTAAAACCAATTTTATTTATATTTTAATCCTCACCTGAGGATATTTTTTTTTTCATTGCTTTTCAGAGAGAGTGGAAGGGGTGGGGTGGAGAGAGAGAGAGAAACATTGATGTGAGAGAGAGACATCGATTGGTTGCCTCCTGCTCCCACACTGACCGGGGCCACAGATTGAGCCTGTAACTGAGGTATGTGTCCTTAGCCAGGATCAAACCTGGGACCCTTCAGTCCATGAGCCAACGCTCTAACCACTGAGCCAAACTGGCTAGGGCTAAAATCCATTTTAAAAAGTGTCTTGTGCCCTTAGAGCAAAGGGAAGCATTCTAGGACTAAATTACCACTGCTTATCAACTTGGATTAGACTGAAAAAGGCTTGAGTCCTAGTTTGCCAGTGTCTCACATTTGGAGTTAACAGACATTTTCAAAGGCATATTAAAAACATCCAAATAGCCCAGCCAGCATGGCTCAGTGGTTGAGCATCAACCTAGGATCTAGAAGATCGCAGTTCAATTCCCTGTCAGGGCACATGCCTGGGTTGCAGGCTCAATCCCCAGTGGGGGGTATGCAGGAGGCAGCCGATTAATGACTCTTTCATTGATGCTTCTATCTCTCTCCCTCTCTCCCTTCCTCTCTCTCAAATCAATAAAGACACATTAAGAAAAAAAATTCCAAGTAAATCACATGCTTCTTGATTGGATAGATAGAAATCCAACTCTTGGGAAAATTGGAAAGATTGAATATGAGCTGAATGTTAGATATGGGATTATTGTTCATTTTCTTAGATGTGATGATAGTTTTGTTGTTTTCTAGGAGATTATCCTTACACTTAGGAGATGCATGCTGAAATATTTCAGGCTGAAGAATCAGTGTTTGTAGCTTACCTTCAAATGGTTCAGCAAGCACATACAGATAAAACAAATACGGGGAAATGTCATTGATTATAGGTGGAAGATGTACACGTGTCCATTGTGTTACTTTAACTTTTCTTCATGTGTATGTGAAATTTTAAGATCTTGAGGAAGAGATAAGTTTTTAAAACGTTGAAAATATACTTTTTAACTTTTTAAATTTCCTTTAAAAATTAAATTTATTGGGGTGACAGTGGTTAATGTGCACATAAAGGTTTCAGGTGTGGGTTTCTATGTTGCAAGATCTGTATATTGTTCTGTGTGCCCACCACCCAAAATCATATCTTCTCCCATCACCATACCCCTAAAAGTATTTTTGTAATTTTGGTGTCAGTAAAATTGTAGTTTTCTTGAGCATACTAGAATGACCAATATAGTAAGTGTGGGAAGAAAGTTCCAGCAGTTTATTGCCGGTCAAGAGGAATCAGCTTTAGGGACAGACCAAATAACATGTTTAACGACAGAGTAACTAGTTGGACAACTGTTCTATCTAGGCCAAGAAGTCTCACGGGGAAAGAAATACCAGTTTCTAATTTTCCTCCTCCTCCAAACCAGCACAACAGATTTGTCCTGGACTGTAAAGACAAAGAGCCTGATGTGCTGTTCGTGGGGGACTCCATGGTGCAGTTAATGCAGCAATATGAGGTAAAGTGGAGGTGGCAGGGGTGACTCTGGGCTACAGTGTAAATGCATTCATCACTGGCCAACTTGCATTCTGAGTGGAGCCTGTGCCTGTCGAAGTATGTGTGACCCTTTAGAAAAGCTCTGGCTCAGAGTGTAAGGGTACCTGATGGAACTTTGTGTGCTAAACATAATGAATCAAAAAGGTGGCATTGTTTATAACTAAACTTCTTTTTCTGCCTTGGCTTCCAAGAAGCTTCACATTACATTTATTGTATTTGTCCTAGCCGTGATTTTCAGTTCTTGTGTTTTACTATTTTCTTATTTGTATTTGCTCATTTAGGTTTGTCTTAGTTATGATTCTCAATTCTTACTGTTTGTTTTTACCATTTCCTTATTTTATGTACTTTTGTAGTGAGTTGCTCCAAGTTGTTGTTTTTTAAGGTTAGGCATTCTACCAAGGGAAATTTAAAAGAAGAGATAGCTTTATTTCTTTTTGGCTCCAGCACTCTAAATATCTTCATCTTGAGTTTCTATTTTACCCTGTTCCTTTAAATAGTTGAATAAAGGGAAGGGAGAGTTTATTCAGTTGGCAACTTAATTATAAATGTTGCTACCTCTTAGGGGCAGCAGGTGGAGTTGTGAGTGGAGACATGATACTGCAGGAAGAGCCGAAGTTACACAAGGGCTGCTTCCAAGTCCTCAGACTGTGAGGAGCACACCACGTGCAGTGCTGTGTTTGAATACAGAAAATGGAAATTGTTACTTCAGATGCCTCACAATACGTTGCAATTGAGGGATTTTATTTCCCACTAAGTTTAGCTTAAATAAATCAAGTTTTTCTCCTTTCAGATATGGCGAGAGCTTTTTTCCCCACTCCATGCACTGAATTTTGGAATTGGAGGAGATACAACAAGACATGTTTTGTGGAGGCTAAAGAATGGAGAACTGGAGAATATTAAACCTAAGGTGAAGTGAAACTTATTTTTTAAAGATTTTCATTAATCTTGCATCTTTTTCAGATAAGTTGTCTGAAACTGGTAGCAAAAAACTTGTTTCTCTTTTTTTTTAACCCTCACCTGAAGATATTTTTTCCATTGCTTTTCAGAGAATAGAAGGGGGTGGGGGAGAGACACATTGATTGGTTGCCTCCCGACCAGGACTGGGGATCGAACCTGGGACCCTTCAGTCCGAAGACGGACACTAACCACTAAGCCAAACTGGCCAGAGCAAAAGTTGCTACTTTAAAGCATTATTTCACTGTTGTTCTTTGGTTCATGCCCCATTAAGAGAAATTGTCATTGCTTAAGAACCTTCCAAATACACATTTAATGAAGAAGTCAGTGTATTGTGCTGATTTGAGTGGTATTTGTAGTTGTTATAACCTTCAGCTGTAGGGAGAGTTTTGTTGCTAATGAGGTCTGCAGTTCTGTGAACCTGTGGCAGTGTGAGGGGTAAGCTGCAGAGGTGGGCCCTGGGAGCAGGGCCAAGATTTTCTTCAGGAAGTAATTTTTATCTGTTTAACTATAGAAACTAATTGGTAATCAAAGTCTCCAAGGTCTTCTGACGAAAATTTGAACCAGATATGAACAAAGGTTCACCATAAACATGAACCCAGTACCTTATCACATTATAAACATCCTGCGTGTATTTTTTTTCCAACCCCAAAGAAAAAGACTAAAAACTGAACCACTGACGACAACTGCTTTAGTTTTATTTTACTCTCTGTCTTTCTAATAGTAAAGCTCATCCATGTTCCTCTCTTTGTGATAGAGGAAAATTACTTTGTTGAATTATGTAGTAAGATGTCTGTCTCTAGGTCACAGCCATGTTGTAAAGTTATTTTTTTAAAGAGGAAAACCTGTTAAAACTTCTTCCAGCTTCCACCCCAGCAACTCTTCCTTGAGTACAACTCTGTGTTTATACCTTTACACTCCCTTGGGTACTGTGGCACTTCTAGTCAGGGAGACTTTGTGATATAGGTAGCAAATATTTTCCCCTAGGTTTTTTAGATTTCACTAATTTTTTTTGACAGGCACAGGTTTTATTTTTAGATATTGAATTATTTTTTTCGTAGAGTTTCTGGATTTTAACAGATTAGCTTCAAACTACACGATGATGAAAAAATTCTCTTATTTTCTTTTAGTAAAATTTTACCACTAAGTATTAATCTTCTGGGAATTTATCCTGATATATATGAGGTGTGAATCAGTGTTTTAAGGTGGCTGCTCAGTTGAAGCTATCCCGTACCATTTGAGACGTTCCTTTATTCCTGAGTATTTACCCCCTTTTTTCTTCTTCCCGAAATTATAGGTCATTGTTGTCTGGGTGGGAACAAACAACCATGAAAATACAGCAGAAGAGGTAGCAGGTGGAATTGAAGCCATCGTACAGCTTATCAACACAAGGCAGCCACAGGCCAAAATCATTGTGCTGGTATGTGGTCTCTGGGAGGGTGGAGACCTTAATGTCATTAGGTCAGCTGAGGAATCTTAGAAATCTGATGTTCATGAATATAAAGAATCTTTGGGTGGAAGCAGTTTATGATACTCCTGAGAAACTCTTTTCTGATATATTCCATTGTCTTACCGGTCTCATCATTTCCCAGACCAGCTGTGGGGCATCTTTTATCTGCTCATCCTTGTTTAGAAGTGGAAATCCTCTTTGTTGTCTCAGGTAGCCTTATTTTTATTTATTTTTATTTTTTTACTGTCTTTTGATAATTTTTAAAACTGCATATGAGACTTGTCCTAGTCTCAAGTCTCTTTTTATTGGACCTGACTTTGGCTTACCTTAGACGTGGTGTGTTCTGTTCCACTGTTAATATGTTGTTAAAGGTGGTGGATTCACTTTGGAATCTCTGAATTCTCCGACCTACCAGAGATTCCATCACCAAGAAAATGGATACTTTATAGTCTCAACCTTCACCAAAAGTGCTACCCTTTTAGAGTTAAAGCAGTAAGGCTTCATGGACTCAGATAAACAGCTGTCTATTTCAGTGTAGAAGGTTACCTGTAGATAGCCTTGTCCCAACTAAAAATGTATGTTTTGGCAAAGTCTGATGTGTTCAGTTCTTGAATAAAGTAGTCCTGGGAAGATAGTCATTTACTCAAACATGCAAGGATTACTATGTACAAAGTACTCTCCTAGGTCCTATGCATGCGAAAATGAAAAGACATAAACCCTCTCGAGGAGCTCACAGTCTGGTGAATGGACACAGCAGTTAAAGAGAGAACTATTATACTGCATGCTAATGGGAGTAAGGAGAGAACAGGGTGTATTTTAGACTTAAAAGTTGTGTCTGAGTTTAGTTTTAAAGAATTAATTGGTCTCCAGACAAACAGGGATAGGAAAGAAGAGAAGGCATTACAGAGGGGGAAAAAGAAAATGATCATGTATGTATACATGCGTGTATGTGTTTGCTGGTTGAGTGAACAAGGGTGCTAGAAGAATTTTAGGGTTGTCATGAAGTTTGAGACGGATTGTTAGGAGAAAGAGGTCACAGCCAGGGCATGTATGAATTTTTATACCATTAAGAGTTTGCATTTTATCTTACAGATGCTGGAGAGCCAGGTCTTTTTTTTTTTTTTTTTTTTTATGTGGTATTTTGTACAATTTAATTTACTTATTTATATCTCGCCTTATTCCAGAAAGTATTACATTGTGGTTATGAGTTCCCCTTTGAAGTACAGTGCCTGGTACATAGTAGTTGCTTAGGACATATTTATTGCATGAAAGTTGTTGAAGAAGTCCTCCATAAATATTCTTTTTTCAACCAGATTTTTAAATTTGATAAACAGTGGTTCTACCTACAACACTAAAACATTGGCAGTAACCTCACCAGTCAACCCAATGGGGGAGTGATTATACAAGACATTTATATAATAGCATTAACCATATGACAACTATGAGGATTGCAGGAAAACAGTTTATGATGTATTTAAGTGAAAAATTGGAATACTAAACAATATATTTTATTTAGAATTACTTAAAAGTACATATGCAATTAGAAAAGGCAACAATTAAAATAGTTGTTATATGGTAAAGGGATTAGGAGCGTAATATATTTTTTTGTTAACGTAATATTTTAGCAATTACTAATTATTTTAGGGGAAACGTTCCATGGCATGCCCTTGATACTCATATATTAAGGAAAATAGATATAAATACATAGCTACTTTTCTCATTCTGGCTCGAAAATTCCAATAGGCATGGTGCCCTGTCCTTGAGGCTTAATCATTCTTTATGGCTTTGACTGCTGTGGTATTACTTGAAAGTCAGAACAAAGTATGTATTTATTGTTCACTGGCCATCCTTCTGGTTGCTCATTATATCTCAACCACTCAGACTTTGATGTGTCAGCATTGAAAGCTGTTCTTCTTTGTTAAGTATTAGATGCACAACTATACTTTTTTTAGAGTTGGAAGGCGGGGGACATCGATGTGAGAGAGAGACATCAATTGGTTGCCTCCTGCATGCATCCTGACTGGGGCCTGGGATTGAACCTGAAACTCAGGTACATGCCCTTGACCAGGAATTGAACCACAACTCTTCCGTGCATGGGCTGACACTAACCACTAAGCCACACCAGCCTATACTTTTTTTTTTTTAAGGGTGTTTTATTTTTAATACATCTATTGATTTCAGAAAGAGGAAGGGAGAGAGGAGAGGGAAATAGAAACATCAATGATGAGAGAGTCCTCATTGATTGGCTGCCTCCTGCACGCCCCCCACTGGGGATTGAGCCTGCAACCCAGCATGTGCCCTGACCAGGAATGGAACCTTGATCTCTCCTGGATCCTAGATCAATGCCTAACAGCTGAGCCACATCCGCTGGGCCATAGCCTATACTTTTAACAGTCATATATAAACTAGGGTTTAGGATGATCTCATCTGTGACGACATTTTTCTGACCTTTTTTTATTGATCGATATTGATATGAGAGTGAAACATCGATCTGCTGCCTCCTGCATGCGCCCTACTGGGGATTGAGCCTGCAACCCAGGCATGTGCCCTGACTGGGAATCAAACCAGCAACTTTTTGGTGCGTGGGACGACACCCAATCAACTGAACCACAATGGCCAGGGCTGATCTGTGACATTTTGAGGCGCTTATCAAGAAGTTGGACTAGGGTAGCAGAGTCATAATTCTGTTTTGGAATTAACTATTACAATCACACAATAAATTGGTAATCAAGGCCCTAACATTTTGCTGAGAAATTTTAAAAGACATGAACATAAAAAATATTTACCTTTTTTTATTAGAATACCCACAGAAAATCTATTTTTGTGAAAGAAGACCTCTTACCATACTCTGTAGTGGAAATGGATGGCATCATTAGCTATAAACCAACTAAAAGGTTGGGGATGTCTAACTGATTTTATAATAGGTTTGATCATCTCTAAAGGCCATTTCTAGTTTAAGATGATAAAACCTTGCTCTTACCATATAAGACCAGGCTTTTATTTATCATAGAAGGACAGATATCTGCTTTATCTGAACATCACATTAGATCACTAACAGAGGTTAAAAACAAATTTAGGACACATCTCTGTTTTAACCTACCAGATGTTATGTGTGTCTGGTTCATCAAGACAGAATCTGATCCAGCTGTTTCTCTCGTGTGTCGTAGTATAGGTTCCATGTGGCATTAATAAGTAGATGTATGTTTGAGCTAGATTATTCTAGCAGCTGTGTAGAGAATGATGGGAAGGAAAGACAATACTGGACATGAAAAGACCTCAGGAGATTTTACATTAATGGAGGTGTGAGTAGTGTGGTAAGTTCCCTAGCCATAGCAGTGTGTATAGTCAGAATGGAGAAAAGGTGGATTAGAAAAATGTTTAGGATGCAAAGGCTGAGTAATTTAATGATCGATAGATAAATAAATAAGTTATGTGGGATGAGAGACTCAGGGATGTCGGGGTAACCGTTGCGATAGAGAATGTAGGAGCATAGTTTGGGGGAAGAGGGTGAATTGCTTGTGTTGGGGGCAGTGCCTCAGGAGCATTCACATCTGCTGACGTTCAGTATGTAGTTCTGAAGCTCTGGGAAGAGATCTGGGCCAGAGTGTTTAGAGTGGCAACAACAGTGAGCCAAGGAGAAGGCCCTAAGAATACCAACAATTCAGGGACAGGAGGAAGAGGAGCTCATGAAGAAACTGAGAAGGAATGGTCAGAACTTTTATTCAAACCAATCTAGTCCAGTGGTTAAGAAATTAAAGGTGTAGCAAGTGCCAAATAAGTAGAGATAGCAAGTGACTCATCTTATGTTCTTCTCTGCCCTGCCGCAGGGTTTGTTACCGCGAGGTGAGAAGCCCAACCCTTTGAGGCAAAAAAATGCCAAGGTGAACCAACTCCTCAAGGTTTCCCTGCCAAAGCTTGCCAATGTTCAGCTCTTGGATACAGATGGGGGCTTCGTGCACTCGGACGGTGCCATCTCCTGCCACGACATGTTTGATTTTCTGCATCTCACAGGAGGGGGCTACGCAAAGATCTGCAAACCCCTCCATGAACTGATCATGCAGTTGTTGGAGGAAACACCTGAGGAGAAACAAACCACCATTGCCTGATTGGCTCCCATCAGTGTTAATTGCATCCCAGCTTCCTCAGATCAGTTATGTCACTGGCACTACAGAATCCTTCTCTTTCTTACGACACTTTGCATTGTAGAATGTTCCTGGATGTTCATATCGAGTGTTTGAAAGGGAGGAGGGATTTAAACTGGTCCTGTACATAGGTTTGTTTGACACAGGAGAAAAATTAGTCAAGGAAGATTGTTGTTTAAATTCATTTGAAACCAGAAGGGGACTTTTTAGTTGTATGTGTGACACATTCATTGAATTATCACTGTTGTACCTAGAACGACATGAAGCCTAAGTACAGAACAAAATGAAGATTCTTTTCTTGGCCTTTCTTTCTGTGGATTATGTTATGTGTAATGATGATCAGAGTCACACCTACTTGGCTTTAAAACATGTTGTATTCCCCAGTCTTTAAGGATCATAATTTAGCCTTTTATTTCTATTTTTCTTTACTCATATGTATTCTGAATGTTTTAACATATAGCATCAGATTGGAGTACTTGTCATTCAAATATCGGAGACACTATAGTTAAAGTGAGTTCGTTCCAGTCTCTTAATCTTTCCCAGGCTTAGCAGTGAAAAGTAGGTTTTGCCCCAATTGGGGGACTCTGGAGGGTATTATTTTTATGCTGCTGAATATCATGTCTGTAATAGACCCGTGCATGCAGCCTTTGCTTCCCTTTTTTGGAGTCCTTATTGATAATACAAGCTTTTAGTACATGTTTGACCTAGGAGCTCTGTTGCTGGAAGTGTAAGTCCCCAGCCAGTTACTCTCATGATACTTCTGATGTGTGGCTCATTCTTGTCTGGTCTTCTGTGCTATAGAGTCTGTGCAGTGCTTTCCGTGTTCATAGTTCCAGTTTGTTTTTCCCCTAGAACCTGTTACAGTTTCCTTTGGGGGGGGCGGGATCAGAACTCTGATCTTCCATTCCATAAGCCCTGACATTATTTCAAGTTTTGTAGTATTTTAAGGTGTATATTTTAGTTTTTTATCATCTTAGTTTTTAAATTATATCAGTCCAGAAAAATTTGGCCTTTTCTCCTGGGGAAACAAGTGAAACTGTTCTTCAGAATAGACATTCTACTTCATCCCACCATTTTAGTAAAAAAAACTAGGTTTGTTTAACTTTCAGGATTTCTCCTTAATGTATCTTCATCTGGGAATTTCTTTCAAGAGAGCTCTTTATAATCTTAATGGTTTGTTTGAGCTACAAGAACTGCCATTTTTAAAATGATGGGACAGTAGATGGTTTATTGTTCAATATACCTATGAAATGTGTACAAACTGGATCTACAAACTTATTTTAAACTGGACCAGGTAGATATTGAAGTAGCCCATCCAGATGTGCTCTGCGGTGATTCTGCTTAACATTCAAGTTTAGTAACTAAGGCATATGTTTTATGTTCTGCTTGCCAGGCAAATAGGAGGGTGTTGCTGATTTGTGCTAAGAGCCAGTTCTGATTGAGAGGGAGAGAACTTGGGCTGATGTGTTCTGTTCTTGTCAAGCCTCTTTCTAGGAAATTTTTTTTTTTGGTCTTTTTTAAAAAAAACAACATACTTTTCTGAATGTATCATGTCTTCATTAACAAAAGAAAATACACATGATGTTTACTAAACTTGTTTACTATTTTAAAGTTTTCTTTTTAGTAAGCCCAGGTTCTTGAATTTTTCAAGGCAGATTTTTTTCTTAGCTGGGTCAAGTTCTAGGGAGAGTAACTAACTAAACTACAGTGTTGCGTGTGAAAAGACAGTTTCCTCTCCAGTTCCTCTGTCAGAGGGTGGGAGCATGGTCCAGACACCCATGAGGTTACTCCAGCTGCAGAGGATTAAATATCCCTTTGTGAGCTGGCCTTCAACTCCTGTGCTGTGTGTTCAAGCCTGACATATATTACTGCATTTCTCCCAACCAGAGCTATTTGAGCAATAGTATTTGAGCCACTAGCCTTTTAAATAAAAGTCTGCCCCATTGCTAATGTGCAGATATTGAGTCCGCCTTCATTTCTTGCCCGTACTACTTTTAGACGAAAAGTGTTCATCTATAGGGTGTCCCCCCAAAATTATAATGGCAGTGTTTATTAAAGTACATTTCATTTTCAGAATTGAGCTTTCAGCTGTTAAAGTGTGTATACATTTTTGGGAGACACCCTGTATTTTTCTTTCATCGACATCCCAGTTTGCTACAGTGACAGAACTTAACGCTTAATCTTTGGATCTCAATCTCTCAATTTATATGTGTATAAATTTAACGCACTGTCCAAGTGAAATGTCCCAGTCGTCATTGTGATTTAGGGGCCAACTTCCCAGGCAGCTAGCAGAGGTAGTATTCTATTCCTCTACCAGCAAATTTGAATTCCTTTGCCTACCCATTCCTGCTACATTAAATAGCAGCTGGTGATGACACTATAAAGATTTCTGTGGTCACATCTCAAATGTGGCAGGTGAGATGTACTGCCAGGGATGATCTAGGACCTGTTGTTCTGCTGCCCACAATATTCTAGGCTGCCATGGGCCTATTTGGACTATATCTTTTGTCAAAAACCTGTACCCACCCGAAACAAATCTGGAGTAGCTTATGCCCTGCTGTTAAGAATTCTGTCTCATTGTTATATTCCAAGTTTTTTGTTTTTTTAACCTAGTCACTGTTTACAGTTGTATGCTAAAGCCTGAAATACTGTCTGTGCTGTGGTGTGTGAGCATTGCCAGTTTTATATTTATTGCAGTGAAGAACCTGAAAATACATGAAAACGTGGAGCATGTTCACGCTCCGAAATCCGTGTGGGTGCGTGTGGGAGAAGTGAGGTGGGGTCTCCCAGACTTTTCCTTGGTGTTCCTGCTTGAGGATCACTGCTGCTAGCTGACTGGACCTCCCCAACAGAAGTTTGTGATTCTGCTTTGGCAAAATTTCATTGACTAGTAGAACTCATTCTGATTTAGTGCATATTTCAATATAAATGTAAACATTTCACTTAAACTTGCTGTTTTCTGCTTCCTTTATCGTCTGAGTTCCAGTAGAGAAAGGGGTGGTTTTTTCTCCCACCTTATCACAAGCAAATTGGATACTTAGGTCACCCTGCTGCTTTTCTGTGGAACTGAATGTACCAAGCTGACCCTCACTAATCTCCTTAGAGGTGTAGGATGGTAGGGTGGGATGAACAGATACAAGGACTTCTAAGTAGACGTGGGAAAATTGTCAAAACGTTTCATATTGGTTAAGAATATCTGGCAGTTGAAACCAGAATTAACTCTTAAACCATTAAATTGACCTTTTGACTCTAATTTCAATCTTTAGAATTTATTCACATTTAAATGTCCAAGTTTCCACTGCTTCTCCGTTTCTCACACTAATCACGGTTTCTTTTTTACACTTGGGAAAATCACTACTATTGCTCCCACCTTGAACTTAAGTACTTCAGTTAATTGGATTATTCAGAGTTCCTGTGCCATCTAGGCAGAAAAGCCTCAGGATAATATTTCCTGTCTATTGACCACCTAAGGACTTGATATACATGCGTTCCCCATTCTAGTGTTGGCTGAGAGGCCCGGGGAGTTTTTCTGTCTTATCCAAGGTGAATCATGTATTCAAAGTGGGTGTGCTGGTGTTTGCTCCCAGCTCTACCTGACTTCAGTCCTTGCCCTCACCACTCTTCATTCAACCTGGGGTATTTAGCTCTGGGTTCTGAGTCACTGAGGTGATGACAGATACATCCCTAGCTGCCTTTCATTGGAAAGCCCTAGGAATGAAATGACAGTCTTGTCGCCTGGACCAAGGCAACAGTTTCCTTCAGTTTTTTGCAGCCAATACATGCCGTCTCACTTCCATCCTCCATGCACCACAGAATTACTACCTAAGCCAACTTGTTTCCCACCTTAAAACCAGCAAGAACTGGATGGTGATGTTAGGGAGCAAGACTTCTTGGTGGTACACATGAAGAGGTTCAAAGACTGCCTCGCTACTGTATCAACGTCAATAAGTTCAGGTTGACACTAGTTGGGTAAATAAGATTTAAAATCTAAAAGGAAACAGGAAAGTATAAATACTGCCAAATGGCAGCAATAACTTTAAAATAGGAGTTGCTAGCTTCCATATGCTGAGGGGTGGGGGTAGGGACCACAATTGCAGATGACAACACTGAATGAGTTTATATCAGACCTTCAGAATACAGCTGTCTCCCCGAAGCCCGCCCTTTACGTGGGTCCAGGGCAGTGTTGCGATAGTTAATCTGATGCCGCTCTGTGGACCACCTCATCTGAACTGGGTGAGTGGCATCAGTCTCTGTAACGTAACACGACTGCGGAGTGCAGGACAGGAAACTTGAACGTGGACACGGTTCTCACTTATCTCCCTCACGTCCCCAAGCTAAAACAGGCTGTCCCGAGTGCAGCCTGTTGATAGAGCTTTATGACTAGAACAAGGTTCAGTTGCTCCACTGACCATCAGGGCCTATCCTGATGACTAACACTCAACCCCCCGGCAATAACTACAGCAAATAGCTAGGTCAGCACAATGTTCCTAGCAGCTAAAAGTTCCCGTGGTTTTCGTAGCGTTCACTCCTGTCGCTCTTCGCTGCAGTGATGCTGTGGGATTACACGGGCTTACTCCTAGAAGAATATAACTTGGAGATATGAAACTGAGGTGGTTTTATTTGCCCTTCCCACATATGTGATCACACCAAGTTCCTCCCTACCCCCAGAGGCCTTGCCTTTGGGAGCGACTTGCAGCTTCCCCTTAGGTTGCAGAGCAGTGGTGACAGCAGCCTGGGTCCTGAGGCTTGGTTGACTGTGTCCACACTATCCCCTGGGAGCCTCTTCTGTGGCCCGGGAGAAGGGAAAGCTCTCTCACCACATCTACTTTGGGAAAAAGTGAAAACCAGTAGGAGACTCCATCTACTTTTTTCCAGCCATGACGAGTGAAATTTTTGTTTAATGCTCACCCAAGGACATGCTTAGAGAGAGGAAGGGAGAGAGAAACATCAATCTGTTGCCTTGTGCACACGCCCCGACCAGCTAGCTAACCTGCAACCCAGGTGTGTGCCCTGACCTGGAATTGGACCTTTCAGTGCGTGGGCCGATCGATGCTCAACCAACTGAGCCACACCTGCTGGGCTGATGGGCGGGATCTTAACTCAGCTACACATTTTTCTATAGCCATGAAGCAAAGATCTTAAATGTGTTGCTAAACACATAGTCTTTTTTTTTTTTTAAGTTTTTATTGATTTTTTTCTTTTAGAGAGGAAGAGGGAGGGGGAGAGAGAGAGAAAGAGAAACATTGATGTGAAAAAGAGACATTAATCACTTGCTTCCTTTATATGCCCTTTAACCGGGGACCAAACCCGCAACCTGGGCATGTGCCCTGACTGGAAATGGAAGTGGTGACCTTGCAGTGCACTGGATGACGCCCAGCCAACTGAACCATACCCTCCAGGGCCATGGTCTTTTTTTGGGAGCCTGATTTTATACCTCTTGCATTTTGCTTACTTGCTGGCTTATTTTGGTTTAACTCATCACATCGAAATACAGGGTGGGGCAAAAGTAGATTTACAGTTCATATGGAAAATAATACAATAAGTAATAAAAGTACAAGAATAAACTTTCGCATACTCACTACTGTAAACCTACTTTTGTCCTACCCTGTAATGCATCAGAAAACACTATAAAATAAAAATGTATTTCACACACTGATCAAGCTTTGACAACACACCTGTGAAGAATTCCTGACTCTGTATAGTGCAGCATGCTCATTGGTCAACACTGATAGTCCAAGTATTGAGTATAACGTCCTCTCCATGGCCTGGCCCTCTTCAATTCATATCTTCACACCCCTTACTTTGAACTTTCATGCCAATAGTATTGAACTTTGAGTCGATGCCTTTGCCCCAGGTTGAGACCCCCCCCACCCCCATCTGGAATATGCTCCGGCTCCCTCTCATCTTTTAAGCACCCCTCAGAGACACCTCCTGGAGTGTTTTCTGATTTGTGTTTGCAGCTCTGGTCTGTACTAGGTCTCTCAACTCTGAGTTCCCATAATACCTTGTGAAAATCTTTTATTATTGAACTTATCGCTGTTTACACTGCTAGATAACAAATTCTGTAAGAACAGAGAATGTGTTTTAAGCATCTTTGTGTTCCCAGCACCTGGCTTAGTAATAGTACAAACTAGTCACCAAATAAGTGCAGGAATGAATGACTAGGAGATTGATTCGCTGGGGGTCTTCTAGCCAGTAGCTGTCGGATTGAAACTGGAATACAAATTTTGACCACAGTTCTGCTTGTTCAGTGGTACCATGCTTCTGCTTGTGAAAACAATAGACATTATCCTTGCTGGTGATTAATAAGGGCAGACAAAGTTCACTTGAGAGCAACTACGAAAAAGATGCAGGACATGCCTATTACAAAAATGTTTGAGACATTTTCTGGAATTTTTTTGAGTAACACTAGATAGAATTAATAGAGTTTTTATAGGAAAAGTGAAGCTGGAAGAAAAGTCTGGCCTGGTTCAGAGGAACAAAAGTATTGTGAACGAAAATAACCTTTGTGGAGGCTCTGAGGACCAATGAAATAACAAGAAGCTCTGGGATGTGGCCTGTGTCTGAGCCAGAGTGAAGAGAGGGACCCTTTCTGTTATGGAGAACAGCTTTGAATAAACTGGGTAGCTGCACATGATCTTTAGATACAATCAGAGAGGAGTTGTATCTAAAAGATTCTTTGCCCACATCTTCTGATTTCTTAGCTAGAGACCCAAGCTTGCTTGAAACAGGAGGATGGCTGGCTCATTTTTATCAGTGATCTCTGGAAACACAGATTGAGTTGATCAATTATTTATCTGCTTGTTTTCAGCAACCTGATGACCAGCCTCATTTTCTGGAAAGCCCTGATGCTGGTTCCATCACATGGCCACAGGGAAGCAGATGCAGGGCCTGCATCTGTTTCCTAGTCTGAATGGGGAAAGCCCAGGGTTAGGACATGGAAAGTGGCTGGTATCTATGGCAGAAAGTCCTGCCCATTTAGTCCAAGTTGCTCTCTCTTGACTCACCTCCTACTCTTTAGACAATAGTTCAGGATGATGAATGCAGCCAAGTCCAGCTCCACTATGTGTCATGTAGACAGTGGAGATGAGATATGGCTCCTGAAGTCTCAGTTTAATTTGCTAAAATGTGCAACGGAGAGCTTTAGACCTATGCCTTTCTGATCTCAAAGTCCTCACTTTTTCCATAATACCATGAAACTGTGACATGTTTGAGGACCCTTATCCCCAGAAGGACAGTTTACTCTGTATCTTTAGCTGATTCCCAACCTATATGCTCTTAAAGGAAAGATAACCAGATACAAGAGCAGCCCTGGGAAAAAACAGGACTTGCATGGTGGAAGGAGTGCTGGACTCTTGCTGCTGGGGCTGCCTATGTCCAGGATGTTTCTATTTGAGCTCCAAGTAGATACACTGAACACTTTTTATGATCACAATGAAAACAGGGAACTTCAAGTCTATTTGTTTCGGAGGGGTTGGTTTTGTAACCTTTTTTTCTGGGTTAAAGTTAAACCATTACTTAATTCTAAAGTCTGGTTTGATTCTGCCCCCCACCCACAGGCATGGCCACTCCCTAACCCCCAGGTTCCTAAATTACTTGATGGGACTCAGCTAACCCATGTACTGTGATTCTAACTGTATCCTGCTCTTAATGCAGTCTTAAGGTCATTTTAACAATACCCCCGGCCTGGGTGAAGCTTTCTTCCTGTCTTCTTGCTCCAAACCTTAGAATCCTGTGGCTTAAAATGGAGCCAGAGCCATGCAAAGCCAGGAATCTTGTCAGCTGCCTGCTGAATGGTCCCATTTCCTGGGTCCTTTCTCTACTCAGGCTGGAAGGGTGGACCACAAGGAATAGAATAAAGTCACCTGAGCCCTGTGACCCACCCTGCCCCCTTCACCAGGGCTGGGATTGGGCTTTTTACATAATATGGGAGAATACAGTAGCTTGGACCTGTGCAGAGTGCCAAGGGGCTTTCCCTGAGGCCTTGCCATCTTTTTGAGGGGGAGCACTGCCCTTCTTTTATGCTGACTGCTGGAGACAACAAAAGGGCTTTCTCTCCTCTCAAGGCTGCCAGACCTCAGACAGGACCTATTCACAATAGGGTTGCTGTTCCCTCCCTGGGAGGTGGGATAGCGAGACTCAGGAAAGGTCTACCGACTTGAGTAAGCCCTTGAGATCTTGCAAAAGGGACAGATCCCCTCTGGATTTGTTTGAATAGATTTCTCCCAAGATATTGCCAGGAGAAAGGGAGCAAACAGAAATATTGATAGTTCACAATTGTTTGGCCCCAAAGCAGTGGTTCTCAGAATTCATGGCGCATAGCAAACTTCTGGAGTGCTTGCTAAAAATGCAGATTCTGCCTGGCCGGTGTTGCTCAGTGGTTGAGCGTCGACCCATGAACCTGAAGGTTACAGTTCTATTCCCAGTCAGGGCACATGCCCAGGTTGGGGCTTGATCCCCAGTAGGGGGCATGCAGAAGTCATCCGATCAGTGATTCTCTCTCATCATTGATGTTTCTATCTCTCTCTCTCCTTCTCCCTTCTTCTCTCTGAAATCAATAAAAAACATTTTTAAAAAAATTTTAAATGCAGATTCCTGGGCTCCATCCCCAGAAACTGTGACTTAGTAGCTGTAAGTAGTGTCTGGATGTGCATTATAAACAGGCCTAGGGGCACATTTTGCTCCAGAGCCTGAGAGGCTTGGAATGCTTCTCCCCAGGCCCCCCACCCCCAGCCTGGGCTGACTCAGTACGGTCCCAGCACCACCATCCTGTAGCAGAGACTATGACCCTCAACATGTGGCCCTCACAGCTCCTAGGAAGGTTCCTGGCACATCAGACTAGTTAGGTTACATCTGGCTAAGTAGGGTGCTCAAGCCCTGGGTATTTCTTAGAGTCCAGATTTACTGGCAAGACGAGAAGGGGCGTCAGTGAGGGAGAAAGTGCAGTCTGGTGGGAACCTGGGAATTTTACATTCACTTTCCAAACTGGGCTGCTGGCTTCCTGGGGGACTCATAATGACACCTCTTGTTATTCTGAGGGTCTTCCAAGTCCGGTTTGCCTAGATGTGCTGGACCGAGGATCAGGAGACAGCCTAGTGAGCTACTCCTCAGGGGCCTTCTCGGGGCTCCCCCTGTGCCTGTGAAATGAGGGGCTGGCCCGGACCTGACTTTCTAAGGTTCTTCAGCCCCTGCGGCTTGCTGCAGGTCTTCATCCGCAAGCATGAATGCTGGGCAGGGCCAGGTCTAATTCTCCCACTCACCCTTTGCCCAGTGTAATTAGAACAGTACTTGGCACACTGTAGGTGTCTGTTAAATTTTTAGTGCAGAAATGGATAAATAGGTGTAATTGGTCATAAGGTAAAATAGTCCTCATTGGAGCAGTGTCCAGGTAGAAGGTGGGCAGGGGCTGAGCTGCTGGGGCCTCACCAGGGGGAGGGCGGGACAGGCACTGCCCAGGTGGCTTCACCAGGGGGTCCCACAGCTTCAGAGGCAGCCACAGTACAGTTCTTTTCTTTTCAACATATATAATTTATCTTATAAGAGAAATTTGTGTACATTGTAGAAAATTCATAAATTTTAAAGGTATTAAACATTAGAAACCACCCACAATACATCGATTTTTCTGGGGGGGAGAGGGGATGAGTGCTTTTCTATTCAAAGATGATCACTGCTAAATTTTTATGCATTTTTCACCGTTTTTCTGTGCTTGTCTGTGCTTGGAAACCACACTGTTCATACAGTCTCTCCTTACGTGTCTCCGGTTGCGCGGAACCTTCGCCGGCTTCGCGCCGAGCGCGCGGCCGCTCCCCCGGGGCGCGCACGCTGCTGCCTTCCAGCTCCGGCTCAGACGCCACGGCACGGCGCGGCCGCCCGCGCGTGCTGACTGTACGTCCCCAGGACAGAGTCCCGGACATGGAATCTCTGGGTCAGAGTGCGAGGCTCTTTCAGCTTCTTGAAGCGCAGCCGAAGTATTTCGTAGGAAAGTTTCCCGGTTTACCCGGCGAGTCGCCGCCCGCCCGAGCCCCGCGCCGCCCTCGCGGGGGGGCCGGCCGCCGCGGGAGGGGGGCTCCTGCAGCTCCGCCCCGCCCCCTCCGGGCGGGCGACCCGCCAGCTCCCCGGTTCTTCGTTTCCTATGATCCCAGGAGAGAAAAATGGCCCAGGGGCGCGGGACGTTAGTGGTAACGGCAGTAGGCGTGGGAGTGGGGGTCCCATCCCTACGTTTGAGCAAAGAGAATCTGTTCAGGATCCAACACTTGCAGATCCTTCACGGAAACACCCGTCTCTTCCAAAGTGAGCTTCGAGCGTGGGGCAGGCCGTAGAGCGGGAACCAAATGAAGCCTCCCCGCCGGAGCGCTGCGGCCCCTTTAAGGCCCAGTCCGGAACCTGGCCCTTTAAATGTGTGTCCGTTTCCCCTGACGTCAGCCTGCCGGCGGCCGCGCCGCTGTTTACCGCTCCGCGCGCCGCACGCCGTCCCCAGTTCCGGGCGCCGGGGCCGCCGCGCCCGCCCGCCCTTAAAGGGCCCGCGCAGCAGACCGCCCGCCGGCCGCGCGGCGCCGGGTGACTGCGCCCCCGCCCCGCCCTCACGCGCCTCCCTCCGCGGCCGCCGGGCCTCCCGCCTCGCGCCCGCCCTCCCGCCCCGTCCCGGGTCTCCGGCTCCCGGCAGCTGGCCTCCCCGCGCTCACAGCCCCGGCCTCCGCGGGGGCTCCGAGCCGCGCTCCGCCCCGCGACCCGGGCCCCCTCCCGCGGCCCGGACCCCGCACCCTCCCCTCCCCGCCCCTCCCGCCGGTGCCCGGGGAGCGTCTCTGCGGCCGCCGGGAGGGGACGTTTCCTAATCTCGGGCCGGGGTTAAAGTTCTGGTCGTGGTGAGATGGTGGAGGCGGCGGCCGGCGCCGCGACCTGCCCCGGAGGAGTCCCGCCGCCCGCCGCCGCGCCCCCCGCCCTGCCGGGGCCATGCTCGCCCTGGGCCTGCCCCTCCTGGCGCTCCTGGCGGCCTCGGCCCAGGCCGGCCCGGGGCTCCTGGGGCCCAAGAACGTGTCGCAGAAGGACGCCGAGTTCGAGCGCACCTACGTGGACGAGGTCAACGGCGAGCTGGTCAACATCTACACCTTCAGCCACACCGTGACCCGCAACCGGGTGAGCCCCGGGCCCGTCCCCCCTCGCCACCGTCGCGTCCCCGAAGCCCCCGCCGGACGGCTCCTGAAGCCGCCGGGTTCCCAGCCCCCCCCCCCCCCAGCTGTGGTCTGAGCCCCCGCCGGACGGCTCCTGAAGCTGCCGGGTTCCCACCCCCCCCACCCCGCCAGCTGTGGTCTGAGCCCCCGCCGGACGGGCCCTGAAGCTGCCGGGTTCCCACCCCCCCACCCCCCCAGCTGTGGTCTGAGCCCCCGCCGGACGGGCCCTGAAGCTGCCGGGTTCCCAGCCCCCCCCCCCCCCAGCTGTGGTCTGAGCGGGACGGACCCGCCCCGACCCGGCCGCCAGAGCCTCGTCGCTCCGCGGGCCGGTCTCGGTAAAGAGGAAGCCGCTTGCTGCTGCCTCGGCCCCGAAAACCCCAAACCCGGGGCGGGGGTGCTCCGCAGCCCTGCAGCCCCGGGAAGCCGGCCCCAAGCCCAGCCGGGGGGAGGCGGGGGCCTGACTCCCTCGCCCTGACCTCACTTTCGTTTCCTCCGCGGGGTTGAACTTGGGCACAGCCAGGGCCCCGAGCCCAGCGCGCGGCGGTTCCTGCTGCCGGCCCGTGGCCCCCTGCCCAGCGCCCTCCGTGACTGCACTTGCTGAGAGGCGGTGTGGAGAATGGAATCGGAGTTTTTTCCAGGATGGGGAGGGATTTGGTTTCTATGACAGGCCAGGATCTGCCTTCAGTGCCTGGTTGGGCAAAGCTCCATCTCCTGTTCAGAGTCCTTTCTTGCTTTTTTCCATATCTGGGTGACCCTGGGAGCTGTGGCCTCTGCCCCTCCGAGAAATGCTGCCCTAGGGCTCGGGTTTCTGCGGCCCAATAACAAGATTCAGAGGAGGAAACTGAGGCTCTGAGATGTGAAGTGACTTCTCCACTGCCCTGTCCCATGGTCAGAGCTAGGGATAGAATTTAGCTGCCTTGGCTCTCGACAGTCCCTGTGTGTCCACCCGCCCCAGCCACTGACTAGATGTTGAATAGGAGCTTCTGGCTGTTAAGGAAGAAAGTTGAGCATTTTTTGCTCCCCTCTGTCCATGTGTATGTGCATGCACATATGTGCAAGCATGTGCATCCCGTGGGCATGGATAGGGTATCCCATTTCTGGAGGTGCCGAGATCTCCACAGTGTTTCCTGTTGGGAAGTGAGGCCCTGCAGTTGCGTGGGTCCCATTGCTCTGCCGGTACCGGCATCCAGGAGCTTGCCTCTCCCATAAGCCTCTCCCCTAAGTCAGCACCAGTCCCTCCTGTAGACTGGGGGTTGCTCTGGCAGAAGAAGGGGAATGGATAGCTTCCCAGCCTGACCAGGATGGGGAAAGAACAAAAATGGTTGGCAGGAGGGAGGGCAAGGCCCACGGTCTCTGAGCCGCGTGTCCTCGGTTGCAGAGGTAGAGTCGCCATGGGCTTGACTGAGGGACATTTTCATCTCATTCTGCAGACAGAAGGTGTGCGTGTGTCTGTGAACGTCCTGAACAAGCAGAAGGGGGCTCCTTTGCTGTTTGTGGTCCGCCAGAAGGAGGCTGTGGTGTCCTTCCAGGTGCCCCTAATCCTGCGAGGGCTGTGAGTAGGACCTGGGGATCAGGGAGGGGGTAGGCCTAGGTCAGGCCTTGCCCAGAGCCTCACCCAGGTCCTTATCTGGGGCCTCTGACCACCCAGGAGCCCCTCTGTTTCTCTTCCCCATCCCCAGACCAAGAGGCCAGTTAGTGGCATGAGGGCCGAGCCAGCCAACCCAGAGTCTGTCAGCCTAGTGGGGGCAGAGGTGGAGGGATGGTAGAGAATCAGAGTGGAGGAATTGGGGCCTTGCTCCTCTGGAGTGACATACTGGTTGGGACATTAGTCACGTCCCAACTCTTTGCTTTGGGCCATAGATTTCAGCGCAAGTACCTCTACCAAAAGGTGGAACGAACGCTGTGTCAGCCCCCCACCAAGAATGAGTCTGAGGTCCAGTTCTTCTATGTGGATGTGTCCACCCTGTCACCAGTCAACACCACATACCAGCTTCAGGTCAGCCGAATGGACAACTTCATGCTCAGGTGTGCAGGGGAGAACAAGGGACTGTGGGACTGGCCTCCTTCCTAAGCTCTGGGGATGACCTTGGAGGCTCTTCTCTGCCCTACAGGACCGGGGAGCTCTTTAGCTTCAATACAACAGCAGCCCAGCCTCAGGTAAGATCCCCTGTTGACTGCCCCTCAAGAGAATAAATGGGGAAGCTTGAATGTGGGAGTAGGAGTGGCTGCTGGTCTTTGCTGGGAGTTTCAAATTGATTGGACTCTCCCTGGAGAGACTCTGGAAGCAGAGGCTCTCGCCCCAAGGTGGTAATGGGCAAGTAGCATGGGAGGTGCAGAAACATGGATCTGGCTGCCATCCTCTCCTACTTGCCTCTTGGGCACTGTCCTGAGCGCCCAGCTGAGGTCAACAGGAGTGGTATCCAGAAAATGGGGCTGCTGATAGTCAAGGCTTCTCTCCCCAGAGAGCCTCCAGTGCCAACCTGAGAGAACTCACACTGTCCCCTAGTTCTAGGGGCCAGAGAGGGCATCCTCATGAGACGGGCTCTCCCTGCTGCCCTCCCTCTGCCCTCAGTACTTCAAGTATGAGTTCCCAGAAGGAGTGGACTCGGTGATTGTCAAGGTGACCTCCAACAAGGCCTTCCCCTGCTCGGTCATCTCTATCCAGGATGTCTTGGTAAGTAGCCTGCCCTTTCACGCTCCACCAGTGGATAGCAGTCCCCCCGCGTCCCGAGGGGATGGCCCAGGTGCCTGCATCTGCTTTTCCACTCCTCCTCTGTAGTGCCCTGTCTATGACCTGGACAACAATGTAGCCTTCATTGGCATGTACCAGACTATGACCAAGAAGGCAGCCATCACTGTGCAGGTAGGAACGCACACGTGGCTGGTGATCAGCTTTCCAAACCTCTGCCCCTTTTCCCTTGCCCCATTCCTCCCCTACCCATTAGTCCCTGAGACTTTGGGTCCCCTATATATGTGAGAATTGAATCATAATCCTAGTTGCCTTTGGTGGCAGGAAAGAGCAGCATACCCTTTCTGGCTGCCCTGCTTCATATCTGCTTCATTCACTGCAGTGACAGCAAGGAGAGGAAAGGGGCCCTCGCTGAGGCTTCTTGCCTGCAGTTGGCAAAGGCTGAAACCTACGCTGGGGGCAGGGAGGGGCCGTGTGTTCACCTCACAGCACTCATTGTGTAACTGACGGAGGCAATGTGGCCCCTCCACTCTTTCTCCTGGCCGGCGCCCAGCCTATAATAGGGCACCCATGGGTGCCATGATGGTGGGGTATACGCACACTTGCTCACCTGGCCGCAGTATAGGTTCAGGCTTTGGGCTCAGGCTTTGGAGTCAGATAATCTTGGCTCTACCACTTACTGGCAGTGTGACCCTAAGCTAACCTCTGAGCCTGTCCAACAAGGGTAATGATAATACTGTCTTGTGAGGGCCTTTGGGAGGATTAAGTAAAATAACATACAAAGAGAGGTTAGCATAATTTCGGGCCCAGCGGAGGTATTCAGAAGATGATGGTGGTGCTGATGACAGTAACAGTATCACCGTCATCATCGTTGTGCAGCGCAAGGACTTCCCGAGCAACAGCTTCTATGTGGTGGTGGTGGTGAAGACCGAGGACCAGGCCTGTGGGGGTTCCTTGCCTTTCTATCCCTTTGTAGAAGGTAATTTTGTGCCCCAGGCCTGGCTGGGGATGGGGAGGTCTCGGTCACTTCCTGGGAGGCAGAAGAGCCTGTGCGACTGATTAGTGGACAGGATGGGATACCGGTTTTTGGCCCCAGACTCTCCCAGGGCTGGTCTACCAACTCTAGTTAAGTTCTGGGCAGCCCTTTGTTTGCCAGTGTGACATTTTACTTCCAGATGAACCGGTCGATCAAGGGCACCGTCAGAAAACCCTGTCAGTGCTGGTGTCTCGAGCAGTCACATGTGAGTGTGGGTGGCTGAGTAAGGATGCACTAGCCTCTGGCTCTTCCTCTCAGACCAGGGGTAGGAAGGGTGGTGAGGACCTACTCAGCCAGGCTGACGGGGTGGGAAAGGGGCAGTGTTCTTGGTAGGCTTCATGATGGAAGGGCCCGGAGGTGAGTCCCAATGTAACTTGGTACAGAGTCCCTGACTGAAGAGGAGAGTACTGAGTTCCAGTTATCTTTGTGCCACTTAGCAGCAGTGTAATCTCCTTAAGCCTCAGTTTCCCTATCTCTGTAACAGGGGTAATAGAATCTGTCCCATTAGTCTCACTAAGTTGTGAATTTTAGGGCAAAATTAGTAGGAAAGTACAAGGCCCCTTAGTCATGCTCAGTAAATATTTACTGAGCGGTTGAATGGGCCCTTTATGAACTGGAAAGTATAAGATAAAAATAAGAGACTGTGATGGGCGGGGAAAGAAGCTGCCTCTCCTATACGGATTCTTTATTCAGCAAATATTTATTGAGCACATCTGCGTGCCAGGTGCTGTGCTCCAGCTGCAGCCCTAGGGAGCACCTGTCTAGAGGGATAGGAGCTGGTTGCTGCACAGGGTGCCAGGAGCTGTGATGAGCAAAAGTTAGGTCACTGTGGGAACGAACACAGGAGAGAAGAAGTTTCCTCGAGGACAGTCATTGAGCTATGTTTTGAAGGTTAAGTCAAGATGGAGTTTTTGAGAAAAAAGTGGAGGAGAAAGTTCTTGCAGAGAGAGCAACATGGGCACAGACAGTAATCAAGCCAGAGTTTGGCATGATTTGGGGAACGGCCAGTTCACACTGGCTGGGTCATTGCATTTGAGGGGAGAAGTGGTGAGAGATTTGGCTGGGCCCTGTGTGCCATGATCGGTGTGTTCAGCGTCCTGCTCCCTTCCCAATAGCTGAGGCCTATGTGGCTGGGATGCTCTTCTGCCTGGGCATATTTCTCTCCTTCTACCTGCTCACCATCCTCCTGGCCTGTTGGGAGAACTGGAGGTAAAGTGGAACTGTTGGGCCCTCCTCTGTTCTGGGGTATGTTGGGCAGGGGATGGGGGGAGATGGCCCAGCAGGATTTGAGCCAACCCAGGGTAGTCATCCACACCATCCACAGGGCAGAGGAAAGCAGGCCCCTGCCAGGGTCTGTGGTCCAGAGGCCTCTTCTCCAGAAACCAACCCCTTCTCTCAGCCCTCATTCCAAGCAGGGAGACCCCACATTGCTTCCCAGCCTAGGAGGAGCCATAGCATCATGAATGAAAGACAGGGTTATGGGGTGGAGAGGGTGAAGGGAGGCCAGCCCAGCTGGAGGGACGCTCGTCCTGCCCTCTGGTTTGCCTCTGGATTCTGTCCCTGCAGGCAGAGGAAGAAGACCCTTCTACTGGCGGTGAACCGAGCCTGCCCAGAGAGCGGTACCTGCAGAGGCCTGGGTGGGAGGGCAGAGTGTGCTCGGTGTTTTGGAGGGGATAGTGGTGGATGGTTCCTTCGGGGGTAGGAGAGGCTGTCTGTGGGCTTCTGGATATTCAGGTTGGGAGTAACACTACAGGTGGACATGGGGCTGGGATGCTGTCCCTGCCCATCCCTAACGTGCTCGTCTGAAAGGCTGCCACCTGATTCATTCTCTGGGTTAGCTGTACTGTTTGCCTGCCTCAGACAATGGACTCACAGTCTCTGGGATTATTAACCTTTCATTCTCTCTTCCTTTCTTCCATCCCTCTCTCTCTTTCTCTCCTCCTTCCTGCTTGGGACCTTCTCTCTCAGCTTCTCTCCTTGGTAAGCTCCAGGTGCTGTGGGCAGAGGAGCTGGCGTCCAGAATGGGGGAGGGAGAGGGGAAGAGGGAGGAGTGTCTGGGTGGGACCTGTGCTGGCCAGTGCTGTCTGTCCCTGCTGCTGGTAATTGAGATGCATCAGTTCCTTGCCATTTCTCTCTCCATGGAAGACAAAGGGTGGCGAGTGTTTCCACTGGGGACACACATGGGAGGGAGGTTGGGGTAGGTGGTGGTGGTGGTGGGAGGGAGCTGTGTTTGCTGGGATCCTGCTTATTGTTTGCGGCTGCTGTGGCCCTTCTGTGTCTCTTTTTTCTTTTCTCTTTTCCGGGGCTTTCGGCCTTTCTCTCCTCCCAGGGCTAAGGGGACCTTGATGCCTTATTGCAGGTCACCCTCGGGTCCTGGTCGACTCCTTCCCTGGCAGCTCCCCTTATGATGGTTACAACTATGGCTCCTTTGGTATGTGTCAATGCCGGAGAGTGTGCTGGCCCACGCGCAACCTAGTCTCCTGAGGCTCCCACCTCCATGGTGGCAAATTGGTAGCCAGCCTCCTCAGAGCCCCCTGGGGCTGGGGCCAGCATCCCCTTCCCTGGGGTCTTTCCTCACCAGTTATTATTCTGCAGAGAATTGTTCTGGATCCACCGAGGGTCTGGTTGACAGCATGGATACCGGGGACCTTTCCTACAGTTACCAGGGTGAGTGGGCCAGGCACTGCTGAGCGTGTGGTGCAGGGCTGTTCAGGCTGGGTGAAACCTATCGGTGGGCGGTTGCCTCTTCTGCCAGACGCTGGGACAGGGAAGGGCCTGCTGTCTCCCACCCCTCTCCTCCCTTGGCCTTTCCTCCTTGGCTCCACTTCCCTGGTAACTTTCCCTTTCCTTTGAAGGGCACGACCAGTTCAAGCGGCGCCTTCCCTTTGGCCAGATGCGGCAGCTGTGCATTGCCATGGGTAGATGTGGGGAGGGGGGGAGCTGCTCTGCCAATCAGCTCCTGCCAGGGCGGTTGAATAGAGCCCCTGGGCTCCGGGGCCAAAAAGGTGCTTTGTGCATGGCTTCCCTCTAATGCTGACAATTGCCAGCTCTGGGGTTTTTTGAGATGAGCAGGCACTGGTGGGCTGGTACCCCAGCTCCCCCTGGGCCAGATAGTCTGGTTTGCTGTCCTGTTTGCCAGCACCCTCACTCCCTGCCTTCTGGGTTAGGGCTTGTGGGCAGGGGCATCATGTCCTGGCCTCTGGGGCTTTTGTCGGACAGGGTCACAGGAGGGAGCTGCTGAGGCACAAGAACAGTGCAGGCTGGAGCAGCAGGTGCTCTTCCCAGAGGCAGCCTCTGACTCTCACCTGCACCCTAGGGCCCCCTGGGTCTCTACCCAGTGTCTTCTCAGAATCCACACAGCTGGGCATCTTCTAATCAGCATGACTTCTGCCAAATTCTGTCCTACTGCTTGTCTGGGGCCTGGGTCTGCTCAGTGCCCTGGCCTCGAAGCCTTGGCTCAGCGAGGGGGCAGGGCTGGAGCAGTCCTATTTAGTGGCCTTTTTGCAGAGCCTGCCCTGGTTCCCCTCAGGGACTTAGGAGTATTTGCTACCTCCCCCCAGGGCCTGAGTCCACCTCTACCCCTGCTCTGAGCCCACAGTTTGCCTCTTCCCACTGCCTAGTAATTGTGACAATTGCCCCAGGTGGGTAGAGACAGACCTCGAGCTCGGTGCCCACTGGGACACCCTCCCCACTCTCTCCAGATCGCCCCCTTGACCCCGTGGGCACGCGGCCACGACTCGACTCCATGAGCTCTGTGGAGGAGGATGATTATGACACGCTGACTGACATCGAGTCGGACAAGAACGTCATTCGCACCAAGGTCTGACCATGTGGGCAGGCCCCGGTCAGGGGTCCCCCGGGAGGGGAGAGTCTGTGTTCAGGCCCCCGTATATCTCCCCCTGGGGCAAGACAAATTTCCAGGGAAACTGGCCCGACTCCCAGTCCCCCTGGGTGCTTGGCCAGCAGCACTGGGACGGCCGAGAGCCTTGCCCACCATTGTCTGTACCCTCTTGTGCTTCTCTCCCCTGGGCAAGAGGGGCCTCTCTCAGGTGGTGGGGAAGGGGCTCACTCTAGCTTCTCCCCAGCAATACCTCTGTGTGGCCGACCTGGCTCGCAAGGACAAACGTGTTCTGCGGAAAAAGTACCAGATCTATTTCTGGTGAGTGGACAGGTGAATGGGCTTCCTGTTATGTGGGGTGGGGTGGCCTTTTCTTGGGTCCTTCCACCTCACTGTTATCCTCGCACTCCTCAGGAACATCGCCACCATTGCCGTCTTCTATGCGCTCCCTGTGGTACAGCTGGTGATTACCTACCAGACGGTAAGGAGGGGGGACTGGCTATCCTGGGCCCAGAGCCTCAAGTGCAGAGTGTCTAAGCCTGGGGCTCGAGTGAGCATAGGTCTTAGGTCACTGGAACTGGGTTCAAATCCCAACTTTTACCAGCTGGGTGACCTTGAGCAAATCACTTAACCTCCCTGAGCAACAGTTTCTTCATCTGCAAAATGGGGCCAGCATAGTACCAGTACTGGCACCTTCCCCAGCTTGCAGGGATTCATGAAATGAGAGCCCTGGGACTTTGTAAGTCTTGGTTTCCCTTCCCTTTTCTCTGTACTGGGGTAAGAACTTGAATTACGGTCACGCCCTAGGATTTTCAGCCACACCCCAAGAGAGGTGATAGTGACTGTGCCACAAGGAGGACTGCCTGGTGTACATGCGCACATGCTGGCCGTGGCAGCACTGCCTGTCCACGGCAGAGTGCGGTAGCGTGGCCTGGGCCTCAGCCTGGCTCTTGTCACTGGGCAGTGGTCTGAGCTTGGTGCTTTAGCAGCCCCCCACCCCTCCCTGCTGCAGGTGGTGAATGTCACAGGAAATCAGGACATCTGCTATTACAACTTCCTCTGTGCCCACCCGCTGGGCAACCTCAGGTAGGGATGTTCTTGAACTGGTGACCCCGGGAGGGGCTCTGTGATTGCCTGCCTCAGCGGGAGAGGCTGGGCGTGAGGCTGAGGCAGTGCTCCCTGTGTCACCCCTTCTAGTGCTTTCAACAATATCCTCAGCAACCTGGGGTACATCCTGCTGGGGCTGCTCTTCTTGCTGATCATCCTGCAGCGGGAGATCAACCACAACCGGGCCCTGCTGCGCAATGACCTCTGTGCCCTGGTACGGCGTCTGTGAGAGTGGCCAGCCTGCCCTGCCCACATGCCCACTCTGCCCGCAGCTTGCTCCTCTCTCACTAGCTCTGTCTGTTGGGCCCCTTCCTTCCTCCCTTCCTGCCTCACCTCTTCTCTCCCTTTCCTCCTCTCCTCCCTACCAGGAGTGTGGCATCCCCAAACACTTTGGCCTGTTCTATGCCATGGGCACAGCCCTCATGATGGAAGGCCTGCTGAGCGCTTGCTATCACGTCTGCCCCAACTATACCAACTTCCAGTTTGGTGAGTGGGGCCTCCCTTTTCCCTGGCTGAACCTAGAGCAGGGACCTGCCTGTGTCTTTCACCATCCCCACGTCACCGATAGGGGTCCCCAGGACTCAGACTCAGCAGCTGCAGGACCTGGTGCACACACATCCAAGCTCATGGAAAATTGGCATCTGGGGGCTTTCGCATTGATCTGTGGTCCTTTCTTAGGGAAAGGCATGTGCAAGCCCTGAGAACATGATCTCAGGGGAAGTCAGACTGGGTAACAGCTAGTAGGGGACAGTGTGGTGTGGCAGGTACCACCGGCTTGCTCTGTCACCTTGTGGCGGTGTGGGCTGGGAGTTCCATGCCGAGGCCTGGCAGTGTTTCTGTGGCTCATGGCCATGTCCCCACCCTAGACACGTCGTTCATGTACATGATCGCTGGGCTCTGCATGCTGAAGCTCTACCAGAAGCGGCACCCGGACATCAATGCCAGTGCCTACAGCGCCTACGCCTGCTTGGCCGTAGTCATCTTCTTCTCCGTGCTGGGCGTGGTGAGGCCCTGTAGGAAAGGCATACAGCCTTCACGCACCTGCACCCCCTTTTCCACCTTCCGCAGGAGAGATCCCTGCTCCTTCCCAGGGGTGCTTTCCCTGGCCCTGAGAGCCCTGCTCCTACCATTCTTCCCAGCTTCTCCAGAGGAAGGGTGGGCTGGGGGAGCAGCTTCCTTCAGCGCCAACTCAGCCCTTCCCTGGGCCGCCCCTGGCAGGTCTTCGGCAAAGGGAACACGGCGTTCTGGATTGTCTTCTCAGTCATCCACATCATCGCCACGCTACTCCTCAGCATACAGCTCTATTACATGGGCCGCTGGAAGCTGGGTGAGGGCACGTCCGGGGCAGGGCATGGAAATGGGACCTACTGGGCCTCATGGGCTGAGGGGGATGTGGCCTGGGGGCCTGGGTTGCAGGAGACTTTCAGATTCTACCCTGTCACTGGGGGCCTGGAGGAATCACTGGGTGAGGAATTAGACAAGGCCTCGGCACAGTGGTAGCCCCCAAAGGTCCCAGCTCCTGAGCTGGTGCAGGCCAGGGGCCCAGGAGAGAAGCAAGAAGCGCACCTTCTCTTGTAGACTCGGGCATTTGCCGTCGGATCCTCCACGTGCTCTACACAGACTGCATCCGACAGTGCAGCGGGCCCCTCTATGTGGTACCTGCCCTGCTCCCCAGCCCCTCTTCCCCCATCTGCTCTCTTCCCTCTGGTGGGGGTGGGGCAGAAGCTGGGGCCCAGGGCAGGGGGTACTGGCTGGCCTGGACCTTCTCCCATGCTCTTCCTATCTCTCTCCCCTCTCTCAGCCCCATGTCTCTGCTTCCCTCTAGGACCGCATGGTGCTGCTGGTCATGGGCAACATCATCAACTGGTCACTGTGAGTCTGACCACTGTTTGTGGCAGCCTGGTTGGGTAGGCAGCTGGACACTCGGCCAGCCACTGGCCACCTTGGGGGCCACGGGCAAATTCTAAGCTTTGGGCATGAGAAATGGGGGCTGAGGAGAGGTGTTGGCACCTAGGGTTCTAGAGTCTTCTGTAGGCTCTGAACCAGCCCCACGTCCTAATGAAGCATGGAGTAGGGAGGAGGGCGGGCCCTTCTTGCCCTTGCCCTCCCGCTTCACCAGCCTCCCTCCTCCTTGCTAGGGCTGCCTATGGACTCATCATGCGCCCCAATGATTTTGCCTCCTACTTATTGGCCATTGGCATCTGCAATCTGCTTCTTTACTTTGCCTTCTACATCATCATGAAGGTGAGGGGGCGGGCTGACCCTGCTCTGCTGCTGCTCTGCCTTTATGGAGGGAGATGGGCACAGCCTGCCTGGGGCAGCACTGACACTGAATTTTCCTGTCTGTCTGTCAGTGAGGTTTGAGGAGGGGAGAGGCTAACGTCTCTTGCACATGTCCCCTGGGAACCAGCTACACACACACACACACACGCACGCACGCACGCACGCACGCACGCGCGCCATTTCCTGAGCACCTTCCATATACTAAGAATGGCCCGTGAAACTGGTAACACTTCAGGCCACAGTTGCTAAGAAGCTTGTCTAACCTGCAAGGGGTTGAGGTGGGGCTCACTGAGTCTGTGGCAGGCTTGTGCCTCCGAGGGCCGGGTGTTTCCCAAGGGACCCTCATGCCATCCAGTGTCAGAGGAGCCCCCTGCACAGTGAGAGCCCTCTGGTCAAGACGCCCTGCCAGCACACAGTTCTGGGCACATGGAGGCCCGGCCAGGGTGGCCATCAGCGGTGAGGATCTAGGCTGCTAGTGTTGGGGGCGCGTTGAGCTGTGTAACTATTTGAGGTGATGGTAGGAATTAAGGAGGGGTTCCTGAAATCCTGGTAAGGTGCCAGGGGTGCGGTGGGAGAGCCTGGCCCTCAGGCTGCTCTTCCTCCCCTCCCCCAGCTCCGGAGCGGGGAAAGGATCAAGCTCATCCCCCTGCTCTGCATTGTCTGCACCTCCGTGGTCTGGGGCTTTGCCCTCTTCTTCTTCTTCCAGGGACTCAGCACCTGGCAGGTGAGCAGCCATCCTGCCGAGAGGGCGGGGGGTCACCCACAGGCTCATGGTGAGCCAACACATGGCCGGTTTTCTTTCCACACATCATCTGTGAGCACCTGCCATGGCCAGTGCTTCGCAGCAGCTTTCTTGTCTAACCCTCCTACCGTCCAACATGCATGGAGGGTCCCCATTCTACTTGTGAGGTGGCTGAGGCTCAGGGAGGCTAAGGCACCTGCCCGAAGATACACAGCAGGGAGTGGCACAGCTGGGGTTTGAAGCCAGAGATTCCAAGCTCTGCCTTCTGCCTCCTGGGGCACCTACCATGGGTCAGGCTTCAGTCCTGTCATCCAAACTGTCCAGCGTGGGCTTTGCCTTGGAGGCGTTTATAGCCTAGTTCAAGGGAGGGACTGCTGGTTCCTGGCTTTCTGTTTACAACAGTGATATTTGAAATGAAGGTACAGGCTAGACGGGCAGGGGCATGTACAGAAGGGCAGAGGAAAAGAGCCTCTGAGTTAGGGCGCCAGGAAAACTGCAAGGCAGATCTTGCTCTTGGCCATAAAGGCCCTGGGTAAGGGGGAGGGGCCCTGTGGCCCAGAGACCTGTGACCTGTGGACTGATACAGAGGCAGAACTAGGTGGGAAGACGGGAGCCAGGTGAGGACTGTGCTTCCGAGGGCGGGGAAGGTCTCCCTTGCTCCCCACTGTGACCTGAGCCGGGGCGCAGACAACCGCAGAAGCAGCAAGTCCCCACCGCTGTCTACTGGACCTGAGTGCCACAGGTCACGGCTGCTGCTGCTGCTGCGGGCTTGGGCAGGGTTGTGTCAGCTGACAGTTGTGCTTTGGAAAGAAAATGAGCCTGAAGGAGCCCTGGAGGCCTGAGTAGAGTCCAGGGCGGGGCTGTTAGGAGGCTTCTGGCCTTCTAGCACCTCAAGGTCATCACAGCCCTCTGCTCTCAGATGGAGCGAAGAGTCTGCGGGGGAGGAGGGCCCGAGTCAACCAAAGGAGAGGGCAGAACAGGGAGAAATTTGTAATAATAGCCAAGTTCTTAGACGTGGGAGTTGGGGGGGAGAGGGGGAAGGGGCAGAAAGAAAGTGTCCTCCCACCTGGGGCTGGGAACAGGGAGCCCTGGAGGTAGAAGGGGGTGCCAGGGCCAAGGCAGCAGGCACCTCTCCCCGTTCCTACCTAGAAAACGCCCGCGGAGTCAAGGGAGCACAATCGGGACTGCATTCTCCTCGACTTCTTTGACGACCACGACATCTGGCACTTTCTCTCCTCCATCGCCATGTTTGGGTCGTTCCTGGTACGTGAGACTCCGGCAGAACCGGGAGGTCGAGTAGAGGTGCAAGCTGCCCCTTTCCTGTGCTTGACTTGGCATCACCCCACAGGTGTTGCTAACACTGGACGACGACCTGGACACGGTGCAGCGGGACAAGATCTACGTCTTCTAACGGAGCTGGCCCCTGCCTCACTCACGGGCCCTGTGCCCCTCTCCTCACTGCCGGAGTCTGTAGCAACAGGGATGTGAGTCCCAGCCCTGCTGCCCTGTGCTGGTAGCAGGTGGGACACCAAGCCTAGCCCAGGCTTGGCCCCGACAGTCACGGGGGTGGCCTTGAACCTTGCAGCTGCCCCCTGCTGGGGAGAAGGCCTGCTCCCCTGAAACCCCAAATGTTGGCCAAATTGCTGCTTTCTTATCAGTGTTGGGGCCTTCCAAGGTCCCTGTCCTTGGCTCTCCGTTTGTCCCTCTGCAGGAAAAGGGGGAAGTGTTGCCCTGCCCATCTCATGCCTCGAATTCTGCCTGTCCTTCCCTTTTCCCCAGCCTGGAACCCAAAACACTTCATTCCTCAGTCTGGGGCCTGGTTCTCTGGCCTGTACCAGGACCCTACTTCTATTTGGGGTTGTACCTGGCTGCCATCACTGCCCACTCTAGTCAGCCAGGACAGATGGGTGTAGGGTTTTGGGGACTGGCCAGCTGGTGCCAGGCTTATGGTGCTAAGACCTGCAAAGGGCCCTGGTGGCTCTTTGGCTACGAGGTTCAGCTCATATGTGAGTACTGCCTTTGATCTGAGGGGCTGAAGTCAGAGGTCACCTTCCTGTTCCATCAGCCCCCAGACTGATGCTAGCACCAGGCTTGGAAAGAAAAAGCTCACCCCCCTCCTTCCTCTTTCTTTCCAGGCCCTTAGTCCTGCCAAGCTCCAACAGGGGTCTTTTAGTGCCATTGACATTGCCCAAGAGTGTCCACGGGCAAAGGAGGGAGGAAACAAGAGCCTAGCCCACCTGCCTCCTCTACCGCCACGGGAGCCCCAGTGCCTATCATAGAAAGGGGCTCAGGAAAGGGACATGGCATTTCTCTGTCCCTCATCCCAGCCTCACTCTAGGACCAGGGCTGGCTCCTAAGTTTCCGTCCAGTCTTCAGCCAAGTTCTGTGTTGGTCACACACATGCGTACATGTGAAACCTTGGAGTTTACACTGGGTGGCCCCAGCTCTGGGGCCTCTGGCTGCGTGCGTCCTGGGGTCCCCTTTGCCCTCCCTGGTCCATTCCAGATGCCAGGGTTGGGGAGTCAGGTCAGGCCTCTGCCTTGCAGATGGGAATGTGTTATGTTCTTCCCAACTTGTTTGTATGGCCCTCCCTGGGCTGGGGAGAGGAGGTGGGTTTGGACGTTTTTTCAGAGCTCTGATGTCTATTTCCATGCTATGGTTGCATTTCTGTTTTCTATGAATGAGTGTGCATTCAATTAAAGAAACAACAGACACAGTCCTTGGACCCTATTTGCTCCCTCTTTCTGGGTGTAGATGTTGAGAATGTGGGGTGGAGCAGGGGTCTTCCATTTTCCAGTGCTGGTCTACCTTTCTCTTTTCCAAGTCCCAGGCCCATTGGGAACAACAGTTCAATTCCTCTGTGTTCTCTCCTTTGAGTAGTGGCGTCAATTCAGTAAATGTTACGAGGAGCCTGCGCCATGCCGGGCACCGTGCTGAGCACAGGGTCAAGCAGTGAACAAGCCTTAGCCATGCCATCTCACCTGAGGTCCCCACCCCTTTCTGGCAAGTCACAGTGACCTCTGCCCACCTGGTGCCCACTTACCAGTCAGGTGGCTTCCCTGTGACCTGAGTCCCTCCCAGCTTGGCATGCTGCAGGTACAGTGCTCCCTCTCGTGGCTTTAAAGGACAGGCATGCAGGTCAAGGCTGAGGCGGTGGTCAGGGAGCACAAGGTGTTGATGGCTAGTGGGTGCGAGGATGACAGGCAGGCACCAAGAGGAGGGAGTTTTGAAACGAAGGTTGATTTAGATTTCAGCAGGCTAAGAAGGACAAGATTTGGGAGCCAAGGGAGCTGGTGAATTGAGGACACAAGCAGAGGTCTATGGGCTGCTCTCTAGCAGCTCTCCAGCTCCTTTTCCTGCTCTTCCTGCAGGCGCCACGGGGGGGCACTATAGCTCTGCACCACTAGCCTGTGTGGGTCACTGGGGGTGGGGCTGGGGGAATGGAGCTGTTTCCTCTGGCAGGGAGGGGGCCAAGGGCCCAGCACTGGATTTGGGAGGCTGACTGGTGCGCCCACCCTCTCCTTTTAGCCCTTCCTGAGACCCATGAAGCCAGGTACAAGCAAGATATGAGTGGGATTCCTTCCTGGGGTGAGGGAGTCCCTTTTGTGTTAGGGATAAAAGGCGGGAGGGACGATTGCAGCATTGGAGCTTCCTACCCTGGTGTTGGTGTCTCAGGGCCTGCCAGGCCTTAGAGATCCTCTAGGTGGGGACCAGGGTTGACTGAGCTGCTGCCAAACCCCTAAATCCCACCCCCAACTAAAGAACATGACCCAAGACCCACCCAATAGGAAGTTCTCAGCCTGAGCAGATGATAGGGCTGAAAGGGGGGTCTCACAGCCTCTGCAGCTCCCACAGGTTGGCAGGTCGCAGGGATGTTCAGGTTCTGCCACTCATGGCTCACCATGTGGCCTTGGGTGAGATGCACTCTGAGCCTCAGTTTCCTCATCTGTATAGTGGGGGTGGTAATTACGACCTCACAGTGTAGCTGTGAGTATTAAATGAAAGCACTTGCAAAGTGTCAGGCATGTAGTCAGTCCTCAGTAAAGGTTAGTTCCTATCTCCAACTAGAGCTAAAAGCCCAGGAAGAGAGGGGGGCTGGTTTGTCCCTACAAACCTCAGTGATGGGCCTTCCCTCCCCTTAGCCCCTTTTTTCTCTCCGGTCAGACCCTCTTGAATTTTCCCTTCCCTCAAACTCGGGGGGGGGGGGGGGGGGGGGGGCAGGGAGCAGTGAGGCAGGAGCAGCCCTAAGTCCAGGCGGCAGGGAAACCTTCATGGTCCTGTCCATAAAAGGCTTTTCCCGCTGGTTCCCCACGCAGCTCAGCCCCGCCCCGCGCTCCATCTCCAAAGCACGCAGGGAATGTCTCAGGCAGCCCTGGCAGACTGCTCCAACTTGGTGTCTTTCCCCAAATATGGAGCCTGTGTGGAGTCACTGGGGGGCCTGGGGGTGGGGAATGGAGCCTGTTTCCTCTCTCAAGGAGGGGGTGGGGGACGGGGGTGGGGGGTGGAGGCTGACATCACCACAGCAGATCCTTTAAACCCTTCACCCAGCCAGCGCCCCATCCTGTCTGTCCAAGGCCAGACAGAGCTGACTCCTTCCTGCGAGCCCTGAGGAGCCCCTGTGAGTGCATTTGTCCCAGGGTTGGAGGGAAGTTTGACTGGGACTTGACAGGAGCTGTGGATGTATTGCAGGATGGGATGGGGGTTGGAGGGGGGTGTCCCTGGTCTCCAGCTTCCTGGCTAGGGGAGCCCACCCTCTCAGCCAGTGTGCATTCCTAATCTCCAAGTGGGAGGTGGTCCTAACAGACGGGTGGTGAGGGATTGGTAGAATCCATATTGCTCAGACTGGGCAGCCTTGGGCTCATTGAATTGCCCAGGATGACAGAAACCTGAGAACTGGGCTAGTGGGTGTGTGGTAGGCTCTGCTGTCTGTTGTCTATCTAGGGGATGTCCAAGGTGAGGAGGTGTGTGAGTCACTAATGCTGGAGAGCAGTGTCCCCCTGGAGGGTCCCCAGGGCTGAGCAGTGTGGGGGAGCCCCTAGGGAGCCCCTGAGCAGTGAGAAGGACCACAAAGCCCTTGCACTCTGAAACAGGTGGGGTGCAGGGTGCAGGGAGAGGTGAGAGCTAACTTTGTGGGTATGCAGCTCCTTCCAACACTGAGAGGGAGGTCGCCTCACTACAGGCAGAGGGGGGGGCACTGCAGGGAGCTTCCAGTGATGGCCTGGGTGGCTCCACCAGGCTGGGGCAGGCCCAGGACCCTGGGCCCTTCCAGACAGTCTGGCTGGTTCCCCTCCATGGTTGCTATTCAGAGAAGCAGAGGATGGGCTCTTCTCTGTCGCTGGAATCTCGATGAGCCACCTCTCCTGCCAGCTCAGAGAGGCACAGGGCTCATTCCTATGTGCTGTGTTTTGCTCTGAGGCGGGGGATAGCAGTCCTGGGGAGGCCCCTGGTCCCACCAGGTTTCCCAGGTTCCCACTGGTAGGAGGTGCCCCCTGACCCTTTGCAGCAGGACTTTGTTCTTCCTCTGAGGGGAGGGGAGGCTGACAGAGCCAAAGGGCAGGGGGTCGAAGCAGAGCTTCAGACTGTGCTGTCCATCCTGTCCCAGGAGCCTTTGTCTAGAACGTCCCCCGGGTGCAGCTGTCTCCCCAGCAGCTCTCAGGCGAGAGTGGGGAGGTCTTTATCAGAGGACTTGGTGGTGGGGGGGGGATTTCTTGGGACCAGGAGGGTGCAGGGTGGTCAAAATCTGATCAAAACCATTCTGATCAAAATCCAAATATGGTCTCTAGATCTAGGGGCTGCAACTTTATGCCCTTGCCACTGAGCCTGGTCCCCTTGGCTATCTGTTCTGAGTCTCCTCCTGTGGGGGTCGGGAACACCCTCTGGCTTCCTTCCTGTCCTGCTCCTCACACATCCAGTAAGGTCTGGGAGGGGCGGTGGGGTGGGGCCCGTGTGGTTCAGGTGGGCTGAGAGCGGCTGGTTTGATTCCCAGTCAGGGCACATGCCCAGGTTTTGGGCTCGACCCCCAGTAAGGGGCGTTCTCTCTCCCTCTTTCTCTAAAATCAATAAAACGTATTTTTAAAAAAGAGTTCAGGGCATGGAAGATGGTGTGTGCCTGGACCACAGGGAGGCCTGCCGCCTGCCTGGGGTGGGGGAAGCTGAGATAGGGGAGGAGGGAGGCAGGGATGCAAGACGGGCTGACTGGCAGGTTTGTACCACAGGGCTCTGCCCAGGGCCCTGGGATGCGGGGGAGCAGGGCTAAGACAAAGTAGGCTGAGGAAGGGAAGGGCTTGCTGTTCGGGGCCAAACAGAGCGAAGCGCTCTGCCGTTGGGTTCTTTTGCATCACTGACTGGGGGGGGTGTTGCTCAGAGAACCCTGTCCTCAGAGGTGGCCCAGCCCTCACTTTACAAATAAGGAAACACCCGGAGGGAAGTGAGTTGCCCAGTTGCTAGAATTTAGACGAATCCTCCATCTCGTGTTCTTTCTCTCAAACTTTGTTGTCCTCTTGGCATGATTTTGAAGAGGGTGGAGGCTGGAGCGGGAGGAAAACTTGCTGCTCTTACCCCTCAGCCAGGGGCCGCGCCCTGGGAGCCAGAGCCTGCGGTGCTGAGCGCTGAGGGACGCGAGGGACAGCTGTGTGTTAGGTGGCGACTGCCTGCTCTCGCCCAATGTTCGCAGCCCCCACCGAGCGGACGAGCTGTCCGCGTGGGTAAAGGAGGGGCAGCTTGGGCCCGTGTGCTGTTCACTCTGCCTCCGCGGGGGGGTGTGGAGAGGGTCTGAACTCTAAGAGGAGCTGGGGGAGCATGCTGACTACTCCATCCTCAGAACATTCTCTCTGACCTCTCCGAGGCCAGGGAGGGGACTGGCCTCCTTTGGCACCTCTTCAGATGAGCTCTGGGCACCATCCAGTTGACACCTGTGGCCAGGTCAGGCTCCTCTTGAGCACCCACACCCTCGTCTGCCCAACGTCCTGCCTGCCTGGACTGAGCCTGCTCCTGCAGCCCTCCCTCCCATTAGCGCGCTTCTCCGGAGCAGGCCCGGCCCCAGGCCTCGGCGGTGGCTGCTGGTGGTCTGGGCAGGCAGATTCTTGGCTCTGGGGTTTCCCTGGAGGGCTCCGGCTTGGTTACTCAAGCTACTCCAGTGCGAGAACCTGGGCACGAGGGAGATCCCATGGGCACAGCAGTGGCTGCTCTCTCATCCGACTCCCCTGAGGAAATGCAGCTGCTTGGCCAAAAGCTCCTGGGCTTCGCTGTCTTTCTAGACCTTGCCCGGGGTGGATAAGCTGGAGCCTCTTCCCCTGCAGGCCAGAGGCTGAGGTGACCTGGCAAAGCCCTAGTTTTGGAGTCCCCTTCCGGCTAGGGAATAGAGGGGGGAGGCAGGGAGGGTCGGAGGTAACTAACTTGAGGCACAGTTAGTGAACCACCTCACACCTGCCTGGGTAGAGACACCTGCTGGCTCACTCGGGGGCGATGCGGCTTCTCCAGGGGCCTCTCCAGTACCTCTGTGGCCAATCTTGGCAAAGAAAGAATGCTCCGCATTAGGGGTTGTCAAACCATGGCCCATGGGCTGAATGCAGCCTGCTGTCTGTGTAAATAGTTTTATTGGGACAAAGCCATGTTAATTTGTCTAAGGCTGCTTCTGTGGGACAATGGCAGAGACCATATGGCCTGCAAAGCTTAGAATACTTACTTTCTGGTCATTCACAAAAAAGTACACTGAGCCTGCTCTCAACCACCAAAGAGCCGGTCTCCTGCTCCTCCGTCTCCAAGTCTGGAGAGGCCCGTAGGACCAAGGGGAGGAGCCTGGCCCAGAGGGGCAGTACCCTGAAAACAAAATTGGGCAGCAAGAGGGGAAAAACCAACGTTGAGGGTGGTTGGGTGCCCAGAGCTAGACCTGCCTGGCACAAGTGAAAGCAGGGCTGTTTTCTGACCCCTCTCTCCGTTCTCTGGCTGGTGCTGCTTAAGCTCTCCCCAAACATGGCCAACAAGGGACCTTCCTACGGCATGAGCCGCGAAGTGCAATCCAAAATTGAGAAGAAATACGACGAGGAGCTGGAGGAACGGCTGGTGGAGTGGATCGTAGTGCAGTGTGGCCCTGATGTGGGTCGCCCAGACCGCGGCCGCTTGGGCTTCCAGGTCTGGCTGAAGAATGGTGTGGTGAGTGGCACCCTGGGAAGGGGGTTGGGGCTGTGCCATCCTGCCAGTCATGGGACAGGTACCCCGAGCCCAGTGCCAAGCTGTGTTCTGTGCCTGGCAGATTCTGAGCAAGCTGGTGAACAGCCTGTATCCTGACGGCTCCAAGCCAGTGAAGGTGCCCGAGAACCCACCCTCCATGGTCTTCAAGCAGATGGAGCAGGTGGCTCAGTTCTTGAAGGCAGCTGAGGACTATGGGGTCACCAAGACTGACATGTTCCAGACTGTTGACCTCTTTGAAGGTACAGGGAGAAAAGGGTGGAGGAGCCAGGCGCAGGACAGGTGGCTAAGACGGGTGAGGCGTGACCGAAGCGCGCCTCAACAACGGGCCTGCAGGCGGGAGTGGGAGGTGCCAGGACCAGCGCGCGCTCGCCGAAGCCGCCCGATTCTGCGAGAGCCCTGCCCCTGGGTTGCCGTTTTCTGAGCGGTGGGCGCAGGCCCTGCCTTGGGAGTCCTGTTCACACACAGCCCTGAAGTGTGGCTGCCCTCCCCTCTCTTCTTACAGGCAAAGACATGGCAGCAGTGCAGAGGACCCTGATGGCCCTGGGCAGCTTGGCGGTGACCAAGAATGACGGGCACTATCGTGGAGATCCCAACTGGTTTATGAAGTACGTGGCTCCTCTGTGGCTGGGTCTGCGTGAGGGAGGCGGCCTGGGCTCACCCATTAGTGCGAGAGATTTGGGGAAGCAGATAGCCAGGAAGGTATGAGGTCTACAATAGGGGGAAATGGGTCCCTAATACTTCTTTTTTTTTCTTCTTTAAAGTGTTTACTGCCTTGAGCTCAAACAAGGTATGGCATGATTTTTAAAAAAATGTTTTGATTTCAGAGAGAGGAACGAGATGGAGAGGGAGAGAAACATCAATGATGAGAGAGTCACTGATCGGCTGCCTCCTCCAGGCCCCCTACTGGGGATCGAGCCCACAACCTGGGCATGTGCCCCAACCAAGAATCAAACAGTGACCTCTTGGTTCATAGGTTGACGCTCAACCATTGAGCAACGCTGGCCAGGCCCTAATACTTCTTGACTCCTCCCTTCCTACTCTCCTGTGCTCCGCCAGTCTCCCTAGCCTGAGGGGTAAGCTAGGCCACGGAGAGAAGTGAGCCGAGGTGGGAAGGGGATCAGGCTAGGAAGTAACAGAGCAGACAGAAAATGGGTGGAAAGCAGGCAGTCCTGACAGGTTTTATCTTGGTTCCTCCTCTTCTAGGAAAGCCCAGGAGCACAAGAGGGAATTCACAGAGAGCCAACTGCAGGAGGGAAAGCATGTCATTGGCCTACAAATGGGCAGCAACAGGGGGGCCTCCCAGGCTGGCATGACGGGCTACGGAAGACCTCGGCAGATCATCAGTTAGAGGACAGGCCCAGCCCCCTGCCTGGCCCCCCAGCTCATTGGCTGCATCGGCCCCTAGCCCCCCACCCCCACCTGTTAGCTCCCTCAGCCAGCCAAGCTTCCAGGCTCCGAGGCTCCTCACTGAGCAAAGGTGACTGCACTTGGGCAACTCTCCCCCACCCCTCAGCCCAACTTCTTCCTCCAAAGCACTGCTCCTGGGCCTCCTCCCAGCTCCCCACCTCTCTACTGTCTCTTCCCATCCTGGGCTGAGCAGGGGGGCTGGGCTGGGTGTGGCCTAGGGGTGGGGCAAACCCACTGTCCTCCTAGGCAGCAGATGCCCACTGAGGGAGACCCAGCCCAACCTCCCCCCATTTTTGCTGGAATATTTTGGGGGTTGAAATTCAAGAAGCAAAAAAATATATACATCTTTTCTCAGGCCTGGCTGGCAGAGTTTGATTTGCTGTTATCACTTCCGTGTGGTTCTGAGAAACAGGAGCAGGGGACAGACAGGGAATAATGTCCTCTGAAGCCCTCCCACTCCAGGGTCCGGGGGTCAGGTTCTCTCAGAGGACCAGGCAGTGGGAGAGGAGAGAATCTTGGGACTGATGGGGAGGAGAAGCTACTTGCAACCTGCACTGTCAGAGAAAAGGAGATGAGGAACAGCAGGGTTGTGTGGAAGGATTTTATTTTGGAAAAGCTGTGCAGGAAAAATTCAACAAAAGTTGCTGTGAAAAGAGAAAACCAAATCTTAAGTGTTAAAAAAAAAGTCCAAATCAACCAACCAGCTCACAAGAGGGGAGGAGGCCAAGAATGGAAGGAGAGAGTCAGCCTGCGGTGCAGACAGCTGGCCTCCGGTGGGGAGGCCGTTTCCCTGAGCACTTTTCAGAGGAAGGAGGGTGGTCCAGGGCTGGGCAGCAGTGACTGGCGCCTGTCATAGTCCTGCGCAGGCTCCTGGTGCAGCAGCACAGCCCTGGGCCAGGCCCACCCCCAGCTTTGCAGGAGCTTTGTCCTGACCCTTCAGGAGGAAGGGGGTGATGGTGAGTGGCTGTGTTCATGGCTGGCTCCCAATTAGGGAGAATGGAAGCAACGGCTCATAGCGCCGTGTGCTGGGCTGAGGGCTGGCGGCCATACCAGTACGTCCAAGGTCCACGGCTTAGGCAGGAAGGTAAGGAGAGGAAAAGTCTGCTGCTTTGGGGTCCTGGGTCATTAGAACAGGCATACCTGGGGCCCTTCTCAGCCCGCACCTCTGAGCTCTCTTCCCAGTGACTCCAGTGATGTTTCTGCTGAGAGGCTCCTCTGGCCACACAGGCACGTTCTCAGCCAGGCACAGGCAGACATCACTGGCCTGCCCAGGAGAAGTGAGGATGGAGTCTACCCAGCAAGGGACGCCAGTCCCTTGTCCGAGGCCTCTCACCCAAAGCTGTGGGGTTTGAGGAAGGTCCTGTGGCTGCTCCCACACTGTTCTCTGGCACCACTCCTCTGCCACGCGTGCCTTAGAAAGCCTTGGCCTCCCTGAGCAGTCAGAAGATGCTCCTTAGCCTCTGCGTTGCAGACATGAGCATCAGGAACACCTCTTCCAGCTCCCCGCAGGGGGAGTGGGTGGGTGGGGTGGGAAGAGGAGCCGCCCCAGCTAGGTCTGTGAGGCCGGGGTCAGCAGACCTGCTCCTCCCTCCGCTGCATGTCTGTGGCCAGGGGACCATCGGTGGTGGGAGGGCCTGCACCCTCCATCTCCACTCCACCTGGATCCTTGCTGTTGCAAAGTGGCGCTGATTCCAGTTCTGTGTCCTCCTCCCTGGCTTTTCGGCTTCTTTGGGGCCAGTGGTAGGGTCGACTCCTACAAACTGGGTGAGAGGCCACATGCCTCTGGCTTAGGTACACTTCTAGCATATAGTAAACAGTCCAGAAGACGGTAAAACAGCCGACCAGCACCAGGGTCTAGGGAAAAGTTCACACCTAAGTTAGGGACAGTTTCCCAAAGCCTGTGGCCTTTCTCAGCCCAGAATGATGAGCTTAGAAAGTCTCTCTCCTACTGGGGACTGCCTCTCCCACCCCAAACCACTCACCTACATACAGAGGAAGTGCTCTCAGAGTCAGCCAGCAGAGGGGCGCCCCCAGTCTTCCCACCTCCTTGTCTATCCCTCCAAGGACTGACTCCCCCAGACACTCCTGCCCCCCAGTATGAGTCCCAGCTCTGGTACCTTGAGGGTGTTAGGGGTGATGGTATAGCCGTCTTCCTCAGGAATTTTGAGCCCAGGAGGGCAGGGCAGAGTGAAGCCCTCATGCAGGTATTTCCCACTCATGGCATCTTCTATTAGTCTGTGGTGAACAAGAGACAGGGTTGCCCGGCTGAACTTGGAACCATCTGCCCTCCCCACCCTCCCCTCTTAGAGCTGAAAGGAGAGAGGCCCCACAACAAAAAGGGGAGGGTGCACGAAGGTTCCCAGGGGGGTGGAGCGCCCGAGTGGCCTCTCCCTATCCCCATGAGTTGCCTTCCCTGACACGTGTCTATACCTACCTCTGTCTGTCTCTGATGTCCACCGGACTCCACGCAGAGCCATACAGGATCAGCTGCCACTGCCGGAGGGTGCCAGCCTGCACCGGCTCATCTCCTAGGGCAGCAAGTGAGGCAGGCCATGAGCCCCTGCTTTTCTGTTGGCCACATGGATAGCAGAGACCCTCCCTGTCCCGCCACGTAAAGGGACTTGGCCACAGGAGCTGTCTCCCTGTGTCCCGCTGAGCCTGGGGTTCCGTAGACCTGCTTCACAGGGTCCCCTTGGGATGGAAGGGGGGTTGAAAGGTGGGACACTGAACCAGAGAAGTTTTGCCTTTCTTTCATGTTTTGAGGTTTTAGCTGGGATTTTGCTTGGGGGAAAAAGTCCTCCTACTAAATCAAAGGGTTGAAAACCACCTGTCTAGTGAAGACCTAACTGGACTGGAAGGTGAGGGTGAGGGTGGGTCCAGTCTCCTGTCCCCTCACTGAAATCCGGTTACTCACAAATCACTTCAGACATCTAGGCGGGCTTGTTTTTCCAAAACAATGGTGAAAATTAGCCCTGCCCTTACCTGCCTACCAGGGCTGGCCAAAGGGTGGCTGTATGTGAAAGGACTTGGAATGTGGTTGAGTTTTTGTTGCCACCTTGAGGAAAAGTAGGCCAGTCAAGCTCAGGAACATGAGAGGCAGCACAAATGAACACTTTAGATACAATGCCCACTTTTTGGACGGGGCTTGCTTCTTGGTCTACCCAGTTGGTCCAATGGCAACCCCATGTATTCCACATGGACAGTTTCTGTGGAGACTCAGATCCAGAGGGAGCAGATGGCAACCACAAAAGGCAGGGCCCGATGGGAGGGTGTGTAGGCTCACCTACATCCCTGACAACGAGTCTGTAGGACCCTCTCGCCCTTTCCCCCCAGCACCGCACAGTGGAGAAGGTCCAGTCGTCGAAGCCGTTGGGGTCCCTGGGGAAGAGCACAGAAAACCTGGAAGGCATGGAGCAGGGAACGGACCCTGTTGCCAGAAACATCCTTTTCTTACTGTAGCAGCCATGAAAATGGAGCAGCTGTTGCCTGAGTACAGCCATTTGGGGGGATGCCTGAGGGGCCCTCCCGTGCTGTCCCCTGCCCCGGGAGCTCATGGGCCGAGGGCCTTACGTCAGTGTGCTGTGGCGGAAGCAAGGCAGGGCGAGCACAGGCTGGGAGTCTGACAGGTCCAGGTTTAGCGTGACTTTCTCAGGCACTAACTGGCACTGTGACTTGTTCCTCATTTGTAAAAGGGGTTACAAATGCTACTCTGCACTGGCCTTATGAGGATTAGAGAACATATGTGTAAAGTGCTGTGCTTAGCACATTGTGAGCACTTGTGGAAAGCCCATAGCAACTGGCTCCCAGCTGCAAGGTCGCCATGCCATGGTACCTCAGCACAGTGCCAGCATCCAATTCTCTCCCCTTGAAGAGGCCCTTGTTACAGAGAGCTCAGCAGGCACGGGCAGGTATACGTACGAGTCCATGCTGCGGGGGGCGCCGATAAGGGACATCATGCCACTGGGGCAAAAGAGTTTCAGCTCCAAGCTGCCACGTCGCGGGTGAGTGATGGAGACTGTCACTGCCACATGCTCCAGGGTCCTCAGCCCCGACACCTCCAGGTCCATCCTGCTGACTGTAGGAGGTCAGGCTGGGCAGCGGGAAACCAGCCCATAAACACTTACACCTACTTCATCCCCACACACACAAAGGCGCGCGCTCACTGAAGCCCCACAGGAACGCCCCGTGTACACAGAGACGTGGAACGCAGTGGCTGCTCTCAGGTACTTTACACTCTAGCTTAGGGTCTAGACGGGGGACAACATATACCGAAGAAACAATATAAGAACCAAATGGGGAACCTCAACCATTCATTCATCCAAAAAATAATTTACCGGGTACCTCCTACAGTTCAGGCCTGTACCAGGTGCCGGGAATATAAAGATAATTTGGACCTGCTCTCTGCCCTCCACTGCAAGTGGGAGATGCTACGGCATGAGGTGTACATAACTGACACCAGCATTGAGATGGGTCCGACAGGCTTAGGCACTAGCAGCGAGCACTCTATAGGGTATTCTAGAAGGGGAAAAGGCATTTACAAGGGCAGAGGGGAAATGAACAAGTTTCAAACAGAATTAAACAAAACTACTTAAGTGAATAAACTTCAAGGAAATTATGCTGAATAAAAAAGTCAAAAATCGGCCCTGGCCGGTTTGGCTCAGTGGTGAGAGCACTGGCCTGCGGACTGAAGGGTCTCGGGTTCAATTCCGGCCAAGGGCACGTACCTCGGCTGCAGGCTCGATCCCCAGCCCTGGTCAGGGCGTGTGTGGGAGGCAACCAATCGATGTTTCTCTCTCTCTCTCCCCTTCCACTCTCTCTGGAAAGCAAAGGAAAAATCCTCAGGTGAGGATTAAAAAAAAGCCAAAATCAAAAGGATACATCATACATGATTTCATTTATGTAATATTCACACGTAACAACTGTAGAGATGGAGGCCAGGCTTTAAGGATGGGTCAGAGGGGATGGTGTGGCCATACAGGTGACACGAAGGAGCACTGTGGGGATAGTGCCATCTGCATCTTGGCTGTGGCAGTGGTTATACAAAGCAACACATGTGGTAAAACTGCACACGCACACACACAGACACACCCACACGCAAGTGCATGTCTAAGTGGTGAAATCCAAATAAGCTCTCTGGATTGTACCAATGTCGTTTTCTTGGTTTTGATATTGTACTATAATTATTTAAGACATTAACATAAGGAGAAGGGTACCGGGAACTTCCCTGAACATTTCTTTGCAACCTGCTGTGAATCTAAAACTATTTCAAAATAAAAGCTCTTAAAAAAACACAAGCTACTGAAGTAGAAGACTTAATTGGGGAATATTAAGAAATCAGGTTGAAATGAGAAAGAATCCTTTCTATAGCACCATTTCCCCCATTAATTCATTCTAACAGGCGAGGCAGAGCAGCATCTCTATTTTACAGATGAAGAACCTCAGAGAGGCGCTGAAAGCTGGGGCGGGGGAACCTGGGATGAAATGGGCTTTCAAAGTTTACTTTAAACAAGCAAGCAAGAGCCATTATAGATTACTGAACAAGGATGGAACTTTTTCCCAAAAAACTGCTTAAGGAAGGTTACTCTTCACAGCTCTGGGTAGGATGGAGTAGGAAGAAGCAGGCAACAGCCCAGCTAAAATGCGACCGCCTTATTCTAGGGCTGAGGCCGTGCGAGCACTGATAGCTACGATTGAAGATGAAAGAGGAAAGGAAAGGCATGAGCCTTTTGGGGACACCACTTTCTGTCCTTCCCAACCCCGGGTCTACCGGCCTGCTGCTCAACCCCCCTCACTGCATTCACAGAAGTGCAACCCCAGTATACACGAAAACTCTGGTATGCATGGGGACTATTTGATGTCATAACTTATATTTCTTTACCACCTCAGCTCCACAGACCTTTCTCTGTCCCATGTCAGCAAACCTTCCCATGAGCAGACCCTGGCCCTTGTCATGATCTGGGACTCCCTCACTTCTGGATGCTTTAGCAACTTTCATAGTGCCTTTTATTACAGAAGCAACACAAATTAATTGAAGACAAATTAGAAAAGTAGTTGAGCAAAAATGAAAACAAAGAAGGTCCCAAAACTCTTGATAACATGTTGGGAAATACCCATCTAGATGTGTGTGTGTGTGCGTGAGTACATGGGTGTATTTTCTTCAGTTTCATCTGTAAACCCTTCAAAGCCAATGTCCCACCCTCTCTGAAAACAACATCCTGTCCCTCCACCCTGCCCACTCCCTCCCTGACCTCTCCTGTCCCTCCACCCTGCCCACTCCCTCCCTGACCTCTCCTGTCCCTCCACCTTGCCCACTTCCTCCCTGACCTCTCTTGTCCCTCCACCTTGCCCACTCCCTCCCTGACCTCTCCTGTCCCTCCACCCTGCCCATTCCCTCCCTGACCTCTCCTGTCCCTCCACCCTGCCCACTCCCTCCCTGACCTCTCCTGCCCCTCCACCCTGCCCACTCCCTCCCTGACCTCTCCTGCCCCTCCACCCTGCCCACTCCCTCCCTGACCTCGCCTTTCCCTCCACCTTGCCCACTCCCTCCTGGACCCTTTCATTTTCTTGCTCTTCAAGAAATCTGTCGAGCTCCCCCTTCCTAACCAGCTGATCCCAGCTCACTCTCAGACACACTCGTGTACACTCTCAAGCTCCCTCTGCTTTCTTTTCCTTTCACAGTGATCAGCCCAATTATTCATTTTCTTGGCTAGATCTTGCTTATGTCTTTCCTACAACCAATGAAGAACAAAACAAACCCTTTCTCAGCTCTTCACCTACTTCCTCCGAGTGTTAAGGGCTTGGACTCTGGAGCTGTCCAGCCTGGGTTTAAATCTCAGCTCTGCCATTTACTATGAGAACTGCATTAGTTTCTTTAGCTGTAAAACGGGGGTAGTAACAGTACCTACTTCATACAGTTCATAAATTAGTTAATATACATAAAGTAAAAGTGTTAAGATTACATAAGTATCATATTTCCTTTTCTTTGCTGTTAAACTTCTTGAAAGAGATATCTGTATTCACTATCCCTACTTACCCTTCCATTCATCCTTACCATTTTTTTTTCTATCAAAACAATGTACATGGTTTTAAAAGTAAACTGGTTCTTTGAGAAATTTGAATATATTTAAATGTACCCACTGTGGTCTAGCCTCCACTGTTTCTGCTAATAAGTCAGTGGATATTTTATTGGGCTTCCCTGGTAAGTAAGGAGTCATTTTCCCCTGGCTGCTTTCAAGATTTTCTCCTTGTCTTTGACTTTCAGCATTTTTACAATGATGTGTCTGTGGATCTCTTTACATTTATCTGACTTGGAATTCAGTTAGAGAGTCCTGGATGTGAAGGTGATGTTCTTTAGTAAATCTGGGGAGTTTTCAGCCATTATTTCTTTGGCTCTCTTTCTGTTCCTCTTTGTCCTTTCTTTCTGGTACTCCCATTACATGTATATTGGTTCACTTAGTGATGCCCAACATTTCTCTAAGACTCTCTTCATTTTCTTCATTCTTTTCTCTCTGTTCTTCAGCTTGCATATCTATCAATCTATCTTAAAGTTTGCTAAGTCTTATTCTGCCAATTCACATCTACCGTTGAGTCCCTCTAGTGAATGTTTTAATAATACTCTTGAACTTCAGAACATCTATTTTGTTCATTTTTTTTTTCAATCCTGAGGATACTTTTTCCATTCATTTTTTAGAGAGAGGGGAGGGAGCGAGGGAGGGAGAAAGGGAGGGAGAGAGAAAAAAAGACACATAGATGTGAGAGACATATTGATTGGCTGCCTTCTGCATGCACCAGGATCAGGGCTGGGGATCTAGCCCGCAACCAAGGTACATGCCCTTGACCGGGAATCAAATCAGTGACCCTTTGGTTCACTGATGCTCTAACTACTGAGCCAAACTGTTTGGTTCAGGGCTGTTGGTTCATTTTTTTAAAATACATTTTTTTATTGATTTCAGAGAGAGGAAGGAGAGGGGGAGAGAGAGAGAAACATCCGTGATGAGGGAGTCACTCATCAGCTGCCTCCTGCATGCCCCCCTTTGGGGATTGAGCCCGAAACCTGGGCATGTGCCCTAACTGGGAATTGAACCGCAATCTCCTGGATCTCAGGTCCATGCTCAACTGCTGAGCCACGCTGGCCAGGCTATTTGGTTAATTTTTAATAATTTCTATCTTTTTATTGACATTTTCTATTTGATGCAACATTATCATCAAATCTTTCTTTCTTTTTTTTTTTTTTGGTTAATCCTCACCCAAGGATATTTTTTCCATTGATTTTTAGAGTGGAAGAGGGTGAGGGGGGATGGGGGACAGAGAGAGACATCAATTATGAGAGAGGCACATCAATTGGCTGCCTCCTGCACGCGCCCCAACCAGGGCCGGGGATTGAGCCTGCAACCGAGGTACATGTCCTTGACCAGGAATCAAACTCTCAACCCTTCTGTGTGTAGGCCAATACTCTAACCACTGAACCAAACCAGCCAGGGCTCAAATATTTATTTCTTTAATCATGGTTCCTTTCATTTCTCTTTTACATGTTTATAATGGTTACTTTAAAGTCTTTTTCTGATAAATGCAAGATCTGGTCACTCTCAAAGGCAGTGCTGTCAACCAAGAGTCCTATAATCCAGCAAAACTATCCTTCAAAGACGAAAGCAAAATAGACACTTCTGGATAAACAAGGACTGAGAGAACTTGTTGCCAGCAAACCTATCTTAAATAAGAAATACTAAACAAAGTTCTTTAGGCTGAAAGGAAATGATCCCAGATAGTAATTCAATCCAAAAAAATGAAAACACCAGTAACTGTAATTGTGTCGTAGAAGACAATTTAAATGAATAGTATCTCCTTCTCTTAACTAATTTAAAAAACAATTACACACAATAACATGTATACAATGCATATAGAAATGTGCTATATTTGCAATAACAGCACACAAAAGGTGAGTGGGAGCAAGGTTGTACCGGGCTAAGAAAATGGCTATAGATGGTAAAGTAGTTGTGACAGTGTATTACTGGGTTTGTAACAACAGATGTAATATTTTTAACAACACACAAAAAAAGTGGGTAAAGGAAATAGAGCTATATGGGAATAACATTTCTGTATCTCTGGAATTAGGCTGGCACAAATCTGAAGCTGGTTCTGCTTTGCAATGTACATATTAAACCTAGAGTAACTACTGGGCCTGGGAAGAGTAAACTGGTTCTGGAGTGCTTATGATATAAAAGAGCTCCTACCCTGCTCCTCACCACCTTTGTCATCCACTCCCGAGTAGCAAATACTTTTTATTGCTTTTAGTTGTTTTCCTCTGGGATCTACCTTCATGTTTCTAAGTAATAAGCATGTATGGCTATTTCATGGTATATCAATAAAGGCATTATTTATCTGCTTTCGATTACAGCAAATAAAGATTCAACACCAAGCCCACGTTTTCTCCCCACCTGCCTGCTCCTCTGCCTTCTCAAAATAGTTACATCAAACTTTTGATTAGATCAATATTTTGTTTACCACACAATGACCTTATAAATATGTGGAATTTAGTCAAGTAGTATACAACGATTATATTTCATTTCCTCAACAGTTCTCTGTCTTGCCCTCTAGAACTAATAATTGCCCTGTTTTTTAGTGTACTTAAATTCATGTCCCTATTGCTTCTTGGCAAACGGCACAAAAGAACCACTTGTCTGGATACTATTCTTCAAGTGAACCAGCAAGTCAGGGGCTCCCTCAATGCCATCTTCCCACTGGTGGCTCTCTCTGGAACCTTCTGCCCCATTTCTACCTGCTGCACTGCTGTTGGACTAGGACCGTCCTTTACCTCCCACCTGGGCTTCACTTCCTCTCTGTGCCCTCCCCCTTCCTCTCCACCCCTTCCCTCCCTCCTTGCTTTTCTTTCTTTCTATCGTTTTCTTCTCTGGGATTCCTAGTCACTGCAGGGGAGCACATCTTCTAGCAGTTTTCAGACAAATGGAGCATGGGAAAGACTTGCACCTTTGAAAACATCCTTATTCTACCTTCCCATATGATTATTAGTTAGGCTGGGTTTTATCGACTGAAAAAATTTTCTTCAGAATTTGGGAGGGTTTTGGAGCACTTTTTCAAATGGCCAGTGATCCTTATTATCTTCAAAAGCCAGTGGGAAACTCTAACCATGGGTGGAGCTTTTCAACTGGTTGGCTTCCTTAAAGTTACTGCGCTGGGACAGGACTGTTTCACGGAGGGGCCCACATATCAGTATCTACATGTCTTTTGATGAGGGATCATTCCATTTTTCCAGAGAGGAATCTTCCTCTCCTGCTAGTGCTTTGGGGTCTGACCAGCTGCTTGGTGGGAAGGGTCTCCCTCTCTCGGTACACTCCCAGTCTTGCACTTTCTGCTGTACCTGGGTCCCTGGCTCTGGAGAATAAACTTCCCAACACTTGGCCGGTTAAGGATGGGAGAAGGTCCTTGGAAGTCTTCCTCTTAACTGATCCCTGTTTTTAGTGTCATACCTCATCTCTGTCCTCTGTAGTACACGGGGCCTCCAAGTCCTTCCTGTGTCTTTGGGGTTCTGTGGCGTGAATGGGCTTGTTTCTTAGCATGCCCCTTGCAGGTATTTACTATGCGATTTTCTTAGCCCTGTTCACTTCTCCATTCATTTCCATCTTCCAAAGATGTGATGAAATATCTCACTTGCTGTGGTCTCCTCTCTCATTCTCTTTGTCCTTGCGCTTATACCCTTTTATTTCTTTGTTCTTATTTTGGTGAGGTTTTGGGAGAAAGCAGAGATAAAAGCATGTGTTCAATGTGCCATCTTTAACCAGAAATCTTCTGCCCCATTAGTTATCCAACCAGTGGCAATCTAGCTTTTCCCATATGAGTAACCTGAGACGGTGCATCTCAACGTCCTCATGGCCTCTTCAAAAACCCAGGGACACCTTCAGCCCTGTCTACTTTCCCTCTCACTGTCACTGTCCTATGCTGCTATCCTCCTGACCTTTCTCCTACTCAGGCCATCTCTTTTCAGATGTTTTCTCAGAGACTCCTTTCCTCTGTCCACTCCTTTAATGTTGACTGTGTCCGGGGTCCTCTTTTATCTTTCGTCTAGCCACCAGCCCTGGTAAACTCATTTCCCCAGACTTTTTTCTTCCATTTTTATGCTGGTGACTCCCAAACCATCACCTCCAGTCTAGACCTTCAAACTCATTTATCCAACTGTTTCCTGAATATAACCTTTAGGTGATGCACAGGAGCCTAAAACACAGAACCAAAATTCTCTTTCTGCTTTTCACACTGTCACCTGTCCCCAGGTCTGTTCTTGCTCTTGGATTCTTAATGTCATTTGCTGGCATCACCACCTAACCAGTTGCCTAAGCTAAGCCCTTGTTAATATTTTTATATACTAAAAAATATACAAAACATTTATTTATGTAAACATATACATTTACATATAAATTTTTATTTTAGGAGATTTCAAACATATATAAAAGTAGAGAGAACAGGTTTTCTCAACACCTAAGTTTATTATGACCACATGGCCAATCTCATTCATGGTGACACCCACTTCCTTCCCAGATTCCATAACGGACTCCCCAGGCATCATGTTACCTCATCAGTACAGGGTGAGTACTTGTCTCTAAAAGGTTAAGGCCTTGGAAGTCTCGCTGACTGTTCTCTCTTACTGCGAACACTGACTGACGACAATTGGTCTTGAGGGCTCCCCACAATGGGGCACACGGGCCACTGGCCCTCATAGATCTCCTGCTCTCACACCCCACGTTGCGGCTAGACCACACGACCTGGTTCCCTGAAGATCCCATCAGCTCTCTGCACATGTTGCCCTGCCACCTGGAAGTCCCTTTCATCCCCTCTTCCCCTGGCTGGTTTATATGGTGGCAGGAGGAGCCTCTCCCTGACGCTGTGTCACTTCTACTGCAGTGCTTACAACACTGCACTCTACCTGGACAGCAGCTGTCTCCCTTCCAGGCTGGGAGCTCTTTGAGGGGAGAAAACATGTCTTAGCTCTGAATCACTAAAACTTAATACAGTGCCTGGGAAGAGGTAAGTCTCACTTATTTGTAGAATGAGTGAATCAATTGAGGGATATTTCAGGGAAATAAATGAAAGATTAAATAGCAGGGGAAAGGATAGGGGAAGACTGGGGAGGAGCAAAGGACACAGAGGGATTGAAAACTCCAGAGTTTCCAGTTTGGGAGTCCAGGGAACAGTAATAGCAGGGACAGAAATGGGAGAAACTTGAAAAGCAAGCTGGCTTTCGAGAGGTGATAATGAAATCTGAAATTTCGTCCATGCTACTGTAATGTACTGGTGGACTAGCCAACATCACACAGTGATTTAGGAATAGAAAGATGAAGGGAAATATTCATGGCAGAACTGGAGGAGAGCACTGACATGACAGAGGGGCGCATGGAAAGTAAATGGCAGCATTATGGAATGAACTGGGATCCAGAAGGAGCCCTGAGAGCGCCTGTCTGTAAGTGCATGCACAGTGGCATTTCTTACTGGTCTACACAGGGACTGGGTGGCCATGTACATGAAAACACTAGATTAAATGAGTTAATACTCAGAATAGTGCTTGGCACATAAAAAGTACTCAAGTCTTAGCTGATGAGGATCATCTTGTCATTGTAATTTGGCCTTTGGTAAGGGTCTTTTAAAACTCGTACCCTCTGACCAGAAGACCCCTGGCCTTGTGGAGCTTGTGAGAGTCTCTATCTTCCTCCCTGAAGAGGGACCAGGACAAGAGATTTTTATCTAGGACCCATTTGGCAAGAGGTGGTAGCTGAAGTCCTGAGATCAGCTGCTCTGTTGAGGAAGAAAATGTTAGGGGGGGGACAGGAACTGTGGGGTGAGTCCAGGGGCACTTGTGCTGGGAGCAGTGGGGGGGGCAGACAAGAAAGCAAGTACCTCGCCAGAGCTGCTGGGAGAGGCGATGGAGCAAGGAGGTCAAAGGAGCAAGGAGGTCATGGATGCTGGGAGAGGAGAGGCTGCTACAAAGGCCTCGTTAACAGGCTCAAAGCAACAAGGTTGGGAAGGATGAGCTCTGAGCCAGCCCCAGGGTCTGACAGAAGAGGCACATGAGTGATGGAGTAAAGCTTCAGTGGTCGAGAGAGGGTGTGATATAAGCAGCAAATGCTTTAAATAATTCATTTGAAAAGGTTACAGGCTGCAGCGTGGAAGGGACTGTAATGTGTGTCCTGACAGGTTAGCGAGGCTGAGTGAAGGCAGAGGAGAAACAGGGGAGAGTGCAGGCTGAGTGGGGAGGGAGCATGTGAAGTGAAGGAACAGGGCCCCCTGCCTGGGCAGAGGGTCAGCCACACACTCAGATGGCCAGTAAGGATAAAAGGTCAATGCAAGTGGTGTTCAGGAACCTTCTATAAACACACACACTCCCTTGTGCTATAGACAATCCTCACAGACTCCACTCCCCACCTCCTCTCTGGTAGAGAGCTCAGACCCAGAGTGAGGTCTAGGAACCAGGGGCCCCAGTCCCTCTCCCCCGTACCCTCCGGCCAGTGGGGGCGCTAAAAGCCTGTCTTGCTATAAAGCTGCACTGCCCAACACAGTAGCCACTTGCCACACGGGGCTATTTAAATTTAATTATGATACAATAAAATTTTAGTTCTTCAGTCATTCTAGCCACATTTCAAGTGTTTAACAGCCTCCTATAGCCAGAGGCCACTGAACTCAGCAGAGAGAGAACATCCCATCCCTGCGGCAGTCCTAGTAGACACTGCTGCTCGTCTTCCTGGCGCTTCCCTCCTCTCCTACCTCAGCTCCTCCACCTCACAGAAAGTTTCCTCTGCAGCCCTCCCAAGGAGCCACCCAGGTCTTGGTGGACAGACTACAGTTTGGTTCCAAGGAAGAGGTTTCCTGACTGTCTCAGGACTGAGTTGCTCAACACTCCACTAACTGTATATACTTCCTTCAGCCTCTAAGGACACAGACACATGAACTTGTGCCTTCTGCTTGGTCCGCTCAGGGTTACGAGCGTTCCCACAGAGGGATGGCACCTTTGCTGAGCTCAGACATTAGCCAAGTCCTGCTTGTGGACCTCCAAACAAATGGCAGGCTCTGCATGCCGAACGTTCAGGGTCTCCACTGCTCCTGGCTTCACCCTCTCTCCACGACCTTCCCAGTCTCCTCCGCCCAGGACAGTCTATTCTTTCTTGGGCTTTCTAGTGACAAACATGCAGTTGCCAGGAGCCTCTATACCTAGGGGAGTTTGTCAGACATGTTGGGGCAACAGCCCTGGGAGGTGGGAAGCAGAGGATGACAAAGCTGGGAAGGACCCAACCCTCTTCTAAGTCAACCCCTCATTTGACAGATGTGACTGTGGGTTACTGTGTTGCCTAAGTGACAGGACGCAGTCCTGGAGGGTCGAGGATGAAAGTTAAAAGGCACACCATCTCCAGACACTAGAGTTTCCAAGACAAGCCTGGGGGTTCCGCCTGATCTGCATTCCTGGGGCTGTTCCTGAACTTCTCTGCCTTGGCTGATGCTTTGTGCCCTTTCCGAGATACCATCTTTTTTACAAAAAATGCAACGAACGACACCCATGGATTTCCTTCCACCTAAAGGGCAACTGGGCAAGCACTGGATGTGGTCAGGGAGAGACAATGACTCCAGGGACACCGCCACCCGGGGAAGCTGCCTCTGACCCTTCTTTCCAAGCTCCCTTCTTGGGCCATCCCTCCTCTTGTGGTTGCTCTGGTTTTGATCACTTCTTACGAGGGAGGGAAAAGTGAGGATGGAGTTCTAGTTTGGGCACAGAACAACTTCACAAAAAATAGCGAATAACTGCCAAAATTTCTCAAGGGAAACGAAAGTCCCCCAAGGAGCTGGAGGTGGGGAAACACCACATGGGAACTCAGGGAAAACTGCAGACAGATGGTCCTCCAGCACAAGTTTCCCAGTCCAGCGTCCCTCTTTTCTGGGAAGGTGCCCAACCACTGTGCTCAACACCAAACCCCTGTCTCTCACTTACAGACCTCAGATAGCCCTGGTGACCCTGGGTGAGATGGAGGCAGGTCAGATGGGCAGCTACATCCTGGGGAGACACCCACGTTCTCCTCTGTCTGACCCCCAGCAGGCCCCATGTGACTCTCTGCATTAGCCAAGGTTGAGAATCAAAGGAAGAAATCCCCAACTCCTTTACTTTGTCTGGCAAGCTCTCAGCTTAGAATTCAAATGGACATCTTTCAACTCGTGCCTAGTCTCCCCAAGTCCCAACCCCACTTCCCCACCAGCCTTTCTAATCAGTTGCTCAGCAGCTCCTTTCCATGACTAGTAGCTCGGGAGAAAGGTCTGTTTAAACAGCCAGGGGGCCAGCCAACTCAGAAGCAGCAACATGTCCTAAAATGGTCACAGAAAACTCCACAGGTTTGGCTGAAGCTCAGCTCTTAAAGGAAGGGGGCAGGACCCAGGGAGGGTGAGATCCCCACTACCCGCCCCAAATCTCAAGCCCAAGATTACGTACCCCCTTTCTGTGGACTACTTACCATTCCACAGTACCTCCAGGGAGTGGGGGGACAGTGGGATAGCCTTGTTCTCTTTCAACATGGGGCTAGCGTAGGAAGCTAAGTAAGGGACAGATGTCCAGATCTGTTAAAGGAAACGGGTGGTGGTGGGTGAACAAAGACTGGCCCAACTCTCTCACTAACTCGGTCCTTAGGGCCCAGGTCTTTGTATTTTTCCTTTCCTCACCACCTTCTTTCATTCCTGAGGCTCCTGCTCACACCAGGGAGTGTTCCCTCTGGCACCAAATCAAGGAGCCGGAGGCAATGGCTGTGTCCAGGGTGGAAGATGAGAGCCAGAGCCCCTGAGAGTTCCAAGGTACACTCAGGTCCCATTTACTCCCTACAAATGGTTTGGAAACTTCAATTAAAGTGCTGAGCCTGCTTCCTCATTGGTAAAATGGGTATCAGCTGGGATGAGGATAAATGAATGAATGAAATTTATTAAGCACTTACAACATGCTAGGCAATGGTCTAGGCATTTAGCCCCCTCCCTTGGTCCCTCCATGCAGGCTCCCTGCCCTGCCAACACATGTTCACCTTGGCTGCATTGACGAGTCTCCAAGCATTGAGCAGGCCAAATCCATGCTGGTGGCTGTGGCTGAAGCCTGCCTCATTGGTGACCCAATCCGCACGGAGATCCTTGTACTGAGAGGGCAGAGGTCCTGATTAGTCTCTTGAGTTTCCAAAGTAAACTCAACAACCTAACTCTGGCTTTCCTGTTCACCCTGCTGGCTGATCCAATCCACACTCTCCCCACTAAGGCCACTGGGAATGGGTTCCCCAAGGAATGCTGGGAGGAAAGGTCAAAGCTCCATGATGTCACCACCCAATGGCCTGCTTCCAGAGAAGGAGCCAGGAGTCAAGCTCCAGAGAGGAAGCCCAGCCAGAGCTCTCCTTTGCAGGTACAACGGCATCATCAGAATAGTTATGAATGAGTTGAGGTCTCTGGTCTTAATGAGGTCCCCACACCTGTTCTATACACATGCAACTCTGAAAGAGATGTGCACCTAACACCTGGAACATTTAGAATCTGAAGCTCCCTGACACCTGTTAAGTCCTTGGAACCAGAACTCTGGGGTAGAATGGGCCAGGACATGTGTCTACCAGGCAGCATCTCACCTGGATGGCTGTGAAGACAATGATGTGCTGGACATCGCGCCACGTGAGGCAGGGCCGCACCTGCAGCATGAGGGCTATCATGCCAGCTGCCAGAGGGGCTGCGGCTGAGGTCCCTGTGTGGCCCTCAGTGCAGCCTGTGCCCTTCTGAAGGTCCCAGTCTGTGGTCACCTGGGACGTGAAATAGGAGGGGCAGTGGGTTAGATACTGTATTCACAGGTGCTGTGAGGGGGCGGTACAGGCTGGTCCTCAGAGCATGTCTCTCAGGTGGGCCCTTCCTTTGTGAGAGCTGAGTCTTTGACCAGAGGGAGGCCCACTAGCCGGTCAGAATGAAGGAGCTCCTCAATCCTTCTGTGCCTCACAAGGAATCTCAGGAGAACAGAGAAAGGCAAATACAACTGAAGGAGGACTTATGAGGGCTGGTAGTGAGGGAAGGAGATAGAGGCATGTGAGAGGCCTACGTGCAGGGGAGTGTCCTGATTCCTGTTGCTCTAATGAGCCATTCCCAAAGTCTCCACCCCAGCCCCCACTCCCAACCCTCCAGACCCCACAACTGTGCCAGATAGAGGAAGTGGGCAGGGAGCTCCTGGGCCCCGGCTGGAGCTGGGACAACGGTGACAGCACCATTCGAGGAAATCCAATTTGGCGGCTCAGCAATAAGGAGCTGCAGTGACAACAGTGCAAACAAAGGGAGTGTGTTACGGGGGGGGGGACTGTCCCCTGCCCATCCTGCGGGCCAGTATGGATCAACGTCTATACTGCCTGGCTGCCCTGGCCTGTGGCAATTGACAGGACAAGCTGCCTCACTGCTCTGGGCCTGATACCTCGGTGTGGTTTCCGGGAGTTCCCCCTTCTCTACTGTGGTTCTGGGAGGGAGGAGAGAGGCTGTGGGGAGGGGGAGAGACGGCATCTGTCTGGTCTCAAGTTCTTTTTATGCTGCTATCGACCCTGGAACTACAAAGAGTTTAACTGAGGAGCCCTAAGTCTTCTCCACTCTGTGGCACTTTGGATCTAGCACACGGTGCCAATATTAAGACCAGAGAATGTTATTCTTCCAACCTTCTCTTCTGGGTCAGAAACCAGGGTCCTAACTTTTGCCAAGAGCTGCCCTTTCTCCACTGTACTCACTGCTTCCCTCCCAGCTGTTACAGCAGCTGCAGGAGATGTGACTTTCACCCAGATGCCGCACACTCCCAGAAGGAAAGGAAGAAACTCTCCCCAGAGGGAGGCCTGCTCTGTGCCAGGGAGCAGACTGCTTGTTTCCTGTTAAGGAAACAGCCTCACAGTCTGGTGTGTAGCTGTGAGTTCTGGGAACCTGCTGGTGATAGCAGGAGCCCCAGGCGCCATTGGGAAGTCCAGGGGAGTGCCCTGGGCAGCCAAAGGGTGGCAGCATGAGCCTCCACACCCTGCCCTCAGGAAGACAGCTTCACCAAGCTGCTCACTGACAGAACTGGCAACAGGAGCGTTCCAAGGCGAAGACATCCCAAAGATGGAAACTTGGCGAAACAAACTCTTTTCACTTCTGGACAAGCTCCAGTTCCGATGGAAGGTGGAGGTGGGGGTGAGAGGTGGAGTTTAGTTAGGACAAAATCCACCCCCCCCCCAGAACAAGACAGAGTCATGCCTGGGAGCCCTGTTGGTTCCTGGGTGGGGCAGGGATGAGCGATTCTGGAGAGTTCTGCCAGGGCGCCAGAGCACAGTATGTTCCTGCTCTTGCCCAGTCTGGCCTGGTGGTGATGGGGGTGCCCTCTGCACCCAGATCCCCGCCTGCTGAGCAAAACCTCTCTTGCTATTGGACTTTACTCCACTCCCTCTTCTATTCTCCCCAGGGCGCGAAGGGGGGCGGCAGGGGTCAACTGGCCCAGAGTCTTGGAACATTGTGTTAACCAGAAGTCATTTACTGGCAGAACAAAATTTCAGATTTGGAAAGGGAATTTGGCCCAGCAGGGGACCAAGCAGCCTAATTCCCAACGGCCCCAGAGAGACCTCCCACCGGCCATCACCACTGGGGAAATCTGACACACCTGGCTGCAGCCCAGTCCTGCCTGCAGCCCTGGCCCACTTCATTCTGTTATGGGCAGCAGGGCCGGGCAGGGAGCTCTGGGAGGATGGCCCAGAGACTTGGCTTGAAGACACTGGGATGAAGCTGAGCCAACCGGGGGCAGGCACTGGACCCTGAATTCTTTAAAAGGTTCCCATAGCTCGCGGAGCTCCACTCCCTTGCTCTCAATCTCATTTGCTGTGGCCCCAATTTTAGTCCAAGGAAAGAGCTCTCTCTTGGGCTGACAGAGACACCCCCTGACTTCTCATCTTGCCTATCCCATAAACACAACCACTAGAGCTCACTCCTGATAATGAACATGACCAGAACTCAGTATTTACATAAGGGCTGAAGTGCAATGGAATGATTTTTTTAAGCCCACAAAAATTAGCCAAAGCCAAAATTCTACCAAAGAAAGACATTTCAAAGAAGTTCTTAAGTCAGCGTGACGCTTAGCAGTTCCTCTAACAATATATAAACCTGCAAGTTAAAATTTTAAAGATAAAAGTCATTTTCACAGATGGTTCGAAGTCCTCAGCTCTGCCCCCTCAGAGGCAGATCTGCTGGGGAGGAGGAAGCTGAGGGCAGGACAGGGAAGCAGGATGATGGGACAGAGGCAGGGAGTGGAGGGCCGCGAGGCACTTACGATGCTCCGGAGCATCTTGTCCCCACCACTGAAGGTGACCGCCAGCATGGACGCACACTCCTCTGCATAGAAAGGCATTCGTCCCTCCTCATCCACAGCACCTGCAACAGAGCAGGGGCCATGGGAGCTGAGATAAAAGCCTGATAGTAGCAGAGTCACCTTTGAGTTACCAGCTGGGAGGTTGTCCTGAGTTTAAAAAATGATTTCAATGGCCCAAGTGCCCCAGAGTGCCTACACTCCTCACCTGAACAGGCTACGTCAATGGGCAGAGGGTATTCTGTGCCCTAGATACCATTCTCCCCATAGGCTTGCTCCCAGGTAGAACTGGGGGAATGCCCCCTGCACCTCCTCATTCACTCACATGCTCACTTTCCTCAGTATTCAGTGTCTCCTGTGAGACACATACCGGGCAAGGAATTCGGACAGTCTAATCTCAAAAAGCCTACACTCAGGGCGGAGATTGGGTAAATAAGTAAGTACACCTGAGATGGGGAATCTGTGGTAGGCAGCACTGATAGAGGGGAGGGAGGCAGGTGGCCCACGGGAAGAGAGGCCGGAACAGAGGCCTAACCAGCTGTACCATCTGTGATATCTCCAGATGCAGGACTGAAAGCATTCCCATGGCACAATACATCCTAAAGAAGTCCCAAGATCCTTCAAAAGCAGGGTGACTCCCTTCTCACTGTCTGGCCCTAAGAGAAGATCCTGCTCATACACTTACATACACAGCACTGGGGCTCCAAGATATAGTCCCTTCTCCATACAGTGACACACACACAAAGACACAGGCCCCTCACCACACAGTGAGTGACACACACATCAAGATACAGTCCCCTCACCACTGAGTCTCACACACACACACACAGAAGCACAAGGGTGCTACCTATGGTGACCGTGTAGATGGAGTTGGCGTAGCCATCGTAGTTGCAGTTGTCATTGTGCTGGCCCCCATTGCCACTGGCTACCACAAAGATGCTCCCAAAGCCCTGACGGCCAGCGACCACCCCGTGTTGCAAGGCAGCCTGAGGAGAAAAATGCCCAGGAATCAGTTAGGAAACTCACAGAAAGACCTCTACCTTCCATACAAATTGCCCTCTCCTCCTCTTCTGGAAAGGAAAAAAGCCCAAAGGCCCCGGGCATGGGAGGAAGAGACTGAAAGATAGACATAAGCCCTGGCCCATCTGGCTCAGCAGTGAGAGCGTTGGCCTGCAAACTGAAGGGTCCCGGGTTCCATTCCAGTCAAGGGCATGTACCTCGGTTGCAGGCTCAATCCCTGGCCCCGGTTGGGGTATGTGTGGAAGGCAACCAATCGATGTGTCTCTCTCACATGGATGTTCCTCTCTCTCTCTTCCTTCCATACTCTCTAAAAAGCAATGGAAAAAATATCCTCAGGTGAGGATAAAAAATAAGTAAAATAGCAAAAAAATAAAAATAGAGGCGGGCACAAGAAGGGGAAGGAGCTGGTAGTTAAGCAACTGTTGTCGGATGTACTCTGCTTATCAGAGCTGGTGGGGTCAGAAATGGGGAGCCAAGCACAAAATCAAAGGGAAGCCATCACAAAGCACTGCTCCATTTCCCTCTCTCAGAACCTGTGACCCCCTCCACCCTCCTGTCCAATTAGCAGTGGTCTTCCAGAAAGGAGGTGGCAGGGCTAGATGGCACAGGCCTGGAACTGAAAAGGGGGTGGGGTGAGAGGGACTGACTTGCAGTATTCTTCTAGAGGTGAATGAAGAGGGTGTTTGGGGTTTCCTAAAGTCTTCCCGTGGTTCAGTTACCTTTCCAAGCTGATGAGGGCCATCCACTGTCTTCCCATCATCATCTGGTCCCCAGCTGTTGAGAAATACCCAGAGGGAAGAGCGGGAAGCCAGTCTGTGGCAGCCCTTCCCCCGCCCATAGTGGGCCATCCCTCTGCCTGGGCTCTTACTCTCCTCCCAAGAGTTCCAGTTCAGGACCCCCATGATTAAAGGACAGAAGGTTCAAAGGTTCAGCCCCCCCACTCCAAAGTGAAAAAGAAAAATATGTGCTAAGGTTCTTTGCTTTGAAAACTTTCCCAACTTAGGACTATTTTAACCTGCTCCTAGAAATCCCTTCTCCAGTCTCAGGTAGAAAACAGAACAAAGTGGTAGACAGGGACTGGGGCCACCCTCTCCTGATCTCGGGATCTACGACTAGGCTTGAGGGAAGAGCACCCAAGGAGGGAGTACTCAACCTGTATCAATTCTCAGGTCTGAGTTCTCTATTCCTTCTCTGAGAGGAAATGTACTGTGGATGTCATGGACTTGAGGGAGGTACTGGATGGGGGAAGAACAGGTGCCATGGGTGCCACGGGGCAGCCCAATCTGTTTCTCTTTAATCCCACCTGACCCCCTGCCATAACCACACCCCAAAACTGCAGGCGTGTTTATGTACGTATGTAGAGCAGAGGGGAGAGATGTTGGGCACTCAGCTCAGCTGTGGGGGGCAAGGAAGTCCACTCTTTCCGAGAGGCCTATGAGTTTATTAAATAGCTGGTGCACTTCTCACGTGGTAACCCGATTACTGGGGTGACATGAGGCTTGAAACTAAGAACCCAGTGGCTGGGGATCTGGAGAAATGAGGGTAATGGACTGACAGGCTGAACCCAAGGAGACCCCTGCTGGAACCTGCCGGGTCAGCTCATTTTGCTGTTTTGTTGAACTAGTCCCAGGTGTCTGAGCCGTTCGCCCTCTCACCAGTTCCTGGCTGTCTCACCTGCAACTGTAGATGTCATTGATCTGATAGTGCTTGTTGAATGCCACGGCCTCCATGCTGTCTGTGAGGGGTCCATCTAGTAACCGGATACCTAGGCAGCAAAGGCCACATTAGCTCCTCAATAATGTGAGTCCCCTTGATGGGGACCGGGTGGTAGGGAGCCATATGTGGACATTTACTTCTCCCTCGAAGTGCTCTTGTGTTTTTTATACCATGTGTATGTACCTGTCCAGAAGTGCTAAATTTTAGACTTTAAGGATCATCAGGTCTGGTGGAAAGAGGTTGTAGGTAGCCAAGTTTCCCTTAATATTTGCATCCTTAATCATGTAAAACACAGGTGCTTCACACACAGAAGGTGCTCAGTAAATGATACTCACTGCCATGAACTATTCCCATGGATGCCTAACTTCACCCTCTAAAATGGGGTGGGCCACACATCCTGGTGACTGCATAGGGACAAAAGGAGCTTTCAGAAGGGATTTGGACCCTGAAGGTTTCTGGCGCCCTCAGTAGCCTCATTTACAGAGGGCTGCTGCCCTCTGCTGGAGTGTAAGAGGAAAACAGCCAATTTATTCAGTCCATGGGTTCCAAGCGTGGGCAGAGCTTCCCCATTCATTCCTTTCACCTTCTGCCTTGATGGACAAAAACCAAAAGGTGAAGGTGCCACAGAACCACCCCCAGCCGAGGCCAGGGCTCTTCAGGCCTCCTGAAAGGATGGAGAGCAGACAGCGACCACCAGAAGGGCCGGGAGCTGGAAAGCTGGGAGACAGGAGAGGAGCCTCCACAGATAAGCGGGGTCAAGGAGGTAGGGCAGATAAGGTGTCTGGTAAACTAAAAATACAAGTATAGCACAGGTAAGTAAAGGAGGTATTGCAATGAGTTGGGTCATTGATGGGGTACAACCAAGATCAGAAAAAGGGAAGAGGAGACAGCAGGTGGGACCTGAGCCTCCATCCTGCATAAAGAGCATTCCTACTTTTGTCTGTTTTTATGGCGGGGGTTGCTGCTAAAAGCATGTCTAAAACACCACTGTACTGAGAAAAACATCAGTGAAATGATTTGTCCCATAGACATTTCTTACAAGCTTACCCTTAGTTCTATGCTGTGTGTGTGGTGGGTAGGACAGACAGTACACAATCAGGGCTGGGGTAGGGAAGGAAGACTCCATCACAGGAGAAACCTAGAGGCTAGAATGAAAGATACCTGCTATGCGGCTCCCATATGCCACTCCCACTGCACAGAAGCTGTTGTTAGGCACAGCAGCAATCTCTCCCGCACATCGAGTGCCATGATGGTTGCCATTCTCCACATCCGGGTGGGGCATGGGGTCAGGGTCATTAGAGTTGAGGTCATAGCTGCCCTCAGGGCTCTGAAACATTGGGAGGGGGTGACATGTGATCACTCACTGGTTATAAGAGGTCAGGTCTTAGAGTTCAGGGAGAAAAGGGAACTGGAGTTTGGGCTTGGAGCCAGGGTAGGCCCATCTCTCTCTGCAAACCACATGGGCTACAAGATATGAGGCAGGACACCAGGGCAAAAGTGAGAAGTGCCACAGTTCTTAGGAAACTTCTTTTCCATTCACTACAGAAATATGTCCAGAAAACTGCTCCATGACTTGGGAAACCTGGGATAAAAACGATTTAGGGCTACCTAAAGGCCAGGCTTTAGAGAGAAGAAAGTGCTCAGAACTTGTGTGGAGAGGGAAGTTGCCTAAAGGCTCTACTCTCTACTCCCCAAGGCAGGGAACTGTGACAGGAACCAGTTAGCATCACCTGGGATTCTCTCCCTTGCTGAGGGTGGAGCCACTCCACATCCTAACTGCCAGTCTGGGATGCTGGCTGGGGAAGGAGAAGATGAACACCATCCCACTCCCAGTCCCTTTTGTTTAGCTCAAGGACCTCTAAGAAAGGGGACAAGCCTGAGGCAATATGGAGGTAAGACATGGGGGTGGGAAGGGTCATTCCAGGGCCACTCACATAGTTGGGTGCGATATCCTGGATGGTGTGTTCCACTCCATCATCCACTACCACCACAGTCACCCCTCGCCCAGTTACGTTGTGTTCCCATACACCTGTCACGTTGATGTCCCTGCCGGGGCTCTGCCTGTTATTCTGCAGGACAGACAGGGTCAGGAACTGTCTCAAAGCCTTGGCAATCCAGTGACAGACAGCATAGCCCACAGAGACACAAGGTATAGCTAGCAACCTCTTTTCATCTTGGCTGCCGTGAAAGAGCCAGACTGAGGTTATGGACCAATAGGTCTAGGTGGGGGCAGAGTTAAGGAGGGACAAGTGAGAGCTTTGCCAAAAACTGGGTCTCCAGGAAAGCTTGGCAGCATTCATGGGCAATAAAGATGAAATGGCAGCTAGGCTCAAGGTTGGATATATACAGTTATTACGCCACATAACGTATATTATGTTAACATTATACAATATAATCTTAGTAGTTAACACTATAAAGTGCTTATTACGTGTCAGGAACACACATGTTAATTCATTTACCCTTACTACCTCTATAAGAGATACTATTAAAATCTCCCATTTATAGAGAAGGAAACTGAGGCACAGAGAAGTTAGGCAGCTTGCTCAAAGGCACATGCTAGTTAAGTGGCAGAGCTAGAATCTGAGCCAAGGCAGCCTGGCCCCGGTACCCATGCCCTAGCCACTGTAGCTCACTGGCTCCCTAGAGGTGAGCACAAGGAAGGTGGAGCCCAAGGAAGAAACATACCACTGAAGCCCAGAGAAATATCTCTTCAGGCAAACTGAAAAGTAACACAGTTGAGAGTTCACTAAAGAATTGGATAGTCCTGGCCAGTAGTTGGTTACAATGTTGTCCTGATACTGGTTAGATCCTTGATCAGGGCACATACAAGAAGGAACCAATGAATGCACAAGTAAGTGAAACAACATATTGATGTCTCTCACTCTCAAATCAATAAGATAAGTAAATAATTTATTAATACTTAAAAAAGAATTGGATATCCAGAACCTATCCATCTGAAGCTGAAAACTGCAGAGCTGGACTTACCAGGTGCCACTGCTGTGGGTACTTGGGGTCATTGAAGTGGACGCTGCGCTTGGCTCGCTTTAGTAGCTTCTGCTCTGCGTGCCAGCGCACACCTTCATGCCTGGCTAACATGGCCTCTGCCTGCTGCCGGATGGCCTCTACCTGCTGGTCCAGCCTGAGTCCAGCTGGCTGGACAAAGAGGTAGTGCCCCTGGAGCTCCCCGATGCGTCCAGCATTCACCAGTCCTGCTGCCTGGGCCAAGGCATCTGCCTTCTGCTCCAGAGTCTCTTCCTCCCCCTTGCCTTCTAGGCTGTCCAGATGCACAGCCCAGCTTAGCCCCCCTGGGGTCTGGGCCTCAGGCCCACCTGTCCCTGGCAGGCCCATGACCCAGGGAACCAGTAAGAAGAGCCCAGCTAATTCCAGCCAGAGACAGGTGGGCAGCCCCAGGGGGGCATCCAAGTGTGGCACTTTCTGCCTCCCCTTCTGCATCAGAGCAGTAGGCTGCAGACAAAGAGAAAGGACATGAGAGATAAGAGCTGATAACTACAGTAATCTGAGAGGGTGACTGAGCTATCAATGTGCAACTGGAAACCCCCAATCTACTCCTTTCAAATGAGGAAACATGTGATCCCCTTTTTATTCAAATTTATTTCTGACCAACAGGGATAAGCATCCAGGTGGAGTGTGGGCCAGTACTACTACCAGTGAGCACCTCCATGGAGCAATGGGCCAATCTCATCTCGCTAGATAATTAAGCAGCATATCCAACTGCTAACAGGCACCATGCTGCTCTTTCCCACTGTTGCCATGAAAAGGGCTCAAAAACCCTATCACTTCCACAGATTACTGGCAGTATCATGACTGTTCTTTAGAAGAGATCCTCCTCCCTTATTTAGAGGGGATGAACATCTTTGCCCAGCTTACTTCTTGGGGTTGACCTCCCAGTGGGGCCCCATTCCCACCTGGACTCTTCGTGAGGTTGAGCTCCTGGTCTGGCTAACCACCTCACAGTCATTTTGTGCAAACAGAGAAGAGGCATCCCTTTCACTGTGGGTTCTGTTGACTCTGAGCAGACTGCGGACCTGTGGACCCCAAGAAAAAAAGAAATGGTATCCTTCCAAACCCAGTGGAGTGAACAGAGGCTCACCATGAACTCCAGGACCTGTAACCAAAGAAACTGGCCAAACATCAACTACCATTTCCAAGGACCTCAAATAAGTCATAAACTGGAACGGAACTGGGACAGGAAGGCCAGATCAGTACAAACCCAGGAGCTCCGCTTCTTGTCCTAACCGTCAGACCACCTCTTTTCTTTTTCCCCAGAGGCCTAGAAGAGGGCCTGAGGTGTTGCCAAAAACTCCCCTTCAGAAAGTAGGTAGCGCCCTGGCCAGTGTGGTTGGGCGTCACCCTGCACACTGAGAGTTCGCTGGTTCGATTCCCCGTCAGGGCCCAGGTTTCCAGCTCAAACCCCAGTAGGAGGCGTGCAGAAGATAGCAGATCAGTGTTTCTCACCCTCTTTCTCAATAAAAACATTAAAAAAAAAAAAAGGTAGCACTGCTTCGTAGAAGTCCAGGTGGTAGCTAACTTCTTGATTTCCGCACCAGGGACGGTGAGAGTAGGCAGGAGGCAGGGGAATGGGGAAAGCCCGAGAAGGCAAACGGAGCGGAACAGGCGCAAAGGGCCGGGGGCAGCCGGAAGCGGGAAGGGCCGCCGGCTCCGACGCGGGGCTCGGGCTTCACCGCGCGCCGCCCGAGGTTTGACAGAAGGGCCCGATCAGAGCTCAGCGGTGGGCCCCCTGGGGACGGGGACAAGCAACTGGGGGCAGAGCGCGTGCGTACCTCCCGGCGGCCGGGCTCCTTCAGAAGCTCCTGCTCCCTGCGGGAGCGGCCCTGCGGAGGGCTCAGCACCCACACGCTCCCAAGTGGATCTGACTCAGAACATCACAGGAAAATGGGGGTTTTACAAAGTCCCCCTGGAAAGGGAGCAGGGGCCGCGCGCCGCCTACCGCTGCCCTCCGGAGTTCCGCGCTCCACACCCCCTTCTCCCCGCGTCTCGGGCCCAGGCGCGCTCCCTCTCAGAGTCCTCCCCGGCCTCCCGCGGCCCTGGCGGCCCCGCGACGCTCAGGTGCCTGCCGCGCGGACAAGTGAAACAAAGCCCGGCTTGTTAGCCGACAGTGACCCACCCAGGCAGGCTCCTCGTCTCGGCGGGTTCCGCGGCGCCGGGCAGGGCGGCTGGCCGCCGCTTCCTCTCCCGCCCTCCAGAGGAGCTGCTCACCCGGGCTTCGCCGGGAGCCGTCACCCCCCGAGGCACACCTTCACCTCACTCGGCGCGGGACAGGTCTGCGAGGCTCCGGCGCCGAGGGAGCGGAGGACACACGGGCTGCCGCAGCCCGGGACCCCGCTCCCAAGACTGTCGTCCTCGCACCGTCGGCACCTGCTCGCGGGAGCCGGGCTGCGCGCCGGGCTGTTTCCGCGGTTTCCCCTCCGCGGCCTCGAGTGCCGCGCACCGCAGCGCTCCTCTCCCCCGAAGGACCCGCTGTCCGGGTCCCAGGCCGCGGCGCCCGCGCCCCTGGGCGCCCCCGCGCGGCGCCCTCCTCCTCGGCCCCGGCCCCCCGCTCCCGGCCCCGCCCCGCCCGGCCCCTCACCCGCGCGACCGCAGGTCCCGCCGCCGCCGCCCCGCGGAAACTCGCGGCTTCCCGGGAGTCAGGGGCAGTGACAGCAACGTCACTTCCGCCTCGCGGCGCAGCCAATCAGCGGCGGGTCCGGGCCGCGCGGCTCAGCCGCGGGCGCCGGGGCTGCTCCCGGGTCCTTCCTTCGGGGAGGGCGTGCAAGGTGGCGGGCTTCCTCGCGGGGCCCCGCCGTCTCGGAGTCCCGGGTATCTTGAGGGGGCCCCCTCCCCCGAAGGACGTCTTTTTCATGGTGTCCTCTGGAAAGGGCGTCTCGGTTGCGATCTTTAAAAACACCTTTGTCTCCTCCCTCAGACGGCCGCGATCCAGACTTTTCCCGTGACCTTCCAGGAGGAGCGCCTCCCTCCACGGGGGGGGTGTCTCCGTCCTCGCGAGGGCATCTCCCTTCTTCCTAGCGTCCCGGAAGAGTCCACTGTGTCCTAGGGGCTTCCGCACGGCCGCGTCCCCTCCGCGGGGCCAGCTCTTGCCGCCAGGGGGCGCCGTCGGGGGCGGCCGGTGCCACTGCGGCCGCTCCTCTCGCTGCCGAGCCCCGCCCCCTCCGCTCGCGCCGCCGGAAGTGGGAGGTGTAGCGCGGGTCAGCGCTCGCCCCTCCCCCCGAGGCCCGGCCGCCCCCTCCCCCCGCTCCGCCCGCTCAGGTGCGTCCCGTCCCTCCCCGTCCCTCCCGGGGGCGAGGAGCCGGAGGGGTGTGCGGGGCTGGCGCGCGGGCGGGGGGCTGCGACGCGGGGGCGGGAGCGGAGGCGGGGGGCGTGGAGGCGCCGTGAGGAGGCGGGCGGGGTCCTGGCCTACGAGTGGGACGGGGGCTGGCCACCGGGAGCGAGGCCGAGGGGAAGGCGCGGAGGGGCTCCGGAGGCAGCCGCCGGCTTCCCGGGTTGGAGGGCGGCGGGGGCCACCCGGCGCTGCTTCCACCCATTGTCCCTTCGCGGCCGCCCCGTCGTCGCCGCCCCGCGGTGGTCGCCGCCGGGTTGCGGGGCGGGGGAGTCGCCTTCGACTGTCGTCCCTGCGCCGCAGCCCGCCCGCAGCCCCAGCCCGAGTCCTCCGCCTTCCCCTTGGGCTCCCCGGCGCGGACTTGCGTGTAGGACCCGTGCCCTGTGGTTTCGGTTACTGGGCACTAGGAGCCCCCGGCCCCCGGGCTGTGCGGGGGCAGCATGCTTGCCCCTGAGGGAGCAGTGATGGCTATTTGGGGCCCGTTTTCTCCTAGGACCTTTGCGTAATGGGGGAAACTGAGGCACGGGGTTCTCTGGCTTGTGACTGAAGTGCTGACACAGCAGTCTCCATACTTGCCTTATGGGTTCTTGAAGGTTCAGGGTTGTGCCTGTGATATTATTAAAGACAAAAAAAGTAGTTAGACTAACCCTATGTTACACCTCTCCATCTCCCCCTCCCCCAATATATATTTTTTCCCATAGAGGAAAAAGTGAGTTTGTCCTGCGACATAAAAGATGACCTTTTAATCTAAGAAAGTCATCTGTCCTGGTTCCCTTACTTGGAGTACCCTGTTTTCAGCTCATTTTCATGCTAGGGTAAACTAGATTCTCACGCTCTTGCACCCCTGTAGTAACTTTGAAGAGTCTGTACTTTCCTCAATCAGTGGTTATCAAACTTTCCCCATCCGTGGGGAGCCTATTGGCAGTAAAAGATACTTGGATTACCCAATATAACATTGCTTTTCTCTCACAAACACTCCCTAAAACTTCTCTTACGTTAATAGAGAATTCTTTTAATGTAACAGCAATCAAATGATTTAAAAACATGGTATTGTTGATATTAGGCCAAAAAAATGCATCCTTTGTAAATGACAATAGCCTGGTTCTTTAAATGACTGCATTTCTGCCGAAAGGGAAAAAAAGCTTTGCACAGACTCCTAGGTATTTACATAAATACGGTGATTCCCGAGAATTGATGTGGGCTGGACCTATTGCACGGGATGGCTATTTTAATACTGCACTATAGAATAGTCTTAAGTGTTTTCTCCTGGAGCCCGACTTTGTTTCATTCCTGGGACAACTAACTGTGTTGTGTGGACATTCTGAAGGGGAAAGATACATTTGTTTTAAAAATTTGAAACTTGCAGCCTGTAATTTGTTTCTGGATGTACAGAGCATGATGGCGTCCGAGGTAGCTGGTGTGGCCAATGCCCCCAATCCTCCGGAATCCTCTTCTAGTTTATGTGCTTCCAAATCAGATGACGGTCTCCTAGATGGTCTAAGGTAATGTATGGATTCTTGACTGGGAAGATTTGGGGTGGGGGGAGGAGGGGTAAAGGGCTTTTGTGCTGGGCCTCTTATGGAAGTGTAGCTGGTCTTTCCTTTTATGACTCTAGTAGCACTGCACTAGATTAAGCTTTTTAAAGATAGGGACTATCTGATCTATACTTGTATTTCTGGTACCTAACATAGCATCTGACACTCAGCAGACGTGCTGAATGTTTGTTGACTAAATAGATTAGAATACAGGGGGTCAAACTCCCAAAAGTGCAAATATTTCCTCACTCTATCCTACATGAATTAGATGTTCACTTAACCACATGTTTATATATTATACGTATTTATACATATATACATCTATATGATAGGTATATACATAGATAAGTGCACAGGTATATATATATGTGTGTGTTTCTATATCTGTAACTATAGACAGGTAGCTTTGGTAATATGGCTTACTGCTTTATATATATATTTTGCCTTCCATGGGAACTCTTGAGAACAGGAATTATGATTACCCAACCTTGTATCTTACAGTGCTTGACACTTTGTGTGTACAATGTTGTACTAAATTGACTATGTAGTCTATCTCAGCTCTTTATTCTAGAGTACCCAGGACCTAATACAATAGAAAAAATACTGTACTAATAGCTTTATATGTATTAACACATTTAATCCTCCCAACAATCCCAGGAGGTAGGTGCTAATGTTATTATTCCCATTTACAGGTGAGGAAACTGAGACACAGAGAGGTTAGTAACTTACCCAAGGTTACCAAGCTATGTTGGAGTCAGGGTTTGAACCCGTGCTTCTCTGACTCCAGAGTACTTAATAAATATTTGTTTAAATGAACAGAAGTTTGTTAGTGAACAGGTAATTGGGGAAAATATTAAGTAAGCCTAACCATAAACTTGGATCTTCATTTTGTAAATAAAATCAGCCGTATACTACTCTTAATATTACCAGTTAAGGTTTATTGAGTGTTATTATGTGCCAGGCACTGTAGTAAATATTTCAGATGTATTATCTCATGTAATCCTCATAATAATTGTATTACGTAAGTAATATTATTTCTGTTTTTAAAATGAAGTAGTTTGGCCAGAGCCAAACAACTAGTAAAGAGCAGAGTCAGGATTCCCATCAGGTACTCTATATGCCCAAATTTGTAGTTAAATGCCCCCTCACCCCTCAGTTAACTACCAGCAAGGAATCAGCTTGGAGTATTTATATTTTCATATTACAAGGTGCTCTCTCAGCTGTTTTATTTTGAACAGCAAGTACAATTGAGGAAAGAAAGGATAGTAACCTGAAGCCTCAGTCAATGCTAGTGTGGGGTGCTTGAGGGTATCTGTTGACAAAATCAGTTTTTAAAAAAGGTAAAGAAATTTAACACAGATTTAGTCATTATTCCTGGTGAAAAAACTTAAAATTGTGGATGTTGTATGTCATTGTAAATAGGTTTTAAAGATCTCTTTGAAAACTAATATGTTGCCCTGGCTGGTGTGGCTCAGCGGTTAGGGCATTGGCCTGAGCACTGAAGGGTCACAGGTTCAGTTCCTGGACCTGGGCTGCAGGTTCAGTCCCCAGCCCTGGCCGGGGTGCATGTGCGAGGCAACCAGTCGATGTGTCTCTCTCATATCAGTGTTTCTCTCTCACATCAATGTTCCTCCCTCCCTCCCTCCCTAAAAATCAGTGGAAAGAATATTCTTGGGTGAGGATTAACAAAAAAACAAAGAAACAAAAAACCAATATGTTAAGTTTCTGTGATAAACAATAAAGCAACTATCCCAGTGCTGTACATATATGTACTTGTCTGGGATAAAATGCCTACTGACAGCTTCAGTTTTGGATTCAAAATTGTTTGTACCTCAAACAGCTTGAAGTGAAGGTGCTGTGCTCTGGAAAACTTGAAGAGCCTAAAAAGTAGTTCTGGTCAGAGATCTATATAATGAGTTTGAGTGAAAATTATTTTGTGAAACAGTGGAATAAAAACATTTCTAAATTAATATTTTATTTATTAAAATATTATCTGTAACTAAATTAATACATGTAACTAAATGAAATAGCCTAACTAGCATTAGGCTATTTCCTCTGTATCCCTAAAACTTATTCAGCTTGGCCCTCAAAAGGCTTTTGGATCTTCAGAGTCACTTATGTGTCATCGTTTCCTGGAAACTGTCTTCAGAACGCAGGTTCTTTTTAAAAAAAAATATTTTTATTGATTTTAGAGAAAGGAAGGGAGAGTGAGAGAGAAACATTGATTGGCTGCCTCCGGCATGCCTCCTACTGGGGATTGAGCCTGCAACCTGGGCATGCGTCCTGACTGGGAATCCAACTGGCAACCTTTTGGTGCATGAAACCATGTTCAACCACCTGAGCCACACCAGCCGGGGCCAAAACCCAGGTTCTTAACCACCAAGCAGTACTCCCTGCATATAAGGTAAAATCACTGGATAGAAACTAAGTTCCTTTTCATATTGATAATTGGAGGTGTTTAGAGTCCAGTTTTGTTCTTTTAGTGGTTATGTTAGAAGTATTGTATATTTAACCCTCTTTAAGACTGGGTGAAGAGAGAAACTTTTTGTCTTGTGTTTTGATAGCCCCACAGACCCTGCACAGAAGCACAAGAACTCGCCTCTGTCGAGTGTAAGTAGCCAAACGATAACCAAGGAGAATAACAGAAATGCCCATTTGGAACAACCAGAGCAGAATCCTGGTTCGTCAGCAGGTGACACCTCAGCAGCACACCAGGCGGTGTTAGGAGAAAACTTGATAGCCACAGACCTTTGTCTTTCTGGCGGTGGGGCTCAGTCTGATTTGAAGGACGTGGCCAACACAGCAGGAGAGGAGGGGGACACATGCCTCCGGGAGAGCCTCCATCCTGTCGCTCGGCCTGTTAAGGCAGGGTGCCATACAAAGCAGCTTGCCTCCGGGAATTGTTCTGAAGAGAAGTCCCCACCAGCCTCCATCCTAAAGGAAGGGAGCAGGGACACAGGCTTGGATTTCCGACCTGTAGTACCTCCAGCAAATGGGGTTGAAGGAGTCAGAGTGGATCAGGATGGTGATCAGGATAGCTCTTCCCTGAAGCTTTCTCAGAACATTGCTGTACAGGTCAAGTATCAAGTTTTTACTATTCAAATGGAATTTGGGCTTTTTTTTTTTTTTTTTTTTTTTTTTAAGGGAAGAGACATTTCTTCATGGTTGGTGGAGACTACTCTTTATTGTTTTTTTTTCTGGCAACTGTCATACTATTTCCATTTGGTTCTGTGTGATGACTTCATCCTGGTGTTCAAGGACTAAGAAAGCCAGGAGCCATTGTATAATTGTGGCAACTAGGGATTTTATGATCTACATATCGTCTCTCTCCCTGAGTGACTGAGTGCAGTCATTGGCATTCAGGTGGATGTCAGTGTCCATTGGCCAGAACTACGGCGCTTCTCTCACTGCGAAGCCAATAAGTTAGCTGCTTTGTTACTTGCAGCAGATTTCCATGTGAAAGTACTAGAGTAATTCTCCCTTTTAAAATGCCACTGAACAGTTCTGAATATATTGTTTCTTTCTTTATAGACTGACTTTAAGACGGCTGATTCACAGGTAAACACAGATCAAGATATTGAAAAGAATCTGGTAAGTATTTAACCTGTCATTGTCGACATATGAAACCATTAATGCGGAATATCCAGCACTGTGTGATCTCAGTTAGAAAAGGTGCAGGAACCCCCTTTATAAAATTCCCAACATTAGTCAGCTAACTTCTACCTGGTCACTTCCAGAGATGGGAAGCTTACTGCTCACAGAGCAGCCTATTGCATTTTTATTATTATTTATTTTTTGTTAATCCTTACCCGAGGATGTTTTTTCATGTCAGAAAAAAATATGGTAGTCTCCACCAACCATATTTTTTGTTAATCCTTACCCGAGGATGTTTTGCATGTCAGAGAGAGACTAGAACGGAGTGGGGGAGAGGAAGAGAAACATTGATATGAGAGAGACATTGATTGAGGCTACCGGGGCAGGAAGAACCTGCAACCCAGGTACATGCTCTTGACCGGGAATCGAACCCATGACTCTTCAGTTCGTGGACCGATGCTCTAACCACTGAGCAAGACTGTCCAGGGTGCCTGTTGCATTTTTAAAATAGCTCTTATTGTTAGATCTCAATCTGAGGTGAGGACAGAACCTCTAAAACTTCTTGTAATTCTTTTTTCTTGAGTTGTATCTGCATATAATACATGTAGAGTAAACCTAAACCCTCGTTTACTTGTTAGCCCTACATATTTTTTTTCTAGTGGGGGGTGCACCAATTGAATTCAACAAACGTTGGAGTGCTGGTTATGTGCTAGATATTGTTCCAGGTACTTGGGACACAGCAGAGAGCAAAACAAAGGTTCCTGCCCTCATGGAGCTCACAGTCTAGTGTTTATGATCACTTTGCCTGCACACTGTCTGTGACCTTGGGCAAGTCACGGCACCTCTCTGTGCCTCTGTCCTCAGCCACCTGATGCTGAAAGAAGTGGACCCAGCCCAGACATGGGTGATGTGTCTGGTGCGTTATAGATGCTGAACAGACACCACCCCCAATCCACCACCCAGAAAATAGATCGGGCTAGAAGTTGACTTTTATTACTAAAGTACAAAGGGGGAGGGCAGAAGGATTGGAACTGTGTAGTCTGGTGTGCAGCTGGGTGGTCTGGTGTGCGGCTGCATAAACTGCTGCTGCTGCCACTGCTGCTTGGTGGCTGCCTTGCTGGCAAGGTCCTTGGCCTTCTCTGTACTGCCAGTGCTGTCTCCTCTGCCTCCTCCTTGGCTTCTTTGACTGTCTCAGCAAGGCTTTTGGAAGGGACCTCACCTTGCAGCTTTGCCAAGATGTATTCAAAACCCTTCATCGTCTTGGTCACATTACTTTTGAACCGGGTGAGACCAAATTCCTGGACAGCTCTGAAGATGCCAAATAAGCTAAAAGAGACCCAGCCTTCCGGGCGGATTTCAGTACAGCTTCTGTTTTCAGTTCACACACTAAACAGTTCATTCCTCCACTACTATCAGCCAGGCGTGGTTGATGTTCCAGGTGAAGTTGGTCATGGTCTGGCTCTGTGGTTCCACAATAGAACCCTCCAGGATGTACACTGAGTGAGCAGCATTGACAGGAGTCTGGCTTAGTTCAGCAGGGCATCCTGTAGGTCTTGGTCAGGAGTTTCTGGGACAGGAGCTTCTGGTCAGGGGTCACCTCCCCATGCACTGTGTCTTCCGTCAAGACATATTTACTGTAGGGATTCAGGTACTGGTGCTAGAAGGCAGTAAACTCTTGATCCCAGGAACTCTGGAGCATGCTGTGGCCCAGAAAATACTTCACCATCATCCCCAGTTGGGGCAAGGCTCAGCACCTGGTCAGCATGAGGGTGCAGTGGTGGGGGGAGGGTGCATGCCGGAGGTGGCACTCGGAAGTCAGGTCAGGTCAGCACATACCCACCGGGCTCAAAGCTCAGTCACCACCCTTCAATGCCTCACCAGCTGCTGCCACCGTGAGGAGTTGTCCAGTAGCCCTACATACTTTTGAAGGTTTTTTTCCCTGCCTCTTCCTCTTAGCTCAGGTCTGAACCTTTCCAGGTGGTGCCAATAAAGACTTTAAAATAGAGAGTTGCAACTCAGAAGTTATTAATAACAGGCAGATAAGAAGATCCTAGAGATGAGGATCTCATGGAGATATGCTGGGTAGAGGAGGACCTCCAGAGAAAGGGGGAAAAGTCATTTTTTCTTAAGCACTTGTGCTAATAATTTATTTACATATTTATTTTGTCCCTGAAATTTAAGGTGAGGTTTGGATGACTGTATAGCAATTGAAGGGGCTAACTAAAGTTATAAATGCACTTTAGTATCGGTCTGAAACTGGTAGAAACTGGCAGGCAATTGGGCCAAAAGGGGCCTAGAGTTGTGTTTTGTTTGGCTGTATCCTTCTGGGAGGCAGCGCAACCCACCATCTTTTAAAAAGGCAGTAGAGCTAGGTAGCTATATTAAATTTAGCAGCAATATAAGAAACTGGCCTCTTGTTTTATTTGCTACTTTTCATGCATTTATGGTAATTGCCCACTACCTTATACCAATGTGTTTTAAATTGATCCTCTTTGAGTTTTAGTATCTGTTTGAAAGGTAACCATAGCTTTTCTTGATTTACTGGTTTGAGGGAGGCAGAGCTGAACTGTGGTCCTTGCTTCTCCCTACTTTATATGAGGGCTTGCTGATTTGCTCAGTCTGAATCCCAAGTTCCCTGGACCTCTTTGTGGGTCTGTCAATTTTCAGAGCTAAAGGTGTAGGAAATCCTGTTTCTAGATGTATTTTGGTAGGTGATGTGTTCATTGTTTTTGCCGAGTAGTCTTTCCCTTAATGGATTTTAAAATGCCTCCTTCCTCTTACTCCCTAGGGAAGAGATTGGCAAACTTTTTCTCTAAAGGGTCAGATAATAAATATCTCAGGCTTTATGGGCTGTATGTGCTCTGTCGTAAGCACTCCACTGCTGTTGTAGTGTGAAAGCAGCCTGTAAGCCATTGGCTATGGTGTGTTTCTATAAAACTTCTATTCACAAAAACAGACAATGACTGGATTTGACCCACAGGCCGTAGGTTGCCAACCCCTGCCTTAGAGCAGTGGTGTCCACTAGAACTCCCTGTAATGATGGAGATATATTCCATGTCTGTGCTTTCCAATATGGTAGCTACCAGCCACATGTAGCTGTTGAGCACTTGGAATATGGCTAGGTGACTGAGGGGCTGGAATTTTAAAATTTGTCCTTTTAATTAGTTTAAATTAACTTAGCCCCGCATGGCTAGTAGCTACAGTGTTGGACACTGCAGCCGTAGAGCTCTGCACAGCTCCCTGAGCCAGGGCCTGATGAATGTTGCTTGCAGTTAAATTGGGGAATTACATTTTTCTTCTGTTGCTACCAATAGGATAAAATGATGACAGAGAGAACCCTGTTGAAGGAGCGTTACCAGGAGGTCCTAGACAAGCAGAGGCAAGTGGAGAATCAGCTCCAGGTGCAATTAAAGCAACTTCAACAAAGGAGAGAAGAAGAAATGAAGAATCACCAGGTTTTCTGTTTATGTTAAAATTGTCGATAAGTAAAGCTATAGCCCTATGCAAAGTTTGATTTTGTTTCCAAATTAATAGAAATAGGAAAGCAGTATTTAACTTTTTAATGGTTATCATAGAATTTTAAGGTTAAAAATAACTTTTGAGGGCATCTTGTTCAAACTCTCACTTCTATTTTAGTTCAGAGAGAAAAGGATTATTTATTTAATATTGTTTGTTGACATAGTTGACAGTCTACCTAGAAAATCATTTGATTGGACTCTTATATCACATTATATTTAGAAATATAATTCTAGGTAGATTAAAAATTTACATATAAAAACTGTAAAAATCTTCAAATTAGAAAAAATTTAAGAGAATATTTATAAAACCTCAAGTTGCAAGAGATCATTTTAAGCCAGGCAGAAAACCCAGAAGCCATACAAAAATTTAATTACGTATGATTAAAAACTTTTGATACAGCGAATGATACAGAAAGTAAAAAGATCAATGTTAGTCTGAGAGAAAATATTTGTAGTGCATTTGATGAAGGGTTTAATATCCATGACATTCTGAGATTCCTATCAATTCATGGTGAAAGTCTAATAATCTAGAGAAAAGCCAGGAAAGGTTATTGTATTAGTTCCCTATTGCTGCTGTAACAATTTATCACGAATTTAGTGGCTTAAAACACAAATTCATAGGTCAGAAGTCCAACGTGGGTGTCATTGGGTGAAAATCAAAATATTAGCAAGGTTGTATTCCTTTCTAGGGCAGTAGGGGAGGGTCTGTTTCTCGTTATTTCCATCTTCTTGAGAAGCTGCTCGCATTCTTGACTGTGGGAGCTCCCTTCCCCGTCTTTAGTCAGCAACATTGTATTTCTGACCATCTTCCCTGTCACAGCCTTCTCTGATCACAATCGAGAAAGAGTCATTTTAAAGACCCATGTTGTGATTAGATTGGGCCCACCCAGACAATCCAGGATTACGTTCCCATCTCAAGATTCTTACCTGCATCACATCTGCAAAATTTCTTTTCCCATGGAAGGTAACATATTCACAAGTTCCAGGGGTTAGAACGTGGACATGTTTTAGGGGAGGGGACTGTTATAGACAGTAATTCACAGAAGAGGAAAAGCAAATAGGTAATAAATATATGAAAAGAAGCTCAGCCTCACTGGTATTCATTTACTGAGCAAATATTTTTTAAGTTTCTTATCTGGGCTCTGAAGATTTAGTGGTGAAAGAAACATAGTCTCTGCCTTCATTGATTACCTATTGTAGGTGGAGGAGACAGACAGTAAAAACAGTAAAGACTGGGAGGTAGTGAAATGCTCATTATAACTATTAGATACCATTGTTCCTTCTCCCCCAAGGGATTGGCAAAAATGAAGTAAGTTGTCAAGTATGAGGGAAAATTAACTCTAATTTTTAGACATTGGTAGGAGTGTGAATTGTTATGACCTTTTGGGAAAAGTTATTAGGAATTGTCAGTTAAAATTTTAAATGTACATATACTGTGACCTAGCACACTCATTATTAAGAGTCTATTGTACAGAAATAGAAGTTTTTGTATGAAAGTATAGACATCTAGAATGTTTATTATAGTATTGTTTATAGTTACAACAAAGCTGGAATCAACCTGATGAACTCTTAACAGAGAATGGTTGGACAAACCACATATATACACATTATGTCATACGCAGCTATTTTTATGTTAGATCTGTGTTTATTGACAGTATGTTCTTTTCAAGTGGGAAAAAAACCCAGGATGCAGAATAATGTATATAAAATAACCTCATTAAAAAAAAAAAAAGCAGTGAAATACATACATAAGTTTACATGTGTTCGGGTGAGAATGGAGAAAGATGTGAAAGTACAGAACAGTTAACACAGTGATTATGTTATGAATGGATTTGGTGTGAATTAGGGAGTGACTTTATCACTTTTTTATTACTTCTTATTACAAAAAATATATTTTTGTTAAATAGTAAGAAAAGAAAAAATTAACCTCATGCATAATAAAGTAGGACCATAACAAAACAAGACCGTATTTGTTGAAACATTTCCACCCTGTGCAAGAATACCTTTCTTAGCATTCTTGGCAGGTTCATTCAGCCTTTATTTGAACACCAGTAATGAAGAACTTATTGCTTTACAAGGCAGTAAATTCCACTTTTTGAACAGTTAGAAATTCATTTTCCTCTTGAATTAAAATCTGCTTTATTGTAACTATCTTCCTTGCATCTAAATACTGGCTTTTGGAGCTACTCATCAGCCAGATTCCTTCAATTCAATTTGAATTTACTAAAGTCAGTATGTTAAATTGTGATAGTTGAAAATAACTTTCAGACCAATAGAACTAATGTATTTCCTTCTTTGTTTGTGTGTGACTGGTTGTGTGGGATTCAGGAGATACTGAAGGCTATTCAGGATGTAACGATAAAGCGAGAAGAAACAAAGAAGAAGATAGAGAAAGAAAAGAAGGAGTTTTTGCAGAAGGAGCAGGATCTGAAAGCTGAAATTGAGAAACTTTGTGAGAAGGGCAGAAGGTAAATGATGCTGTTAAGAATAAAGACCCTATGTGTATATGCATAAGGGGCCAATCCTGTTTGTATTTCTAGTTTCTTTCAGTCTGATTTTTTTTAAAAAAAAACAAGTAATGATTTTAGCTTCTCCAACACCCTGTGTTAGTTTAATAAAGAAAATTTCAGAGATTCACTAATACCTTGAAATAATAGCAGTTAACTGCTGGGTACCAAGTTTGATCAAGATTTTGATATGCATCTAACACCTATTTTACTTGCTTTATAACCTGATGTTTTAAAAGTTCAGGCTACAAGAATACTTTGATTATATTTATGCTATTCAGCACCAAAAGTAAATTTCTAATAGTAACACTAAGCTGTTTGGAAAGAATTGTTTAGTGAGCCTGTGTCCTCTTCTGGGTACGAAAGCAAGAGTAAGATGGGCATAGAATTTGATGACATTTTCAGTTTTTTAGGTTTCTTAGTCTGAGTTGTTTGGAAATCAAAATAGCTATGAATACTGTGATGATTTTATTTAAATTCTACTAAAACACATTTTTATTTATCAAGAAAACCTTGGCTTGCTAATGTATGAAAGAGCTAAGTGAAAAGTAGCAAGATCATTTGCTGAATCATTTTCCAAGTATGAGAGATGATAGTTATGAAAGGTCGTATGAGAAAGAATGTTTAGAAGAGGCCTTAAGACAAGTCAGTTGTTCTGTTGAGAATCTAGTGATAATGATTAGAAGATGGATACGTTGTCCGTGATGATCTATATGCCAGTAATTATGAAGCATGTACTAGAAGCAAAACACTGTACTAGGTTTTGTTGTCCATCCAAACAGCTACCCCCCCCCCCAACAACATGTCCTCTGCCATCATCTTCATAGTCTATGTGGGGAAGATGAAGCATAGTTAGGCACCTGTAAGCAACTTAGCAGCAGATATCTTAAAGAACAGGAGTTGGGAAAGTGAGTCTGTAATTCTCTTCTAAGCTCCGTGAAAGATTTCCTTTTGATGTGTGCTCCATACACTGTACATATTTCCTTTTTTTTTATGTTTTTATTGATTTCAGAGAGAGGAAGGGAGAGGGAGAGAGAGAGAGAAACATTAATGAGAGAGAACATCATTGATCGGCTGCCCCCTGCATGCCCCGTCCTGGGGATCAAGCCAGCAACCCAGGCATGTGCCCTGACAGAGAATCTAACTGTTACCTCCAGGTTCATGGGTAGATAGATGCTCAACCACAGAAACACCGGCTGGGCCATAGCTCTCTTCTTTACCATCTGATTGAATAGCTACAAATGGTGATGGATAAATTAACAATTTGCTGCTTGTAGTCTTGAAGATCTAATTGTTTTTTTTAAATGTATGTCATGCTTCCTGTAAATTTGGGCTTCATTTTCTCAGAAGTAGGGAAAGAAGTTGTCTGTGTGTATCTTTGTTGTAGCTGTGGTGTATAGGTTTTGTTTAGCATTCCATTAAACATAAGCACCGTAGGCACAAAGATTTTGGTCATTGTATTAGTATGCTCAGGCTCCCATAACAGAGTACCATAGACTGAGTGGCTTAAACAACAGAAATTTTACTTTCTCACAGTTCCAGAGGCTTGAAATCTAAGATCAAGATGCTGGCAAGGTTGGTTTCTGGTGAGACCTCTCTTCTTGGCTTGCAGACACAACTTCTTGCGGTGTCCTCGTATGGCTTTTCTTCTATGCACGCACTCTCCTGATGTCTCTCTTCTTCCTATAAGGACACCTGTCCTATTGGATTAGAGCCCCATCCTAATGACCTAATTTGACTTCAATTACCCCCTTAAACACCCTATCTCCAAATATAGCCATATCAGGGTTAAGACTTCAACATATGAACTTGGGGCACAGTTAAGTCTATAATGGACATATTTGCTATTCATAGCTCTTTCATTCTTTCAGCCAACCTTTATTGAATATCTACTATAAGCCAGACACTATGGGTCTGGAGAATGAAAAGCCCTCAAGGTGCTTGCTGTTTAATAGGGTAAATAGATAATTACAGAATAGCACAATGATACCATGATAGTTGTGGTATGAAAACATTTAGAAGAAGTGTGTAACCAGACTGGGTAGGGGAGTGAGAGGACTTTCAAGAGGTAATCGAACCCTCGACCCTTCAGTCCACCAGGCTATGTTCTAACCCAGGGTGGGGAACCTTTTTCCTGCCAAGGGCCATTTGGATATTTATAACATCATTCGCAGGCCATAAAAAATTATCAACTTAAAAACTAACTATGAAAAAAGCTCCTAGATTTATTGAGTTTTGAGACCCGCCTTCGGTTGCATTGGCAGGGCCAAAATGATTTATACAGCCCGCAGGCCAGATGTTCCCCATCCCTGCTAATCACTGAGCCAAATTGGCCAGGGTGAGGACAGTTATTTTCATTATCTCTTGCTGTGTAAAAAAAAAAGTAAAACTTAGTATCTTAAAATGACTAATTTATTATTTCTCAAAATTCTTTGGGTTGATGGAATTTCTTATGGCTCTGCTAATTTCTTTTGGAGTCATTGCTGTAGCTCTAGTCAGATGGCAGCTGGGAGTGGAACATCCAAGGTGGGCTCAGCTGGTCCACTGGGATGTCTAAGTCTCCCCCCACACCTCCTTTCCCCCTCCCTCCCATGTTGTCTCAGGGCTTTTTCCTCTCCAGGTGGTCTTTCCAACAGAGTTCTTACTTGATGGCTCAGAGCTCCCAGTAGTGCAAAAGTGAATGCTTCCAGGCTTTCCTAAGGTGTAGTCTTGGCACTGGAACAGTGCTACTCCGTGGCATTCTATTGGTTAAAATGAGTCAGAGGCTAGCTCAGAATTAGTGTTGGAGGGGACTACCAAGAGCGTGAACACCAGGAGGCCTGATTCATTGGGAGGGTTCCATCTTTGGAGATTTGCTACCACAGCAAGTAACACACCTTATTTAACTTTTGCTGCTCAGCATGTATTAGTATTTTTAGCTATGGGAAATCATAGAAGTTATATAAATGGGTGATGCATAATTAGAGACGTTTTAGAAGTATGTAGGATTAATTATGGGGAGAGACAGAGGCTGGGATATCAACCATTAAGCTCTTACAGTAAAGTGAGTTTAAAAGGATCAGTGTAAAACTGATGGTGGTGGAATGAAAAGGAAGAAATGGATTCAGTAGGAATTGGCGATTTAAAATATTAAGACAGAGGATGAAGTAAAAAAATGTCACTGTTTTGACCCTGAGTAAGTATGTGCCACATGGACAGTAGTTGGGAAGTAGAATCCCAGTTCTAAGTTTTGTGCTTAAAATAATAAATTTGATGATATGGGATATGTGAATGAAAATACTTAGTAGGCAGTTGGAAAGAGGAGACTTGGATACAGAAGAGATGCTATGTCTTGATTTGGTGTTGACGGCACAGAGATGATAGTTAACACTATGGAAGTGGATTTTCATGGGAGAAAGCTTAGGGTGGGGCTCAGTTCTGAACACTGAGGTACACCTACAGTTCAGGAGAAGAGAGAGGAAGGGAATGTAAGAAGGACAATCACAGGAAGAAAGGGAAGCGGTTTAGGACAGTAGAATGAGATTTCAAAAGAGACGACGATTTAACAGTGTCAGCAGCCTGCTGGGAGGTGAAATGAGAGCCAGGTCTGAATAAAGGCCATGGTAATTATGGAGTGTAAGCAGTGGCACTTTTATACAGGGGAATTACGTTTTGTATTTATTTTCTCCCAATGTTTTATTATGAAAATTTTCAGACACGGGAGAAACTGTAAGTATTGTACATAAACATTTGCCACCTAGATTCAACAGTTAACATTCTGCTAAATTTAGTATCTTTCCATCCTGCTTTCTCTATCCATTCATCAGTCCTTTTTTTTTTTTTTTAAATTTTTACTCGAAGATATGTTTTTTGTTGATTTTAGAGGATGCGGAGAGAGAAACGTCAATCATTGCCTCCTGTAATACCCTGACTGGGGATCAAATCTGAAACTTAGGTTCTGCCCTGACCAGGAATTGAACACTCCACCTTTTGGTGTACAGGCGAGGCTCCAACCAGCTGAGACACCCGGCCAGGGCCATCTTTTTCTTTTTTTATGCATATCAGAGTAAGTTGCATTCACAGTAACTTCACCTCTAAACCCATAAACATGTATATTATAATTAGAGTTTAATATTATTTGCATTTCCTTTTTTTTTAAAATTCTCACCCGAGGAATGAGGATACTTTTTCCATTGATTCAGAGAGAGTGGAGGGGAGAGGGAACGACAGAGAAAGAGGGAGAAGGAGAGGGGGCGGAGAGAGAGAGAAACACCAATGTGAGACCCACATCTATTGGTTGCCTCTCGCATGTGCCACAATCAGGGCCGGGGATCGAACTGGCAACCCAAGTACATGCCCTTGACCAGGAATCAAACCTGCGGCCCTCCAGTGCTCAGGCCAACACTCTTAACTGAGCCATGCTGACCAGGGCTGCATTTCCTCTTTTTAGTAATAAAGTGTATATGCAGTTAAATACATAAATCTTAAGTGTGCCATTGAATGAGTTTTGGTAAATGCATGTACCTGTGTAATCAATCCCCATAAAGATACAGGGAATACTACCATTAAGTCAGATGGTTCCCTGGTGTACCTTCCCAGTCAGTCCCTGTCCCAGCTCTCCCAATGGCAACCACTGTTCTGATTGTTTCACCATTTGAATTCTGCCTGTTCTAGAACGTCACATAAATGAAATCATACACTGTGTAATCTTTAATGTAGAACTTCTTTCATTCAGCTTTTGAGTGCTTTTGACACTCATTCAGTTTGTCTCTTTTATTGTCAAGTAGTATTCCTTTTGTTAATATACCGGTTTGTTTAGCCATTCTTTTGTTGATGAGCTTGTAGCAGCTTCCAGATTTTGATTATTATGAACAAACTGCTGGGAACATTCAAGTGCAACTCTGTGTGTCAACATGTGCTTTTATTTCTCTTGAATAAATTCCTAGGAGTAAAATGCTGGATTGTAGGGTAGGTATACTATGTTTAGTTTTATAAGAAATGGACAGGTATATTTCCAAAATGAATATGCCATTTTACACTCTACCTACAAGGTATGAAAGTTCTGATGGTTTTATATCCTTGCTGTTGAAGTGGTTATGGAGTGGTATTTTATTGTGGTTTTAATTTGCATGCTCCTAATGACTAGTACTATCAATCACTTTTTCCATATGCTTGGTGGCCATTCATATATCTGTTTTTGTGAAGTGTTCAGTCAAATTTTGTTTTGGTTGAGTTTTTGGCTTTTTTTTATTGTGTAGTAAGAAGTTCTTTACACAGTCCAAATATAAGTCCTTTGTTGTGTGTTCTGTGAAAATTTTCTTCTACTCTGACTTACTCATTTTATTGAGTAAGAAATGCAAATATTGAATAGTTTATTGAGCTCAGCCCGTGTGGCTCAGTCATTGAGTGTCAGCCCATGAATCAAGACTTGCCCATTTGATTCCCAGTTGGGACACATTCCCGGGTTGTGGGCTTGATCCCCAGTAGGGTGCATGCAGGAGGCTGCTGATTGATGTTTCTATCTCTCTATCCCTCTCCCTCTCTCTCTCAAATCAATAAAAATGTATTTTTAGAAATGAGAGAATAGTCTATTGATTTTTGGAGAGAGAAAGGGGAGGGAGAGTAAGAGAGAAATATCAATGTGAGAGCGAAACATCAATCGGCTGCCTCCTGCACATCCCTTTCCTGGGGATCGAGCTTGCAACCTGGGCATGTGCCCTGACTGGGAATTGAACTGGCAACCTTTCAGTGTGCACGAGGACACCCAACCAATTCAGCCACACCAGCCAGGCCCCAGCACCATTTCTTGAAAGGACTTTGCTTTCCTTATTGAATTCCTTTACACCTTTGCCAAAAACCAAATGCAGTAGGAGTCATTTGTATAGTGAGTCTATTTTTGAGTACTATTCTGTTGCATTGATATTTTAATATATTTTTACACCAGATCATGCTGTCGTGATTATTACGATGATTTTATAGTAAGTCATGAAGTCAAATACTGCAAGGTATTCTACATTTTTCCCCCCAAGATTGCTTTGGTTATTATATGTACATTTGCATTTTTATGTTTATTTCCGTGTGTGTGTGTGTGTGTGTGTATGGATGTATTTAGAAGCAGCTTTCCAGTCCCTTCTAAAACAAAATAGAATTGGTGAGAACACAGTTGTCTTGAATCTATAGATCAGCTTAGGGGATGTTGACATCATAATATTGAATCCTCCCATCCATAAATATGATATAACTTTGTGTTTATTTAAGTCTTTCATTTACACTAACAACATTTTATAATTTTCAGTGTACAGGTGTCACACATCTTTCTTTAAATTTCTAAAGAAATTTATTCCTAAGTATTTTATGTTCTTTGACACTGAGTAGAATCACCAGATTTTTAAAATTTTCCCAGTTTTCTAGTATGTAAGAATATAGTTTATGTTTGTGTATTAACCTTCTACCTGCCAACTTTTCTAAATTCACATATTAGTTATTTTATAGATTCCCTAGGATTTTCTACATACAAAATCATGGCTTCTGTGAATATACACTTTTACTTCTTCCTTTCAAATCTTAAACCTTTTATTCTTGAAAATATTATTGCACTGGCTAGTACCTCCAATACAACGTTGAATAGGGAGACAGCCTTGCATTGTTCCTGCTCTTAGGGGAAAATGCTTAAGATTTTATCGTTAAGTTTGATGAGAGCTATAGGGTTTTTTAGATGCCCTTTATCAAATTGAGGAAGTTCTCTAGTTCTAATTTTCTGAGAGTTCTTAACATGAACGGGTGCTTAATTTTGTAAAATGGTTTTTCTGCATCTATTAAAATTATCAAATTATTTTTCCCTTTGATTCTATTAATATGGTGAATTACATTTATTTTCAAATGTTAAATTAATCCTTCATTTTTGGGATAAACCCAACTTGGACAAGATACATTGTTTTTATATATTTCTAGATTTGTCTTGCTAATATTTTTAAAGGATTTTTTAATCTGTGTTTATGGAAGCACATCGTTCTGTATTTTTCTCATTTTTAAAAATTATATCACTTGCTGAGGGGATGATGTTAATATCTTTGTGACTCTAGAATTTTCTCTTTCCTTTTTTTAAAAATATTTTTATAGATTTCAGAGAGAGGAAGGGAGAGGGAGAGAGAGATAGAAACATCAGTGGTGAGAGAGAGTCATTGATCAGCCACCTCCTGCTCCCATTGTCGTCATCCCAGTCCGTCCGTCCTGTCCCGTCCCGTCCCCCCGTCCCCCCCCCCCCGGCCAGGGATTGAGCCCACAACCCAAGCGTGTGCCCTGACCGGAAATCAAACCGTGATCTCCTGGATCCTAGGTCAATGCTCAACTGCTGAGCCACACTAATTGGGCACTCTTTCATTTTTTAAAAAAACAGTTAATAAGCTCTTCAATTCATTTCATGACTGTAGAAAAATTTTATAAACAGAATACCTGAATGTCTTTTCTGTATGTATCAAACACATACAACACACACACACTATTGTGTGTGTTTGTATTTTACAGTAGAGGTAAGTAAAGGAGAAAATCTTAGCCTAAGACATGAATCTCTTGATTATTTTTACCAATTTTCATATTTAAATCTGTTTAACTTGCACTAATAAAATAAATGAATACCAGAGTTAGATAGGATTTAATGCATTTTTAAAGGTTTTTTTCCTTTTTTATTGAGTTTATTGGGGTAACATTATTCAATAAAATTATATAGGTTTCAGGTATATAATTCTATATATTGTATTGTGTATTTACCCCCCTAAGTCAAGTCTCCTTCCATCGTGATTTATCCCCCCATACTCTCTTCTACCTCCCTCCACATCCCCTTCCCTCTGGTAATCACCATACTATTGTCTGTGTCTATGAGTTTTTTATTTATTTTATTATTTTTTTCTTAATCCCTTCACCTTTTCACCCAGCCCCGCAACCCCCTTCCCCTCTGACAGTTGTCAGTCTGTTCTCTATCTATGATTCTGTTTCTATTTTATTTGTTTATTTTGTTCATTAGATTCCACATATGAGTGAAATCATATAGTGCTTGTCTTTCTCTGGCTTATTTTACTTAGCATAATGCTCTCCAGGTCTATCCATGCTCTTGCACAGTGTAAATGTATCACAGTTGTTGTTTTTTAATTGATCTTAGAGGAATGGGGGTGAGGGAAAGAGAGACAGAGAAACATTGGTTGCTTCCTGCATGCTCCCTGACTAGGGATTGAACCTGCAACCTGGGTATATGGCCAGACTAGGAATCAAACCTTTTGGTGTATGGGATGACACTCCAACCAATTGAGTCAGGGCCTTACCACAGCGTTTTTATACACTCATCCACTAATGGACACTTGGGCTATCAATCTTTTCTATTGTAGATAACACTGCAATGAACATAGGGGTGCATATATTCTTTCAAATTAGTGTTTCAGGTTTCCTCGGATAAATTCCCAGAAGTGGAATTGTGGAGTCATAAGACAGTTCCAGTTTTAATTTTTTTGAGGTAACTCCATACTGCTTTCCATAGTGTCTGCACCAATCTGCATTCCCACTAACAGTGCATGAGGGTACCCTTTTCTCCACATCCTTGCCAACACTTCTTGTTTTTTGATTGATAGCTGTTCTGAAGTGTGAGGTAATATCTCATTGTTGTGTTTGTTGTTACTCCTCACCTGAGGATATTTTTTCCACTGAGTTTTAGAGAGTGGAAGGGAGGGAGGGAAAGGGGGGAGAAAGAGAAAGAGAGAGAAACACTGATGTGAGAGAGAGCAATCTATGGATTGGTTGCCTCCCACACACGCCCCGACCCGGGCAGGGGATTGAACCTGTGACCCTTTGGTGTGCGGGCCAACACTCTGACCACAGAGCCACACCAGCCAAGGCTCTCATTGTGATTGTAATTTGCACTTCTCTGATAATTAGTGACATTGAGCATCTGTACATACATCTATTGGCCATCTGTATATCCTCTTTGGAGAAGTGTCTATTCAGGCCCTCTCCCCGTTTTTTAATTGTATTGTTTGTTTTTTTGGTATTGAGTTTTATAAGTTCTTTATAAATTTTGGGTATTAACCCTTTATTAGATGCATCATTGGAGAATATGTTCTCCCATTCAGTGGTTGTCTTTTCATTTTGTTGATGGTTTTCTTTGCTGTGCAAAAACATTTTAGTTTTATGTCCCATTTTTTAATTTTTTCTTTTGTTTCCCTTACCCGAGGAGATATATCAGAAAAAATATTGCTACACGAAATGTCCAGGATTTTGCTGCCTGTTTCTTCTAGGCTTTTTATTTTTTTGAGCCTAACATTTCAGTCTTTAATCCATTTTGAGTTTATTCTTGTGTATGGTGTAAGATGGTGGTCTAGTTTGGAGTTTTTGTTTGCATGTATCTAATTTTTTCAACACCATTTATTGAATAGACTCTTTACCCCATTGTATATTTTTGCCTCTGTCAAATATTAATTGACTATAAAGACATGGGTTTATTTCTGGGCTCTCTATTCTGTTCCATTGATCTATATGTCTGTGTTTATGCCAGTACCATGCTGTTTTGATTACTATGACCTTGTAATATAATTTGAGATCAGGTAGTGTGATTCCTCAGACTTTGTTCTTTCTCAAGATTGCTGCTGCTACTTGGGGTCTTTTGTGGTTCCACATAAATTTTTGTATTATTCTTGTTCTGGGAAATACTCCAGTGGTATTTTGATAGGAATTGCATTGAATCTATAGATTGCTTTGGATCGTGTGGACATCTTAATGATGTTAATTCTTCCTATCCATGAACATGGTATATGCTTCCACTTATTTGTATCTTCAGTTTCTTTCTTCAGTGTCTTTTAATTTCCTGAGTACATGTCTTTTATCTCCTTGGTTAAATTTATTCCTCGGCATTTTATGTTTTTTGAAACATTTGTAAATGAGATTGTTTTCTTTGTTTCCCTTTCTGATAGTTCATTATTGGTGTAGAAAATGCAACCAATTTCTGGATATTTATTTTGTTTCCTGCTACATTACTGAATTCATTGATCAGTTCTAGAAGTTTTTTGGTGGAATCTTTAGGGTTATCTATATACAGTATCATCTGGAAATAATGAGTTTTACTTTTTCCTTTGTAATTTGTATGACTTTGAGTTCTTATCTGATTGCTGTGGCTAGGACTTCCAGCACTCTGTTGAATAAGAGTGGTGAAAGCAGACATCCTGTCTTGTTCCCGATCTTAATGGAAATGCTTGTAGTTTTTTCCATTGAGTATGATGTTGGCCGTGGGCTTCTCACATATGGTCTTTATTATGGTAAGGTATATGTTCCCTCTATCCTCACTTTGCTGAGAGTTTTTATCATAAACGGTGCTGGATTTTATCAAATGTTTTTTCTGCATCTACTGATATGATATGTGGTTTGTATTCCTCATTTTGTTTATGTGATGTATCACATTTACTGATTTGTGGGTATTGTACCAACCTTGCATCCCCGGAATGCATCCCACTTGATCATGGTGAATGATCTTTTTAATGCTGGATCTAGTTTGCTAATATTTTGTTAAGGATTTTAGCATCTATTTTGACCAGGGATTTTGGTCTATAATTTTATTTCTTTGTAGTGTCTTTATCTGATTTTGGAATGAGGATAATGCTGGCCGTGTAAAATGAGCATAGAGCCTTCCCTACTCTTGAATTTTATGGAATAGTTTGAATGTTTCGTAAAGTTCACCTGTGAAGCTATCCAGTCCTGGACTTTATATTGTTGGGAGTTTTTTTTTATTATTGCTTCAAATTCTCTAGTTGTTATCTGTATACTCAGGTTCTCTGATTCTTCCTGATTCAGTTTTGGAAGATTGTATATTTCTAGGAATTTATCCATTTCATCTAGGTTGTCCAATTTGTTGACATATAGTTGTTCGTAATATTTTCTTACAACCCTTTGTATTTCTTTGGTGTCAGTTGCCATTTTTCCTCTTTCATTTCTGATTTATTTATTTGGGTCCTCTCTCTTTTTTTCTTGATGAGTCTGGTTAAAGGTTTGTCAGTCTTGCCCTGGCTGGTGTGCTCAGTGGTTAGAGCATTGGCCTGTTAACTAAAGTGTCGAGGCTTTGATTACTGGTCAAGGGCACGTACCTGGCTTGCAAGTTTGATCCCTAGCACCAGTTGGGGCACATATGGGAGGCAACTAATCAATGTATCTTTCTCAAATTGATGTCTCTCTCTCTCTTCTTCTCCGTCCCTCCCTTCCACTCTCTAAAAATCAGTGGAAAAAAGATTCTCGTGAGAATTAACCATTAAAAAAAGGTTTGTCAATCTTGTTTACCTTTTTGAAGAACTAGCTCTTTGTTTCATTGATATTTTGAATTTTTTTTTTTTACTCAATTTCATTTATCTCTGCCCTGATCTTTATTATTGCCTTCCTTCTACATACTTTGGGCTTTGTTGTTCTTTCTCAGGTTCCTTTAATGTAAAGTTAGATTGTTTGACATTTTTTTGTTTCTTGAGATAGGCCTGTAATGCTATGAATTTCCCTCTTAGACTACATTTGTTGTGTCCCATAGATCTTGGATTGTTGTGTTCTCATTTTTGTTTGTTTCAAGGCATCTTTTGATTTTTCCTTGATCTCATTGTTAACCCACTCATTGTTTAGTAACATGTTGTTTAGCCTTCATGTCTTTGTGTGTTTTTCAGTTTTTATCATGTGATTGAGTTTAGTTTTATACCTTTCTGGTCAGAGAAGATGCTTGGTACGATTTCAGTATTGTTAAACTTATTGAGACTTGTTTTGTCTCCAAACATGTGGTCTGTTCTAGAAAATGTTTTACGTGCACTTGAAAAACATGTATATTCTGCTGCTTTGGGTGAAATGCTCTAAAGATAACTATTAAATCCATCTGATCTAGTGTGTCGTTTCAGGCCACTGTTTTCTTGTTTATTTTCTGTCTGGAAAATCTATCCATTGATTTCAATGGGTTGTTAAAATCCCCTACTATGACTGTATTACTGTCCTCTCTCCCTTTGTGTCCATCAAGATTTGCTTACATATATAGGTTGGGTGCATAAATGTTTACAAGGGTTCTATCCTCTGGTTGGATTGCTCTTTTTATTATTATGTAGTGTCCTTCTTTGACTCTTACTTGCCTTTGTTTTAAAGTCTATTTTGTCAGATGTAAATATTGCTATTCCAGCATTTTCCCCGCTTTCCATTGCATGAAATACCTTTCTCCATCCATTTACTTTTAGTCTGTGTGTACCTTTCATTCTGTGGCGGTTCTCTTGTAGTCAGCATATATATGGGTCTTGTTTTCTTACCTGTTCAGCTACCCTATGTCTTTTAATTGGGGCTTTTAAGCCATTTACATTTAATGTAATTATCAATGGGTATGTATTTATTGCCATTTTATTTTTTTAACTATATTCCTCTGTTTTTCCCCTCCCTCCCTCCCTCCCTCCCTCCCTCCTCCCCTCCTCCCCTCCTTCCCTCCTCCTCCCTCTTCTTATCTTTCTCCCTCTCCCTCTTCTCCCTTCTCCCTTCCTCTTCTCTCTCTTCCTTCTTCTTCTTCTTCCTCCTTCTCCTCCCCCTCCTCCCCTCCTCCTCATCCTCCCAAATGTCCCTTAGACTGTCCTCATTTTTTAAATTCTTTTTTCTTTTTCCTGCTCTGATTGGGTGTATTTTTCTGCCTTGTCTTCCAGATTACTGATTTGATCCTCTGCTTCATTCAACCTACTGTTTATTCCTCCTAGTGTATTCAATTCAGATATTGTATTCTTCCTCATTTCTGACTAGTCCTTTTTCATGCTCTTGAACATGCTTGTAACCATAACTTTGAACACTATATCTAATAAATTGCTTTCATCTATTTCATATAGCTCTTTTTCTGGAGATTTCTCCTATTTGATTTGGGGGCTTTTACTTTGTCTTCCCATTTTGGCTGCATTCTTATGTTTGTTTCTATATATAAGGTAGATCTACTGTGGCTCCCAGTCTTCATGGGGTAGACTAACGTAGTAGGTGTTTTGTAGGGTCCAGTGGTGCAGTCTCCTTGATCACCTGAGCTTGGTGCTCCAGGGATGTCCTTTGTATGAGTTATGTGGACCTTCCTATTGTAATTGAGTCTTGATTACTATTGGCTAGTTTATGTCTGGGGTTGAGCCCCCCCCCCAGGCTGACTGACCGTAAGGCTCACCCTCAGCCTTGGCATGTGAGCTGCTGTGAAGGTTCTGACCACATGAAGCAGAATTCACCTCAGCAGGGTTTGGTGCCTTCCATGATCTCCCTGTGGATTATGTCGCTTGTGAAGCTTATTGGATCCTGCTCTGATGTTGTCTGAAGCTGGCCACTGGGTGTGTTGTTTCTGGGCCTTTTTGGATGGGCTCTGATGCAGGCCAGTGCCAGATACTGCCTTTGACTGGTCCTGGACAACCTGTTTGGAGCAGTTTTGATGTGGATTCTTCTATAAATTCTTGGTTATAAGACTTGTTTTCAGCTAGTCATCAGTTGATTTTTCAGGATGATTGTTCTGTAATTTAGTTGTAATTCCAGTTTTGTCCTGGAAGGAAGTGAATGTAGTTTCCACCTACTCCTCCACTACCTTGAATTCCACTTTTTCCTTTTAATTCTGTCCATTTTTGTTTTTTATATTTTGAAGCTTTGTTATATACATTTATCATTGCTATACTCTCTTAATAAATTGTTCATGTTATCATTATGAAATATCTCTATCTTTCTCATACTCTCTTTTTTTCTCAGATTTTTAATTAATTTTTAGAGAAAGAGGAAGGAAGAGGGAGAGGGCGGGGCAGAGAGAGGAGTGGGGAGAAACATTGATGTGAGAGTGGATCATTGATCTGCTGCCTCCTGCATGCCCCCTACCAGGGATGGAACCCATAACATGGGCATGTGCCCTGACCAGGAACTGAACCAGCATCCTTGTAGTGCATGGGACCATGATTAACCAAGTCACACCTGCCAGAGTTTTATCATACTCTTTATGTTAAAGTTTACTTAATCTGGTATTATATAGATACTGCAGTCTTCTGATGTTTATTCTTTACATACTGTATATTTTTCCATCATTCATCCTTAGCTTATCTACAGATTTATGTCTTAAATATCTGTTTACATAGCATATATTTTTTCATCATTTACCTTCACCCTATCTACAGTTTATATAATTTGGTCCTTTAAAAAATCTATTCTGACAATTGCCTTTTAATTAAATGTTTTATTTTACTTATATTTAATGTAATTATTGATACGGTTTGATTTAGGTCTGTTCTGATTCTTTGATTACTCTTTAAATTTTTATTTTTATTTTGCCATTTCCCCCCAGAATATACATTTGTTACTTAAATTCACTGGCAATGCGTATTATAAAGAAAAACTACCTGCCTGCTGATTATGCTGTATTAGAAAGGCTTGTGATTTTCTTGGATAAAGTATTTGGGAAATTTTCCTTGTCTTAATTGTAGAAGCACTGGGGTTTTGTAGAAGACAAATTGGATTGTCTTCCTGGTGTTGAGATGTGTAAATTCTTCATATATTTTGGATATTAGCTCCTTATCAGATGAATCATTGGTAAATATGTTCTTCTGTATGATGGGTTCCCATTTCGTTTTGTTGATGGTTTCCTTTATGTGTAGAAGTTTTTTAGTTTGATATAGTCCCAGTTGTTTATTAGTTCCTGCGTTTCCTTTGCCCTTTGAGATGTATCAATACAAATATTGCTCCAGAGATCTCTGAGATGTTACTGCCTGTTATTTCTTGTAGGAATTTTATGGTTTCACCACTTACATTTAAGTCTTTTATCCATGTTGAGCTTATTGCTGTGTGTGGTGTAAGTTGGTTGTCTAGTTGCATTTTTTTTGCAGGTACCTGTCCAGTTTTCCCAACATCATTTATCGAATAGACTGTTTTTACTCCATTGTATGCTCTTGTCTCCTTTGTCAAGTATTAATTGACCATGAAGGCCATGGGTTGATTTCTGGGCTCATGGGTTGTGTTCTGTTCTATTGATCTATGCCTGTTCTTGTGCCAGTACGAGGCTGTTTTGATTACAATGGCTTTGTAGTATATTTTGATATCTGGTCTTGTGATCCCTCCAACTTTGTTCTTTCTCATATTGCTGAGGCTATTCGGGGTCTTTTTTGGTCCCATATAAAATTTTTGGAATATTTGTTCTAGATCAAATGAGATATGCCATTGCTATTTTAATGGGAATTATGTTGAATCTATAGATTGCTTTGGGTAGTATGGACATTTTAATGATGTTAATTCTTCCTGTAAATGAAGATGGTATATACCTTCAGCAGTTTATATCTTTCTCTATTTCATTCTTCAGTGTCCACTAGTCACAGGTCTTTTACTTCGTTGTTTAAGTTTATTCCTAGGTATCTTATTTTTTTGTTGCTGTTGCAATAGTAAATGGGAGTTTTCTTAGTTTTTCTTTCTGAGAGTTTATTATTGGTGTATAAAAATGAAACTGATTTCTGGATATTATGTATCCTGCTACTTTGCTGAATTCATTTATTAGATCTAGTAGGTTTTGGTGGAGTCTTTAGGGTGCTCTACATATAATATTATGTCATCTGTGACTAATGACAGTTTACTTCCTCCTTTCCAGTTAGGATGCCTTTTATTTTTTCTTCTTGTGTGATATCTGTGGCTAGGACTTCCAGTGCTATGTTGAATAAGAGTGATGAAAGTGGACACCTTTGTCTTGTTGCTGATCTTAACAGAAACACTTTTTGTTTTTGCCCATTGAGTATGATATTGTCTGTAGACTGTTTTATATGGTCTTTATTATGTTGAGGTATGATCCCTCTATTCCCAACTTGCTGAGACTTTTTATCATGAATGGGTACTGGATTTTGTCAAATTCTTTTTCTGTACTTATTATCCCTGGGATAATTCCCATTTAGTCATGATGTATGGCCTTTTTAGTATATTGCTGGAGCCTATTTGCTAGTATTTTGTTGAGAATTTTAGCATCTATTTCATCAGGAATACTGGCCTGTAATTTTCTCTCTTTGTAGTGTCTTAACTAGTTTTGGAATTAGGAGAATGCTGGCCTTATAAAAAAGAGTTTGGAAGCCTTCCCTCCTCTTGAATTTTTTGGAATAGTTTGAGAAGGATAGGTGTTAGTTCTTCTTTGAATGTTTGGTAAAATTTGTCTGTGAAGCCATCAGATCCAGAACTTTTTTTGTTGGGTGTTTTTTATTACTGCTTCCATTTTATTAGTTGTTAGCAGGTTATCTGATTCTTCCTGATTAAGTTTTGAAAGGTTGTATGTTTCTTGGAATTTGTCCATTTTACCCAGGTTTTCCAAATTGTTGGCATATAGTTATTCATAATATTTTCTTACAATCCTTTGTATTTCTGTGATGTCAGTCGTTACTTCACCTCTTCATTTCTCATTTTTATTTATTTGGGTTCTCTCTGTTTCTTGGTGAGTCCGGCTAAAGGTTCATCAATCTTGTTTATCTTTTCAAAGACCAACTTTTGGTTTCGTTGATCTTTTTTTTTGTATTTTTTTCAAGATTATATGTCATTTATTTCTGCTCTGATCTTTATTATTTCCATCTTTCTGCCACTCTCCACTTTTCTTGTTTTTCTAGTTCTTTTAGTGTGGATCCCTATTGTTTATATGAGATTTTTTTGTTTCTTGAGGCAAGCCTGTAATACTATGAAATTCCCTCTAAGGACTGCTTTTGCTGTGTCCTAGTGATTTGGAGGTTGTTATTTTTCCATTTTAATTTATTCCCAGTGTTGTTGTTTTTAATGTGTTTTTATTGCTATCAGAGAGAGGAAGGGAGAGTGAAAGGGACAGAAATATCAATGATAGAGAATCGTCAATTGCTGCCTACCACGCAACCCCACTGGGCATAGAGCCTGCAACCTAACATGTCCCCTGACCAGGAGTCAAACTGTCATCTCCTGGTTCTTGGGTCAATCCTCAGCCACTGAGCCACACCAGCTGGTCTCTTTCTAGTAATTTTTTATTTCTTCCTTAATGGCCTTGGTATCCCATTTATTGTTTAATTGCATGCTATTTAGCCTCCACGTGTTTGCCCTTTTTTTGGGTTTTTTATTTTAGTTGATTTCTAGTTTCATGCAGTTTTGATTTGAGAACATGCTCGGTGTGCTTTCAGTCTTTTTTAATTTGTTAAGATTAATTTTGTGTCTTAACGTGGTTTATCCTTGAGAATGTTCGTGTGCCCTTGAGAAGAATGTATATTCTGCTGCTTTGGGATGAAATATTTTGTAAAGATCAGTTAAATCAGTCTGATCTTGTGTGTTGTCTAAGGTTGCTGTTTTATTGTTGATTTTTTGTCTGGAAGATTTATTCAGTGATGATAGGTGTTAAATTCCCTTATTATGACTGTATTGCTGTCCATCTCTGTTAAAAAGTCCACCAATATTTTTTTAATGTATATTTAGGTACATATGTGTTTACAAGGGTATGTCTTCTTGTTAGACTGATCCCATTAGGATTATGTAGTGACCTTCTTTGTCTCTTTTATGGCCTTTGTTTTGTTTTTAAATATATCTTGATTTCAGAGAGGAAGGGAGAGGGAGAGAGAGAGCTGAAACATCAGTGATGAGAGAGCTGTCATTGATTGGCTGCCTCCTGCACGCCCCCTACTGGGGATCGAGCCTGCAACCCGGGCAGGTGCTCTGACCAGGAATCGAACCGTGATCTGGATCCTAGGTCAATGCTCAACCACTGAGCCACACCCAGCCGGGCTATGGCCTTTGTTTTGAAGTCTGTTATGTCACATATGAATATTGCTACCGCACCTTGTTTTTCGTTTCCATTTACATGGAAAAAAATTTTCCATCCCTTCACTTTCATCCTATGTGTGTCTTTTGTTCTGAAATGGGACTTGTATTCAGCATATACTTGGGTCATGTTTTCTTATCCATTCAAGTACCCTGTATCTTTTGATTGGAGCATTAATCCATTTACATTTAAGGTTATTAATTGTATGTACTTATTTATTGCCTTTTTTACCATTATACCTATGTTTCTCTTTCTATATATTTCTTCTTATTCTTAAAGCAGTCCCTTTAACATTTCTTGCAGTGCTGGTTTGGTGGTAATGAACTCCTTTAGCCCTTTTTTTTTTCCCCATTGTCCGGGATGTTCTTTATTTTTGTCTTCAATTTTGAATGATAGCCTTGCCCAATAAGAGAGTCTTGGTTTCAGGTCCTTGGTTTTCATTACTTTGAATACTTCATTCCATTCCCTTCTGGCCTGAAGTGTATCTCTTGAAAAATCAGCTCATAGTCTTAGGGGAATTCCCTTGTAGGTAACTTAGTATTTCTCTCTTGCTCTCTTTAAGATTCTCTCTTTGTCTTTAACCTTTGCCTTTTTAATTATGTGTCTCTGTGTGGTTCTCTTTGGGTTCGTCTTGATTGGGACTCTGTGCTTCCTGAGCCATTGTGACTTTTTCCTTCACCAGGTTAGGGAAGTTTTCTGTCTTTATTTATTCAAACAAGTTTTCTATACCTTCCTCACTTTCATCTCTTTCTGGTACTCCTGTGATGTGTATATTGTTTATTTCCTGTTGTCCCAAAGTTCCCTTAAACTATCCACATTTTAAAAAATTCTTTTTCCTTTTAGTTGCTCTGATTGGGTGTTTTTTCCTACCTTTTTCCAAATTGCTGATTCAATTCTCTGCTTCATCGAGCCTACATTTCATTCTTTCCAGTGTATTCTTTTTGTTGTTGTCAATCCACACCTGAGGATATTTTTCATTGCTTTTTCAGAGATAGTAGAAGGGAGGAGGAAGGAAAATGGGAAGAGAGAGAGAGAGAAACATCAATATGGAAGAGCCACATGGACTGCTTGCCTCCTGCACGCACCCCGATGGGGCAGGGAGCAAATCTGCAACCCAGGTACGTGCCTTTGACTGGGAAGCGAAACCAGGACCATTCAGTCTGCAGGCTGACACTCTAACCACTGAGCCACATGGGCCAGGGCTTTCCAGTGAATTCTTTTATTTAAAAAAATATATATTTTTATTGATTTCAGAGAGGGAGAGAGAAAGATAGAAACATCAACGATGAGAGTGTCATTGATTAGCTGCCTTCTGCATGCCCCCCACTGGGGATTGAGCCTGCAACTCTGGCATGTGCTCCAACCTGGAATTGAACTGCGATCTCCTGAATCATAGGTAGATGCTCAACCACTGAGCCACACTGGCCAGGCATTCCCACTGGTTCTTTTCTCTCTCTCTTTTTCTTTTATTGTTCAAAATATTATAGGTGCCCCTTTTTCTCCCCATTGACCCCTTCCATCTTGCCTGAGCCCCCTCCTCAGTCCTTCACCACACCATTGTCTGTGTCCTTGGGTTATACATATATGCTTGTAAATTTTTATGTTAATCTCCCCACACCCCCCTCCCGAGATTCATTAGTCTGATCCATGCCTCCATGTCACTGAATCTATTCTGTTTATCAGTTTATTAAGTTCTTTAGATTCCACATATAAGTGAGATCATGTGGCGTTTGTCTTTCTCTGCTTGGCTTATTTCGCTTAGCATAATATTCTCCAGGTCCATCCATACAGTCCCAAATGATACGAGATCCTTCTTCTTTACAGCTGCATACTATTCCATGGTATAAATGTCCCAAAGCTTTTTTACCCACTCATCTACTACTGATGGGCACTTGGGCTGTTTCCAGATCTTAGCTATTGTAAACTGTGTTGCTGTGAATACAGGGGTGCATATATTCTTTCTGATTAGTGTTTCAGGATTCTTAGGATATATTCCTAGAAATGGGATCACTGGGTCAAAAGGCAGTTCCATTTTTTATTTTCTGAGGAACCTCCATATTGTTTTCCATAGTGGCTGCACTAGTCTGCATTCTCACCAGCAGTGTGCCAGGGTTTCCCTTTCTCCACAGCCTCACCAGCACATGTCATTTGCTGATTTGTTGATGGAGCCATTCTGACAGATGTGAAGTGATACCTCACTGTGGTTTTAATTTGCATCTCTCTGATGACTAGTGACGTTGAACATTTTTTCATATGTCTCTTGGACATCTGTATATTCTCTTGAGAGAAGTTTCTATTCAGATCCTTGGCCCATTTTTTAATTGGATTGTTCGTCTTCCTCTTGTTGAGTTGTACAAATTCTTTGTATATTTTGGAAATTAGCCCCTTATCAGATATATTCTTGGCAAATATGTTCTCCCATACCATGGATTTCCTTTGTATTTTGAGGCTGACTTCTTTTGCTGTGCAGAAGCTTTTTAGTTTGATGTAGTCCCATTTGTTAATTTTTCCTTTTGTTTCTCTTACCCTAGGCGATGTATCTGTGAAAATTCCACTATTTGAGATGTCTGTGACTTTACTGCCTATGTTTTCTTCCAGGATTTTTATGGTTTTGAAACTTACGTTTAAGTCTTTTATCCTTTGAGTTTATTTTTGTGTATGGTATAAGTTGGTGGTCTAGTTTCATTTTTTTTCATGTAGCTGTCAAATTTTCCCAGCACCATTTATTGAAGAGACTATCTTTAATCCATTGTATGCTCTTTCCTCCTCTGTCAAATATTAACTGACCATAATTGTGTGGGTCTCTGTTCTGTTCCATTGTTCTATATGTCTGTTGTACCAATACCAGGCTGCTTTGATTACAGTGGCTTTGTAGTACAGTTTGATATCCGGTAAGGTGATCCCTCCCACTCTGTTCTTCTTTCTCAAGATGGCTGTGGCTATTTGGGGTCTTTTATGGTTCCATATAAATTTTTGGAGTATTTGTTCTATCTCTGTGAAATATAATGGTACTTGAATAGGAATTGCATTGAATGTATAAAATACTTTGTGTAGTATGGACATTTTAATAATATTAATTCTTCCAGTCCATGAGCATGGTATATCCTTCCACTTGTTTATATCTCCCTCTATTTCTTTTTTCAGCATCCCATAGTTTTCCGAGTACAGGTCTTTTATATCCTTGGTTAAGTTTATTTTTAGGTACCTTATTTTTTTAGTTGCAGTGATAAATGGGATTTTTTTTTTTTAGTTTCTCTCTCTGAGAGTTCATTGTTGGTGTATAAAAATACCATCGATTTCTCGGTGTTAAGTTTGTATCCAATTACCTTACTGAAATCATTTGTCAAATGGAGTTTTTGGGGTTTTCTATGTACAATATCATGTCATCTGCAAATAATGACAGTTTTACTTCCTCCTTTCCAGTTTGGATACCTTTTATGTTTTCTTCCTGTCTGATGGCTGTGGCTAGGACTTCCAGTACTATGTTAAATAAGAGTGGTGAAAGTGGACACCCCTGTCTTGTTCCTGTTCTTAGGGAGAATGGTTTTAGTTTTTGCCCATTGAGTATGATGTTGGCTGTAGGTTTTTGTATATGGCCTTTATTATATTGAGGTATGTTCCCTCTATTCCCACTTTGCTGAGAGTTTTTCTAAAAAATGGGTGCTGGATTTTGTCAAATGCTTTTTCTGCATCTATTGATATGATCATATGATTTTTGTCCTTCATTTTGTTTATATGATGTATTACATTTATTGATTTGCACATATTTTGCATCCCTGGAATAAATTCTGTTTGGTCGTAGTGTGTGCTCTTTTTAATGTATTTCTGGATCAGGTTTGCTAGTATTTTGTTGAGGATTTTAGCATCTATGTTCAGCAGGGATATTGTTCTGTAATTTTCTTTCTTTGTAGTGTCTTTATCTGGTTTTGGGATTAGAATGATGCTTGCCTCATAAAACGAGTTTTGGAGTTTTCCCTCCTCTTGAATTTTCTGGAATAGTTTGAGGAGAATAGTGTTAATTCTTCTTAGAATGTTTGGTAAAACTCGCCTGTAAATCCATCTGGTTTAGGACTTTTTTTGCTGGGAATCTTTGATTATGGCTTCAATTTCATTAGTTGTTACTGGCCTATTCAGGTTTTCTGCCTCTTCCTGATTCAGCTTTGGAAGATTCTATGCTTGTAGAATTTGTCCATTTCACTCAGGTTTTCCAGTTTGGCATATACTTGCTCACAGTATTTTCTTATGATCCTTTGTATTTCTGTTGGGTCAGTTGTCATATCGCCTCTTTCATTTCTGATTTTATTTATTTGGGTCCTCTCTCTTTGTTTCTTGGTGAGTCTGGCTAAAGGTTCATCAGTCTTAATTATCTTTTCAAAGAACCAGCTCTTGGTTTCCTTGATTTTTTTGTATTGTTTTTTTAGTCTCTATGTCATTAATTTCTGCTCTGATCTTTATCATTTCCTTCTTTCTACTTCCTCAGGGCTTTTCTTGCTGATCTCTTCCTAATACTTTTAGTTGTTGTGTTAGATGGTTTATTAGAACTTTTTCTTGTTTCTTGAGGTATGTCTTTAATGCTATGAACTTTCCTCTCAGGACTGCTTTCGCTAAGTCCCATAGATTTTGGTTTGTTGTTTGTTCATTTTCATTTTTTTCCAGAAAGTGTTTGATTTCTTTCTTGATCTCATTGGTAACCCATTCATTGTTTAATAACATGCTATTTAGTCTCCATGTGTTTGAATGTTTTTTTAGGTGTGTTTTTTTATAGCGATTTCTAGTTTCATGGCATTGTGATCTGAGAAGATGCTTGATATGACTTCAGTCTTCTTGAATTTGTAGAGACTTGCCTTGTGCCCTAACATGTAGTCTGTTTTTGAGAATGTTCCGTGTTCACTTGAGAAGAATGTGTATTCTGCTTTGGGATAAAATGTTCTGTAAATGTCAATGAAATCCATTAGATCTAGTGTGTCATTTAAGGTCTATGCTTCCCTGTTGATTTTTTGTCTTGATGATATGTCCAATGATGACAGTGGGGTGTTAAAGTCCCCCACTACCCACTGGTTCGTTTTCATGCTGATGTAGTTTCCATTAAATACCTCTGTAGTTCCCATTAAGTTTCTTGTAGTTTTCACTAAGTTTCTTGAGCATCCTTATAACCATTACTTTGAACTCTTTGATAAATTGTTTGGCTTTTTTCTGGAGAGTCCTCACTTTCTTTAATTTGGGGACTCTTTTTTTGTCTACCCATTTTAGCTGTCTCTTTGTGTTTGTTTCTGTGTATTAGATAGAACTTCTATGACTTCCACTCATCGTGGATTGGCTTTATGTAATAAGTGTCCCAGTGGTGCAGTCCTCTTGATCTCTGAGTTGGATGCTTTAGGAAAGTCCTTTGAGTAGGTTATCTGGACTCTCTTGTTGTAACTGTGTCTTGATTATTGTTGTCCCATTTATGGCTGGCTGGCTGTGAGGCTGAGTCCTGACCACATCATGCAAGCTGTTGTATAGGTGTTGACAGAACAAAACCAAACAAAAACATGCAAAAGAACCCAACATCAACAACAGAAACAATCGCAAAAGAAAAAAGAATTAGGAAACAGAAAAGAGAAAAAGAATAACAAAAGAAAAAAGAAAGAATTACAAGAAGGTAAAAGAGGAAGAAAAATAATATGAAAAGGAAGAAGGGAGAAAGAAAAAATAAGGATAAAGAACAGGAAGGAAATCAGTAAAAAAGAAGGAAAAAAGAATAGAAAGAAGAAAAAATAAGGAAGAAGAAGGGAAAGAAAAAATAGGATGAGAAAATGAAAGAGAAAAATACAAGATATGAAAGGAAAAGGAGAAAAAATATAGTAATGCAATAAAAGAAAAAATAAAGCATCAAAAAGATCAAAGTGGAGTTCGTCTTGGCAGAGTTTAGTGCCTTTTGGGATCTCCCTTTGGATCATGATCTTATGTTGTCTGATGCTATTTTGTGTGACTTTTCTGTACCTTCCATGAGGTACTTTTGTGCTAGACATTGTCAGAAGCTGTCCATATTTTGTTCTCTACAACCTGTTCAAAGCTCAAACAATCCACAGCTTTAGGCTACCTCTTCTGGGCTTGGCTGCACATGGGAGGGACTAAACCTGTACTCCAAGGCCTGCTTTTTAGCAGCCCAGTGCCCAGGGGTGTGTCATCAAACATCTCAATGTACCTCAGGATCTACCTCTGCCCAACTCTGCGTGCTAGCTGGCTTTCAGACTTGGTCACTGAAAAGGCTGTTTATGAAAGGACTTTTGATGGAATCAGGATGATGGGACCTCTGTCTCTGTATATCCACTGAGGGGAGGTGCCATTCAGACTTTAGGGAAGATGGTGGTTGTGTTCCCCCACTCAGAGCCACACATCTGAGTCTGTCCTGGAATATTTTCCTGACCTCAGCAGTGCGGAGCCCCTTGTAGGGAGGCCGGTTGGGTCTTCTGAAAGCTCTCCCATGAGGTGGAAGCACTAGTCAGGTTCCCAGGAAAATGGAGGAATTGTCCAACCCCAAAACCAATCACTAACGCCCCCTGAGTATGCCCAGCTCTGTAACTCTGACCCCTGCTCCTGCCTCTTCAGCAGGGATCAAGATGTAGGGTGGGGCAAGCTGTATCCCAGAGAATTGGTATTTGCCTTTCTCCAGGCTGCTCTTGGGAGGGTCTTGCACCTCTCAGGAAAATGGCTGCTGCTTTATGGGAAAGGGTATGTGTGGGGGTGATGACTGAGTGCAGGGATTCTGGTGTCCACTCTTCCATGCCTCTCCCCAATGCCTCCCACCCATACTCTCCTCAGGCAACTCCAGTCTAGACCTACCTCCCTCTGCTGAGGCCCATGGCAATTGGCTGCAAACAAAAATCCTCTGCTCTGGCTCTTTAAAAATGGCATTGTCTTTGGCAGGCTCCATCTCCCAGGCAGATAGAAGCCCTGTCACCTTTCATTTCTGGATGCTGCATGGGCATCTGTCTTGGCTCTGGCACTCCAGGCTGGGGATACCAGCCTGTGGTTCAGGCCTCACTACTCTCGGGGAACTCCCCTGCCCACTGCAGGTGAGATATCCCTCTGCAACCATGGCCTGCTACCCTGTGGGAGTGAGGTCAACACTTCTCGCAAACCCACCCTTCCTTCTAATCACTAGGTGGTTTCTGTCCTTCCGTATTTAAAAGTCTCATCTTCAGCCCTGCCAGAGTGGCTCAGGTGGTTGTCACCCTGTGCAACAAAAGGTTGCTGGTTCGATTCTTCGTCAGTGCACATACCTGGGTTGTGGGTTTGATTCCTGGTCAGGACACATATAGAAGGCAATCAATCGATGTTTCTCTTTCACATCCATTGTTTCTCTCTCTCCCCCTCTATCTCCCTTCCTTTCTCTAAACATGTCCTTGGGTCAGGATTAAAAAAAAAAATTCTCTTCAGCTAGTCATCAGTTGGTAATTCAGGGTGAATTTTCCCAAATTTAGCTGTTTCCAGTTTGGTTTTCCTTGGGAGGTGTAAGAAAGACCCACCTACTCCACCATATCTTGAAAACCCAGAAGTTGTTAATTTTAATGAAGCCTAGCTTATCAGTTGTTTCTTTCATGAATTGTGTCTTTGGTTTTTGTAACTAAAAAAGCATCATTATATCCAAATTAAACTAGATTTTCTTCTGTATTATCCTCTAGGAGTTTTAGTTCTACATTTTCCTTTATATCTATGAGTTAATTTTTGTGAAAGGTGTAAGGTCTGTGTTTAGATTTTGTTTTTTTTACATATAGATGTAGTTTCAGCACAATTTGTTGAAGACACTATCTTTTCTCCATCATATTACTTTTGCCCCTTTATCAAAGATCAGGTGACTATATTTGTGCAGTTGTATTTCTAGGCTCTCTCTTCTGTTTCATTGATTTATTTATGTTTTGGACAGTATCACTCTTGATTAGTTCTACAGCACGTGTTGAAGTCAGGTAGCATCAGTTCTCCAGTTTTTTCCCCCTTCAATATTGTAATGGCTATTCATCACAATACTGAATAGGCCTTTGCCTCTCCATATTCATTTTAGAATCAGTTTGTTGATACCCATAAAATAACTTGGTGAGATTTTGATTGGGATTGCATTGTATCCTTAAGTCAAGTTGGGAAGAACTGACATCTTCACATTATTGACTTTTTCTATCCATGAACATGGAATATCTCTACATTTATTTAGTTTGTAAGAGTTTTATAGTTTTCTTCCTACACATTTTGTACCTTAGATTTATACCTAAGTATTTAATTTTGGGGGGTTGCTAATGTAAAGGGTATCTTTTTACTAAATTTATTGGAGTAACATTGGTTAATAACATGAATTTCAGGTGTAGAACTTTATAATATGGTACCTGTATACTACTGTATTGCATGTTCAACAACCAAAGTCTGTGCTGCTTTGGTCACCATATATTTGATGCCATTTACCTGCTTTACCTCTCCTCCCCTGTCTTCGTTCTTCTCTGATAAACACCATTCTCTTGTCTGTGTCTAAGAGTTTGTTTTTGTTTTGTTAGTTACCTTTTCTTTTATATTCCAGCTATGAGTAAAATCATACAGTTTTTGTCCTTTTTTGTTTTTGTTAATCCTTACCTGAGGATATTTTTTTCATTCGCTATTTTAGAGAGTGTAGAAGGGAGGGCAGGAGTGGGGAGGGGAGAGAGAAATGTCGATGTGAGAGAGACACATCAATTTGTTGCTTCTCACACAAGCCCCAGCTGGGGCTTGGGATTGAACCTGAAACCCAGGTACGTGCCCTGGACTGGGAATCAAACCCAAGACCCATTGTTGCACAGGCCAACTCTTTAACCACTGGGCCATGCGTGCCAAGGCTAATTTTTGTCGTTTTCCATCTGCCTTACATAACCTACCAGAGTACTCAAGATCCATCCATGTTGTCACAAATGGCAATATTTCATTTCTTTTAAGTCTGAGAAGTTATATAAATATATGTATAAACATATATACTGCATCTTTTTTCCTAATTTTTAAAAAGTAATTTTTAATTTTTCAATTACAGGTAACATATAATGTTATATTAGTTTCAGGTGTAGAGTCACTGATCAGACATTTATATAATTTACGAAGTGATTACCCCAGTAAATCTAGTACCCATCTGACATCATATATAGTTATTACAATATTTCTGACTGTATTCCCTCTGCTGTACTTTACATCCCCATGATTATTTTGTAACTACCAATTTGTACTTTTTAATTCCTTCACCCTTTTCATCTATCCCTCTAATCCCCCTTCCACCTGGCAACTGTCAGAATATTTTCTGTATGAGTCTGTTTCTGTTAATTTTGTTTTTTAATTCCACATATAAGTGAAATCATCTAGCATTTGTTTTTCTGTGTCTGACTTATTCAGCACGATCCATCCATGTTGTTGTAGATGACAAGATTTCTTTCTTTTTTCTGGCTGAGTCATATTCCATTGTATATATGCACCACTTCTTTATCTGTTCATCTATTGATGGACACTTAGTTTGTGTCAGTATCTTGGCTGTTGTAAATAATGTTGCAATGAATATAGGGATGCATATGTCTCATCAAATTAGTGTTTTGAGTTTCTTCAGATAAATACCCAGAAGTGAAATAGCTGGGTCCTTCTTTGTCTCTTGTTATAGCCTTTATCTTAAAGTCTGTTTTGTCTGATATAAATATTGCTACTCCCGCTTTTCCTTTGTTTCCATTTTTCATGAAATATATTTTTACGTTCCTTTATTGATTTCAGAGAGAGGAAGGGAGAGGGAGAGAGAGAGATAGAAACATCAATGATGAGTGAGTTGTCATTGGTCGGCTGCCTCCTGCATGCCCCCGACTGGGGATCGAGCCCACAACCCAGGCAGGTGCTCTGACCAGGAATCGAACCATGATCTCCTGGATCCTACATCAGTGTTCAACCACTGAGCCACTCCCGGCCAGGGCATCTTATAGGCAGCGTCTGTATGGGTCTTGTTTTCTTAATTATTCAGCCTCCTTGTGTCTTTTCATTGGAGTATTTAATGCATATGTATTCAGAGTAATTGTTGATAGATATGTATTTTTTGCCATTTTATTATTCACATTTTTGATGATTCTTCCTTCTCTTCCTCCTTCTCCTCCTTCCTTTAATATTTCTGTAGTACTGTTTTTGTGATATGAACTCTTTTAGCTTTTTCTTGTCTGGGAAGCACTTTACCTGCCCTTTAATTCTAAATGATAGCTTTGCTGGGTAAAGTAATCTTGGTTGTAGGTCCTTGCTTTTCATCACATTGAATATTTCTTGCCACTCCTTTCTGGCCTGAAATGTTTGTTTTGAGAAATCAGCCGACAATCTTATGGGAGCTCCCTTGTAGGTAACTAACTGCTTTTCTCTCGCTGCTTTCAAGCTTCTCTCTTTGTCTTTAACCTTTTGCATTTTAATTGTAATGTGTGTGGCTGTGGGCTTCTTTGGGTTCATCTTGTTTGGGACTCTGTGCTCTTCCTGGGTCTGTATGTCAATTTCCTTTGCTTAGGGAAGTTTTCTGTCATTTTTTTCAAATAGGTTTTCAATTTCTTCTTTCTGTCTTCTTTTTCTGGTACCACCATGATGCGAATGTTTGTCCCAGAGTCCCCTTAAACTATCCTCTTTTTTAGGATTTATTTATTTGTTCTTTTTACTGTTCTCCCTCTGATTGGGTGTTTTCTGCTATGTTATCTTCCAAATTCCTGATTTGATCCTCTGCTTTATATAATCTGTTGTTTCCCTCTTATGTATTCTTCATTTCAATTATTGTATTCTTCATTTCTGTATGGTTATTTTTGATGTTTTCTATTCATTTTTATGTTTTCTCTTTGTTGAAGTTCTCACTGAGACCATTGAACATCCTTATAATTACGGTTTTGAAGTCTGCATCTGGTAGATTGCTTATCTCCATTTTGTTTAGTTCTTTTTCTAGAGTTTTGTCCTGTTCTTTGATTTGGGACATGTTTCTTTATCGCTAGAGAAGGGATTTAGTGTAGTTTTATTTTTATTTTCTCCTCAGAGTAGAACTGTTCTAAGAGGAATTTATAATAGCCTTATTTCCCAGAAATTGCTGCTTTTAGTCATATAAAGGAAGCTCCCAGAGGCTTTTTGTTGTTTTTTTTTTCCCTGCATTTGTTGAACCTTGAATGTCTTCAGCTTAAGATCATCTTTCTAAAATCCTGGGGTTACTGGTGGGTCCCAGTATTGATTTGGAAACACCGTGCATTGATAATTTGGAAAACATTGGTTCAGAGTTATTCATATCTTTCGAGTGTTCACACATTTTATTTTATAATATTTGAAGAATCACATTCATTTATATCAGTGATTTTTCAACCTTTTTCATCTCATGGCACACATAAACTAATTACTAAAATTCTGCAGCACACCAAAAAATATATTTTTTGCTGATCTGACAAAAAATAGATATAATTTTGATTCATTAACATCAGACAGCTATTGTGTTAACCATTGTAATTTTTTTTTTTTTTAATATATATCTTTATTGGTTTCAGAGAGAGGAAGGGAGAGGGGAAGAAACATCAATGATGAGAGAGTCATTGGTCGACTGCCTCCTGCAGGCCCCCGACTAGGGATCGAGCCTGCAACCTGGGCATGTGCCCTGACCGGAATCGAACCCCACTCGCCTGGATTCTAGGTCGATGCTCAACCGCTGAGCCACCCCCGGCTGGGCACCATTGTAATTTTTTTATTAGACAGTCTAAGGGAAAAGAGGTCAGTGCCCCTGACTAAATAGTCAGGTATTACATATTTTAAAATTTTTTGTGGCACCCCGGTTGAAAATCGCTGATTATATCACCATTGATCTCATCAGAGTAGTCTTTATAATAGTGGGAAGCCTTCAAGCTCCCAGTGGCTGGTACAGATTTTCACAATTTTAAGTTTTGCTTTACATGAATTTTATTGTTGGCAATACTGTCAGTTGTTTTCTTTGAAATAACAAGAGTTCATTTATTTTCAAGAATATGTCTGCCAAATTTTCAAGTTTAAAATCCATAGTTTGTCTATCAGTTGTTCTTTAACGTAGAATGGTATCTCCATGAAAAAAGAGATTGATTCAGCTCACAACTCAGATGGTCTCACAAGTATTTTTCTCTGAGATAACCATTGTACTTTGGCATGCAGCATTTCATCAAATCAGACAATTAAAAAGATATTTATTTAAGGATTGAGATTTAATAAACATTGTTTTTAATGCTCACCCCCCAAAACTTTAAGTATATGGCAGTAAAGAATAAAATTTTATGCCATTGCCTTGATTTTGTATGGTGCCAATGTATATATATATATGCGTGTGTGTGTGTGTGTGTGTGTGTATATATATATATATTTTTAAGTCCTCACCTGAGGATATTTTTTCCATTGCTTTTCAGAGAAAGTAGAAGGGGGAGAGAGAGACATCAATGTGAGATAGACACATAGATTGGCTGCCTCTTGGCATGCACCCCGACTGGGGCCAGGGATTGAGCCTGCAACCAAGGTATGTGCCCTTGGCTGAAATCGGACTGGGGACCCTTCAGTCCGTGGGCTGACACTCTAACCACTGAGCCAAACTGGCCAGGGCTGGTGCCAATGTTTTTATCCACTATAGTTTTTATATTATAACTGCACTGTAAGTATCAACACATTGGTTCTAGGATAAACCATGAGATTCAAAAAAGTTACTCAACTTGGAGCATCAACTTGGATGCTCATCACTTATGTTTGTGGCCAAGAATTTACACACAACATCATCTTTGGTGATGAGTTGGTGCCAACACTAGATGAATATAAACAAAATAGCAAGTCTAGTCAGATCTGTAGATTTGTTTATTTGTAAAGCAAAATTACAAATTCCACAGAAGAAATCTTAACTCCGTTCTTCAAATCTGCAGCAAAATCTTTATCTTAATGAATTCCTATATCATTGAAAGGTAACACTGCCATGATTTACTTTACTGACTCTTCATCCAGCAGGCATGTAGCAATGCCAGCTGTACATGGTTGTGCTTCTCCAGTTAATGAGTACAGTAGCTTAACCAGGTGAGACACTTCATGCCTTTTTCACTTCTAGTTTAAAAAGCTCTAACAATTTTTAAAATTTTAAAGAAGTCATCACGCCCGGCTGGGCATGGCTCAGCAGTTGAGCATCGACCTAGGATCCAGGCAACCAGGGTTCAATTCCCAATCAGGGCACATGCCCGGGTTATGGCCTTGATCCCCAGTTGGGGGTGTGCAGGAGGCAGCCGATCAATGACTCTCTTATCACTGATGTTTCTATCTCTCTCTCTTCCTCTCCTTTCTTCTCTCTGAAATCAATAAAGATATATTAAAAATAAATAAAGAAAGAAGTCATCACATCTGTGTCTTAAATATTCAGTTCCTTTCCCTTTAAATTCTGAACGATTGGTCTTAAAATGTCATGGTAACTTACTGGCACAATATAATTAGAAAATATTCTGTTGCTTAAGATGCAGTAAGATAGCCCCGGGCAGGCGTGGCTCAGCGGTTGAGCGTTGACCTACGATCCAGGCGATCAGGGTTTGATCCCCGGTCAGGGCACATGCCCAGGTTGCAGGCTTGATCAATGACTCTCTCATCATTGATGTTTCTATCTCTCTCTCTCCTCCTTTCCTCTCTCTGAAATCAATAAAGATATATTAAAAAATAATAATAATAAAATACAGATTCTTAAAAAAAAGAAAAAAAAAGATGCAGTAAGGTAAATTATTAAGCATAAACTCAGGAGAAAGATGGCTTTTGTCATATTTTGGTTTCTTATTTATAATTTTGCCCAGTTTCTTTGGAGTAGATTCTTTCTTTCCACGAGTCAGATAACTTCAGGCCAGTTGCATTATTTTTAGAACTTCAGATGGATACATTGCATTTGTGGGTTGAAAAAGAGAGTTTTCTAAACTTCTTTTCGAGCCAGTGATTCATTTTTAAATATAAGAGAAAAATTACAAATCTTTTATTTTAGAAAATGTTAAAATAAAACAATACATTTTAGATATAACTTAAAAATTGAGTAAAGTTAAAAAAAATTTTTTTTTAAATATGTTTTTATTGATTTCAGAGAGAGGAAGGGAGATGGAGAAAGAGAAACATCTATGAGAGAGAAACATCTCTCAGCTGCCCCCTGCATGTCCCTCACTGGGGATTGAGCCTGCAACCTCCACATGTGCCCTGACTGGCAATGGAACCAGCAACCTTTTGGTGCATGAGACTATGTTCAACCAACTGAGTGCACCAGCCAGGCTCAAAAAATTTTTTTTAATATTATATTGCAAAGCAAAGTAACAAAAAGTACTTGTTTCTACCAAGATGTGTGAAGAACTTAGAAATTTCACAGTAAAGATTTATTGGACAATAATAAGATTATAGAGATTATAGCAAGTATTACTAAGATTGCTAGGAAGAGTACAACAGAAAAATTGAGAAACAAAAATTTGAGAGATTAAATTATACCCTAAATCTCCCTTAGAAAATGCTGTAACACATAAGAACACAGACCCATATATTCCATTAGCCATCAAAGTGGTGATACTATCTCTTATCACGTGGTCTCGTAGACTCACGAAAGAACAAGAGTGAAAAGGCAAATAAATTTAGTGTTCTTATGAAATTAGTTTTTGCCTCATAGCCCAGGCCCTCAAAGGGCATTAGGGACCGTGAACTATGTTTTGCAAACTGCTGTTCTAGATTATTTCTTTTATACCTAGAGTTTCTACTACTAACTCTATGCTAGTGACACTGTCATTTGTATCCCAAGCCCAGACTGCACCACCAAGTGTTAGACTTGTATATCCAATGCCCGCTTCCTTAGCTTGGTGCTCTCTTACTCTTTCGCCTTTGAACATGCTATTTGTTCTGCCCCAGATTTTCTTGTTTCTTTTGTTAACCTAGAAAACGACTAAATTGTGAGCTTCTTGGGGGCAGGGACTGTGTGTTTTATATCCCCAAATTTTAGCAGAATGCCTTTCACTAGGCTGCTCTGTAAATGTTGAATGAAATTGAATCAAGGAAGAATTCTAGCCTCATGAACAATAAATTTGCAGTTCATCCCTGGATAAATTTTTCTGCTTTATGTCTGACCTCATTCATTCCATATTGGTTTGTATTAGCTTCACTTTCAAAGAAAAGGATTTCATAATCTACCGGGACAGCCAATCCCTGTATATTAACTCACCCAACAGTTTGTTTTGTTTCCTTGTGCCTTGCCTAGGGAATAATGTATTCTGAAAGGAAGTATTTTGGGCTGGGATTCAACATCTTAATTTTTACCTCGTTCTCTTTGACCACTGAGGATATCACAAGACACTTAGCATCTGCTTCTCTCTATTAAAATCACCTGATTTTCCATCAGCACTAGTGGTGGAACAATTGTATACTATATAAAGTTTCTCTGAAGGAAGATGTTCTAACATCCATTTGGTAACTAACATTTTTTAAAAATATGTTACTGATTTCAGAGAGAGGAAGGGAGAGGGAGAGAGAGAGAAAATCAGTGATATGAGAGTCATTGATCAGCTGCCTCCTGCACGCCCCCTACTGGGGATTGAGCCTGCAACCCAGGCATGTGTCCTGACAGGGAATCGAACTGCGATCTCCTGGTTTATGGATTGACCCTGAACCACTGAGCCACGGCAGCTGAGCCTCATATATTTTTTACCTTGAGGAATTTGTGTTATAGCAGTAAAACACATCCTACTGTAAACCTTTGTCTAAAGAACTATTGGGGAATTTTTCCTCTGGCAGGAAGTTAATTTGAGGAGGACAACACATGGGTATTGAGGAAGAAAATGCCAACCTAGTCATTTTTGTTACATTAAGTAGACCTTGTCAGTAGAGGAGCAGGCTCGTGTTAGTGAATCAGTGAAGATGTGTGTAACACACACACATACCCCTATACTTTGTCTTTGAAACAGAGAACAGGAATGTGTGGAGGACTGGGTCAAGTGAAAGAGGAGACTGCAACAGTTTAAGTGAATTGCTCCCTTTCGAATATGTAAGGCTACTAAAAGCACAGAAAAGGAACAGAACTGTTTCTCTCCCTGAAGAAAACTGGGAACATTTTAAAGATGTGACTCTTTTCAACCTTTTCTTCTTATTTTCACTTTTTAAAAATAATTTAAACTTTTCCGTATTATTCTCTTCACTGATTTGGGTAATCCTGTTGCTTTCAACCACAACACTTACTACAGTCAAGTGTAATATAAGGAATTTCTTTTGCTGGCTCTGTTCCTTTATTGGCATCTTTAGTCCTGAGCAGGATGCTTGACTGTCCCCCGTCTTGGGAAGTCCCTCAGTACTAAACAAACAGGCAGCTGTCACCCTAATGCAGAGTGGGATGTGCTTGGGGTGGGGAGTGTCAGGAGGGAGGAAATCATGGGAATGAGAAGTCCTGAGTATGAAGAGAAGATTCTTTTCTTTTTGAATGTTTGCTATAGCTAAGAGAGTAGGAATATCAGTAATCCACTAACTTTGTGCTTAGTAGTGAATTAGAGATTAGTATTAAATGGACCCTGGTTTTTCATCCTGCATTCTTCAGTACCCATCCCAAAAGATAAGTTGGAAATAAGAGGAATGCCATAATGATCTGAGCCCTCCTTGAACATAGAAGAACATTCTGCCTTCAGTGGGTTTTGGTTCCACGTACACTCCTTTTCCTGCTCTGGGTAACCTTGTTTTAGCAGGTGGAGATATGAACATTTTTACTTTCCAACTTTACTTGCCTTTATGCAATTACAGACTACTTTAAACATCATTTTTCTGTATCTATAGCTAATACTTAGAGTAAGACTTCCTGTAACATACTTGGCAGACCAGTTTTGTGTTTTACTTTGCCTTGGTGTCTTTCTCCCCTTAGACTTGTTCTTGGTTTCTTATCTTACAGAGAGGTGTGGGAAATGGAATTGGATAGACTCAAGAATCAGGATGGCGAAATAAATCAGAACATTATGGAAGAGACAGAACGGGCCTGGAAGGCGGAGGTGAGAAGAGTTGTTGCATTGAAGGCCTTGATTTTGGGCTTCCAGATGGTGTATCCTTTTGGTATAGTATTATACCACTAAGCCATATTGTACCATATAGCCACTAAGCATTTGTTTTAACTAAGCTTTGTATATGTAAAATTAATTATGTGTGTGTGGTTTTCTTAGATCTTATCACTAGAGAGTCGGAAAGAGTTACTGGTATTGAAGCTGGAAGAAGCCGAAAAAGAGGCAGAGCTGCACCTTACTTACCTCAAGTAGGTGTCGTCCCATTCTAGACTTTTAATGGTCCTGCAGTTTTGTGGGTGGTTGTTTTTTTTTTAAACCCTAAGCCACCTAGTCTGGCACTTACTTTATCATCACAGGAATTTCAAGGTCACCTCTGCCTGTGAAATAGTAATTTTTCGTGATTTCTCTTTCCATGTTCTAACTTCCTCATTCTCTAACTCTTCCTTTTGGCACTGTTATAGTTTTGTATTTTCTATTGTATTATTTCCAATTGTATAAACAGCATCTTTCATGCTGTCAAAGCATAACAAATATGTTTGGAGATTTGTTTCTTATGCAGTCATTTCTCCTTTTCTTGCCGTGGAATCTGGAGGACCCCTGTGGTATTTTTAGGCAGATGAGACCCCTGTCTCATTAGTGGGTTCTCTTTCTCTGATACTTGGCTCAAAAGATGCTGGAGTTAAAGTGAGGCAGACGACCTAGCTCTTTGGCCTTTCTCTTGCATCTGATTTGACCTCTTCTCTCCAGGTCCATTAGCCAGTACTGTGATGCTATCTCAGAGCGTTGGGAGTTAGGTTTTCTTTAATTCTGTAAATTCCTGTTGGTTTTTTGAAAGGTCAACTCCCCCAACACTAGACACAGTTCGTTCCAAACAGGAGTGGGAGACAAGGCTAAGTGGAGTTCGGATGATGAAAAAGAATGTTCGGGTAAGTGTAGTAATGGGGTCACTGATTCTGAGGTGACCTGCTTGAACACTGGTGATAGGCAGGGACCTTTGGCATTGCCCTTTAGAGCCATTCTACCCCTCTGTTTTCTTCATATTGGATGGTGGGTGCTGTCTTTCTGGGAGGCTCCCTCAGCTCAGCAGTAAAGGATCGTCCTTTCCTTTCACTCTCTCCTAGGACCAGTTTAACAGTCACATCCAGCTCGTGAGGAACGGTGCCAAGCTGAGCAGCCTTCCTCAGATCCCTACCCCCACCTTGCCTCCACCCCCATCGGAGGTAGGAATGCTGGTTTTGGGGAGTCAGCCTTTCTGTAACAGAACCAGTCTTTCACTTGTTCTTTTGAAGAAGATGCTGATTTTATTGTTATATTTTTATTGGTTATTATTGGTTATTAATGGTTTTATTTGCTGTAAGGGTTGCTCATTGGTTTCTTCTTTTCTCTTCTGTCTTCCACCTCTTCCCCTTTACAGACAGACTTCATGCTTCAGGTGTTTCAGCCCAGTCCCTCTCTGGTTCCTCGGATGCCCTTCTCCATTGGGCAGGTCACAATGCCCATGGTTATGCCCAGTGCAGACCCCCGTTCCTTGTCTTTCCCAATCCTGAACCCTGCCCTTTCCCAGCCCAATCAGCCTTCCCCACCCCTTCCTGGCTCCCATGGGAGAAATAGCCCTGGCTTGGGTTCCCTTGTTGGCTCCCATGGTCCACACATGCCCCCTGCCGCCTCCATCCCGCCTCCCCCAGGCTTGGGCGGTGTTAAGGCTTCTACTGAAACTCCCCGGCCCCAACCAGTAGACAAACTGGAGAAGATCCTGGAAAAGTTGCTGGCTCGGTTCCCACAATGCAATAAGTAAGCATCTTTAAGGACTAATAAAAAAAAAATTGTCAAGAGAAATTTAGGGGCTATAGGAAAGATTTTATGGATATTTCTTATGAGTGTAACCTAAAATATCTCTCCTTTTCTAGGGCCCAGATGACCAACATTCTTCAGCAAATCAAGACGGCACGTACCACCATGGCAGGCCTGACCATGGAGGAACTGATCCAGTTGGTAGCTGCACGACTGGCAGAGCATGAGCGAGTGGCAGCAAGTACTCAGGTAGGACAAGGTACTTGGGGGGAGCTCAGACCTGCTGAGATATTGGGAAAGAGGCAGTTTTCAGAAAAACGGGAAGGGAAGCAGCCTGCAGTGAGCGTACCTTGTCTGCTTCCTTTGCTGGCCTGGGATCTCAGTGATTTCTTTTGTTACATGCTCTGTTACTCGGACTCCTTCCTCACTCTCACAATGTTTCTGCCCACAGCCACTTGGTCGGATCCGGGCCTTGTTCCCTGCTCCGTTGGCCCAAATCAGTACCCCAATGTTCTTGCCTTCTGCACAAGTTTCATATCCTGGGAGGTCTTCACATGTAAGATTCATTTTCTTTGAAAACGAGGCTGTGAAGGTGGGGGAGCGATGTCAGTAAGGAGGGAGCGGGTTTACAGATGGAGTGTAGGAAAAAACCATTATTTCATCAGCTGAGTTGTTGGCAGCCCCAAATGGGAAGATGTAAGTACTTTTGGCAAGAAACTATTTGAACTTTTATTTCTTCTGGTGTAAAATCTTTTTATTGCATGAAACAGTAGGTAGAATCATGGGATAAAAGGCAAGGAGACCCAGAGGTTTCTTATTGTCTTACTCTTCTGGCCATCCCTCCTCTGTTCTGCAGGCTCCAGCCACCTGTAAGCTGTGTCTCATGTGCCAGAAACTCGTCCAGCCCAGCGAGCTGCACCCAATGGCATGTACCCATGTGTTGCATAAGGAGGTGGGTGCTACATTCCTTCCCCATTTCCCACTCTTTATATCCTGACGACTGAGATAATTTCTCTTGCACATTTTAGTGTTGATGCTCATCATTAATGTGTAAACATAAAGTTTTTAGTACGTTGTGGCTAAAACATCAGCAGAATTCAGAATACTGCAGCTAGGATCCCCTAGCTTCCTTCTACCCTCTTTCCTTTATGGGACTTGAAAAGCAGATCATACAGAACACAGGTCACTTTCTTCAGAAATTGACCATAAGATATATGTATCTAACTGTTGTTCCAAATATAGCATCATCAGGAGACTTTGCTTAGATGAGAGGAATGGCATAGAGAACCTGGCTATGAGATTAGTAACTCCAGTAACAGAATTGAAGCCTGAAGACCTGCCTATTAGAGATTATCTTTCCAAACGGACAGACTATTTCCATTACTCATTACCAGCAGAGTTAAGTCTCTTGGCAGCAGGGATGATTCCTTTTTCACTATTTTATTTTGTTCATTTTGTTTTAACAAGAGGTAGAAACTGAATTTACATCTAAATTCTTGGTAAGGGAAAATCATGAATAAAATTTTAGGGTGATGTGTATTAGGAGACGGAAGCTCATTTAAGCCTAAATGGATCATAAGAGGGAGCAAGCCTAGCTATTCAACAGAAAGCAGCTTCACACTGTTACTAGTGGATTGTTAATGTGCACTCTATAAGGAACAGGTCCACTAGTCTGAAGATTCTCTTGGGGGTGACTTAGTAAGTATTCCTTAGACCCATTGAACCTTAATAGCACTCCCTCTCCTCCTTCCCTCCATCTTTCCAGGTAAACCTGAGGTATGTCTTTCTTTTTTTCCAGTGTATCAAATTCTGGGCCCAGACCAACACAAATGACACTTGTCCCTTTTGTCCAACTCTTAAATGATGGACCTGATTGGGGCATAAGAAGAAGAGAAACTGATGTGAACAGGAAGAGCGGGTTCAAGATTTCTAAAACTCTATATTTATACAGTGACGTATACTCATGCCATGTACATTTTTATTATATAGGTAACGTGTGTATAGAAAGTCTGTATTCAAATGTTCGTAAATGAAGGTATGTATATTATGCAGAAATGGTTTGTCCCCTTCAGCTTGCAATTCCTTTAGGGGATGCAGATTGTAGCTAAGATGATATTTAGTTTGGCCTTGAAATTATGATATTCCTGCCTAAGGCTGTTTTCAAATACAATATAAAAACCATTAGGAAGCTGCTGTTGCTCTAAGGCTATCCTGCTTTAATTTGGCTCAACCACTAGTCCATTTTCTTAAGGCTCATGAATGCAGATTTGACCCCTGGTGCTCACCTGCTGTCCGACCAGATGCCTTGCTTACTGGAAGCCTCTGGAAGCCTCAGTGTTGTTCTAGCAACTCTCTCCAAATGGATAAAATGAGACTGATTGAGGAAAAAAAAATGTAACCCTAATAGTTTGACTTTTCGTTGAGTATTTTACTGTGTTAATGCTCATTTTTTGTACATAGGCTTTAGGTTTACAGAATACTCTGTTTTACAACAGCAAAATTCACAGTCCAACAATAACACCATAACCAGGTCCAGTTCCCCCACTCCCTCACAAACTTCTGTTTACCTACTTCCTAGATAGTCGTCTCTTCAGAAATTAGCACAACCTAACGGTCTTTTCTGGCAAACTATCCCTTGCTACCACTGACTTGGCCAACCTTATAAAGGCCTTACCTCTTCCCCTTCACTTCTGGTCTCCCAGTCTGGCTAACTCCCTCCCCCTGAAGGTTAAGGCAGTTGGTTCACAACCAAGTTTTTCGGCGACCTTGGATGAGCTCCAGACAGGCACTGGGGTGAGGAGGGGTGTCTGTGCAAAATTATTTTCAGAATGATCTTGGGATGCTGGGGATTTTTTTTGAAGCAAGAAAGCTATAGGGGACATGTTTCCTGCCCTGGGAAAGATGAAGACCCAGGTGTTGTAAAGGGAGATTGGGTTTGATGGTTAGAAGTCCTGTGTTCCATGGGTAGCCATTTGGAACTAGATCATTTTCCACCTCTGCCCTTGAGCACTTCTCGTTTGTACCCAGAAGCTGTGACTCAATTGGAGCTTTGAATCTTTCTCTATCCTTTTATCTTTACTCTTACCAGAAATGGATCCAGTACCCTTCTCTTTTGGAATTAAACAACTAAAAACTAAGTGTGAATTTTAAAGCAGTAGCTCCAGGGGAAGGACATTATTATATCACCAACTGCTGCATTTGTTTTCCATTTAGGACCTAGAAATGCTTGCTCACACTAGCAATACACTAGGGTAGCAAAAACTTTCCCTTGCAGATCCATCTGAATTCTCTCCCCTCTGTTCTTACTCTTTTGCTTCTTTGTCTTTTATTCTTGTTCTCAGCTCATGGACATACTCTTTCTCTTCTCTTGTCTTACAGCCAGTTTACTGACTGGCATAGTGTGAGGAGCTGGATCTCCCAGGGCCTCCTTGACATCTCGTAGGGTCACTGAAATCGCCTAAGTCCACCCATCTATAGAGGTCAGATGACCCACTTTCCTTGGTTAATAGAACATTCATGCTTCCAGTGCAGTAGCTGTCCTGGTAAGGGCATGTGGCAAATGGAAGACCAGCACCTTTGTTCTTTCCATTTGGCAAGGGTTCATTTTTATCTTGTAATCTTAAGATTTTATTTCCCCTCAACTTTCCAGGAGCCCTTGGGCCATCTGCAGTATTTTTCAGTAGGTATAAAGAATATTCTGTTTCTTTTCCATAGATCTTTGGAGCCAAAGGAGAGAAAAAGGAGAGAGTAGGTAGGGGGGTTAACTGCTTCCTAGTAAAAGCCAACTGTAGCAGGAGGACAGTGTTTTGGAGAGTCGTGCATGGGAACTGGGGCCTCATTGCCTCATTGTTGCTCTTTTCTCGTGTTCAGGATCCAGCAGAAAGCGCTGACTTGTTGGCCAGCCTTGTTCTGCCTTCCTCCTGTCCACTGGCCTGCAGTGGTAACAGCCATGCAGACCCTAGTGCAGTGAGGAGAGATGGGACAGTCATTTCTCTGGAGTAGACTTTAAAAATGAAATATAAGACACATACTTTTACAAGCAAGAAGCTGTTGTCAAGATTTTTTTTCTTTACACTTAGAGTTTATAGTTTCAGGGTGGAAAGGAAGTAACTGTAAAAAGAAGCCCACGTTTTCTCTTAAAGGAAAATTGGACAGTGGGACTTAGAGTGACGGGGTTGAGTTTAATGCCCTGGGAAGAGCTGGGAAGGAGCCAGTTTCCCCACATTGGTAGAAATTATAAAGCAGAAAATGGCATTTTAATTTCATGGTAGCAGTTCTGGAAGTTTATTTACACAGTAAGTTCTGAGATGGAAGTGGACAGTCTCCAGTCTTCCTGTCAGTCTCTGTGGTGCTGGGTGTCCCGTCAGCCAAAGCAGCACCAGGTGCAGGGCAATGAAGAGTCCAGATAAAAACTACGACTCAGTGTTCTCAATTTATTGGTGTATGGCTTGTGGGCAGCTGGCTGAGGCCAGGATTCCCAGAGGCCCTCCTTGTAGTCCTCTCCCTCATCAGGAAATTCCACACTCAGGCCCATGCCTGGAAGCAGTGTGTTGACCACATAGGAATAGGACAGTGGGTATATTAGGAAAATTCAGCTCTTCTCACTAACAGTGGCATCATAGTCGACTGTGTTAGACCTGATAGAAAATGAACATGGTCCCCAATACTTAGCCCAAGAACCAGCCTGGGTACCCAAATACTATTAGGAGTGGGGAGCAGAGAGCAGGATGGAGAAAAAGGTGGATTCCATTGAGGGGCTCATGATGAAGGAAGTGAGGAAGCTGAGGCCACCATCCTTTCTCCAGGCAGCCTTGATGCTGAAGGCATGATGCTGTAGTCAGCAAGCCCTGTGTTCTGACACTCTGGGATGCCTTAGCCAGATACGTGGAGGGTGTGACATTAGGGTGAGAAGGCAACGGAACGGCTCTGTTTTATAAAGATCTCACTACAGCTTATAGCTGAACAGGAAGAAACCCAGACAGGGGTAAAGGGAATCACCCCGATGCCTGTCGAATGAGCCTTCAGGATTCTGCTTTCGAGGATTATTAGGTAGGAGAGGTCTCCTGGCCCCGTTCATAGCACCTCAGCTGCAGAGCTCCAGAGGATAGGGGTTTGGGGAGGGAGTGCAGAGGTGAGTGGGAAGACGGAGCCCAGCCTGCTCTGTTGCTCTGTTCCCGTTGCTTCCCTCAGAGCGCCTGCAGTTTAGGAGGGTTGGGACCTTTCACTGTTACCAAGCATTTGTAGAGTAAAGTGTTCAGGTAGAGAAGGAATCAATAAGGTAGAAATTCATTTGTTAGACGGAACTTCTTAGTGGACACTTCATTTAAGAGCTAAAAAGAGCACTTTGGCTAAACAAGTGCTTCTTTCCACCTCACTTTTGGTCAGGCTGCAACCACAGCAAAGAGACCACTGGGAAGCAACGCCCATCTTAAGAGATGGGTTCTGTCTAGGAGATGAGTCTAAAACTGGAGCCTGCGGTGGTCATTTCCACCTTTCCTAGTGTTGACTTGTGTTCCCTGTCTTCACACTCCCTCTCCTCTTCTAACTATCCCCTTTGTACAGATATTCAGCCAGATTATTTTTTGTTTAATTCAAGAGGCAGTCTTTGCACCAGTGTTAAGCTTGCTGATACAGTTCCTATGTCTAAAGCAAAAACAAACTGCATTCACTCCGACTGCCTTGGCCAGGGCACCGCAGACACACCGGGATAACCTGGGTGGGACACCCCTACTTCTGGAACTAAGGAAAGAGGAGACTTTGGGTTGGAGGGTTTAGAGGGGGTGGTGGGCAAAGATCAGGGCTGAAGTTTTAAGCAGCAGAATTTCCCAGCTCAAGTTTGAGGTGACAGTGCTCCTGCCACTGCAGCGTGTCTCTTCCCTGCCCTGTTTCTGCAGGTGCAGTCCCTGTAACCCACCTTGCCATCTCCCTTCTCGGTCGAGGCAGAGGCACGTGGTGGGCGGGTAAGGGTCCTGAGGTGCTCTGGCCACAGGTACCATCTGTTTCCTTGTGACCAACCTGAACCCACCACCCAGAGGGTCCAGGGAGTCTCTGTCGTCTGCCCCGGGCCGCCTCACTTCAGCAGGGAGATGTCATCGGCAAAGTCGTCGTGCTGGCGGCGCAGGCAGCGGAGGCAGCGCCACTGGCACACCATGAGGCAGAGGGGCAGCATGAAGAGGGCGCAGATGGCGGCCATGACGTAGGCTATGGTCATGAGGGTGGACTCGTCTGTCTGCGGGATGTTGTAGCCACAGTCTTCCATGTCCAGGGTGACAAAGGGGCCCTCCACGGCTGCCGTCCTGAACTCATCGTGCACTGGAGAAAGGGCAGATGTGAGAGGGCAGGTCTCAGTGCCATAGAGCAGGTTGGATCACTCAAAAAAAGGACTTCCTGATAGGCCTGGGAATCAGCCCCAGGGGGCCATAGAAAGCCAGTGCTAGGTGGGCGCATCTCCTCCCGGGTCCTGGGGAGCGACAGCCTTTTCCTATATAGCTGTCTCGTAGGAATGACACCTAAGAGTCAGTTCTGAGTTGACTGATAGGCCAGCCCCGTAGATACCTAGTAGCCTCACCTGCCACTGCTGAAATGGAGCCACAAGACCCTGCTGCCATCTTTTCTTTTTTGTTAATCCTCACCTGAGGCTATTTTTTCCATTGAGTTTTTTAGAGAGTAAGGAGTGGGAAGGAGAGAGAGAGAGAGAAACATCGATGTGAGGGACACATCGATTGGCCTCTGCCTCTCACAGGCACCCCATCTGGGGCTGGGAATCAAGCCTGTGATTCTTTGGTGTGTGGGCTGACGCTCTAACCACTGAGCCGCACTGGCCAGGGCACCTGCTACCATTCTAAAGTGGCATTCAACCTCACCATCCAGCAGGTGGCAGGGTCACTGTGGGCTCTGCCAGTCCCCTTGAATCTCAGCTTCCCAAGGTGCTCGACAGCACTTGGCTGCCCTGGGTGCCCAGCAGAGGCTACCATGCAGGTGGGGTCGCCACGCCAGGCACTGGAAGGAAAGCACAGGCACGGACTCTGGCTTGAGGCCACTGCTCCCACCTCCCTGACTGATGGGCCCCGGTCTGACTCTGACAACTGCTGGACAGGGAGAACACGTATAGACCCCCGCCCGGGCGCTCTCACCGTGGCAAGCGCTGACAGCAAAGCCAATCCGTTTTCTTGCCCGATCAAAGACAACATAGAAGCCCTCCATGATAACAGCTCCCATGACAGTGCCCGTGGATGACTGTGAGATGGCGAACTTGTAACAGTCGTCCTGGGACGTGGCTACGTCTTCCACTGGCCGCAGGTATTGCTAAGGATAAGGAATCGGAGAGTCAGTCTTCTCTTCCTCACTCCACCCTTCACCCATCTCTGCCTTCTAGGTGTCTGTGTCCTTAGGCCGCTCTTTTAGTCACCCCTGAGCTTGGAGGGTAGCTTTTTCCAAGAGCCCTTTACCACTGGACACTCATCTGTTTTGTCTTCCAAGTTCTGGGAGCCATGCCTGCTGACTGTCTCCCAATGTGCACTGTCTTCCCGGGATCCCACTGACTAGGGTTAGGGACGTACCTGTGGAAGAATGGTGATGCGGAAGGACTGATTGGTGACCTCACTCATTAGGTAGAGTGAGATGACTGGGAAAATGTTCCAAGGGGTGGTGCCTGCTTGCCAGCATACCAGCTGCTCCCCTAGCCAAAAGCCATCGGGGAACTTCTCCGTCTGTGTCGGTCAGAAAGGGAGAGCAGTGAGGAAACGGCCTCTGTCACCACCTCGCCTCTCCCATTTCCAGATAACAGTGGGCCCTTTATTTGCTTTTCCTGCAACATCCAAACTGGGGAAAGGTAAATCAAAACCCAATAATTAAAGGAAGAGACCAGGAGAGTGAGGCCAAAACTTTGTACGGGGGGATTGTGTGATTAGCAAACGCTCAGGAAAGCTTTCTCAGGAGAAGGGCCTAAGGGGAGACACGGGCTCTTAAAGAACGGGAGTGGGGGCGGACGCCCTCTGACTCCAGTCCTCTCTGTACCCCTGACTTAGTCCCACTGACCGAGGAGGCTGCCTTGATGGATTTGACTGCAGCTTCAAACACTTTCTTGGGCAAACGAAGGTTGGTGGTGCCGCTGTCCACGATGCTCTTATCATAGTTGTACTGAGAGGAGAAGAGAGGGTTAGAATTGTCAGGAGCTGTTGTGATGATGCTCCGGCCAGAGCCTGGGGGTTAGTTTGCCTGGGTTGGCATCCAGGCTTTACCACTTCTTAGGTGAGTATCCTTGGGAAAGTTACTTAACTTCGGTGCCTCGGTTTCTGCAGCTTACAGGATGATACTAGTACCTACCTCACGGAGTTATAAGGATTAAATGAATTAATACTTTCAAAGTGCTTAAAGTGGTGTCCGGCACATAGGAAGCATTCAGTAAGTGTTAACTCTTACTATCTTGGGTGAAAAGATGTTCCCCAAATCTTGAAAATAGAAATAGCTCATATAATGGTTTTAACTTTCCATAATACTTTTATACCTATTCTAATTTAGCATCCATTCAGAACCTGAGTAAGGAGGACAGGCGGGTTAGCTGCTGTTTACTGGTACTGCTATGTGCTGGGCACTAGGATGGCACAGTTCATGCTCCCTCCACCACGTCTTCGGGACGCTGTTCTTGCCTTTTGCAGATGAGGAAACTGAAATACGATAGTGACTTGCCTAAGGGCAGGTGGCTAGTACATGGCAGAGCCACAAACCCTGGGCTTCCTGGCTCCAAAGCTGGACTCTGTACAGCATCAGATTACACCGCCTTACAAACAAGTTGCCCAAGGCCATAAAGCAAGGCCGGACGGGTCATTGCTAGGCCATACCTTGAGGAGTCCCTGTGAAAGCGCCCTGCCAGTCCCGCTCCAAATCCCAGGTCCTGCTGTGCGACCCTTGTGCTCCCGACTGTTCTAGGTTCAGCCCCGAGCCTTCCTGCAGGTCCTGCACCTCTGCCTTGTCCTCCCAACCTCATAACCAGGGTCTGGCCTCACACTGTGGCTGCCCCCTTCCCTCTCCCTGGTGTCCCCTTGGTTTTATTACCTCCTTGCAGTCCATTCTCAGATCCTGTCCATTGATCTCCACTCGCACGATGATCACCTCATAATACCACTCCCGCCTGATGGGTGTGTACCAGAGGCTGCCCGTGTACAGCGAGTGGTCGATACCCCCAATGATCTAGGGAGAAAAGAGGCAGGTACCCGAGTCCCAGCAGGGGTGGACTGCAAGCCTGCCTGAGAGCAAGCGGAGGACCAGCGATTTCCCGGAGTGGCCAGGCCCTCTACAGACCACCTCACCTGCTGCTAATCTAACCACTCCCGGAGTAACTTACAGTTTCTTAAAGTGTACTGAGTGTGTTCAGGGGAAGAGACTTTCCAGGATTTTTAATAATTTGTTTCAGATTTACAAAGTCCTTGAGATGTTATTTAAACCTAAACTGGCGCAATAAATGTTGGATGAGTGATAATCTGCTTCTGTAGTTTATTTCCTCTGCTTGTTGGAGAGCCATTCACCAGTTGTCCTAATTAAGTAATAAGTACACTTTTAAACTTCTTACACCTCTGTCTTCTGAGGATGGGACTGAATGATCTTACTCGAGCAGGTCCCATTTTCCTTTCCTTTGAATCCCAGTCCTCGCTGGTCCTTCCCAGGCTTACATAGGTGGCTTGAGTCCTTTCTGGGGTAATGCCAGGAGGAGAGGATGGAGGATGGACAAGGAGGGGGGTGGGGAACGTAGAGATACTAAACAGTGGAGCCCAAGACTGCTTTAGAGGAGGGAGTGGGGCAGGTGACACCCGTCTCTGCCCAGTGCCAGGACCTCCCCTCCCAGGACCTACTCACCATGCTCCCTCCAACTGAGGCCGGCACTTCTGACTGGTTGAGAGGGAAGCCGGCGCCACACAGCTGCAGTGAGAAGAGGTTGGGAACGTGGGTCTGCTTTACCAGGGAGTCAAAGAAAGGCTCCAGGGAGTCGTCAGGCTGTGGCAGAGAGACGGGAGTGAGTTCTCATGCAGGACCCTCAGGGCCTGGGGCCAGCTTCCTCACACGGCGTGCAAACGGGAAAGCACTGAGGGCCCACAGACCTATCAGAGCTTTGATCCCCGAGTGCCTCACCTGTTTCGGATTCACGGGGCCCTCTTTTCTTACAGATCTGAGTCAGTAGAAAGCACAGCCGGCTCTACCAACCACAGCGTCTCTTGCTGTAGTTCTGCCCTTGACAGGGATGAACTTCAGACTGCCTTTCAACTGATGTTTCCCTCCCTTAGGAAGTACCCTCCCCTCCTCTTTCCCCACTCCGCCCCTGCGTGGCGTGATGTGCAGGCACTGTCTAGCGCTAGGCCTGCTCCGCTCACCCTGGCGATCTCAGCATAGGCCAGCCCCAGGATGCCTTCCCAGTTGGAGCCATTGATGAAGAACTTGTCTGACTCCGTGATGGCAGCAATGTTGGCACGTACAGTGACATTGGGGCCATGGGGGATGCTCACCAGGTCGGTGCCCAGCTCTCCCTCCCACTTGCCCTGGGTGTAGGGCACATACACGCCCTTGCGGAGGTCCCGGTACGTGCTGGACCTGTGGAAATGGAGGCAGAGAGCCATGGATGCATAACCACAACTGGTATAGGGATCCAGCGTCCAAACAACTCCCAAATGCCCAGCCTCATCTCAGGGGCGGTCTAGGTAAGTAAGATGCTTTCAGCTGCACAATGCTCTCTAGGGAGACCAACTACCCAGGACGGAATGTAAAGTGACCTGGCAAACAGAAGAGGGGCCACTGCCGGGGCCCACTCTCCTGTCTCCATTGCCCCTGGGTCTCAAGCTCAGGCCCTGGAAGAACAAGCCTCTGCTTTGTGTATTGTACTGGTTGCTGCTGTAGGGACAGTTAGTGGCATCTCTTCCCCACACCACCCCCAGCTCCATCAAGCTCCCAGAGAAAAGGAGTCATTGATTCTCCTGCTGCCTTGGGATCCAGTGGTGCCATCTTAGCGGTAGACAAAGCGCCAGCGGGGTGAGCGGGGAGCCCCTACAGCAAGTTCTTCCAGAGGGGCCTGCACAGCATCTCGGCAGAGCTCAGGGTGTTCACACCACCTGTGCAAAACATGCCTGGCAAACCACCTGCGTCTAACCACACCGCTGACCAGGGCTTGTGTGGTGTGATGGGGGACAGGGACAGGACTGGGACGAGGACCTGCAACGAATTCCCTTTGTGGTTCCGGGCACGCCCGCCCCGACAGCTTCCTGCAGGTGGGAAGCTGGAGGGAGGCAGCCGCAGAAGGCAGCACTGGGGAACGTGGCCTTGGCATCTTCCTGGAGGTCCCAGATTGGGAGTTAAGCCTCCGTTCACAGGTTTTCACACAGATGCCTCAGACATCAGATGTTCTCACGCCACTGCTTTTATGCGAAGGGTGCTCCCAGGTGATCCCTCGCTGCCTCTTACCTTAAAAACCCACTTTGACCCTCCCTTCCACCCGCTAGCTAATCCAGCTGCTGGAGCTCTGGGGATGTGGGAGGAGACATTTCAGCTCACGGTCCCTGATGCTGGTCCAGGCAGTGGGGTTTCCGGAGGCTCTTTCTTCACCCCCGAGAACTGTGCGGAGCCACCGAGGGTGACCCCTGGCAAGAACACAGCAGCGAGCTCCCTGCAGCCTGCTCATCCTAGAGGTGGTTGGTGGTGTCTCAAAACCGAGAGCCACTGAGGGGGTGCGGAACGATTCCTGGCCCCCCACTCAGGAAGAGGAATGGACCCTGTGGTCGCTCTGGGAACGCTGGGGCTGCTCTCCTCCCTCACTTCCCCGCCCCGGGAGGCTGCCTGGCGCCCAGTTCCGAAGAACTTCCTGGCTGTCTCTCAACTTACCCTTTCCCGCAGTGCCCCTCAAATCCACCCCTACCCCACTCTTCTGTCCTGGTCACTGTTCGTTTCCCTTCCCTGTCCCCGGCAGGAGGAAGGGATCTGAGGACCCAGTCTCTCCACAGCCCTCTTTTCCCGGCCCCTCCTTGGCCCTGTACCCTTGGGAAGTGCCCTGCCCCGGCTCTCCCCAGACTCACAGCTGCCTCTGGTAGTAGCGGTGCAGGAAGGGGTGGGGGGCAGCCCCCACGGCGAAGTTGCTGCTGCCGGTGTCCACCAGGATGTTGAGCTGCCAGAGAAAGAGGAGAGAGCGCCGTTACTGCCACGAGGCTCTTCGCCCCACCGGCCTCACAGCCTCCCTTCGGAGTGTCCACAGCGACACGTCCACGAGGCAGGACGGGACACGTGGCAGCCACAGACAACATGGGGTCCTGTGGCATCCTCAGCACGGCCTCAGAAACCCATGTCTGCCCTGCCTTCACTGGAGAATCATGACATCTTCTGTCACGAGAGCCACATTATCTGTGTGGGGTGTGCCTCAGTCCCTGTCTCTCTCGCATTGCCCTACCTACTGTGTGCACCTGTCCCCTCTGGCTGCAGAGCTTGCCCTTCCCTCCTTTCCTGCCTCTCTGAGGAAGCACATCCCCAGCAGGCGGCCTGGCTTGGCCCCTCCAGCTCAGAGGAGCTGTCTGGGAGCTGGCACCGGCGAGGGGGCTGAGGGGACAGCCATGGCACGGTGACGCCCATGTGTTCCTGATCCTGCCTGCCAGACGCGGCCCCACGAGGGACTCCTCTTCTGTCTCAGGTGACAGACCTGAGTCCCACTGTGAGAAACAGTGGGGAGCGGGAGCCCAGTAGGATGCCATCTCACGGGGGCCCTGGTTTTTGGCCGGATGAATACGGACAGGTGTCTTTGGCGCTCCCGGCTGGGCGGCCCCTTCTAGCATCTCTTCGACCTGCCCCTCCTTCCTCCCCTGCCCGCCTTCCCCGAGTCCTGCCTGCTGGGCTGCCTCCCCCGTAACTTCCCGGCCAGAGGAAGGGCCGGCCCAGAGCTGGGTTTGAAGCTGTTTTTTGAATGCCTACTGTATCCTCACAGGCAGAAAGAGGGAAGGCCCTGTCCTCAGAAACACTGCCTTCCGAAAAGTGAGTCCTCTCTTGCCAACTTGCCGTGTCCACCGACCTCAGCTCCTCCCCGACCTCAGGGCCCTGCATTTTTCATCGTCTCTCCTCAGTGCAGTGAAGCCGGCTGCCCCGGGTTTGGTGCAGGCTCTGACCTTGTCACCCTGGGCAGGTCGCCGTGCTTCCCGGGCTCCAGTTTCCTCCTCTCTGCCACTCCTTCCCGCTCGCCTGCTCCTCTGTGGCGCTGCTGACTGCACCTCCCCCAAGCCTGCTCCGTCTCCTGGCCTCCGCTGGTCCCCAGGCCTCTGACCTTGCTGGTCACCCTTCCCGGGCCTCCACTCCGGGCCTGGTTCCCATCTATCTCCCTCTCTGTCCTCTTCCCTGACTTCTCCCCTGTCCCTCCCCCTGGTCTCTGAGCAGCCCCAGCCCCAGAGGCTGTGCTCTGAGAGGATCAATAACCCAGAGGCCCAGCAGCTCAGATTCAATCACCAGGTTAATGATTAAAATGGCTTCTCACCTACCCCCACCCCCCACCTGCCAGGACGCTGCTCCCAGCACCAGGTCAACCTCAGATTGGTGGGGATCCCTGCTTTCGTGGGACTCCAAAGAAAGAGGGTGTCGTCCACAACTTGGTCCCCTTGGTGGTGCAGGGGAGAGAGGCCTGGAACGCGGCCATGTGTTATGGGCAATGGAGTGTTTATCTGGGGGCTCCGTGTCCCCAGTGTTCCAGACCCTACTCCTTCCCAGTCCTGGGGTGGGGGAGGCTCTCTCTGCAGGCCACCCCCTTCCCTGCCAGGAGGCCCAGTCATTCTTGCTGGCTTTCCAGTCCCAGCCCTTCTGGTCTGAGGACGGTCTCCCCCTTTCACCACAAATGGGGTCAAGCCAAGACAGGAATGATTCCGGCACTCCCCCACCATGAGGCCCATACCAGGAGTTCAGGCCACCACTGCTCTGTCACCTTCCCTTCTCCATTTCACAAGAAAATGGGAAACCAAAATAAATAGTTGCCATTTCCTCTTGGGCAAATGTCTGACCGCTGTCTGCCCTTTGCAGTGTGGTTCTGCTTCTGAGAGAGTGCTTTCTGGTCCTGTCCTTAAGCATCTCTAGCAAAGCCCCCTGGGCAGCTTCCCAAGAGACCTCTTAAGGGGCAGGCCCGACAGCAACAGGGCCACCACACCCACCAGGAAACAGGGCAGTGGGGATGGCCTAAGAGGAAAACAGCCATGAAAGGGTTGCCTGCCACCAAGCCTTCTCTGCAGACACCCTCACCAAAGGAGGCCAGCAGGTAGGACCTTCCACATCTCCCACAGCCAGTCCTTGCAACCTGCCTGCCTGCCAGTCCCCTCTCAGCTGGCCCTCCTCCTGGCTCCAGAACAGACTCTCTCCTTCCTTCTCAGACACCCTCCACTATTAATTATCCCAGCCCCTCAGGTCTTCAACCCACAGGCCAGTCCCTGACCCCGACTCCCACCCCCAAATCTCAAGTCTCCCTATGGGCATTTACAAATGCTTTGGTCTAGTTACTTTTTTAGGAAAAACTTTGAAATCTCACACCCCCCTCCAGCTACCCTCTCTCTCCTCTCCCTTCACAACCGAGGTCCTCAGCCAAGCTGTCTGCATTTCATCGCCTCCCCTCCTTCCTCAGCCCATTCTAAAATTTTGCCTCTATCCCTCCCTCCACTGTGGAACAGCCCTTACTACAGTCACCGATGATGTCGTGTCACCAAATGCAGAAGACAGTTTTTAAATCCGGCTCTCGCACCGACTTCTCCAGAGCAGTCAGCACGCTGACCTCACCTCCTTCACACACTGCCCTGTGCCCCCAAAATCATCTCGCCCCTGGCTGTGATGTGTCCCTCGCCTCTGTGCCAGTGCCTCCTAAGTGTATAGCTCTAGCCCTCCGCCCCACTCTTTTGAGCTCCAGAAGCCCATATCAAACTGCCTTACAGATACCTCAAATTTAGGATGTCCAAAGCTGACCACGCATGGTCCTGCCCACTGGTGCTTCCCAGTGTTCCCTGTATGGCACCCCAACCATCTGCTCCACAGTCAGCAACTTCAAAGGCCTCCTAGCACCGTCCTTTCTTCACATTTTTGCAAGTCCTGCCCAGTTAACTGTCTTTAAAGCCTCTTGAACTTGTTCATTTCTTGCCATCTCCTCTGCCGCCCCCAAGCCAAGCGATCACCATTTCATCCTGGAAGGTGACTGCTCAGGGCACACCCACCACCCTCACCTCTCCAACCTGGTTTTGCGCTGTGGCTAGAGTGATCTTTTCAAGGTGCAAATTTGACCAGGCTAACCCTCCTGCGTCAATGGTGTCCCTTTGCTGTTAAAAGTAAAGCTTAAAGCACTAGCATTTCCAACTCTTTCAGGATCCAGCCCTGCCTACATATCCGGCCCCGCGTGTCCCATTCCCCCCAAATCCTCTGCCTACTTGCCCCCCTGGCCTCGTTTCAGGTCCTCAAGCCATCCTTTCCACTTGCAGTTTTGTCTATTCACCTCCTGTCATCCATCAGTCTGTCTCTAAAGGGACATTCTTTTCTCTTGCTAACCTGCGTCCACAAAGCTTGGCACTCTAATTTCACAGTGACTTTCACCTCCCTTGTATCTAATTTTAAAAAATCCCCATTGCGCCCGGCTGGGCGTGGCTCAGTGGTTGAGCATCGACCTGGGATCCAGGCGATCAGGGTTGGATTCCCGGTCAGGGCACATGCCCGGGTTGCGGGCTCAACCAATGAATCTCTCATCATTGATGTTTCTATCTCTCTCTCCCTCTCCTTTCTTCTCTCTGAAATCAATAAAGATATATTAAAAAAAAAAATCCCCATTGCGCCCTAGTGGGTGTCACAGGGCCTGGCAATACATGTTGCTCAAATTAATGAAAGGTTAGAGGAAAGAATGGGAAAGAGCTCATCTGCCCTATATTTTGGGTGAGGAAGGGGTCCTTTAGTTTTTAGGTTATAGGTGTGGCTCTGTCTCGGACCTGCCTTCCTCTCACCAGGTCCCCTGGTTGACACATGTCAGTCTTCAGGCAGCCTGGGGTCCTGAAACCATCTTATTTCCTCTCCATCTGCTGGTGCCCTGCCAGCTCAGGAGTCTCCATAGCTGTGGCCTTTAGAGGCATAGGGGACCAAGCCTGGGGGTCGGGGCTAGGTCAGTGCCTGTCACTTAACAAACACACGCGCCCCTGAGGCCTCTGAGGGAAGGCAGCCTCACGGTAAGTGCTAACAAGCCCCACAGGGAAAGGCACACCTGCTGGTTCCTTCTGCAGACAAGGCCCTGAGGAATCTTCAGCAAAAGATCTTGGCTGATCAGACAGGTACTGAGCTGCTGAGTTCAGGGTAAGCTCTTTGTTCCCAAATCCCAGCTGCCTTAGCCCAACTCTAAGTAGCAGACAGCAATAGCTCAGATACTTGTGGATAAAAAGACTTCAGGAGTCATCTGTCCATGAGCCTGGAGAGGTGGGACTCTTTCCAATTCTGAAAGACTTCTAGTAAGATCCGCAGCCTGTCCTGGTAGTGTATCCTGGGGCCTCCCCAGCTTTGTAAGCCTCTTGGGGGAGGGGGGGTTTCACCTAAATTACCCTACTTCTAATTCCCCTAGGCTATGTCCTTCGGTGTGGGCCTTGGAGGTGATGGGAGGAAAGCTCTTATCCTCTTATAACACAAGCCTTTTTGCTAAGCTGAGATGTAGGAGCCCTTCCTCCATCATACTGAGGAGGCAACTGAGACCTACTGTGAGTAAGCGACTTAACCCATCTTACGCAATGAGCCACAAAGCCAGGACAAGGACCCGTAGGTCCTGACCAAGCCCAAGCCTGGCCTTTCATCTCCTCGGCCTTCCTGAATCTCTCATTTGAAGGAGAAATACATGGTAGGTTGTTATACTAGTGACTCACACCCCCCTGCATCCCTGGCCTGGTGTGATCCCCTCTGACAGACTCTGAGCTTGGCCACATGACTTGATTTGGCCAGTAAGTCTATGCAAAGGAGGAAGCAGAGGTGGGGTAAGTGCTCATGCGCTGGGGTCACCCTCTTGGAATACTGCCCTGAGAGTCTGGCCTCCTTGAAGGTGAAAGACTTCTTGGAGAAAGAGGTCCAGCTGGTCCAGCAAGGTCTGGTCCCCAGCTGACCCACCAGCTGCATGCAGCCACGAGTGAGTCCAGGCAAGACCGTTACCGAACCACAAGCCAACCAGCAGAATCCCGAGAAAGAAAATAGCCCTTGTCTTCAGCCACCAAGTTTTGGAGTATTTTGTTACATAGCATCAGGTAACTGATACAAAACCATCCGAATTAAATCCTGGGATCCTTGACCTTGGGGGCCTCTAACCAACCAAAGGTCCATCCCAATGAACGTCTCATCACTTTTCCCCTTCCTCACCATGCTTCTCGTGAAGGTTCTCAAAAGCACACAGACCTCTTACCTCTGCACCTTTGCACATGCTGTTTCCTTTGCTTAAAATGTGCTCCCCCTGTTTTGTCAAACTTGTGTCCAACTTTCAAGTCACAGTTTAAACATCCTTTCTCCCAAAGGTCTTGCCCGATGGCCCTAGCAGAGATGAGCTCCCTTCCCCTGCAGTCCTCAGTAACAGCTGTGCTTCTTTGCATATCGCTGGTCTAACTTTTAATCGCTTACCCAAAGCTGTATGTCCCACACACTGGGAGCCCCACAAGGGTGGGAGCACGTCTGTATCCTTATCTATTCTCCCCCAGCCCTCAGTAGGTGCTCCGAAACGTTTTAACTGATAGTAATTGCCTTATCGCCGCAGGTCTCTGTGCCACTACAGACTCCTGCTGTTAATTCTCAGCCCTGGGGTCCTTGCAGGGTGATTTTTCAGCCTGGTACTGTATAGTGACGATGACACTGACACCCACACGGGCGCAGCTGACTAAATACCCCCTCAGTTTCTTGGAGCAGTCGTAGGGACTTCAGGGCTCCCTGCTTCCAGAGCCTGGGCGCCGGCTTCGCCTGCTTTCCTAGGTGGATGTTCCCAGGCCTGCGCTTGCCCAAGGTGGAAAGGAGGGAAGGACCGCAGGAGCCCGACGCCAGCATCCGGGAGCGCTGAGCGCAGGCAGCATGCACAGCTCCTGCCTCAAACTGAATCTAGCCACTGGGTCGTGCCCAGCTTCCTCCCACCTTGACCAGATCAGCTGACCCAGTGAAAATGACTGGATTGTCCTGGACATAGCCCCTGCTTCCACTTCGCTCTGCAGGCTGAAGCTGGCAACTGATGCCTGGGAGCAAGCAGGCTGCCAGGCTCCCCACCTTGGTTTTTTTTTTTTTTTTTTTTAAGGAATCCCAAGGTGGCTGCATCACCCCAAACCTTATCTAAGGCACCCTTTCCCCTTGAGACAGGATGCTCCATTTCCCCCAGCCTCAAATCCAGCCCAACTAATATTTGTCAGTGTTTCTGATTCAAGTCAGAATGGTCAAAAAATATACCCATCTGTCTTAGAGATTAGATCTAAGACAATGGTTTTTCACCCTTTTTTAAAGCAGCAGAACGCCTTTCTGAGCGCATGCAGGATCCCAGCACCAAAGAGAAGAAAAGCAGAGGTGCTGTTCCAAGGAGAGGTTCCACTTCCTGTGTCTGTCCCATCCCCGGCGGCTCTTGAGGCATCTCTTTAGCACCTTTGGCCTCCACGAAACCCATCTGGAAGCCCCAGTTTGTAAGGTGTCACAGCTGCTGGGCCACCTGCTTTTCACTGTAAGTCCTTCCTGTTGTCTATCCATGCCCCACCCATAGGCGACAGTGATTTTCATGTGCTCTGGGTCTGTACTCAGTTGAAAATGAAGCTGGTCTGTGGCACAGCCCACTTTCCCCTGTGGGACCTGGGTCACGCTCACACCTGGGCTTCTCTGCTCAAGCCATGGGGAGGCACCAGGGTTCACACCTGTGCTCCTTGGCAAGAAGTCCACAGGCACCGGAAAAGAGTAAGCGGTGGGTTCACTGACCTCAACCCCGCCTGGACGCAGGGGGATGACACTGGGCAGCAGAGAGGGTAACCACAGGGCCATGCCAATTTAGAAGGCCTGGTGAAAGGAGTGGCTGGGTGGGGGTGGCAGGGAGCTCAGCCGGCTCACTGAGAAAAAGACCTAGGAGTCCTGGCTTCCCATGTCAGGCCTAGGACCATGGACTCATCGTCTGCCTCTGAGTGCGCGCCCCCGTCCCAGGAGCACAGCACCTGCGGTGTGGCAGAGCTCAGGGCAGCTCCAGGGCCTGGAAAAGGGTCTGGCTCCTTCCTAGAACCCTACACTACGCGGGCCCCAGAGAAATGGCTCCCAGAAGACAGAGCGCTTAGCTGTCAGGTAGGGGGCTCCCCTGCTTCTCCCCCTGGATTTTCAACCAGAACTCTGCTTAGCTCTTTACTGGAGACGCCTGAAGGGTTCCTGACCTTAGTGAGAGGGCACAGTCTTCCTCGAAGCCCCCACACGCAGATAAACTCTTTCTTTCCTGGCCTGGGGGGCAGAGAAGTGTGTGAAATGGTGGAAGGGGGGTCCTAAGACGGCCAACGTGCAGCAGGAACCTGGGCCCAGGCAGTCCTGCTGTGGTCTCAGAGCTGGGTCAGCAACCTTAGAACTGGGGTCCCACCTGCGTTGTCTAATTTGAAGGGTGGTTCTTTGAATTCAATGGTTTTCAACCTTTTTAGTATCAGAACTTATGCATATACATCATATACATATACATATACATGTACATGTACATATACATATATATAACCTGGAATTCCACTATATAAGCGCAATAAAAACTGAGCTATTGTGGGAGGGTAGGGAGATTTGGGGGCAGGTGGGAACAGGAGAGCTTAGGAGGGTGGAAGGTACAGCCTGTCCTCCTATCTTTCTCTTAACCTTCTCCCCCACACTTGCAGTCCATTTATAGAATTCCATAAACCCCAGTTTGAAAACCATTCTGGGGACAGGGGCGGAAAACTGCTCGGCCCTTCTTGGTTTCTGAGATGCTGAACCCTCATAATTTTCTCCGTCTCTGGTCACTTTCTTGGCTTCCTTGATCCCTCGCCTTTCCCCAGTCGTTTTCCTCCGCTCTTCCAAAGAGCAGTTCATTTGCTAACTTGGCTTCCACACCACCTCTCCGCAGGCTCCGGGCCTGCTCGTGCGGTCCTGACTTCTCTCTCCCAGTTTCCAGATCCCCATTCTCGGCTGGCTGCTGTGCCCATCCTGGGAAAGGCCCCCTGGCATCCCAAAGTCTACATGTCCCAACTGTAGAACACTGGAAAGAACCCAGTATTTGGACTTGGAATCCAAAGGCCTGCATTTGAACCCTAGTTTTGTTCTTTCTTAGCTGAGTAACTTTGGGCAAACCACTTAATCTCTCTGAGCCTCAATTTCCTCACCCTCCAGACAGGCATGCTAATACACCCCCCTTATAATTCACGCAGAGTTTTAACTAGAAAATTCTGGAAAATTATGCTCTGTTTTAAAACTGTATTGCTCCTTTTGCCGTTTCCCCTGACACCACACAGCCAGAGAGGCTGGAAGGAGGGGAATGGTCTTCTCTTCCCTTTCCTGTACCAGCGGGGCCGGGGCCCAAGCGGCCTCGAGGACCCCACCTCCTTTCTGTCCCCCCCACCCCGCCCCTCCTGGCCCTTGTTTTCTACCTTTGACCTTCCTCTCAGGCTCTAGGCTACCCAAGCTATCCTCCAACCGTGAGCCACAAGAAGGTTTAAACCGTGCAATGCCTGACTCTTTAGTCAGGGGCACTGACCTTTCCCTTAGGTTGTCAAATAAAAAAATGACAACAGACAACACAGCCATAGCCGTCGGCGTGAATGAATGAAATTATACCTATTATTTTGTTAGATTGGTAAAAAAATATTAATACATTTTTTGGCATGCTGCAGAATTTTAGTAATTAGTTTATGTGCCATGAGTTGGAAAAGGTTGAAAATCACTGCTCCACACTGAAGTTGTTTCCCTGGAGCCAAAACGACACGAGCCCATCCCCTTGTCATGCATTTACAAGGACTCTGCTGCCCCTAGAATCAAGCCTACAACTCTCCCAGCCTCACAGACCCCAGCCCAGCTTCCAGCGCCTCGGCTCAGCTCTGCCTCTCCTCGCAGCAAAGCCTCCCCTGCACACAGCCCTCTCCAGCGCCCCCGAGACTCACTGTTCTGCTCGGACCAAATGCCTAAGGTCCCGGATGTTATTTAGGCGTTTACATGCCTGGGTCTCACACCAAACTGTGCACCTCCGAGCGCTAAGAGGACATTATTTCCTCTTCCGCACACATAGGTGCTCAACAGACATTCGTTAAACTGCATTGACTCACCAGATTTCAATCTTAACGAATTATTAGCCTGTATTTGGGTAGTGACGCTCAGGCCATTATAATGAGATGACATTCTTTCATTCATTTAGGAAAAAGAATAAAAATATTTTCAGCAGAGCTCCAGTTCTGCGCTTACAGTTGCCCATCAACAGCTCTATTTGGATGTCTTACGGTTTATTTATTCATCACTCAGCGCTCTTTAGGTGCATGTTCTGAGCCTGGTGCTGGTGCAGATATTAGATGAAGAGAAATAAGACACTGAAAAAGAAGTTTTAAAAGATTGTTCTCATGGGCTTGATGTTTTATGAGGGAAACAACGGTTAGACACTTGGGTAAGTGCAGTGAGGGAGACAGGAGGGCATCACGGGAGAAGGGCAGGGGGCGGCCTCGGTAAACTTTCTCCTCCCCAGGACACACAGGCGAGGTGGCGCGGTGCAGCAGGAGCTACTGGCCCGCCGCCTGGCCAGCTGTTTACCCTCTCCGTCCCTAGTTCTTCTGCTAGAAGCTGTGAATATAAAAAAGAAAATAACTGCCCGGCCGACGTGGCTCAGTGGTTGAGCATCGACCTAGGATCCAGGAGATCGTGGTTCGATTCCCGGTCAGGGCACAGGCCCGGGTTGCGGGCTTGATCCCCAGTGGGGGTGTGTAAAGGAGGCAGCCGATCAATGACTCTCATCATGGATGTTTCTCTCTCTCTGTCTCCCTCTCCCTTCCTCTTTCTAAAATCAATAAAGATATATTAAAAAACAAACAATCTATGTGTAATTTATTTTTAAAACTTTACATGAATCGCAACCATAAATATAAGTAGATACTTGTATACAAGTACTGCTAAGCCATCCCCTCCTGCCAACTTGCCTGTTCCCCCAGGGGTCTTGTTCTGCTCCAGGATACTCCCGATCAGAATCTCGAAATCATCTCTGAAATTTTCTTCCTCACTGTTCACACCAGCGTCACCAAGTCTATCCGCCTGCCCACACTGTTCCCTGCAACCTGGTCTTCCCTTCCCTTTTGTCTTTCTCAGCCTCTTGGGCCAGTAACAGCATCTCACCCTCGGACTGTGTGACAGCCTTCAGCCCCTGCTTATCCCAGTTCCACTCTTTCTAAAATGTAGATGTTTCTTCCTAAAACACTGCTTTCTTTATGTCATTTCCCTGCACAAGTAAGTTCAGTTCCCCCCCTTATATCTGCAGAACAATGTCCAAACCTTAGAGCTTGACATTTAAGGCTTTTGGCAATTTGACTTATTTTATTTACCCAAACCTGTAACATTACCTGGACTGGGTTCCTCTCTGCCTCCTGAACAAACATGCCTAAGCCCAAACACACACAACTCATTCTCATTTGTTGTGGCCTCTTCTGGTCTATGGGACCCAGTCTCAGGGAGGGAAGAAGTGGACATACAAATAAAGTTCAATTCCAGTTTGGTGGGACAGGTGCCATTTCCCCACTGAGAATGACCTTCCTCCTCACAGCACACCTCCTCTGTGAGGCCTTCCCTGATTTTATTCTTCCTGGACACCAATAGAGCTCACTCTTTGTACTACTGCAGATCAGTGCTTCCTTGAGATTCTGACTCAGTAAGTCTCAGGTGGGGCCAGAGAGTTTGTATTTCTAACAGGCTCTGATAACAGGAGCGTGGGGACCTTACTTGGAGTACCACTGCTACGGATTACCTTGTCTTCACACTTATACGTTCACTTCATACTAAACTCTTTAGGGGCAGAAAATGTATATTCCATCTCTCTGTGGATCAGCCTCCAAACCCAGCAACTAATTGCATGGCACACAGACAGTGCTCACTTTTACTTGCCCAGAGTACTCTGCCATTTGGGTTCTTATATGGTGCTTACAACAGCCCACCAGGCAGGGAGAAAGGGCAGGCTGCCGGGGAAAGAACCAGAGTCACCGCAGAGCAGAGACAGGCTGGGTTGGTTCGGGTGTGCACGCAGGGCAACCCACAGTCAAAAGGCTTCCCTGGGCTGGTGGTGACCTCTAAGCCCACTTCTCCTTCTCTTAGAAAGGTGGGGAGGAACTGACATTCACTGGGCAATTACACTCTGCCAACTTCTGGGCTGGGGGGTGTAGACATCATCTCAGGGGCCCAGGGAAGTATAGTAAGTGGTCCCCCAGTTCTATATGTGCAAAAAACTGAGGCCCCAAATAACCAAGTTTTTATGCTTCTTTGCATAGTACAGAAGAGGCAGAGGTGGCCAGACAAATTGGGAGAAACTGATTTTAATTTTCTGGAGGTCAATTATGTGTCCACCTACACTGTTTGAGATGCTTTCACCTACACAGTCTTATCTATTCCCTAGTTACCTAGGAAAGAAGAGCTCATTCATTTGTGTTAAAGTCGAGGCAGTAGCCTCAGAGAGGGTATATCATTTGCCCAAAGCCACATAGCTGAGAAGAGGAGAAGCTTGAATTTCTGGTCTGTCTGACCCAAAGCCCCTCTTGGTTTCACAGCCCTGCTCTGTGTCCATGTCCTGGGGTCTGTGCACAGCTGCACAGCACATCCTGGTCCCCCTGGTTCCTGACAATACCCAGCGTTCTTGTGGGCCAGGCAGTGGGGTCTTAGACTGAGGCTCTGTCCTCACACTGAGGACTGAGTCAAGACTGTGTCTGGGTAAGTTAGGATGCACAGGAAAGAGGAAGGTAAGTGAGGAGACCAGAGCCTCGGATCAGCCAGGTGGTGGGAGGCCTGGTGGCAGGGGCCTAGGAAGGCTTGCTTGAATCAGGGAATTGGGAGGTGGAGACTTGCATTTCTCTCGGGTCCAGTGTAGGAGCTTTCTGAGAAGCCCAGGGAAGTGTTCGCTCTATGCACAAATACTCCCACCTTCATAGACCCTCCCAAGGACAGGCCTCCTAGATACAGATCCAGGGGAGAATGGTGGATCACAAAGATCTGCAGGCTCAGATTCAAGGTGACATATACTAGCACACACAGAACCATCCTGCCACCCATGTCCAGACTCAGCCACAGAGGTGGCACATGGACATAGAGGTCAGTCACAGCACCCATGGAGGGCCACTAGCACCCACACTCTCACCCACCCGCAGAGGGGCAGAGGGGGCAGCCTCCACCGGCCACCTTGGAGGTACCATGGATTGTCAGGAAGGATGGGAAGAACAGGTAGTATTTCCCCATTGCTGCCATGTCTGTCCCCTGCTCTCCCCAGCACCTATTAGCTCAGAAAAGGAGTCTTATTCTTAGAAGGGGGCTCCGGTTCCTTAGCTGTGATTTTCCTTTCCCCAGGCTCAGTTTAGTCCCCTATGGCCTGTGTTCCTGTCTTGGAGGCACTGGGTGGGGGAGGGGCTGGAGTGTAGATGCGAGGGGGGAGGGGGGAGTAGGGGGGAGGGGGGAGTAGGAGGGAGGGCCTGGGGAAGGCAAGAGTCTGCCTAGGGCTTCTGAGCTAGACTGGAGGTCAGAGGAGCTGGGACATCATGCTTTGCTGTCCTGGTGGTAACCCAGACAGTGGGAGAAAGGGCTGGAGCCCACTTGTATCAGGTCTTCAAGGTGCTGGAAATGATGGTGGGAACCCCGATTCCCGGAACACCACAGGAGGTAATAGGGTTGGGTGACCAAGATCCAGAGCGGTGGGGTGGGAGACTCAGGCTTTGCCAGGACTGACACCTGTTCCTAGCAACCCTATGGTTGGACCCTTCCCCAGGTCAGGCTCCCCGCATGGAAGTGTGTAAGATGGGAGTGAGGGGAGGTCAGTCCCACCAGGGAAACTGGGAAGCCTGTGAAGGGGAAGGGACTTTGGGAATGACAAATGATCCCAGCTGCCGCCGTGATCCAAGGACCACTCCTTGGGGAGGGTCGCTCCTGCCCACACCATCCGGCCCACCTAGCGGGCCAGCGCGCCCTCTCCAGCCTGCCCCCGGCTCACGCTGGAAGTGGGGTAGAGCGGGCCTGGACCTTACCGTCTGCGGGGGGCTGCCCACAGTCATCTCCACATAGTAGCCCTGACCGGATTTGCCCCTCAGGTTGTCCACCATCTCCACAAAGCTGCCCCTCCGGCTAGGCTCCTCCGGCTCCTCGGTGTCCCGGGGCAGTCGCAGCCCCAGGGGCGTCCCCCCCAGCCCGCTCCGCAGGGGCAGCCGGATGCCAGGCTGGGCGCAGTGGGCAGGCAGCGCTGCCGAGCCCATCCACAGCAGGAGCCAGGGCAGTGCTTGGGCCATCGTGGGCCCCGGCCTTCAGGCCCGCAGGGGTCACTCGGGCCCAGGTCCGTCCCTGTTGCTTGCCCCCAACTCTGGGTGCCGGCGGCGGCTTCTCAGGAGAGAGCGCTGTGCAGCATCGGGGCTCCTGCGGGCCCCGGGCCAGCCTGGGGTCCAGGCTGCGGGAAAGGCAGGAACAATCGGCAGAGAGGAGGGGAGGAGATGGATCCTGGCTACATCTGGCCAGCGGCGTCCAGCCTCAGCGCAGATCTGGGAGAGGCCGGCGCGGGCCCCCGGGGGCGCTGGGAGGGGCGGGCATGGCGGGTGGGCAGCGCGGGCCGTCCGGCGCTCCGGCGGGTCGGCGGCGCGGGGAGAGGCGGGGGCTCCCGACTCCCGCAGCTGCGCCCGCGGGTCGGGCCGTGGCCTGGCGCCCAGCTCCCGGGCGGCCGGGAGGCGGAGGGGCTCGTGGGGCGGCTGTCAGAGCCGCGGCTCTCGCGCTCCGCGGGGTCGCTGGGAAGTGTAGTCTTCCCCGGGCGGGCAGCGCGGCTTCCGGGCCGCGAGGGGCTGCGATGCCCTCTGCCGAGGCGGAGTCCGCCCTGCAGGCCCGGGCGAGGGGCTGCGATGCCCTCTGCCGAGGCGGAGCCCGCCCTGCAGGCCCGGGCGAGGGGCTGCGATGCCCTCTGCCGAGGCGGAGCCCGCCCTGCAGGGCCGCGAGGGGCTGCGATGCCCTCTGCCGAGGCGGAGCCCGCCCTGCAGGGCCGCGAGGGGCTGCGATGCCCTCTGCCGAGGCGGAGCCCGCCCTGCAGGCCCGGGCGAGGGGCTGCGATGCCCTCTGCCGAGGCGGAGCCCGCCCTGCAGACCGGGGGCGAGGGAGCCGGCCGCGGCAGGGAGGGGGCCCCGCAGGATAGAGTGGCAGCTGGCCTCCCATTCTCAGTCCTTCATTCTGCATTTGTTAAGCACCCACTGTATGCCCGGCATTCTGCCAGGCACTGTGAGCGCAATAAAAGGCACATAAACCACACAAAATTCTGTGGCTCTAAGGAGCCGGGGTGGGGTGTTATTACCACCACAACCTTCGAGAAAAAGGACACCGACTAAGCTAAAAGGTAAGTCACAGACTAGAGGATAACAGTTGTCACACAATAGAGAGACAAAAAGTAAATTTCTGTAATATACAAGGAGCTTCCATAAGTCAATAAGCCTCCAACAACCTGGTAGAAATATGACGAAATAATGTAAACAGGTAACTAATAGAAGAAATTCAAATGGTAAATAAACATGAAAAAAGGGTAACTTCATTAACAGTGAAAGAATGCAATTAAAACTACATTTAGATACTATCATTATTTATTTATTACTTCCCATATTGGTAATATTTGATGTTAGTGAAGGTGTTGGTTGGGCTGTAAATTATTCCATTTTTAGAGAGAAATTGGCAATGTCTATTAAAATGTAAAACGTACTCTTTGAGCAATGTCAATTCTAGAATCCTAGACAACAAAAATAACTGTATTTCAGCATATGTGCATTATCAAAACTTTTCAAACAAAATAAATGACTGTCAATAAGTGAATGAGACATTCATGGAATAGAATACTATGTAACCATTATAAAGAATGGAGTAACTTCTTATGAAACTTACCTTGGAACATCTCTACGACATGTGACATGGAAAGAGCACATTATAGAACATTAAGTCCATTATGATCTTATTTCTGTAAAATTAAAAAGTATGCACATGTGCATATACATGTGTGCATATAAATTTACATCCGCATAAGCATGAAAAAGACTGGGGATAGGAACCAAAGTGTTTACAGTGATTTCCTCCAAAGTGTGGGATTCATGTCTTCCTTCCTTTGATCATTCATTCATTCATTCATTCATTCATTCAGAAAATGTCTTCTGAGGTCTTACTATGTGCTAAGCACTGCTTTAGGCACTGTGCATACAACAATAAAGTGGACAAAACTCCTGCCCTCATGCAGCTTATGTGTTAATACAGGGAGACAGACAATAAAGAAATAAATAGACAATATTTCAGGTGGTGATAGGTTTTATAGAGAAAAATAAAGCAGAGAAGGGAGATGGAAGGGCAGTTTGCAATTTTAAATAAAGTGGATTGAAAGTGTAGAGGGAACATTTCACATCTTTATATAATTTTTTTAAATGGTAGGGTTAATGAGTGTTTTTCTTTATATTACGTGGGTGATTACTTTGTATATTACAAGTAAACAGAATGAAGAGAGAAGAAATGTTTTAAAGTGGAATTTCTGACCTGGGGTAGGGCATAAAATTTGAGACTGATTTGTTTTTTTCCTCCCCTATCTTTGAAAAACCATCCCTAAATGTTCACCCCTGACTGCAGAAGAAAACCTACTGTGTGAAATTCTCAGTCTCTCTTCTCCACTCATTGGGCATATTACTAGTACATCAATTGGTATGTCATTTTTGTTATTTTCCCTTAAAGACTTGCTTTCTTATGTTTGCCTAAGGGCATTTAAAAATTGGTTTGCATTTCTGAGTACAAACCTATAGGGAAACCTGATAAAATGCAAATTGCTTATCTGTGTGAGGTAATCCCATTAATCCCAAAAAGACCCTTATTTTATTAGTTCTCCCCAAGAGAGAGCAAGGGATCCATGTTAAGGGATAGAAGTTAAGCGTTTTGATGACTATTAAAGTCAACCAAATTAACTGCAAATTCTTAAACATAGGGACCAAGTCTACAAATGGTTTTTTGAATCTCTGTTTTGTGCAAGGTCTGTGGTGTAAACTGGTTCCTTCCAGTCTGGCCTCTCTGGCTTCTCTGAGAGACTTTTAAGGAGTGTAGAAAGGAAGGGGGAACAATGATTTGTCATCTGCAGGCAAAATAAAGGAAGTATAGGCATAACTGCCACAGAAAGATTTAAAGTTAAACACGAAAACCACATTCTGGGAACCTGGTTCGGGATCTACAGGAACAATCTGGTTTTCTCATTCTGGAATCAGCCCCGAGTGGCGCTGGGACTGGTTTCAGGAGTTGGTGGGAGCCAGACACCTCTCCACAATGGAACTTATCGGGAACTTCTCCAGGTGTTTCTCCAGGTGTTCCGTTCTCCTTTTCAACTAGTAATGTAACCGTGGGAAATTATAACCCACCCACCATTCTTTTGACGTTGTTTCTGTAAATGCTGACTCTGACTAATATGCAGCTTGTAGATAAACAGCATGTTTGTATAAGAATTGTAAAAACTAACTTCAGAAGATGCAGACTCCGACCTTTAGTCATCCCAGTTCCAGGAGATTTGCTGACCTTCAACCTTAGAACCAGGATGCCAAAGACCAGGGTGACCCACACCAGACTGTCGCTTGACCAGTTTCAAGGTCCTTCTTGGAGTGGACTGTGCTGGCTGCACGTAAAGAGCTGTTTAACCTGCCCCCTTGATCTCGTTGTTCTGCTTTGCCTCTCCCTCCTTATAAAAACCTCTGCCTGCACTGAGATGTGGAAATGGGCTTTGTGACAAGAGTCCTCCATCTTCTCGAGATGGGGGCACAGGAACAAAGCCTCTTTCCTTTCTCACCAGCACCTGTCTGTGAGTTTGGCTTTCATGGTGCAGGCAGCCGAATCTTGGTTCCGGTTATAGTAACATCTCTTAACTTTCCTGGTCCCAGTTTTCTGATTGATAATGTCTGGAGGTGTCTTTGCCACTCTTACCTTCTCTAGGAGGTTGAGAATGTATGAGAGAAAGGAAGATTTGTTTTCTGTGTAAGCAAAACTAAAGCTCTTTGGAATTATATTAGTAGCAACTCTTCTGTCAAATAGGGTGTGTGGAGGGACTACACATTGTGTCACTCTTTTTCCTCTTGAACAGTCCCTTGCAATAGTTAGGACAGATATTATCCCCACTTTGCAGACATGTAAACTGAGCCCCTGCTCTGGTGAAAAGATTGACAGTAGAAACTAGTCTCTTAACTCCTGGTCAGATGCTCATTGATTTAATCGGAGCACAAAGGAGACGTTCTTTCTTTTTGGAGGAGGTGGTGGTAGGGGGTCTCTATTACCGTACATCCATATCTCTTTTATTTTTTAAAAGGCTCATGGGTTGATTATTTATGATCAGTGTATTGTTTACCTGATGTTAATCACACTACTAAAAAATGATGAGCAATGAATTGCCCTAGTTAATTCACGTCACGGTAAAGAGCGTGAGTGCGCCTTCCCCGCGGGGCAGAAGTTCCCCACGTCTGGGTTCGGAGCTCCGTTTCTACCCGTCGCGGAGCCGCCTCGCGGCTCGGACTCCATCTCCCATTGTGCAACGGGAAACCTGCAGCCCCCTTCGGCGATCCGACGGGACGCCCAACCAATCCAGTGCCAGAGCTCTCATCCTGAGCCCTATTGGCTCCTGAGAGAGGCGGGACTCTCCGTTGTTACGTCGGTTCCCTCTCCGGAAGTGGCTGTGGGCCGCTGCAGGGCAACACCCCGGCGTCCCTGGAAGCGGGGAAGCGGGGAACCGGGGAACCGGGGTGGTGCGGGGGAAGCTGCGCCGAGCCGGGAGCCCTAGCCCCGAGCCTCCCGGGGTGGGGGACAGGTGAGGACGTCGTCGAGGGAGGGCCCGGGGTCGGGGACAGGAGGGCGCGGGAGAGTCGAGGCCTCTCGGTGCCGAGGAGCGGGACGCGCCCGAGCGCGGGCGGGAGCTGAGGGAAGCGTGAGGGGCGGCGGGACCCGCGTCCTCCTCCCGCCATCCCCGGGCGGGGGGGGCCGGGCCGGGCTGGCGAGGCCGGGAGCGGGCGCTGCCAACGAGTGCGAGCTTGCGGGCGCTCGTTGGCCGGCCCCGTGCTCGGTGCGGTCGGCCGCCTTCGAACCTCGGGGGGCAGCTTCCCCAGGGCGGCTTCAGGGCTAGCCAGGCTCTTCCCCGTCTTTTGGGCAGCTGGGGAAGTTAGAAAGTTTTGGGTTTTCTTTTTTTTAACTTTTCCATGCATTGATTAAAAAAAACCCTACCTTCTCCTACTGCCGTTACTTGGTTTCCATGATTCCTATCTCCTGGTTTTTCTTTTAAAAAAAATCCTCACCAGGCCCGCCGGGCGTGGCTCCACGGTTGAGCATCGACCTAGGATCCGGGCGATCAGGGTTCGATTCCCGGTCAGGGCACAGGCCCGGTTGCGGGCTCCATCAATGACTCTCTCACCATTGATGTTTCTATCTCTGTCTCTCCCTCTCCTTTCCTCTCTCTGAAATCAATAAAGGTATATTTAAAAAAAAAAAAAATCCTCACCAGAGGATATATCTTTATGGATTTTTGGATAGAGAGGGAGGGGCGAGGAGGGGGCGGTGAGAGGTGAGAAAGAAACGTCTGTGTGAGGGAAACGTCCTCCATCGGTTGCCGCCCCATCCGCACCCTAAAGGGGGATTGAACCTGCAGCCCAGGTATGTGCGCTGACGGGATGGAAGCCCGGCCTTCCGGCGCCCTGGGGCGCTCCGCCGCTGGGCCTCCGCCAGGGCTCTCCCGCTGTTCTAACTCAGCCTTCCTCAGTCGCCTGTGCAGCACCCCCATTCTACTCACCACAGCCAGGTCTGGGTGATTTCACTCAGAGGTTCAGCTACCATCTGTTTCAGGGTGACTCCCCAAACTATGGCTCCAGCTGGACCCCTTTCCTGAGCTCAGACCTGCTTACTGATCATCCGCAACTGCACCTTCCCCAGTCTTCCCGGTCTCCCAGATCTGTCTCTCCTGTCTGGGTGAAGGACTTCACCATTCACTTAGCCAAGTCTGCACCTGGAATTCCTCTAATATATGCAGCAAACATCTGTTGGGTATTTCCTATATTCTAGGCAGTATGCTGTGGGCTATTGGGCAAGGTATAGAAGTGAAAAAATAATCGTGAACAGGATACTGGCTTACGTGCTCTGATTTCCCACCTCTCCCTCACTTGGTGTAGACATCACATCCTGTTATTCTGCTCCTAATAGCCGTAGAATCTGGTCCTTCCTTTCCATTCTCACAGCCACTAATTTAGTTCATAATTTCTTGCCTACGCTTTCAGGATAACTTCTTTTTTTTCTTTCTTCTTTTGAATATATCTTTATTGATTTCAGAGAGAGGAAAGAAGAGGGAGAGAGAGATAGAAACATCAATGATGAGAGAGTCACTGATCGGCTGCCGAGCCCGCAACCCGGGCATGTGCCCTGACGGGGAATGGAACCCTGATCGCCTGGATCCTAGGTCAATGCTCAACAGCTGAGCTATGCCTGGCTGGGCAGGATAACTTCTTAAGTGGTCCCTCTGCCTCTCTTCTCTCCGTCCTCCAGTCAGTTCTTACACAGCTGTCATGATGATGTGAAATCCTGTGATGACCCTCGTCTTCAACAGTATAGTCCTTTACAATGCGCTCCTTCCTTCCATTGCCCCTTGCGCTCTGGTCATGTCAGAGTGGTTAGCGCTCTGGCTTTGGAGTCCCATAGATTGGTGTGTGCATGTTTTGCTCTGCCATTTACTAGCTGCGAGACCTTGTACAAGTTGTTTTTTATTTAAACCTTGCTGAGACATAATGAATTCTCTGCACCCACCATATTCTTTCCTGCCTCTGCCTCTGTGCATGCTGCTTCTGCCTTAAATTCCCTTGCTCCCTTATCTCGGTGAGCTGCTATCCTTCGAGAACCATTTCAGTGGTCCTCCACTCTGTGATGCTTTCCCTGATCTTCCAAAGTAAGGTTAGTTTCCCTTAGTTTTGTGTCTCATATTTTGTTACTTCCCTTAATGTGCTTAACATATTATGTAATCGTGTGTTTACCTGTTTGACTTCCCAGCTAGGCTGAGCTGGAGTTCAAGCCCATGTGTAATCAGGTTCTTACCCTAACAGTGAGTGCAGTGCCTGACCCATGGTAGGCCAGTTATTGAATGTCTGAATGGCTTTAATTGATATTCCCTCGTACTGGATTGTCCTCTGGAACAAGTAAAATAAGCCCTTTAAGAATGTGAATTGTAATAACAATTGACAGTTATTGAGATCTTACTATGTTTTAAGTACTTTATGTGTATTGAATCATGTAACTCTCACAACCCTTTGAGATAGGTATTGTTATCCCCATTTCTACAGATGAGGAAACTGAGGCAACTTGCCCAGCTGATTGGTGGTAGATCTGGGATTAAATCTGAGAATGTTCTAAAACCTGTGCTCATCGCCACTACATAATCAACTCTAATGTCTTCTACTTTCTCCCCAAAGCCTTCTCCAGTAATTTTTTTTTCCCTTGTGGTGAACTTTCTTTAAAATTGTTCAAGCAGGGAGGAAGAAATAAATATGCAGGTAGCCCTAATTGTGCATATGCGTGTGTATGCTTTGTTAGTGTTCAAAAAGTACAAAACTTTTTGGCTATGCTGACAGCGTTCCAGGATGGTAACCACAGTGTTGAGGGGCTGGGGAACAGTGGCATGTAATGCATGGAACGGAGTACTTAGCTTAGAGTAGTGAAGCCTTGGGTGCCCTCTTTAGGTCCAGAGGGCAGAACAGGCAAATGGGGGGAAGCTTCTTAGAAACTGATTTTTGGCTTAATATGGGAAAGACTTTTTCATAGTTGATAATTAACTGTGGAATTGGCAGTAACATCAGTAAAACTGCTAAATTTGTTTAACAGTATTGTGTACTAGTGACTATGCCAGGTACTGTATAAGAAGCACCTCATTTCATCCTCAAATAACCTTTTGATGTAGATTATCATGATTATTTCCATTATACACATGAGGTTATTGAGGCTCTGAGAGGTGAAGGACCTTGCCTAATGTGCCGACAGTTATACAGTTGGTAAGTGAGAGAGCTGGGGTTTGAATTCAGGTGTTTCTGGCCCCAGAGATGGTGCTTGGACCACTATGCTGTCTGTCACTTAAAGCACAAAGAGAGAGAGAGGAAAATTTCAGTATGGGAGGGGTAGTTAGACCAAAGCTTTTATGGTTTGTTTTTTTTTTGCTCTAGATTCCTTGGTTCTATGTTAGTGTTTTATAGCAGAGACAGAGCTCCTGTACTTTATATACTTCATTTTGGGCTTGGTCAGAAAATGCAGAGGAAGGTGGATGCATGGCCTACATAAGTTTGTGGTTTAACAAGAGAGGTGGAACATATTCCCATGAAAGAAATAATATTAGGAGTAATATGCCTACGAACACATGAAAACTGTGTCCTTACTGCTGAGGAGGTTATGTGTTAATGAGAAAGGCTGAAGTTAGCCAGGGGGGCTTCCTGAAGGAGGTATATGGGCCACTTTTTTTTTCTTCTGCTAGATTCTGGGATTGGCAGGAGATGGATGAGTGCAATTGGATGACCCCTCCCCTACAATTGTTATGGCTCATAGAGAGTCTCAGGCCTGGTGGCAAGTAGATCTCGTTGAATTTCATCTCATCTGTTGGTAAGTGCTACATGGAATACAATATTGATGGTTCTGAAGGCATGTAGGGGGTACTATGATTGACTAGTGATGTCCCTCACAATCTCAGGCTTGGAAGGAAATGCTAGGACATGTGCCATGTATTTGCAATAGCAGATTTCAGGGCTACTTTCTTAGATATCTCATCTCCTCTGTTACTGCTATAGCCCAGGTTATCATCTCTCACCTGGACTAGCTCATGGTTTCCTACTTAATCTCTCTGCAGCCATTCTGATTTTCTCCCTTCCAATCTGGCCTCCATTCCAGTCTGTATTCCCAATGGCTGCCAGAGTGAACATTTCAAAATGTGTATGTTAAAAAGCCCTTTCCTGGCTTTCTTATTATAAAGGCCAACTTCTCAGCATGGTGTGGCTTCCACCCACCTCCCCAGCAGCATCTCCAACCATGCTTCTTGCTTGGTGGTATTTCCTGTTGAAGGGCCTTTGCATGTGCCGCTGCTTCTGTTAGAACACCTTTTCCACTCTCTGTCTTGTGAATACTTGTCCTTCAGTCCTCAGCATAGGTTTTATTTAAATCAGACTCATTTCCTCTAGAGCTCTTACCTCGTTTATAATTACACATTTATCTGTGACTTTTGGTTGGTTGTCACCCTCCTTCATGAGACTGTAGCTCCAGGGGAGTAGTAGCTGAATCTGCTTTTATCACCCTTTCATCTCTAGTGCCCAGCTGTAAATAAACTTGGCTCAATAAATATTGCTCGAATGAGTAAATGATCTCTAGTAGCCATTAAATAAATATGGTTTCTCTTCTCACCACCTTCCTTATTCCTACAGTTCCTACTCTTATTTATTTATTTTAAATCCTCACCCGAGGATACCCTTTCCATTGCTCTCCAGAGAGAGTGGAAGTGGGAGGGGGAGAGAGAAACATTGATGTGAAAGAGACACATCGATTGGTTGCCTCCCACATGTGCCCTGACTGGGCCGGGGATTGAGCCTGCTACTGACGTACATGCCCTGGGCTGTAATCGAACCTTGGACTGTCAGTCTGCGGGCTGATGTTCTAACCACTGCTCAGTGGTTAGAACTGGCTGGGGCTACAGTTCTACTCTTTTGGCCCTGTCCTTGCTCACTCTTTTCTGAAGCTAGGCAAGGCGAGGAAAGAAGGCAGAATATGGCCCACTCATATTTTAGTTTTTTTCTGGTAGGTTTGTTTGACATTTAAGTGATCCATGAATTCAGATTTCTAGGTTCTTTCTGACCTTTAACTAGTTAAACTTAGATAATTATATATGTAGCTAATTAGACACTTTGCCACAAGGACAGAGATTTTACCTGTCCCATGTTTTCTGGAGATGGGATGTGTCTAGGGATGGGTAACATTTCTCAAATGCAGAACTGCTCAAATTCTCTGAGGTAGTTGATGCAATGACTGTATTGATCACTGCCTGTTGGAGTGAATGATGCCCAGCCTGATGTTCAGGCCACTATTGGTTCCTCCCTCCCCAGGGATCCTTTCCCTTTCCCTCTCCTCCCCAACTCAGAGGATTAAAGACTCTTAAGCCACCAGGTACTGTGCTGCTCCCGTGCTTTCCTGCTGTGCTCTTTCAGAATCAGTGGCTCTCCTCATAAATGGGTGTGTGCAGAGGCTGGAGTGCCAGGCGTGCAGGGCGTCACTGGGTTCTTGTGGCAGGGACCAGAGTCCCACTGGGGCTCATACCCTGCAGAGAAGATGCTTCTTCCTCTCTCCTTGCTTCCCGCGGTGCTGCTCCAGCTTACTGCTTCGTGGCATCCTGGTGGGAATGAGAGGCAGCAGAGCCTGGCTCCCTGTGAGTCCTAAGGCCAGACACCTCTCTTGCCCATCTCAGCTGTCAGGCTGCAGAGAAGGCCTCAGTAATCCCATGCTATTGGTCAGGTCCCTCTCTAGGAATCTTGGAGAAGATTCAGAATGATCAGATCTGAGCGCTCATTGCAAGTCACATCCTGACCTTTAGATGACAGGTTTTTTCTGCTTTCAGAGGTCTATGTCATGCTCACACTCCAGGTGGGACAGTGACAGCTTCTGAAGAGGTCAAGATCTGCTCCTCTAGACTGCTGTTGGTCACACGGTGTGGCTGATGCCTCCTCAGTTGGGAGACACACTCAGAGTAGTGGCTACAACAGCCACTTTGCAGGGCCACTTGTCTGTGTGTCACTGGGTGTAGTGTAGGAGCTGACATCAGGGAGGGTTGGTGTGACCTTGGGTCCTGAGGCAGTTACAGGAATAGAGATGGGAAAGGAGGAACAATTCTAGAACTGTACCAGCTTGTTAGATGAAGAATTTGGCACTGTCCCATCCCTGAAGCTAGAAACCTTGGATTCGAGTTGGACTCCTTTCCACTCTTTCCCCTCACGTCCTAGTCCTGTTAACATCAAAGCATCCTTCGTATCTGTCGCTTCTCATTCCCACTGCTTCTGCCCTAGTTTGAGCCTCATCTCCTTTCAGCTGGATGGCAGCCTTCTCAGTGGTTTTCCTGAGACCAGTCTCTCATTTCTCTAATCCAGCCATGCCACTCCTGCCAGAGTTCTCATCCTAAAAAAAGGTCACTCTGTGCCACTTTTTTTCACTAAAGCCTCTGCCCCCCCCAACTGCTTTGCTACAGGGCAGAGTCAAGGCTCTTAAGCATGGTCTACCTGGCTTTCCACCCCAGCCCCACCATGTGTGCTGGTGGCCAGCACTTCAGAAAACCTTGTCTGCACATGGTGCTCCCTCTGCCTGGAATAGCTCTCTCCACTGTCAGACCTCCTGTCAGCCCACGTTACTCCTCTCCTAGTGCTCTCAAAGCAGGGTGTGTTTTCCCTTCTGCCTAGTACTGTTGTTGGGACAGTGTGACCACACTGGGGTCTGTTGGTATATGGTGGGGGTGGGGTGGGGTGTGTGCGTGTGCTGTTAGGTATTTTGGTCACTAGAGTTTTCCAGCTGGGGGTCATATACTGTTTGTTCTTTCTCCATTTGAGGGATAGGAAGCCAGCCTTTTGAGAGAGTTGGGTTTTCAGATCTTTTGTGTTCCACCAAGTATTCAGCAAGCTTTAGGAGATGTGTCTCAGGGAACTTTCCTGGGCACAGAGCCAGAAGGCCTGAGTTCTTGCCGGCAACTGGCAAATTCCCAGCGAAGTTGGTTTGCAGGGTCTAGTCTGACCTAGGTGCTCCATGATGTAGCTCTGACTTTGTCTCTTCTAAGCTGGGTTACTGATTTTCTCTTTGGGTGGGGTCTCTGGGATCTAGGCCTTGGAGCCCAGGCCAATCATGGCCGGAAGACCCATCCGCATAGGAGACCAGCTGGTTCTGGAGGAAGATTATGATGAGACCTATATCCCCAGTGAGCAAGGTAAGAGGCCTGGGGTGTGTTGTAATAGTTCTTTGAGGGCGGGAATTATCTCTGATTTATCTTTGTTCTTCTGATGCAAAGATGGTATGTGCACAGGGCTGCTCAGTGTATTTGGGTTAATCAGGGTTGGCAAACTATATAGCCCATGGGCCTAATCTGGCCTATTGCTTGATTTTATAAATAAAATTTTACTTGCAAAACAGCTGTGCTTACTTGTTCATGTATAATCTATGGCTGCTTTCATGCTGCAAGGGCAATGCTGAGTAGTTTGACAGAAAGCATATGACCCACAGTGTAAAATATTTACCATCTGACCCTTTATAGGAAAAGTGTGCTGACCTTGGATTAGACCAATGATTAGTTTTAAATGAAAATATAGTAGGGATGTTATAGCTGAGGCCAGGGGAAACCCAATTTCTTAAGAACAAACTACAGCAGTGTTTTTTTTCTTTAAACAACAATAACACTATTAATAGCAATAATAACAAAATTTATTCAATGCTACTATGTGCCATTCTCTGTAGTAAGAACTCTATATGTATTTCCTCATAATAAGTAATAAGTTAGGTACTTTTATTTTCCCCATTTTACAGATGAGGAAAACCAAGGCACAGAAAGGTTAAGTAGCTTCTCTGCAGTCACACAGTTCTAAGCGGTACAGCTAGATTCCATACCCAGGTATTCTTAAGGGCCTGCACTTGGAAGCACTGTGCCATTTTTGGGAGTGAAGATTCCTTTGAAATTGTCATGAATTATGGACCTGGACACACAGATTTTGCTTATAATTCAGATGGTTTGAGGGTCTGTTGGGGGAGGGGAAGATCTCTTTCACCCTCAGGAGTCCATGGATCCCACATTAAACCCTGGGCTTTGCTTGCAGCATAAGATTTTAGTTTATTTGCCATGTAGAAATTTTTAATTTTCATGTTAAATGCATCAGTCCATTCTCATATGGTCTCTAAGTTTTATATCACAGTTAGAAAAGCCTTCCCTACTCCAAGGATAAATACTTATCTTTTCCTCTAGGTTTGTCCCTACACCATCTGTGGAATAGCTCATCTTTCCCTCATTGGGTGCTGCCTGGGGTCTTTGGGTCTACTCTCTCCTCTCTTCCATTCTGAGAAGTCTTCCTTGACCCTTTCTAAAGGAGTGCCCCCTCCACCTTGACATTCTCACTGCTTTTGCCTCCTTCATTACGGTTGCCAGAAACTTTACTTCTCTGTATATTTATCTGTTCCTTTCTTTACTGGCTGTTTCTTCTAGAATGCAAGTTTCATATGGGCAGAGGCCAATTCTCTCTCACTCATGGCACATGGTGACTGGGGCATAGGAGGCACTCAAAAACCGTTTGTGAAATCAGTGAATAAATGACTCCCTGGCTGGCCCAATTCCAGCTGGTCCTTTGAAAAAGTGCTTTTGTTTGCTAGTCCCCAGGTTTGTCAACCTCCTGCATGCCCCCTGTTGGAGAGAGAAACATTGATGTGAGAGAGAAACATCAACTGGTTGCCTCCCGTACACGCCCGCAACCTGGGTATGTGCCCTGTCTGAGAATCGAACCTGCCACCTTTTGGTGTACAGGATAATGCTCCAACCAACTGAGCCACACTGGCTAGGGCTCTAAATTTTTTATTCCAAAAGAGTACAACAGAAGTGTTAAGAGTTCAGAACATATAGCAAAATTGAAAAGAAACAACTGTCTTCATGGAAGAGAGGTGCAGTGAGTGGGAAGACTGCCTGCGTATCATCTCGCCTTAGCTCAGGTGGCCCTGCTGGAATGTCCTGCTTTCTCTGCTCCTGTGGCACTCAGCTCACCTCTCCCTTACAGCACCCATCACCTGGATTTACACTAATTGTGTGTTGGTCGGGTCCCCAAGGGGCTTAGTCTCCTGTAGTTTTTCAGCACATTCTGGTTTGAGTGACGAGTACTTTTGCACTAAGATTTTGCAGATCTTGGGAGAGCTTGTGTCCTGGTTAGGCTGCTCTCGTTCAGAATTGTTCTAGCTGGGGCTGTGGGGATTCTTCCTGAGGCCCTGCTATACTGAAGTCTCTTGGTCTTATTTTTGTTTTTTTTGCATTTGTTAACTTGGCTTCAGATTATATTCTTGGAGTACAGCAGTAGCATACCTGGATTCAGATGTGCTATTTATAACTGTAGTTTAAGAACATTATATATATTTATTACATAGAACTAATACCTGCTCACTGAAGAAAATTTGGAAAGTAAAGGCAGAGTAGAAAACTTGTTTGGGGAAAAAACCCTGTTTTTCCTTTACTCTGAGCTCAGTGCTTCTGATATCAGATGTGTGGGGTTTCCCATAGCAACCAGTTCTCTGACATCAGCTGTGTGTCCTCAGTTCAGTTCAGTTCAGTTCTGACACTGTGCCTGCAGTTAGCACCAGTCTCACAAGTTCAAGGCTCAGTCCCACAAGATTGCACAGATGTTAATCAGAAGTCCCAGGTTGTCCTTGGCCCTTTGGGCCGTCAGCAGTACTCCAAGTTCCCACGACCCAGTCCTCAGGTGTGATGACTTGCTAGCACGGTCACAAAACTCAGGGAAACACTTATGTTTAACAGCTTATTATATGATAAAGGATGCAGGTGGACAGCCAGTTGAAGAGATATATAGGATGAGCTCTGGGAGGGTCCCTGGTGCAGGAGCTTCTGTCCCCGTGGGGTTGGGGTACGCTGTCCTCCTGGCACATGGATGTGTTCTCCAACCTGGAGGCCCTGGAAACCCCATAGTTTAGGGATTTTTATGGAGGCTTCATCACATAGACTTGATCCGTTAACTCACTTTCCAGTCCCTCTCCCCTCTCTGGAGAATGGGGGGTGAGCCTGAAAGTTCCAAGCTTCTCATCCTTGTTTAGTCTTTCTGGTGACCAGCACCATCCATGAGCCCACCCAAGTCACCTCACTGGAACAGAAGTGCTCCTGGTACTCGGGAAATTGCAAGGGTTTTTAGAAGCTCTGTTTCAGGAACTGGGGTCAAAGACCAAATATTAACAGGAACTGGGGGCAGAGACCAGCATATACATTTCTTATTATTTCACAGGTTGATTGTGACTTTTTTCCTTTTCATCCACCTGTCCACCTCTCTTACTTTTCTACCTTCCTGCCTCTCTTGCAGAAATTCTTGAATTTGCCAGAGAAATAGGTATTGATCCCATCAAGGAGCCAGAACTGATGTGGCTGGCACGGGAGGGCATCGTGGCACCACTGCCTTCGGAGTGGAAACCATGGTAAGTCAGCACTGTGTGGCCCAGATTTGCCCACCAGAGGTGGAGGGAGCCTGACACTGGAGATCAGCGCTAACCAGCCACCTTTTGAAGCCTGTCCTGCCTAGAGCTGGGGACAGCAATGGCTGTTCCTCCACTGCGCTGCCTGATGCGTGGGTCTGAGCCTAGGCCGACTTGATGGTCCCTGTGTGGCAGGGTCCCAGGAGCTGCTGCCTTGGCCAGGTCCTCGTGCCCCAGCATGTCTGTGGATGCACTCAGGAGGTGACTGTTATTCCTCGCAGACCGATGTTGAGACCCCGTCAGCATGTCTAAATGGGTGCTGGTGCTGAGAGGTTTGTGATGAGGCTGAAGAGTGCATTTGAGTGATCTCTTCATGAATCTGTTCATATTCGTGTATTTGTTCAGATTTTTGGGTTCAGCTCTTTGGACTGTGAAAAGCAGAGACTCAGTCAGGTTACCTTAGGGAAACAGGTTGATGGTTGAGGAAACAAACTGGCCGAGGCAGGGAAGCTAAAGGAGTTTCGGCCGTGTCTCCCTCCTGAGGACGTGTCCTCTCCTGCTCTTGCTAACGCTGTTTCTGTTCTGCACGTCTGCCCTGTTCTCATCACGTGCACAGGGCACTGTCTCCAAGCTGTCTCCCTAAGTGAGTGCCATAAGTTTACTTCCTACTGTAGTGTGGGATTTCCCTATGCTTGTTCCCAATCGTCCCCACATGTCCTAGGGGTCCTCTCTTATGCTGGCATTGTGCAGTTTTTATGTGCAAAGTATAATTATTCTGTTCTTATCCATCCATTTAATGTGTCGGCCATACTTCAAATGACTATAACTGCAGCCTTACTTATCTCCACTGAAGAATCGTAATCCTTTTAGCTTCTCACCTGGCAGTGTCCCCTGTTCTCTTGATCTTTTTAGCTGCCTTCCCTTGGACCTTCTCCAGCTTCATGACATCTTTTTTGGAGTAAGTCCGTCAGCACTACACACAGTATTCCAGGTGCTGAGGACTCATGGTTGTTTGTAGAATAATGGTTTCTGTCTTGTTTTCAATATCAACCCTGATACATTTGCCTTGTCTAATAATCTCTGTCTTCTTTTTCCCTATGTTTTTAACTTTGTATGTATGTTGTTTTGCTTTTGGATATGTTTAAAAAAAAAGTCTTTATTGATTTCAGGGAGAGGAAGGGAGGGAGAGAGAGATAGAAACATCAATGATGAGAGAGTCATTGAGAGGCTGCCTCCAGCACACCCCCTGTGGGGATTGAGCCCCCAGCCCAGGCATGTGCCCTGACTGGGAATTGAACCGTCCGTGATCTCCTGGATCATAGGTTGATGCTCAACTGCTGAGCCACGCTGGCAGGGCTTGGATATGTTTTTTAATGAAAAGCCATATGAGAAATATAATCAGTATAACAACACCTTAATGTACACATACACAATAAATAAATGGCTAGAGTGATGTTAAAATAGAAAGGTGGATGGAAGGAAGGAAACTGTCATTGGTTAAGGCCCAGCTGTGTGCCAGGCTTGTGCCAGCTGCCTTCACACATATTTGCTAGTGGTGGCCAATACTCCCTTGTGCTGTAAGGAGAGTGTGAAGTATTTTCACTTTTTAAAAAAATAAAAGTCATTACAACTTACGTATGCAGTGGTACCTCAATTTTCGAATGTGATCCGTTCCGGAAGACCGTTCACATTCTGAAATGATCGAAAACCGAGGGATCCACAGCCGACAGCTAGGCCTCAGAATCTCGCCCTCAGCGGAAGCCGTGTGGCATGTTTCACTTCCGAGGCGTGTTGGAAAACCGAAGCATTTCCTTCTGGGTTTACAGCGTTTGTAAACCAAAATGTTCGTCCGCCGAGACGCTCGAAAACCGAGGTACCACTGTACGTGTCATCTTTTACCCTTACTCTCAACCCCAAGAGTGATTAATTGGTGAATTCCTTCCAGACCTTTAAAACACACAGACCCGCCCCCGAAACATTTTGTTTTTTAAAAGTAAGTGCTGTATACACTGCTTTTTTATGTCTGGGTGTGAAAGTCTACCTCATTCTTTTACTGCTGCATGCTTTTCCATGCATGGATGGACCATAATTTTAAAAATCCTGGTTTATTTAACCACTTATATTGAAGGGTGTTTAGACTTTTCTCGAAATTGACCATTATGTGTGGGTCTGTCTGGGGAGTCTGCTGTCTTCGCTTATCTGTCTACCTTTATACGAATGTCAGGCCGTCGTGATTACTGTAGCTTCATTATAAAACTTGAAATTATTTAGGGTAAATCCTCCACCTTTGTTCTCCATTTTCAAAGTTGTATTGTAGGTCCTTTGTATTTGCATATGAATTTTAGAATCAGTTTGCCATTTTGTACAAAAAAATCCCGTTAGGATTTTGATTGGGATTGCATTGAGTCTGTAAATCAGTTTGGGGAGAGCTGACATCTAAAACCATATTGAGTCTTCCAACCCAAGAACAGGGTCTATTTCTATTTAGGTTTTCTTTAATAACGCGAAGATATGTTTTGTAGTTTTTAGTGTATATCTTGCCCACATTTTGTTAGATTTATTCCTAAATAGTTCATATTTTTGATGTTTCTGTATATTTAAAATTTTAATTTCCAGTTGTATGTTGCTTTTATGTAGAAATAAAGTTGGTTTTTGTATATTCATCTTATATCTTGCAAACTTACTAAATTCACTTATGTCAGTTCTAATAGCTTTTCTGTAGATTCCGTAGGATTTTCTACATGGATGACCACATATTCCGGGAATAAGGACATTTTTACTTCTTGCTTTCTAATCTGGATACTTTTTGCTTCTACTTCTTGTCTTCCTGCACTCACTAGAACCTCTAGTATAACTGGGGAGAAGCGGTGACAGTGGACAGTTTTGCTTTGTTCTTTAGGGAGAAGCAGTGAGCCTTTCACCGTTGAGTATGATGTTAGCTGTGTTTTTGTAAATGCCCTTTGTCAGGATGAGGAAGTTCCCATCTCTGAGCTTTCTGAGAGTTCAGATCAGAAATGGATATTGGATTTTATCAAATATTTTTTCTGCATTTATTGATAAGATCATATGATTTTTCTATTTTAGTCTGTTAACAATTATATTGATTGATTTTCAAATGTTAAACTGACCTTACGTTCCTGGAATAAAGTCTGCTTGGTCATAAACATATGTTAGTTGATTTGATTTTCTAAAATTTTGTTACAGATCTTTGCTCCAAACTAATAGTTTGAAGGGAACGAGGTAGATAGAGTTTGGGCATTTTTATTACTGATTTCCAGTTTTTTTTATTCATTATATTCTTTGTTACAAATTGAGACTTCTTTTGTGGCTCAGTAAGTGTATGTAAATGTTTTATGTGTGCTTGATACAAATCTCAGTTCTCATTTTTTTTTTTTAATCCTCACCTGAGGATATTTTTTCCATTGCTTTTCAGAGAGAGTGGAAGGAGGGGAGAGAGAGAGAGAGAGAGACGTTGATGCGAGAGAGACACATTGATTGGTTGCCTCCCTTTCGCCGAGCCTACAACCGAGGTACGTATCCCTGGCTGGAATCAAACCTGGGACCCTTCAGTCTGCGGGCTGATGTTCTAACCACTGAGCCAAACCGGCCAAGGCTCATCTCTCATTTTTGGATACAGGGATCTAAAAATGTCCTTTGTATCAAGCATGTTAACTGTTGCTTATATCTTCCTGTGTCCTTAGTCATTTTTGTCTGGTCTCACTCTTGAAAGATAGTTTCACTGAGTATAAAATTGTTTGTTGAATATGAACAACCCTTTGACAATATTATGCACCATCATCTCCTGACTTCTGATTTTGCAAATAAGACATGTTTTTGTGGTCTAATTTGTTGTTCCTTTATAGGCAATCAAGTTTTCCTTCTCTGGCTGTTTTTAACTTTGGTGTTTTGTAATTCCTACAGTGTATCTGAGTATGGGTTTATTTTTAATTACCATGCTCAGGATTGGGAGTGCTTTCCTACTCTGAGGACTTATTCCTCTTCAGTTTTGGAAAATTCTCAACCATATCACTTTTCTGGAACTCTTACTAGAAATATATTGGTCCCCCCTTTTTCTTAATCCTCTCTGTCTCTTTGAAAAAATTTTGTTGTTGTTAATTCTCACCCGAGTATATTTTTTCCATTGATTTTTAGAGAGTGAAAGAGAGGGAGGGGAAGAGAGGGACAGAGGGAGGAATAGCTATGTGAGAGAGGCACATCAATTGGTTGCCTCCTGCATGCGTCCCAAATGGGGCTGGGGATTGAACCTGCAACCCAGGTACGTGCTCTTGACCAGGAATCAAACCCTCAACCTTTCTGTGCTTGGGCTTTCTGTTGCTCTAACCACTGAGCAACACTGGCCAGGGCAATCCTCTGTGTTTCTTAACTTCTGTTTCATATTTTAAAAATTACTTTATCTTGCATGCTGCATTCTGGGTAATTTCCTTTGGCATATTTTTAATTCATTATTTGTTTCTTTTTCTGTGTTAAACTTACTGTTTAATCTACCTGTTTTTAAAAAAATATGACTACCAATCTCTGTAAGTTCTATTATGTTTTCTTCAGTATGTCTGGGTTTTTCTTTTTTTAGAATCCTGTTCTTTCATTGTGGATTCTGCTCCTTCTATCCCTTTTACAATAACTGTAAATGTAGTTATTTAGTCTTCTTTTAATCATTCTCCTGAGCCAAGTTTTGGATGTGATAACTCTTCTCTTTATTGTGTCCCTGTGTTCTGTCCTGGGGAGCTGTTTCTGCACGTGGTTCGTGATTATTTGTTGTGAATTTTGTGAGTTCATCTTCTGTGGAGGTGATTTTCTGTGAGTGTCTCATTCCTAGGTTGTCGAGTGGCTTTATAATGGCTTCTGTCCAGGATTTTTCAGTGGTTTAGCACCAAATTTTCATATTAGTTTCCTGACTTTGGATTTCCTTAACACATTTTCGCCTCTATACTTACATGTGTCTTGGGGTTTCAGTTATTCATAACATTTTATTTTGCCTGCTGGAACCTGTAGTGGGTGACACGCTTCTTTGTTGTTTCCATGACCCTCTAGGTTATTTTATTCATGGGGAAAGCATTCTTAAGGCCCACAGATGAATGTGAGAGTCTCATTTCCAGTTTCCACATTCATGAAAGCCTAAGGCCGTATTTTGTGTTCATAAATTGACATTAAAACCTGAGTTACCAGGGCCTGTGTCTGGGTCACATACCAGCCTTGACCTGTCAGCTCCTGTACTTCCTCCTCGGATCTCATGCTTTCCCTGTTTCTGGCACATGAGAACTTCTCTTTCTGTCTGGCTATATTGAAGACCTTTTTTTATCTTATTTTGTTGTTGTAGTTGTTATGTATTAATCAAGTATTTGTGTTGCCATGGGGTGAGGGTAGTTCCGTGATGCATGTTGCCTGGTTTTGTGTATGTTTCTTTAGAAAAATTTCTACAAGTTGAATTGATGTGTTAACAGATGTGCAGAATTGCCCTGGCCAGTTTGGCTCAGTGCTTAGAGCATTGTCCTGCGTACTGAAGGGTTGTGGGTTCGATATCCTTCAAGGGCACATACCTCAGTTGTGGATTCGCTCCCTGCCCCGTCGGGTGCATTTGGGAGGCAACCAGTGGATGTGTCTCTCTTTCCCCCTTCCTTCCTCCCTTTCACTCTCTCTGAAAAGCAATGGAAAAAATATCCTCAGGTGAGGATTAACCAAAAAAAAATTTTTTAAAATGCAGAATTTAAATAGTTAGATAATACCAAATTATTTTTCCATTACAGTTTATCAGTCACATCAATAACACATGATTGTCCATTTAAAAATATCAAAAATTATCAATCCAAAAAATTGTCAGTCTGAAGGCAAGAAATTATACCTGATTGTTTTAATTTGTATTTCCCACATTGTTCAGAGTTGAGTTGGCCATCAGTTGGCCGTGGTTTAGCTTTTGCGATTTGCTTGTTTATACCCTTTGGCTTTTTGTCTATTGTTGCTTATTTTTTAATTTTTGTTAAGGAGGTAGAACTCTTTTTTTTTTTTTTTTTTTTTAAATATATCTTTATTGATTTCAGAGAGAGGAAAGGAGAGGGAGAGAGAGAGATAGAAACATCAATGATGAGAGAGTCATTGATTGGCTGCCTAGCCCGCAACCCAGGCATGTGCCCTGACCGGGAATCGAACCCTGATCACCTGGATCCTAGGTTGACGCTCATCCGCTGAGCCAAGCCCGGCCGGGCAAGGAGGTAGAACTCTTTGAATTTTCCTGTGTATTAATCTTACACCACCATTTCTGCTATTTTCCCTAGCTTCTTGTCTTTAATTTTCTTTATTCTTCCTTATGCACTGACTGAACAACGAGGCAGAAGTGCCTGTTGGCATCACTCCTGTGCATTTATACTAGCGGGTCTACAGTCATAAGTTACTAATTTTTTTGTAAGTTTTTTTTCTGGTAAACTATACATAACAAAATTGATTGTTTTAACTGTTTTTAGACATACAGTTCAGTCGCATTAATAAGTACATTCATGGTATTGTGCAACCATTACACACCACCATCTCCAGAACTTTCACCCTAAACCGAAATTCTGTATCCATGAAATAAGACTCCCCATTCTCCCCTCTCTCCAGCTTCTGGTCACCTCTGATCCATGTTCTGTCTCTATAACTTGTCTATTCTCAGTACTTCATATAAGTGAATTCATACAGTGCTTGTCCTTTTGTGACTGGCTTATTTTACTTAGCATAAAGTCTGCAAGGCTCATCCATGTTATAGCGTTTTTCAGAATTTAATCCCTTTACAAGACTGAATAATGTTCTAGGTATGTATGGACATTTTGTTTTTCCATTTGTCGGTGGATTTTCGGATTGTTTCTACCTTTGGCGGTTATGAATAATGCTGCTGTGAACATTGGCATTAAAACCCATGTTCCCAGGACCTACATACAAATGTCTGTCTGAATCCCGCATTCAGTTCTTTTGGGTATATACCCAGAGGTTGAGTTGCTGAGACATATGGCAGTTCTACTTTCAATTTTTGAGGACCTGCCATACTGTTTTCCACAGTGGCTACACCATTTTACATTCTCACAAACAGAGCACAGGGTTTCAGTTTCTCCATATCCTTGCCAACACTTGTTATTTTCAGCTTTTTTGATAATAGCCATGCTAATGGGTGTGGAGGGGTATTTTAATGCTATTTTGTGGTTTTAATTTTCATTTCTCTAATGTTTAGTGATGTTGACTGTCTTTTCATATGCATGTTGGACATTTGTATATCTTCTTTTTATCTTTTATCCCTGATATTTTTCCTGTTTACTTCTGTGTATTTTCTATTTTATTTGAATAGAAATTGAGTTGGTAGGTTTCATAAGGAGCCCGATTGGGGCTCTACTGGGATTGTAGGAATGAATTAGAGGATTACTGGCTTGTTTACAGACTTGAGTCTATTCAGGAACATAGAGTCTCCCTCTAATTGTTTTGTTCTCCCCCTCTCCCCCCTTTCCTGCTTTTCAGTAAAGCTTTATAAAGATTTAGCACTTTGGATTGATTCCTGGGCATTATATCTTTTATATTGTTATTGTGACTGTTGCTTTTACTACTATCTGTGTTAATGGGTTATTGATACTGGTGGGAAGGATAAGTGGTTTATTTTGGGCTCGTCCGTGGTGTCACTTAGATTCTTGAAACCCACCTTCTACGTTATTTCCTTCTGTTGATCCCACTAGTTGGATTGTCACTTCTTATGAGTTTGGAGGCTTTTATAAAAACCAGAGCTTTCACAATGTATCTTTTTCCCTCAGACCATTTATAAAAATGTTAAGCAAGGTCTGTCCTGGATTTTATCTCCAATATACCGTAGCATGTGTACTTAGCTATCTAAAACCAAGCTTATTCCTACACCAGTCTCGCGTGAATTCCCAGGGACCCTGATAATTATGTGTCTCTGTTTAGAGAAGTCCCTAGGTGTCCCAATCCTTCATTCCTGTCTTAGTTAACTCCTTTATTCTTAGCTAAACAGTACCTTTCAATTTTGTGTTACCCTTTCCTGTCTCTCCCTCTCCTCCCACCTTCCTTCCTTCCCTCCCCGACTCCTCCTCCTCTTCCTCCTCACCATTCGTCGTCTTTTTCCCTAAGTAGCTTTGGATTTGAGCAGGGACTGACTTCTGGCCTCTATTCACTCCCAGCCAGGACATCACAGGTGACATTTACTATTTCAACTTTGCCAACGGGCAGTCCATGTGGGACCATCCTTGTGATGAGCACTATCGGAACTTGGTGATCCAAGAGCGAGGGAAGCTGTCAGCTGGGGCCATTAAGAAGAAAGATAGGAAGAAGAAGAAGGACAAGAGGGACCGGAAGGACAGAGAGGCCCCCAGCAGTGCCACGGTGAGTTGGGTGCCAGCCCAGAGCCCGGGGCTGCCACCTGCACGACCTGGGACCTCTCGGTGCACATGGCTGGGAGGGGAAGGACGGCTGGGAGGGAAAGGATGGCAGCTGACGGTCCTTTCTCGAGGGCACATCATCCGATTGTGCCAGTCTTCTGGCATGCTTTCCTTTGGGCTTCTAGAGGAGGTTCCTATTTCTAAATAATTCCTCTCTCCCCCTTGGGAAGCACATGTTACAGACTAGGGCTGGTGAGAAGGTGCTCTGCCGAGGGTTGCGGTTCACAGTAATGGTGAGAGAAGTGATGCCATCTGCCCCCTGGAGAGGGGGACAGGGAGCAGCTGGCAGAGCCAGAGAGCCCAGGGGAGCAGAGTGTCTTCCCTCTCCTCTCAGCCAGGCTTCCCCAGTGTGGGTCCATTGTGTGTCTCAGCGGTGCGAATCCTAGATGTCAGAGGACCCGTAATTCAGCTGTGAGAGCACCTTCAGGGTCCCCAGAGAAAAGCTGTAGGGCTTTAGCCACTCCTGGTTGTCTTTGTTGCCAGTGGCCTAGGCTAGTGATAGATAACTGACACTGGAGTGCAGTGTGATAACCTTGGTCTCAAGTGACTGTTTTTGCTTAGATTTGAAGGTGCTTTTTTCCATTATTTTATTTGTCCCTCTAGTATGTCTGCCCTCAGGAGGCAGAATTATTGCCCTCATTTTATGGCAGAGAAGCTGAGTTGGAGCGATACTGAGGTGAGGCCGGGCTCTCCCGGCGCAGTGGCAGCGCAGGGACACTGCCTTTTCCCTTCACCCAGCTGGGGGCAGGCCGGGCACTTTGAGGAGAGCGCGGCTCAGCCAGTCAGGAGCACTGGGACTGTCTTTTCAACCTTGTCCAGTCCACTTGATTTATCCTTTTGCTTATGGTCTTCATCCCCACCAGTGCCCGGTGCTCACTCCTCAGTGGAGATCGCCTGTGTCCAGTCAGTCCTTTTCAAGGTGCCAGCCTGGCATTGGATGGTTGCTCATGAACTCAGCCTTTTACCATTTCTAAGCTATACAGATCCTCCCTCTCTCCCCTCCCCCTGCACATTACTACTCATGGCTCTGAGAAATGAGATAACAAGCTCGTTCCTCCACATAGAGAAAAGAGGACAGATACTTTCCAAACAGGTTGAACTTCCTTACGTCATGTGTTTGAAAGGCAGAGATGGTGATGGGATTTCTCTTGGTCAGGGTTACTTTAATAACATTCAGCACCTGCACAGGCTGTGGCACGGCTGACAGCGGAAGAGGGAATGTAGAGAGGATTTTGGGGTGGAGGGCTTGGAACTAGACTGAGTTCTGGGTGTGTGGCTGAATTCCTGGAGCTTCCTGTTAGAAAGAATTCCTTATGTAGTTTCAGGAGCTGGGAACAGTTGGATAACCCTGTGCTGCCGGTTGGGATCTTAGGGCTCAGGACAGGAGTCTCAAACCTGAGTTTGTCTATGGGGCAGGCATGTGGGTAACCTGGACTCAGGTGGTTTGGACTCTCTGGAGGTGTGTGCTCATGGGCCCAATGGAGTTTAGTGTGAATGCCTTCAGGGTGTTATTGATTTTTTAGGGTTTCTTCTAGCCCAAACATTCTCTGACTGCATGGACCTCTCATGAACAGTACCAAGTTGAGCCTTTGGTAGAAGACCTGGGCTGTGTTTCCAAGGCTCAGCTCACAGGTGCCCCCTCTTCTCTCCCTTCTCAGATAATTCTGGCAGTCCTTGATGAGGTTGGTGGATTTTATAGAATTAACCAGTCACAGAACTGAGAGCTTGATGGCACTGTAGGGCTAATCTAGATGGCGACTTTCAGACTTTGGTTAGTGGTGAAGCATGCCTTCAGGTCAGTGCCTCCAGAGAGGCCCAGCACATGGAGAAGTGGGACTGCTGTGCTTGAACCTGGGGTGTGGTTCTGGGTGATGCCCCTTCCTCATAGCATGTATAGGCTAGTAGCCCTGGGGTACCATGTGGACCCAGCCTATAGGTTCTGTGGAGCAAGGTTGTAAACCATTGATCTAGTCTGGCCTCCTCTTTACAATAAGGAAACTAGGGCCAGAAAACAGCAAAGCTCAAGGGAGCTTTTAGCTTCTCTTCCCTCTTTGGTTTTTGTTTTACTTTAAATGGAGGGTGGGTTTCTTCTAAGGGCTTGCCAAGGGCTGAGGTAGTAAGTATAAATCCGAAGTGCTTTGTCTTAGTGTTCTCTGCATGTTTATATATCCATCTAGGAAACACAGCCTGAGCAGGGACTTCTGCCTTCTTCCTCCTTTCTCCGTGGCCCATCCCCTCTCCCAGCACCTGGGCTTGCTGATCTCGACCTAGACCAAGATGTGCAGGCTAGAAGTGAGGGCTCCTTTAAGAAAGGGAAGAGTCCATGCATGCTTGGTGACACCCCCTGGCCTCTCCTGGGCACCCTGCCCAACAAGCTACAGCCACTCTGCAAAGGCCAAGCTTCCCGAACCTACCAGATCTTTGCCGATGTGGAGAAAATCTTAGGCAGGGCCCCAGCCCAATGCAGGACAGAATTAGGTGATCAGCAGGGTCTGGAGAAACCCCAGAAGCCAACAGAGAAAATCTACCTGGGGTTTTCAGACCCTGAAATAGAAGAGCTGGAAATGAGCAGAAAGCAGAAACTTGGCACTGTGGGCCTCGAGAGCAGTGGGCCACTCCAGGATGGGCAGGCTGTGATAGAAAGCAGGAACCAGGCCTCTGCTCACTCAGAGCTTTCTGAAACCACCAAGGGCCCACAGCTGAAAGGCGAGCCGCACAGCTACAGCATGGCCAAACTGAGCCCCACTGGCCCCGCGGGGGACAAGGGCCAGAGCCCCATTCCCCCAGCATCCCCTGAGGAGGACCCCTCCCTGTCCCCTTGTTCTGACCAGATGCTGCCTGCCAGGAAGAGCAAGCTCTTCTTGTTAGACAGTGGCCCAGCTGAAGACCTGAGCTGGCATGGCGTTTCTGGGGAAGGTGGGAGTGTGGGCTGGGGAAGGAGAAGGAGAGAGCCCCCAGGATTGTGGATGGGGCAGGTCTCCAAGTTTGTCAAGGATGGCCCAGACAGCTCCACTGATCCTGAGGATCTAGGGGCCTCAGCTGAAGATCCACTTCAGGTACTCTCTCTAATGCCACCTGATACTTTGGCATCAGAACTAGCCCAGAATGCCCCATCAGGGAGTCCCCCTGGGGCATCTCCTACCAGTGAGAAGAGACAATCCCCGGTGTATCCAGATCCCCCCAAAGAAGACAGGAAGCCTAGTGTGTATGAGCCTGACTTAGAGAACACCATCGGCAACAACAGCCTGGCTTCTCACCTTGACTCTCAGATTGTGGGTGAGGTGAATAACTTCCCATGGGACCTGCAGAGCTCTCAGGGATCTGGGCAGGGTGTGGGCCAGTCAGGCCCTGGACCCAGAGGTCTACACTTGAGCCCCTTCCTAGTGCCCCAGTTGTCCCACCTGCAGAACTCTGCTGATGAGCAGTCCGAGAGTGAAGACTATTCTGAGGACCAGAGGTTCTACCAGCACATCCTGCAGATGGCCAAGATCTCCAGGCGGCTGGAGGGCCTGGGGCCGCTCGAGAGCGTGCAGGAAATGCCGTGCAAAGACCTCTCCAGCATGGTCTGCTGCATGGCAGCTGAGTCTTCCAGGATGTCTAGTGTGGGTGAGCACGAGGCCATCAGAGCCCTGGAGAGGGACTCAAGGTTTCTGGCTTGGGAACCAGAGCTGCTGGAGCATCCTCAGGAGGTGGCCCTTTTCCTGGCTGGGCAGGAAACCTCTCAGCAAGCCTGTTTCCAGCCAAGCAGCAGCCCTCTCAGGCAGGGGCTAGTCGAGCTGAGTTCCAACGGAGGGCTTGCTGTAGAGCCAGGCAAGATGCGGTTTCTCCACCAGGTAGGCTTCTTAGCATGGCCTCCAGGCCTCAGCGAACGCGGCAGCAAGGGAGCCGGTTGAGTTGTCGTGTTAAGGTAGCCGTCAGGTCTGCTTTCCTGTTCTTTGCCCTCCTTTGGTAACTTTTGACCCCTTAACTACTCAGGATAGCCATCTTGTGGATGACATATATTTCTTGTTTCTTCTACCCCATCACCTGCCAGATAGGGGTGGAAGGTACCTGGACTTCTGGGGTGGTTCACATGCTTTGGAGATGATTCTTTTTGAGGGTGAACAAGGTAGCACTGGTCCTGGCACTTATGCAGGGTATAGGTGCCTTTTTAGGATTGGGAAGCCTTTCCCATCAGCTGATGATAGAGAGAGGTCCTCCTAATCAGACACCCTAACCCCGAGCTCTGCACTCAGTCCCTCAGAATCACACAGAACTAGAGTTAATCTTGTTACAGGGCTGAGGCCCAGACTCTCTGACCATCCAGTGAGCTGCTTCTGCTCCTTGCTTCCCAGGTTTCCCAGAACCATGTGAACAACCTGGTAAAGCTGTGCAGACCCTGCCTGTGCCTTCACTTCCTCCCCAACTGGGATGTAACCCAAGGGCATGGCTTGCCCTGTCATTTTGACCTTTGTCCCTTAATAAGTCACACCATAGTCTTCATTTAGAAGTCAGGTTGGCTCAGAGGCCACGGGGTCCATTTGAATTTCCTGGCTGTTCTGCTCTTGCCCAGCTATGGCTTTACCTGGTTGTTGCCTCTGCTTCCTAATTACAGGGGTGCACTGGTTCTCCACTGGCCCTACTAACCACTGTGGCACTATAAATACCAGATAGGCCACAGGTTATCCCGCAAGTGTTAATCAGCCCAATGGCAGCAAGGTATCCTCTCTGAGGGACAAGCCACGCACAGCCCGTGGTCAGGGTTAATGGCCATCTATAGAAGATGACCAGCTAGGAGCCAGGAATGTATAATTTCCCTGCTAACCACTGATTTGGTAAAGGTCTGGAGAACAAAGCCCTCAGCCTGCCTGTCTCCCTCCCTCCATAGCACGTTAGCAAATTAGCTGTGCCAGGAATCTGTAATTTTCTGTAAGTACAGTGTGGGAGGGATTTTGCTTGCTGCTACTCGTGCTACTTGGGAGGGCGGACGTCAGGAGGAGCAGGCCCTGTTTACTTGTGGTTAGAAGCTCGCCTGGGCTCCTTTTCTTCCCCAACTAGAATGCAGTGTAAGAGGCTGCCTTGGACATAGCCTGGGTTCCAAGCCCATGTCTGCCCCCTTGCTGGCCCTGTGACTTTGGGCAGGGATCTTGACATCCTCAGTCACCATTGGCTCATGAGGGGAGGATGGTGGCCTGAGGCTGCTGGGAGAGGTCAGTGAGACGTGGCATGGAAGGCTCTCAGCTCGGTGCCTGGTGCTCAGGTAACGGCGGCCAGTTTTATTAGAACCACCTCCTTTTCTGCCTAACGGAGATGCTCTGCAACAGGCCAGGTGACTGGGAATCTACAGAGGCCCGGGCATGGGTCTCATCCCACCTTTCAGAGGACCGTTTGATGCCCTTCCCCTGGAGAAACGGGCCCTGCTCAGAACTGCCCGACGGCCGGCTGCTAGGCTGAGTGAGTGAGAGATGGGCTGCCTGCATGCTCTGATTCTGACCTCTAGGTTCCCCTTTTTTTATTCAGTCCCTGTGGGATTAGAGAGAAATGGACTTTTTGTGTTGTTTTATACATTTTAAATTTGTGAAATTAATTTTAAAGAGCTCTTTGTAAATTGTCCCCAGAACGCTATCCTTGCCTCTGCTTCTAAGCCCAGACTATTGTAATGTGAATCCCTGTGATGATAGCAATTCTGTCACGGTGATGTCGCCCTGGACCACCTGCATGTGCTCCTTGCATTCATGGTCTCATTTGAACTTCTCAACAAACTTGAAGTGGTAGGACAGACATCTTTCAGATGGGTAAATTGAGACTCCAGCAGTGTGTGAGCAGCCCCAACTCTCACAGATTCTTTCTGTCAGCCTGGTTCTCCCCGGCCTTGCTGGCACGGCACCTTTGGAGGGCAGGGAGGAGAGGAGAGGGCCCGTCTGGCAGGGCCTCTGTCAGCCACTTTCTCCTTCAGTGCAGTAGGACAAGAGAGCTCCTCCCTTGTTGGTCATGTATCTTGTTTCATAGTTAATACTCATTTTAAGCCAAATCATACATGCTCATAGTAAACAAAGTCAAATAGTCCCAAAGGACACAGCACAAACTACAGCAGCTCTCAGGTGTGTGCCCCTCCAGAGGCAACTGCTTTCTCTGGTGTTTACTTCGATGTTTGTAAGCAGCGTGCTCGTGCTACTGTTTCTTGATTCATAGGTTTTAAACTTTATCTGTAGAGACTTCTCATTCTGGCAGATGAGGCTTTGGTGTTTGCTCTCCCCTCCTCTGCACTTTTGTGTGGCTTCTGGAAGGAGAGCAGAGCCCTTCGCGGCCTCTGCCAGCTGTGGAGAACTGCATGCCATGAGACAGCAGTGGGGGTGTGAGACCAGGAAAGCAGCTGTGACTTCTCACAGGTGGCACAGTGGTAACCTCTGGATGCTGGGTTTCATTGGCAGCCTCTGAACGGAGGTGGTTTAAATGTGAGCAGGCAGGATTCAGATGTTTTGTTTTTGTATCTGTCTCCAGTTCTCAGAGCCATGTGGTTTCTTCAGTTTGTAACAAGCTGTTTTCTGTTGCCCAGGCCCTGGGCTCCTCGTTAGCCCCAGTCCACGTTCCTCTTGGGGGCCTGGCTCCCTTACGAGGCCTTGTGGATGTCTCGCCTTCTGCTCTTCACGCATCTCACAGTGCGAGCCTGGGGAGCTCCGTGGAGTCTGGTCAGCTTGGAGAACTCATGCTGGTAAATGCTTTTTCTTACATTATGTGTATTTAGTTACTGTGGGGCCTCCTTGTGCCATGCTAGGAGCTACGTGGCCCACAGATGAGAAATAGAGGGCATGGGCTGCGTCCTCAAGGTTCATAATCTACTTGGGAAGCTGTCACACCTGTTTGTTGCTGAAGGGGGACTCTTGGTGGCGGAGGATGGACTCATGCCCTAGGGACTGCAGCCCGACAGCCAGGGTAGTAGCAGTTGGGGAAAGGAAGGATCAGCATGAGCCACAGTCACCAGGGTCAGCTTTGTGCATGGGGCCGGCTTGCTCTGGAAGACACCTAAACAAAGAGAGTGGGGAAAGCATTCTGAAGGTCATGTGAAGATCTTCCTCGTGAGCCCCTTGACTTTCTTTCTCTATTTTGGGGCCTTCACAGGGTCTCAAGACTTCTGCTCATACAAAGGCTCTCTTGGGCTCCACCCGTGAGGACAAGAATGCTCTCAGCCTCTTGGCTTTAGGGGAGGAGTCCAACGAGGAGGAGGCAGAGAGTGACAACCAGGTAATGACGAATCCTCCTCCTGGCCTGAAGACCCTCTGTGCTATTTTTTTTAGAAAAATTTTTATTGTGGTAAAATATATATAACGTGAAAGTTACCATTTTAACCAATTTTAAGTATACAATCCATTGGCCTTATTATTTTTACAGTGTAGTGCCATTGTCACCACTGCCTGTTTACAGAACTTGTCCATAATCCCAGACAGACACTCTGTGCCCTGAACAGTAATTCCCCATCTTTACCTCTCCCCGACCCCCGGCAACCTTTGATCTACTTCCTGCCTCTGAATTTGCTTGTGAGAATAATTATACAGTGTTGTCCTTGAGTGGATGGTTTCTTTTGTGTGGCATAATGTGTCCAAGGTTCCTCCACATCATAGCATGTATGAGAACTTCATTCCTTCCCATGCTGGGTAGTACTTCTTGTATGAATAGACCACATTTTGTTTATCCATTCATCTGTTGATGAACACTTGGGTTGTTTTCACTGTTTGGCTAAAGTCTGTATGATTTGAAAATAAATGAAAATGATTTTGCAGCCCATAGCCTTACTGCTCGCCCAGTCTGTGTACTTCTTAGGTCTTACTGAGAAAGTATAACCAACAGAGAGCCTCCTGGCCCTCACCCTCATAATCATTTTTGTTTCCTTCAACTCACTGCTCATAATCATTTTTGTTTCAGAGTGTCCACAGCTCAAGTGAGCTTCTTAAGAACCTGCACCTGGACATTGGGGTGCTGGGGGGTGACTTCGAGTATGAGGTAAGCTCCTGAGGCCCTGTAGGCAGATGTCTTACTTGGCCTGGTATTTTCCTCTTTGCTTCTCTCATCTTTCTCCCTAGGGAATACATATTAGGAAAGAGAACCATTCTGTCCCAATCCTGTTCAGATAGGACTTCGGGGCTTGGGCAAGCACAAGAGGGAAAAGGAATTCACCCATTTACTCATTGACCAAATCACCGCCATTTATTGCATGTTTCTACAAAATAGGGTACTTTGCTAGGTGTGTGGGTCATAAAATGCCTAAATTAGATGTGATTCCTCCCCTCTAAGAGTGTGCAGTCTCATAAAAGAGAGGCTTAGAGGACTGTAGTGCGGAGTAGGATGCAGTGAGACCTTCGGGAAGTAAAGCAGAGGCCCGGGAGGGGCGTTAGCAGCCTCTTGTCCACGTGGATCGACCAGGAGAGGTTTCATTGAGAAACTCACCTCTGAGGTGAGTGGGGAATAGCAGCAGGACCAGACAAGCAGGGTGAGTAGTGAGAGAAATCCAGATGTAGGGCATGCACAGGGGCACAGGTGCATTTGAGGACTCATGTGGGAGAGGACTGGGATGGCACTGTGGGGTAGGTTAGGCTGGATCGTGGAGAACCTTTGTGCCAGCTCCGAAGTTTGGATTGAATAACACAGGCACTGGCAGCCATCAGAGGTGTTCAACAGGTGTGACATCCTCCAGATTCAGCACATTGGTTGAGTGCTGGCTGTGTAGCAGCCACTGTGCTAGGCCCTGTAGAGACACAGGTATTGGTGAGGTCTGGGTCTGGGCTGGCTCAAGGAGTTTGCAATGGAGAAAGAGAAAGGACACTAGGGACTTGGTGTTTAGTAAGTGATCAGTTAGTGTTGAGTAAATGAGTGTTTAGGAAACTAAAGCAGGGCTGCATGTAAAAGAAGTATAGCACAAGTTTGGAGGAGTCCTGAGGGGGAAGAAATCACTTGTCTAGAGATCAGGAAACTTGGTGGAAGACATACATGACATTTGACCTGGGTCTTCAGGAGTCAGTAAGTTTTGGACATGGAGGAAAATTAAGTGATATTTTAGATAAGCAGACAGCTTGAGCACAGGGCCTGGGAAATGCAGGATACAGTTGGAGTAGTTTCCGGAAACCCTCCTACCCCCAATAGTGCTGTTGCTTCTGATTTCTTTCCCCATGGTCTGTCCTTTACTTCCACCAGGATGTTCTTTATAAAAAACAAACAAAACCCCGAACTCATAATATCGTTGTAATACTCCAGAACTCCAGTGCACTTTTGTACTTAAAAGGAACAAAATACTATATGTATTTTGGTGTCGATTCATTTTTAACAATTAACATTTCTCTAAATATTCCCAAAGTATTCACACAACTAGTAAATCATGAGGTCAACAACTCAGATTTCCCCAAACATTTAAATATTGATTGCAAGCTTAAACTTTTCAGTCTAATATACCAGATTCTTTTAAATACTTGAAACACTTTAAAATGAGACAGATCACTCACACTTTATTAGAATGATCACAAAACCAACCACTAAACAGTGCTCATATCACAAATTTAAAATTGTTTTCTTATTATCTCTTATTATTATGTCCTTATAATCCCTTACCATGTCCCTGTTATTTCTGACTCTTATGTCTTGGTCCTCAATTCCCTTTTAGAGCCAGGGCTAATGTCTCAGGCCTGCTGGGGTTGCAGGTTGGCTCACAGGCCCTGAGTCATGGGTGGGTCTTCCAAGGTGACCCAGCTTGAGCCACTGTAGGCCCCGTTCTACAGCTAGGCTTCCTCTAGTACGTACCTCACACACTGTCCATATTTTTGGCTCTGCACAGATATGTTTTGATTGTGACTTTGACACTTCTTCTAAATGTGGCATTTTTCTGAGTGTCCCATTTTTATCATCAACCTGATCTGTGTCTACTTTGAAACTTTTCGTTCTGAGTGGGGCCTGGTCTGTTTGCATTAACTTCAAAGCCTTCAGTGTGTTTGCTTCCCCAAAGTGACAACTTTGTTCTTCTCATCGATCACTAAGACCTTGTAACACTGGTGGGATCAGCAGCTCAGGTTTTGAGCTGGGAGGGTGGCTTGAGTAGGAATGGTTGTCAGGAGACTGCCTGACTTCAGGAGAAGGGTTAGTCTCCACAAGACTGAGCAGATCGAGAGGAGGTTCTACCCTGCTCATGTCTGTATGTTCAGGACCTGGCCTACTGCCTGCAACATAGGAAGGGCGTGGACAAGTTTTGCTGAACAGTTGAGAGAATGAATAGGTGAATGAATGAATGGGCCATGTGGGGACAGGGAGCGCGTCCTGGCAGACTGGGCTGTGCTTTTTCTTCCCTTGGCTCTCCCATGTCGTACGTAGAATGGACACGTGGTCCCTGCTATCAGCTGGTGGATTGAAGATCCCAAAGTAGATCCATCATGATGAACTTTGACTTCGAGCTAGTTAATTTTTACGTTATAATGGATTATAAGTGTCAAAAAGAAAACGCATTTTCTTCTTTGACATGCCCTGAATTTCCAAAAGCTTCCCTTCTGATGATGATATTTGGTGAGTGGATGCTTTTAAGCATTATTTCAATAAGTATAACCTCTTTAATATAAATAGGCAACCTAGTGTGATGGGGAAATGTCTGGCATGGGAGGTGTTAAGTACACCTCCCACCCCTGTCTCTAGCATCTCAGGAGACACAGTTATTTTTGCCACATGGAGTGTTGGATTCATGTGTTCTAACCTCAGGCAGGAACTAGGGACTGTTAGGGGTGGGGATGAAAGCGGCAAGGGTGTTTTTAAGGAGTTGACAAAGCTGCTTCTGCTTGGACCACATCCTTTGAAAATAGCTTTTGCCCCAGTTTATAGACCTTAGATCCTCTGAGGTGCCCACCTCTTCCCACTCCTAGGCATCCCAGGCAGCCCTGGATGGAGAGCTCCTCCCGCGGCTTGTTCTGCCCTATCTCATTGTCGAGTCACTTTGCTCATGGTTCCATGAGAGGGCAGTAGGATGGCAAGAATGACTTTCTCCTTCCCTTCGTCTCTTGCCTTCAACTTAACCCATTTCTAGTCTGTTACAGAATCAAGAGGGATGGTTTGTGCAACAGACACTGAAAATGGTGTGAGTAGAAGAGGGAGGCTAAAGGGAAGGCAAGCTGGCAGTGGTCTCGTGTTGCTAGTACGAAGCCCGTCAGCGGGTCGGGGAGAGGGAGGGAGCTGGGCTTAGAAACATGGCATGATGTCAATGTGATTGGAAGGTGCTAACAAGACCAGGGAGAAGTGTGGAGGAGGGAGAACAGCGGTGGGAATGAGGTGTGGAAAACAGACTGCTCTGATGGTTGGCTGGGTGGGGGCCTCCCAGAACAGGATCTAGGTGTGGATGTCTGTTCAGCACCCACCCTCCCTCCTGAGCTGTGTGGACTATGGGAGCCCTGCCTTTGTGCTCTGGGCTGGAGGAGGATTGTGGCATGGGGGCCTCATGGCTTTTGGGGGCGGTATGCCAAACATGAAATGGTTCTCACAGGCACTCTCATGCAGGTGGCAACGTCTTTTTTGAAAAAGCAGCAGCAATTTGCCTGGAGATACCTAAGGCCCGGGGACTGTGAGAGGAGACAGGAGGCTGGCCACAGAGGAGCTGTGAGCAAAGCTGCCCGGGGTGTGGTCCCCGCCCATGCCTGTGTACCCCTTAGAATACTGACTCCAGAGACTGCACACGGGCCTGGAGTGTGTCCTGGGTGGGGCCTTGGGCCTCGGCCCAGAATGTGATGAATAGCAGGGCCCAGTGAAAGCAGAGGCGCATGTCTGATGGGCTTTGTATGCACTCCCCTCGTTCATCCATTTGTGACAGTCTATAACAATGTCTGTCTCCCTCTGCTGTCCTTCCCGCAGTGTGTGCCTCTGGCTATCACGGTTTGCGGTTGTCACGGACTCAGCACGCAAGCGCTCTTATTTTAACACTAGCCACGTTTTAATATTGTAATACTTCAATAGACAGGATAGGATAAGCCCACCGTGGGAAAATCTTTTGAGAGCTGAAGCTTGAGAATGGCCTGAACGGGCCTAGCAGTCTTGTAGCCTGGCTCAGTTTTCTCGTGGGTAAGAGTGGGAATCTGGCCTTGTGTCTGGTGTCCTCTGGTTTTTGATAGGTTACCTGTTTTTCCATCATCTTGAATATTAATAGCTAACATTTGTTTAGCTATTTTTCATGTAATGAGCAGTATAACAAATATACATATAATCTAATCTCCGTATAACCATGTAAGATAAGTATTACATCTCCCTTTTATAGAGTAGGAACCCAATATCTGCAGGACACACTTCTCATCTTTATTGACTCATTTATTTCTGCAGCAGCAGCTCTAGTCGCCAGACCTCTTGGCCTCAGGCTCCCTTCAGAGTGGGCTGTGCTTACGTTGAAGCTCTTATCCACAGTGTAGCAAAGTCTGTGGGGTTTTACAGTTTATTTTAAAAAGTCAGTCAAGCATTACTGAGAACCTATTATGTGTCAGGCAGTGAGGATAATGGGTCTGATCTGGCAACGGAAACAGACAAGGAAACCAGCAATGATGATACTGTAGTTGTTATGAAAGAGTATGGGGAAGGCCCATCTCAGGGCAGCTGCCCCAGGGATGGAGGAAGCTTCCTGAAAGATGTGGTGCTATGAGGCTGTGAGGACTTGGGGGGCGGGGGGAGGGGGAGATTTAAGATTTAAGAATGTGCATGGCACAGTAGCAAAAAAGCATGATGTTTGTTCATAGGCCGGGAGCGAGGATGTGTGCAGGGTGTGTGAGGAGATGTGAATTTTGTCCTGAAGGCCATGGGTGCTGTTTGTGGTCTGATACCTTCTCTGTCCCCTAATTTATGGTCTGCTGCCTTTATTTAATCATGAGGTGAGCATAGCTGGGTGGATTGGCCCTGCTTTTGATGAGTGAGGCAGTGTGGCTGGCCAGACACCCTCATGTATCCTGAGAAACTCCTGCTTGGAGTCCTTGGAGCCGCCCAGACTGGTTATTGTACTGCTGCGTGCTGGCCACTATTGGGGATGTTGGGATGAGGAGCCTGCCTCACCCTGAAGGTGCTTGTTTTGAAGAAGAGGAGCTCACCCTACCCCTCTCTCAACTCAGTGATTGTGGCAGATCCCTCTGCTGCAGGTTAGGGCTGCTGGGAGGATGGCGGCACTGGAGGGGCCCTGCCTCCTGGCAGGCTTGAGGCAGGCAATGGCATCACTATTGGGTCCAGTGCCCTTCATTTGGGGCAGTAAAGGCTCCTAACCAGGGTCACCTGTGACATTTCACTTTTCTCCACACTCATCTGAAATCCGCCAGGGCAATTCTATGTCTTGTTTATATTTGGTCCCCAAGGTGGTGTTTGGCACAGAGGTGTCTCAGTGAATGAACGTGTGGGTCTCCTTGTATAACATCAGTTAATATTGATGGAACACTTATTGTAAAGAACACTCAGTTATTTAACTCACTTAATAGGTGTCACTCACTTCATCTTCCCAGTAACCCTGTGAGGTTGGCCTCACTGTACCCCCCTGTGTTTTAGAGGAAGAAACAGGCACAAAGAAGGTTAAGTCACTTGCCTAATGTGGAGCCAGGATTTGTACCTGGTGGTCTGTCTCTGAGGCTGAGCTCTGAACTGCTCCGAGTTTCTGCCTCTCTCAATGGCCCTTGGAATGTGTGAGTTGGCTGGTCAGTAGCTTCCAGACCTGCAGGCAGACAGTCACATCTTTGGGTGCAGCAGCTCTTTAGCAGAGTGTCAGTGAGTGCTGCATTTAGGGCTGCTCCTGGGACCTTTGGATTATGACCCGCAGGTTCTTGTTTGGGTGTCCAGGGTAGGGAATCAGGAGGCCTTGGAGGTTGTTTGCTCTGGCAGCTCAGGTGTTAGCACAGATGTTTTCTGGCAGGGAGGTTTCTCCCTCAGCTCAGGAGAGATCACTGTCTGCATTTCCAGGGGTGGGGGAAGGGTTCTTGTTTTATTTTGCCCACTCTAAAGGTGTTACCTGGTCTTTAAAGTGAGTGAGAAGCAGGGTGTGGTGCTGTGGAGGTCTGCTGCCCAGATCTCCTTTCAGGAGGCCCTGGTGAAGGGCCTGACTGATTAACAGCCCCAGCTGCTGACTGTGGCTCCTGCCATGGCCATGTTGCTGATGGTGTGGATGGGGCACAGCAGGCCCTAGAGCAGGGCCCTTTTTGCCTGATGTTGTGTCCCCCTCCCCCCCATTTCTCAGAAGTGTGTTGTGGCCCGAGGCTCTTCCTCCTCAAGCTCCCTCCTTCCCTCTCTCCAGTCGCAGGTCTGAGACCTATGTTCCAAAGGCTTTCCTGCCTCCTTTAACCTTTACAAACATTTCCCCCATGAACTGATGACACTCCTAACCCATCCTGGTGCGTGGTCTCAGAGGGCTCGGTGGGGGGCTCCAACCGATGGCCTGTCTTGGTGCCTGTGCAGGAGGGGCTGTGGGAAAGAGCTGTACCTGCTGCTGTGGAGGAAGAGTGGCCTCCGGACATGTTTTCCCTGCTGCCTTTTAAAAATGAAAAATAGAAATTCTAGACTCTGGTACTTTTCTCTCATGTGATTCTCCATCATCCCCATTGCAAATAAGTACTGACTTTGAGTCTGCAATCTTATGATTTGTCTCTTGGGGCTGGAGTGAGACAGATTCATTACTTGAGGATGTGATAGGTGGCAATGGAGCTGCACCGTCCAATGAAGTGGTTTCTGTGCCCATCAGTGGGCAGAGGTCAGGTTGTGTGTGTCCCAGTCTCCATGAAGTTCAGGCTCAGTAGGTCTGGGTGGAGCCAGGCATCTGTTTTAAGAAGCTTTTGGGTGTTCAATAACCATTGGTGTCAGAACTAGAGCATTGGCCCGTAGTAGTCAAGGAGTGGCTGCTCTGTCTTATAGCAAATCTCTACATTCTTTTTATTAATTCTTGATGCCTCCCTTTCTGACATGACCTGTGGCTCTCCAGGAGTCCCCAGGAACAAGCCAGCCAGAGGAGAAGGCCGTGTCTCCTGATTCAGGTGCCGTCCGCCCCCCTACTCCTGGCAAGCTCTTCAGCCAAGGCGCAGACAGCAGCCTGACCAGTGCAGATGGCAAAGGGCGACAGGGAAGAGGGGCGAGTACCTGGCTCCCAGGAAAAGACAAGAATCACAAGAGTGACCCTGCAACGTCCACAAGTCTGGTATGCCCTGGGGGCAATCAGCCTGCCAAATCCAGCAACAGAGATGCAGCAGAGGACCTGGTGGCTGCAGGAGAGGAAGGTTCCAGGAAGGAAGAGGAAGCAATGGAGCCAAAGAAGGAGGTTTCTGGCCCAACAAGGAGCAGATCAGATGCCAGTGAAGTGAGTCATTCTGCCCTACAGGTGGTTGCTGGCTGCAGCCCTCTGCTGCTTTCAGCCCTGTGCATATTCCTGTGTATAGATCATTGTTAGGGAGGCAGGAGCTTCCTTTGCAGGCCTGCAGTTGGCTGTCAACATCAGCCAGAACCCTTAGTTGTGATAAATAGGTCCAGAGTCTGCAGGAGGTAAAATCCTGAATGAAATTCAGAGCAGAAATTTGCTTTTCCATTAGAACCCTCCCGGGATAGCCCTGTTCTTCCTTCTCCTACTGACTTCCTCTTTCCTCTTCCCATTTCCTTGCCTCCCCCTTCTACTTCTTCTTCTTCTTTTTTTTTTTAATATATCTTTATTGATTTCAGAGAGAGGAAAGGAGGGAGAGAGAGAGAGAGAAACAATGATGAGAGAGTCATTGATCAGCTGCCTCCTGCATGCCCCTGACTGGGAATCGAGCCTGCAACCTGGGCATGTGCCCTGACCAGGAATTGAACCCCGATGGCCTGGATCCTAGGTCGATGCTCAGCTGCTGAGCCACGCCCGGCCAGGCCCCTTCTACTTCTTGACTTAGGTCTGGGATTGGTCTTAGTCACAGCAGTCTGAGTTTCTATATAGAGAGATCACTGAGGGAGCTGGGAGACAGTTGGGAGTTCCTGCCCCAGCACTGGGCAGTTAGGTTAGAAGATGACTCCTCATTGATTTCTGTGGGTCTTTCTGAACCAACCTAATACCTGGCCAGTGGCCCAGGTGGACGGAAGTAGGACCTGGTGGGGAGAGCCTTTGGTATTTTTGACTTTTCAGCTCTTCGTCCTGCTGCTTCTCCAGGTACAGGGTGAGGGAATTAGTGTAAAGGGCTTTTAACTACCTGGAAACAATACTCTCATTCTGTTGTTTTTCCAGGTTATCGTCAAACTTTCTAGCCACGCCCACTATACTTCACTGGTTCTCCTTACGCATGTCACCCTTTTTGGCCTGAATTTTAGTGTGTTGTCCACACTCAGCTGGGCAACCCAGCCTGAGGGTCTGGGGGCTGGTGCCTGTGTCCAGAGAGAATGGGAGGGCCCATAGGCCTCTTTCAGATTTTCCAGGAGAGGTGGGCTTTGCTCTGGGCTCAGCCCTGTGTTGGTGTCACGGCCTGAGCAGGATCCCCTGGATCATGATCGCAACCCTCTGTGCTCTGTTTGCGTGTGGGTCTTTTTACCTAGGAGCCAGAGATCAGTGAACACATGAAGGAACTACAGCTCTCGGACTCTGCTGCTTCTGACCCTGAGTCCTTGCTTGGCCTGGTGAGTCTGGGGGGCAGCAGAGTGGCGGTAAAAAGTGAGCATTCGGTCAGTGTGCCCAAGTAGTTTGCCCCACGTTCACAGCTAGTGACCAGGGAAGTTAGATTCAAACTTGGGTCTTGTCTAATTCCAGCTTCTTATGCCGTTAACTAAGGACAACACTACCTCCTTTATAGGTTTGTTATGAGAAGAAAGTGGGGTAAAGAATGTGAAACATTAGCATATAAACATTAAATAAACGTAGCTGCTATTGCGTGTGTGTGTGTGTGTGTGTGTGTGTGTAGGGGATTACTGAGCAATGTGAGGACCAGTCCTTGGGCTCTGGCCAGGAGGGGTGCTGTGGTTTCATTTCTAAAGTGAAGACTGTGTCCTGGAATGCCAGCATCCTTGGTTTCTTTGTCCCAGACCTTCCCCAGCCTGCTGTATCCCAGCTTCCTTCACAGGGCTGAATCGAAGGGAAGTAGTTGTGATGCACTTTGACAGAGCATTGCCTCTGGAAACCCTGCTCCATCTGTTTGGAGGAGGCACTCAGAGGGAATGGACTAGTGGAAGAGGGCCGGGGATGAGCAGCAATGATGTGAGGGAGTGCAGAGGAGTTGTGCTCTAGCCCCCTACCAAACCGTGGGCTTAGGAGGCAGACAGCAGCTGCATTCAGTGGAGTAGAACGCAAACTGAAAGGAAAATGTCACCAAAAAAAGAAAACTCCTAAGCTAGGAAGGGGAGGCAAAAAGCCATTGGCAAAGACCATCATGACAGTAGTCATGTCTCAGACTCTTTGAAGCCAGGGCTCTGCTCTCTAAAGGAGTCACCATGTGCAGTGGGCCCATCAGTATCCTCTCTCCAGTGAGAGTGGGTTGGGGGGGTACTAGCGGGACCAGAATTTGGCTAGGCCTCTGCCATTTTCCAGGGCTGATGACAGCTGTCCCTACGACCATGCTATCAGGTAGTGACTCTTCACTTTGCCCAATGGGAGTCTTAGGTGTGGAGGGGCGGCAGCATGGTTATGTGGCAGCCCAGGGCTGCGGGAGCTGGCACCTGTGTGGGCACTTGCTGCCTGTCCCAAAGAGAAGCCTGTGGAGGAAGTCTGCTGATTAATCCCTGTTGTGCAGAGGGCACCTGTGCGGGAAGGGGGAAAGAACAGGCTGGGAGCAGCCTGCCAATCCTGTTTCTAAGCTGCCCACAGGTCTTTGGGGCACTTTGGTTGGGAGCAGGCGGGAGATACAGCTGGAAAGTGACATGCTTTGCAGTATGTGTCATGCAAAGAGCTTGGGCTTTGGCATCTGTCCAGGGCTCATTTGCCCGCAGCCCCATTGTTTATCAGCTACGTGACCTTGGGCAAATGACATATGCTATCAGACCTACCTCCTCAATTGGGAGATGTGAATAGGACTATTACACTAACAGGGTTATTTTTCTTCATACTTTTATTATGAAAAATTTCAACATACTGAAAAATTAAAAGAATTTTACAGCGACTACCCACATTCTTATACCTAGAGTCCACAGTGAGCATTTTAACATATAGTACTTGCTTTATCACATCTTTCTTTCTGCTCACGGTGTTATTTTGAAGATTAAAATAATTAGATAACAAAATATTTAGCATAGTGCCTGGCAGATTGTAGGTGCTTTCTGGAAGGGGTGGTGGAGGAGGCTCTGGTGGGTGCTGGGTGTGACAAGGGCAGAGTTAACCTTCTCACCTCCACTGTCTCTAGGGCTTTGGTTTCCGCAGCCGGATCTCAGAGCACCTGTTGGATGTTGACGTGCTTTCCCCAGTCCCAGATAAAGCCCACTGGGAGGTGAGTCTCTCTGGGTGGTGGACTAGGGATAACCCAGAGCTGAGCCCTGCCCGTCCCAGGATACATGCACAGGAGTTTCCTCTCTCTCATTCATTAAGGCAAGGCCCCAGCTCTGCTCTGATGGAGCTTCTGACCATCCCTTCTCTGCTGCCGCCATGAATTAAGGCACCCTCCCCCCAACCGTATTTATCTGCTTATCCATTCATTTTTCCCCTGAGGGTTGGCCACTTGCTCCTATGCAAAGTTTATATAGATTGTGGATTTCCAAGGCACTTCCCAGCCTGGCTCATTCAGCCTTCACAGCCTGATCCTCAGCTTCCCCACCGGCACCAGCTGTGCCTGCCACTCTCTATCCATTCCCTGCTCTGCCTGCTGTGGTCCTTCCTCTTTCATCCAGGCTCTTTCCTGGTCTTGGAGGCCTGTCTCTGCATCACCTCCTCCAGGCAGTATGAATCGTTTCCTCCTTTTGCTTCCCTTAGTGCTTTTTTTGTTTTAAGGTTCTTTGTCTCCCTGCAGATATAAGTTCTGTGTGGGCATGGGTGATGTCTGACCCAGAGTAGGGTGCCAGAATGACTCAGACACAGATATTGTCCTTAAGGAGCTGTGCTTTGAGAAGAAAGTGGCGTAAAGGATATAAAAATTACCATATAAATATCAAATACACTTAGCTGTTCTTACTAATTCTGCTGTGTGAGTTGCTTGTGAGATCATTGCCTCTGGGCTTTGGCAGGAAAATTACATGAATCTAGGAGGTTAGAGACTGGGGGGTAGTGTGTGTGTGTGTGTGTGTTTATGGGGTTACTGAGCGCTAGTGAGGACCAGTCCACAGGCTCTGGTCAGGAAGGATGCTGTGGTTTCATTTCCAAAGCTAAGATGAGAAGATCATTTTTTTTCTCCTTGGTGGGTTTGTTAAGAGGAGAGATTTTGGCACACAGTCTCTGCAGGTTTAAGAGAGTGTTTTGTTTGGGTGAAATGGAAACTTGTTGGGTGAAACAGATAAGATGTTTAATGTGAATCTAGCCTGGGAGTCCTTAGTGGAGTAAGTGCTGGAGATGGGACAGGGCCATGAGGCCAGCTGCGATTGAGCCTGAAATGATCCTCTCAGCTCTGGCTGACAGGTCTTCCTGGGCCACTGCCCTGCCACCAGGGCTCTGCTGCACATTGGTCACCCCTGTTTACAGCTCTGGGGGGAAGTGAAGGCACAAACAAGGGCAGGTGGGACTATTCAGGAGGTATACGGAGCAGGTGAATTGTGGGGCACCTTTGACAGTAGGTAAGTGGGGAGGTTACTGAGTTGGCTGGACTCTGGCTCCAAAACCTGGCCAATATCAGAATATTTGGGGCTTTAAAAAGGATAGAGTTCTAGATCCTGCCTAAAGCCTAATGAGGCTCGTGGCTTCTTTTTGGGTCATGGCACGTGGTATAAGTAGTACTAGGGCCAGCTTAGGTTCGGTTTGTGTGAGGCACCCTCTGTGGCCGCCAGCTCTGGCAGAGGAAGCCCTAGGTATGTCTCATGACCAGCATACTGGGGTGTGGAGCATTCTGGGTGCTCAGGTGGTTCACCCCATGAGCCCTTTGTGGGACTCAGCCTCCAGTTCTCGCCTGTCTTCAGGACCTGGAGAAGCGAGTAGAGCCTTTGTGGAACAGACAGAACTGTGGGTTCAGTCTTTGTTTTTCCTGCAGGCTCCTGTCTATGTTCTGTACTCTTTGGACCTTTCCCGAGGCCAAGGCCAGTACAGAGGCTCAGAACTGAGCTTACTGAGGTTTTCTTCACCTGATACACTATATGCAGCTTAATTGAGATATATAATTGACATATAATAAGCTAGACATAAAGTGTACCATTTGACAAGTTTTACCATATGTATACACCTTTTAAAACATCACCAGTCAAGATAATGATCAGTTATAAACATGATCAATTTTTTTTTAATTTTAATTTTTAAAAATTATATCTTTATTGATTTCAGAGAGAGGGGGAGAGAGAGATAGAAACAGTGATGAGAGAGTCGTGCCATTGATTGGCTGCCTCCTGCATGCCCCCAACTGGGGACTGAGCTCACAACCCAGGCATGTGCCCTAACCAGGAATCAAACCGTGATCTCCTGGATCCTAGATCGATGCTTAACCGCTGAGCCATGTCCGGTGAGGCTCTATTTACTCTTTTGATTGGGTGCAGAGCATCCAGCTTTGTGAAGGCACTGTGGTTTATTTAATTGGGGACTAGGTCATGCACAAACGAAACTCCGAAGCTGAGTTAGGAGGGAAATGGTGTCTGGAGGCGTCTGGAGCAGTCTTAGGCCAGAGGCCAGAATCTGTTTGCTGTCTCCCTTTCTGAAGAGCGCCCACGCGGGTGATTTCTGTTTGGGTCCTTCAACTCCTTTTGTGGGGATCAAGTGAGACTACTCGAACGACCTCTGTCTGGGTCCTTTCCCAAGGAGTCCCCTTTTCTCCAGCAGGGGCTTCTGGCAGAAATAGAGATGAAACGAAGGAAGCAGACACTGTCTGCAGCTAGTTCTTTCTGGCTCAGGGCTCAGTTTCCAAGGTTTTATCATGATCACTTCACTTTTTTACCCATCTTCATTTTCGTTTGTTAGATTGGCCTGTGTGACTTTTTTCTTGAGAAATGAGAGAGGGAGCTATTTACTGAGCTTGACATGATTTGTAGGGAAAACAGGTTGTGAGTTGAGCACTGGAAGGAAAGAAGGGGACAGAGGAGGACTGTGTGCCCTGCTCTTGTCTGCGGGCTGCCCAGGCTGATGCGATGAGGAGTGGCAGCACTGGCAGGGAGCCCTTCTGCTGCAGGCGCCGGGAGGCACTCAGGGCAGCATTTCTATTTTTAATGTAATTTGGGGGAGCTGGCTTTTAGCTCAGGCCCTATCCTCCTCGCCCATCCAGATGGCAGAGTGGGCCACAGCTGCTGGGGTGCAGGTTGCCAGTGGAGAGGTGTGGGAGACTGCGGGCCCAAGGCCGGGCCCCCTGGAGAAGGTGGGGTGAGTTGTCTCTTACCCCACGGCTCCTGCTCTCCCATGTTCCAGAACAGATGGCTCCTGTCAGTGGGACAGAAGAGCAGTTGCTCCATTGTCTGTCTTTTTGTCTGTCTGTCTGCCTTAGGCCTGGAGGGGAGACGTGTGCGCAGGGAGCTAACATGGTGGCAGTCTTCTGTGGGCCAGGGTCGGTTTATGTACGTAATCTGATCTAACCCTCTCCAGTGCTGGCACAGGGGGTGGAGTCTGGGCTGCCTGCACCACTAACTCCTGTGGCCCCGTCCCTGAAGAAAACATCGGAACTTATCAAGAATAGTTCTCTTCACCAAATTTGCCCAGACACCTTGGCTTTAAAATGAGATTTGTTGGTTTTTTTGGATAGATGGTATAATCCTTGCCTGGGAAGGGGGCACTGTGGTCCACTGATGGGAGCAGGGTGGATGGGGAATCTCAGGATGGAGCAAAGGAGCACCCATCCTGCTCCCTGAGGTGCCCATCTGGGCCCTTTCTGTTTGGAGTACAGTGCTCTCTTATTTCCCTCCAGGATCCTTCCTTTTGGGAGGGGGTTGGGAGGAGAGGGAGGGAGGAAGAAAGAGGACCATCAATATGAAAGAGACACATCAGTTGGTTGCCTCCTGCATGTACCCCGACCAGGGCTGGGGATTGAAACTGCAAACCAGGTATGTGCCCTTGACCAGGAATCTAACCCGAGACCCTTTGGTCTGTGGGCGAACGCTCTTACCACTGAACCACACCAGACAGGGCTGGCATCCTTTCTCTTGAATGTAGTTGTCTGCTGCTTCTGATGTAGCCCGTGTCTTTCAGCCTCCTTGGGTGTCACTGGCACGGGAGGTCTGGGGCCTCAGTGGATGTGGGGTGTTCATGGATCTCTCTCTTTTCAGCTGGCAGTGAAGGCTTCCAACTGCAGGGGGCAATATTTGCTTTCTCCTGTGTGTTGTCCTTCAGCCCCTGGCTTCTGGTTCTGCATGCAGTAGCTGTGGTGTCTGACTCACCCTCCCAAGCCAGGGCCGGACCTGGGAGTGGGGGCTTAGCCAGAGCCCCTGGAGGCTTTACTGTACAGTAGATAGGCTGTTTCCTCTGTATCCCGGGTGTTCCTCACCCACCGAAGAGCCACCTCTCAGTGCTTCCTCCAGGGCCTGGGAGTAGCGAGGATTGAGAAACCCACATACAGAACCCTCTGAGACACTTTCTAATGCTGCTGCCTACAGGCCCTGAGGTTGGGAGAAGACAGGGATGACAGCCAGCACAGCCAAGATGAGCCACAGAGCAAGCAGTCGGAAAGCTCGGAGAGGTACAGTACAAGGAGGCCGCCCTCAGGGACCTCTGGGATGTGTGACATGGGCAGAACTCCTTGCTTTGGTCTGTGTGACTCAGTGTGCTCCTGCCCAAAGGCGCATGTGAACTGACTGGATGGCCTTGTAAAGTATGTGTGTGTGTGAGTGTGTGAGCGTGTTTGCATGTGTGTATGTATGAGTGCACTTGTGTATGTGTGTGAGTGTGTGTGCATGTGAGTGTATAGAGCGTATGTGTGAGTGTGAGTGTGTGTGTGTGTGAGTAGATCTCTGATTCTGCACCAAGACAGGAATATAAAGAGCTGCTGGTGCCTTTGTGGGACTTTGTGCACATAGCACCACTGTGGGCCAGGGACTCCGTCCTGTCACCGCTTGGATTAAACTGTGTGTGTTGTGGCCGATGGCCAGCCCTGGAGTAGCCTGCTGGAGATCTTGGGGAGTCATGTTAGAGGGTCACTCTGCAGCTCAGAGCTTGAACCTGGGCCCTGCCCGAACAGAACAGGCTGTGGCTGACTTGGTGTGTGTGGGAGGGGGCTTCTAGCTTCTCAGGCCTGAGCCCAAGATAATAAAAGGGCTGCAGCTCTGGAAGGGGAAGGGGGCATTCATTTTACTGTTTGGACCTTGAAAAGCTGTCAGAATCCTTCCTTCGAGCTACAGCTTCATGCATTTTCTATAGTCTGACCACTTGAGCCTGACTTCACGTTTTCTCCCTATTTTCTGCGGGGTGTCCTGTCCCTCCCTGGCCCAGTGATGGTGAACTCTGGGAATGGGCACACCGATAGTGAGTCCAGCTCTCTCTCCTGGGCCAGCAGGTACAGCGCAGAGACCTGGGAGTCTGGGCCTAGTCAGGCAAAGGAAACACTCAGCAGGGAGTCTCCCCTTTCTGCCCTTCTGGATGCTTTGTTCTCTGTGCCTCTTGTGAATGTGGGGTCGGGCCGGGGTCCAGCCTGGGAGGAGGAGTGGACCTAGGTCCCCACACTGCACTACCCAGTTATCTTCCTGACTCCGCTGCTCTGGATGGTCTGACCAGGGTATCTCCTTCACTTCTGCATGGGGAGTGGCTTGGGAGTCCCCTTCACAGCCAGGCCACGGGAAAACGGCCTCTGCAGGCCTGTGACAGGCAGACAGAGTGGAGCAGGGCAGAGGAGCCTGGGGAGGACTCTGCACGCAGCCCCCTCCCGCCCGATTTCCTGCAGAGGTAAGAATGATTGGGGAGCCTCTTGGGATGCGTGGTCCATCCTGCATGTAGTTGTGTGCGGGGGCTGAGAGCCAGTGGTAGGGGTAGGGTGGCAGGCCTGGAGAAGCGGGAGAGCTGAGGCGAGTGTGCAGCCTGAGCAGCTGGAACAGGTTTTCCCGAAGTGTCGCACAGGAGCTGGAGAGGGAGGAAATGGGTCTCTTCTGATTTTCAGTCTGCAGCTAGAATTGGGGCGCATAGTCTGATTAGGGGAGCTTAGGAACTCTTGAATGAAGCAGGGTCTCTTTTGACCCAGCTGCCTCCCTGGTATCAGGGCTGTGCTGGTCCTGCCTCAGGCCCTTTTCCTAGTCTCTGCCCACCCGCTTCCTCCTACCCAGTAGTCATCCCACCTCTGGTCCTTCAGCAGACCCCATAGGGCCCTGTTGTATGCTAGGTGAGAGAGGTGCCCTACCCCAGGCTTCCCTGAGGCCTGCTGAGGGCACCTTTGTGCCCCTGCTGGTCCAGATCCTGGGGCTGGCTCTCTCTGGCAAGAAAGAGGAGCTGGCCTTAGGGCTCATCTAGTTGGAATGAATCACTGGGGGAAGTGGAGCAGCATCAGTGTTGAGTCATCAGCATCTATCGAACACCTGCTGTGTGCAGAACTTTTCCTTGGGTCCCATACCGCTCTGCCTCCCACGTGGGATGCCAGTGTCTCTTCATTGTAAACAGCTTGGGAAGAAGCAGGGAGAGCAGAGTGAGATTTAAGACCTGAGGTAGGGAAACTTTTGGGGCTGCCTCCCTTGTCCCCATCACAGCTGTTTGACCCCGAATGGGGTGCAGCTGGAGCCTCTTGCATTTCTACTGGCTTAAACACATTTGCTTCTTTATTGCTATCAAGGGAGGAGACCCCAAGTCCACCTGCCACTTGCAAGAGGGGCAAGGAGTTGTGCTCCCAGGCCGAGGAGCCCGAGGAGAAGGTGGCAGTCAGCCCCACGCTGCCCGTCTCTCCTGAGGTGTAAGGTCCAGTTCTTACGTGTCTGCCCCTGTCGTCCATCGTGTGTGGATGGCTTTAGTTTCCCTCCACTCTTGGGTGGTGGGGAAGAGATGCTCCGGCCCCACCAGGGGTGGAGTGGGGTGTGTGTGTGAGTGTACCCTTGGTTCTCTGAGCAGCCTTGAGATCCCCAAGTAGCTGTCACTGCTCCCCAGGGGTCCCCTTGTCAGGCCCTGGGATACAAGGGTAGAAGTGAGGGAGTACCTCCTGAATCATTAGTAGAAACCTGGTAAATCATGTTCTCCTCTTCACCAAGCACTATTTTCTCTTTCCACTATAAATGGAAAAAAATGCCTACTGAAAGAAAAACCAGAAGTTGTATGGAGATATCTATGTACACAAAAGTACACAAATCTGAATTGTACAAGTCAATGCATGTTTACATGTGTACACACTGTGTACTCGTAGCCTAGATCAGATGGAGAGCATCCCGTCCCTCAAGAGAGTTTCCTCTTGCCCCTTCCCTCATAGTCCACCCACCCCAGGTCACCACTGTTCTGTTTCTGTCCTGTGGATTTGGTTTTCCAGTTCTCCAGCTTCATATAAGTGGAATTAGATGGTATACAGAGATGTAGCTTGTGTCTGGGTTTGAAGCTCATTTATGTGGTTGCATGAAGCACTTCCACAACTTAGGAGTCACTTAGTGTTTCTCTGCCCAGTTCTCCTCCCCCTCACTCACCCCTTTTACAGATGGGGAAACTGAGGCTCAGGGAGGGGAAGGGGTTTGCCCAAGGACACATGGCTAGTTGGTTGCAGAATTAGGACTGGTCTCCGGTCAGTGGAACCGTAGACGTCTGACTTGGTGTGCAGCCACTGTTCCTGCTCTCTGCAAGGGGAGATAGGTGCAGGTCACACAAACATTCCCACCTGACTGAGTGGTTCAGAAGTCAGGATTCGGGACTGACTGTGGAGCAGAGACTCGCCACCCAGGATGGCTTACAGAAAGTGTCTGAGAGCTGGCGAGGCACATGAACTCCCGCACTCACAGTGTCACCACGGCGCTGTAGGAGCGGTGTGGTGAGGGGAGCCCTGTTCTCAGGTGCTGATCCAGCCTACTGACAGCTCTGACCCCAAAGAATGCCATGACTTTCTCAGGCCTCCTTGGTGGCTGTGGATAGCCAGGCCAGGGTGCTCTCTATGAGGACAGGAGGCGAGTGGTTCAGGAAAGGACCCTCTGGCAGATGTCAGAGGTCAGAGGGTGTATACCCGGGGCCTCTGGGAGAGAAGCTGGGCAGTGATGGAAGCCAGGGCACTTGTGTTTCTCCCCTGTCCAGTGACACTGCCCTGGTGAGGTCTCAGGGACAGTGCCCTTAGGAAACCTCTTTTGTTCCCCTCCTGAGCCTTTTCAGGTCCTGTAACTTCCTTGTCAGTAATCTTCATGGCTGCAGTAGGATTGATTTTCTGGGTTCTGTGGGGAGTAGTCTGTACCTCATTTGTACCTGCGGGATTTTAATTTGTGGAGGTGACTGACAACATGGAAAGGCCAATGCCCCTGAAAGAAGAATTTATTACTGACCTTTCCAGAGAGAAGAAGGCATGCCATGCCATACAGGGTCATGTGGGGAAGGACCAGGGCCGATCAGGAGGCAGAAGAGGCGAGAAGGGAGAGCATGGTCCAGAACCTTTCTTGGGGTTTTCTTGGGAAGGAATGAATGAGGCAGGGTAAGTACCCTAACTGTGGGATTGTTTGATTTGAATAATTTTGTGGTTTGGGATTATGGGGTGGTTTCTTGGTGCCTAGTACCTGGCCCTGAGAGATTTAGGGTAGGATAATGCTGACTTGGTGTGAGTGTGATAAGGAAATGCTTGGGGTGTAGGCTCAGGGCTGCCTGTAAGAATTGGCTAGTCCTGGGAGGGGCAGTCTCTCTTTGACCAACAAGCTCTTTAAGAATGTCAAAACAGCCTGGCTCAGTGATTGAGCATCTACCTATGAACCAGCTGTGGGCTCGATCCCCAGTAGGGTGAGTGCAGGAGGCAGCTGATCGATGACTCTCTCTCATCACTGATGTTTCTGTCTCTCTCTTCCTCTCTCTGAAATCAATAAAAACATATTTAAAAAAAAAAAGAATGTAAAAAAAAAGATGTCAAGTTGAATCATGAGTTAGGAGGGAAGGGCCCACCAGAGAGTGTGGGCAGGGCCCGCAGGCAGTCGTCATGCAGGCTTTATGGCCAGAAGGCCTAGGTCTGGGAAGCAGGGTCTTTCTCCCATTTGTCATACGCATATCTTCCATGAGGTGCTTGTGGAGAGAGGGTGGGTGAACTGAACCACTGGGTTGAACGTGAGAGGACACAGATGTCTCAGTGGCTGTTCCAGTGTCAGTGGTGTATGGCCATTTCAGGATGCCTGGTGCCGTGTCTTCTTCCGCCTCTTCCTCCCTGATAGCCCTCCCTCCTTGCTCTCCTTCTCATGCCTCAGAGCTACCTGGTGGCCAGCCTGAAATGTTATATTCCTGCAGAGCCTCCTCTTGGCCATAACTGTTGGAAATCAGGTCTCACTGGTGCTGATACCTGAGGAGTGGCCTGGAAATCGACCTGCCTCTTCCTCTGGAGTCTGCATCTTCCCAGTTGTCTGGTGGATCTTTCCTGTGGGCCCATTGTTGACTGCCTAGGATCTAAGCTGGGAGTTTAGGATTTTAGATCTTTAGAACAGGGACATGGAGAAGAGGCGCACTAAAAAGTAGGCCAGTGTGCCTGCTTGCCAGGCATGCGAGCCAGCTCACTGGTGCGTGCAGCCCGGGCACAAGCTGCCATGCTGTCTGATGCCTCATCTTTCTGCAGCGTCTGTCCCTGGGGCTCCACATAGCTGCACAGCCCACAGGGGAGGGACACATTAAACAGCCATCTCAGGGAAAAGAGATGTTTTCAGCCAAGGTTGGAAATGAGTTGGAGGGTTGATGAGGCGGAGAGCTGCGGGGGGGAGGCTCTTTCCAAGCGCGGGATTCTCAGAGCGGGTGGCAGCTGCATCCCTTACATCTGCATCAGTTGGGCTGTGTCAGGGGACTGAGAGGAAGCTGGGAATTGGAAGGAGGGGTTGATAGAGCTGGGAACAGAAGAGAATTGAAGGCATAGCTCAGGACTGTTTCTGGTCTCAGTAATAATTTTAGGAACAGTGGAGAGATTTTAGTGGTATTTCAGAGATGTCATTGGCTTTTTATGTTTTCCTTCTCTCTGTGGTCTCAAGGGGCCAAAATGGAATTGTTCCAAAGGCCTTGTTTTCACCTGCCATTCTGACCTGACCTGAAAGATGAGGCATGCTGCCTTCCATCTGCTGCAGGGCTAGAGCTGGAGGGAGAAGGGGTTCTGCGATCCCAGCAGGGGGACTGGCTTCCTGCCCCTGGATTTGGACCATGACTGCATGCTGCTGAGGTTGACGGGGTCACTGTGCCAAGCTTGCTGCAGCCTGAGCACTGTGGGAGGAGGGTGGTGGTTGAGTGGCAACAGCAATTTCTAACGTTAGAGTTAGGGAGCTGGGAATGCAAACATACTGGCTTTTAGGAAACCACCCTGGGAGGTGAAATACTTTACCCCACTTATGCTTTCATCGTTCTCAATGCTCTTTGGGTTTCTCTGGATATTTCTTTCAGAACCAGGGCACAAATAACTAACTACCTTGTTACTTTATAGACATCTTTGTAACTGATACCCTTAGTCTTTATCTTCCACCCACCGTGTGCATCCTTTTAGCTCTGAATTTCTGTTACCCATTTTTAAACATTGATTCCCCCTCAGTGGATGAGCACGTCGCCTCGTTGGGGAGATGGGAGCATCACATTCTGTTGTGCTCTTGCTCTTAGGGGGTGGTGTCCTGCCTGACTCCCTGGGCAGTGTGGGCTGAGGTTCCCGTTCCTGGACCTTCATGACTGTTCTGGGTCTCAGGGCGAGGGGAGATGCTGCTGCTTCCCCACTGGCTCATACGCATTGTACTCTATTCCGTTTGGGAGGCAAAGAGCAGCCTCCGGGGACTTCCCAGACTGCTGCATGAGCCTCAAATAGAGGTAGAACCCTAGTGGAGAGACAGAACCAGGGCCTTGAGCCGCGCTGGGGGAGAACTGCTGGGACAGAGCTTCAGTTTCTCCTTGCTGCTGCCAGCTCCTGAGCCTCATCTTCTTCTTGGCTCCCAGCCTGCCAGGTCCTGCTATGGGCTGCCCTTCTCCCTAGGCTCTTGGGGCCATAGACAACCACAGTGGGGCTTGTCTTGTAGAACGGGTGCTGCCATATATCTGAGAGTGGTAGCCCTACTTCCCGCCTTGGGTGACCTGCTTTACATATGTGATTCCTGATCGTGGGCCCTCCCTCCATTAGGGTCTGTGAAGATCTGTAGCTCTGTAAACCTTGATGCCAAAAGGTGGGTGGGTATTAAAACTTGTGAAATCCTGTTTCCCAGCCTTGGTAGGCCATCTCCAGAGCTTTTGGCTCCCCCAAAGCAGCTGTCAGAGGCTGCCTGGAAGGCCGTGGAAGAGTCAGTGGCCCAAGAGCTCGAGCAAGACCAGAGGCAGCTCCTAGAACTGAAGCGAGAGAAGATGCAGCAGCTGCGAGAAGAGCTGTGGCGGGAGGAGGAAGAGGAGACCCTCCAGCTTCACCAGCAGAAAGAGAAATCTCTGAGGTGCTGCCCCTCCCCTTCGACAGGCTGCACGGGGTACATGTGGGGAAGGGACACTCCCACATATGTCCCAGGGGCACTCCCTGGGATGCCTGTGGCCCCACCGGGACTCTTCTGCGGTAGCCCGTGTGGAGGAGTGGGCTCCCTCGCCGAGGCTCACTGCCCCCTCCTTTTGGTGGGGAATTGGGAGGCATGACCATAACCGGAGTAGCTGACACTTTTTGAGAGATCACATTGATACCTGTGCTTTATGTCTGTGATTTGTTAGTCTTCTGAGTGGCTCTTACAGGATGTTGTTATTGACCCCATTTTATAGAACCTGGAATGTAGGCGAAGAAGTTGAGGCACCGAAAGGGTGAGTACGCTGTCCAAGGTATGGAGGCTGAGGGGCAGCAGAGCCAGCTTAGCCCAGGGGCATGCCTCTGACACCCGTTTTCTTAACTACTGCATGTCGTCTTGGCAGTCAGGTCCCTGTTGGGACCCAGTTGGGGTTGGTGGGGCCACAGGATGTGTGTGAGGTGCTCTTGCCCAGGACCCAGGTTTCTGTTTGGGTTCCTGCTCTTTGTGTAGCTGGCTGGGAGGCCCTAAACAAACAAGACACTTACATCTGGGCTGGGCCTCTGTATGTGATTGTGTGTATATGAATGGACGAGCTAGAGCTTATTTTTGTAAGAAAAGCAGTCCTGGCTGGCACAGAGGCTCTGTAGAGTCCCAGGCCCCTGTCTTCTCTAATCTGTGCCTCTCCAGTGCTGGTTTCACTCTCAGGGTCTCTTCACAGTGCAGTATAGCTTCTCGTCTCTAGCCACTGCACCTGTGCTCCAGGCAGGAGGAACAGGGCAGAATATAAAGGGAAACCTTCTAGCTCCTTCAGCCCCATAACAGAGTTTTCCTGGAAACTTGACCCAATAATTTCCACCTAAATCTCATTGGTTACCCTTGGTTACAAAGGTGACTGGGAAATGTAGTCCTTCAGCTGGGCCTCTGTTCTTGATAGAATAAAACCAGGGCTCTGTGAGTAAGGAAAATGGGATAGTGGATGTTAAGAAGGATGGGAAAAGTGCTATGAAAAGGTGTTAATGTAACTTGGCAATTTAACTAAATCTTACCCTCTTCAACAGAACTTCCAAAACTGGTGGATACTTATTTTTTTATATCATAGATAACAAAGAGTGTATAAAACCGTTTATGCTTTATTTAGAGAAGAAAACCAGCTTCTGACTATCCAGAGGGTGGGGACAGTCTTTCTCATTAGCCAACACCAGATCCCCTGACCCAGGGCCCATCCTTACATCACCCTCCTGGATCCCCTGCCAGGGAGTATCCCACGGAACAGATCTCCCCATAGCACCCTTTTCCAGCCAGCTGGAAATTGAGCCAAACAGTGTGGTTCAGCCCACCTTGAGAGCAGTGCCTAGAAGAGAACCCTGGTGGTGCTTCCCTGCAGCCCACCAGGCTTCTCTCCTCCTTGCCCTCCCTAAGCTTAGCTTCCCATCCAGAGGAGTGTCCACAAGCAACTCCTAGGTTGTTGTAAAGACTAGCATGCCAAAAGTATCTGACTCAGGGCCTGCACACCATAGTCGCTCAATAAAGGGTAGCTCTTGTTTTTATTTTCAGTTGAAATCAACATAGTTTCGGCAGTCTTGGCTAAGTAATATTTCTATGGGCAGTGCCTTGCCTAGCTCTCTTTGAAATAGTTCATCATGAGGACCCTGTTTCTGTTTACACTCGAGCCTTCTTGAAGGGTGGGGTCTCTCTCTGCTAAGAACTTCCACTTGGTAGAAATCTCTGAAAGCCACACCAACCTAATAGTAAATATTTCTTTCTTTTAATTAAAATTTTAAAAAAATTATAGTTTACATTTGTACTAGTTTCAGGTGTACAGCATAGTGGTTAGACAATCATATGCTTTACAAAGTGTCCCCCTGCTATTTCCAGTACCCAATGGACGTCATACACAGTCCTCACAATATTATTGACCGTATTCCACAGGCTGTGGTTTACGTCCCCAGGACTATTCTGTAGCGCAGACATCTCCTGAATGAGGAAGGCAGTTGTAAACTGAGGAGACTGAGTTGAGCTGTAAGATGAAGGACGTCACCCCTGAAGACCCTTCCAGCTCTAACAGTCTGTGTGCTGTGTGTAACATTCAGCCGGAGGACAGGGAGCAGGCTTCTGGGGAATGTAGAAGGAAGGATTTTCACTTAAGTTTTGTGCCATCATGGGAGAGAGCAGTGGCGCTGATAACTTGAAACAGAAAACGACCCTTAGTCTTTTTGGCTTTGGAATTCATTACAGAGGCTTCTCAAAGAAATTGTCTTCGGAATCATGTTTTTCTTGGGCTTGAACTGCCTGAGTGCACTGCTCAGAGCCCTGGCTCTGGGGGCTGTGGGAGGATGTGGTTTGTGTCAGCAGGGGTGTCTGCTTTTTTCCCATCGAAGCTGCTGAGACAGGGTGGCCCCCAGTCGCTTTACCATGTGAAAATGGAATACATTTTTTGTTTAATTTTTTCTATTATTTTTTTATAATATAAAATACAGAAAATGGTATTTTTTAAAACGCTGCGTATGAAAAATGATGTCATGCAAATGTCCTCCAATTTCCGCTTCGCAAGTACAGGCACTTTCTACGGCATTTTCCATGAGGCTTTTAACACGTCTGGCTGCAGCATTTGGACTTCTTCCCGATGTTGTCCCTCAGCCGGCGGGCAGTCCTGGGCTTGGACTCTTGCCCTGTCTGGGCCCAGGTGCAAGTCAGTTTGCACATGTTGCGGAAGTCCGTGGGTTCTGGGGCTGGCTCCAAGCTCTCAAGAACATGGAGGGACGGCCCTGCCTCACCCTGAGTGCTCTGCTGCACACGCTCAGCACTCTCCTGACTGCAAGCTGAGCGTGGTCTCGGGCTCTGGCACATCACTGACAGACCCTGGTACTGCAAACGCTGAACGAAGGGGCATGTTGCTGGGTTTGCGTGTGGGTTCCTGACATGGAAACCCATGCACATGTGCTCTGTGTGTTAGAACAGTGGAGCGCTGATTTTTGAAATCAAATTCAGCGATTTTTACGTGTTGCTCCGTCATGAATTTTTCTGTAACAAATTTCTAGGGAACATTTTCAGAATCTGAAACAAAAATTAAAAAAGTATTAGTGCCAAAAAAGTTATGAAATTTTTAAATAGTAAAGTGACTTATGGGCCACCCCGTATTTGGGGGCTAGGTGGGACTGTTCAAATTCACAAGCATTTATTGAGCACCTGCTTCATGCTAGTTCCTGTGCCCAGTACTTGGGATATAAAACAGTTTCTGGCGAGATTCTTTCTCTGGAGAAGCTCCCAGACTTGAAAGGAAAACAGACACAAGCGATTAATTATGACACAGTATGGTGCATGGTGCAGAGTGGCCGGGACAAGAAAGGTCCCCACGTAACCTGTGATGGGGATGGATCGATGAACTTGGGGGGAGGAGCTTGGTCTTGGGTGATGAACACGGACGGGTTCATCAGGTTGGAAAGGGGAGTCTCAGCAGAGGGGCCAGCATGAACAAAGGCCGAGGAGCGAGGAGAGCGGTGGGCTTTAGAGGTAGCAGCTCATCTGATGTGGCTAGAGCAGAATCCAGGGGTGGAGAGTGAAAGGATGTGGACTCAAGTCAGGCTGGGGTCAGTCTGCATCTGTCCTTAGCGGGTGCTACACAAGACGAACCTGGAGGCAGAGGGAGCCTTGGGGAGGAAGGCTGGTCTGGGATCGGCTTCCTGAGGCAAAGGGCAGGTGGGGCTCATGGCCCCCTTTACCCTGGGAGGTACGGGGAGGCAGCAGGACCCAGAGGCTGAGGTCAGGATCACCTCTAAGAGTTTATAAGCTTCGCAGGCAGGCTATAGGCTTTTGAGAGCCAGGAGCCAGGAATATGACTAGAAGAGGAGAGACCGGTGGCCTTCCAATGCTTTCCTTGCCTTTCCTCCCTAGTCTCCTGAAGGAGCAGCTACAGAAAGCCACTGAGGAGGAGGGGGCTCGGATGCGAGAGGAGGAGGGCCGGAGGCTGTCCCAGCTCCAGGCGCAGGTCCTGTCTGGCGCAGAAGCAGATGAGAGCCAAATCAGGTGAACGCCGCTGTGAGCTGCCGTCCCGGGGCGGCCCGAGTGCACCGGCCAACCGACATTCCCCTCTGTTTGCCCAGGGCCCAGCACGAGGCTTCCCTGCAGAGGCTGAGGGAGGAACTGGAGTCTCTGCAGAAGGCCGAGAGGGCCAGCTTGGAGCAGAGAAACAAGCACATGCTGGAGCAGCTCAGGGGAGAGATGGAGGCTTCGGAGCAGAGGGAGGAGGCTGCGCTGAATGCTGAGAAGGAGAAGGCTTTGAGGCAGCTGAGGGAGCGGCTGGAAGGGGAGAGGAAAGAAGTGAGCAAGTAGAATTGGACCTTCCTCTCCGACACGTGCCTGGGCTGCCTGGGGAGGGACTGAGTGTGGAGGAAGAGCAGCCTTGGGTATGCAGGTGGGGAGACAGGCAGAGAGTGGGGGCTGCACAGGTGGGTGCAGACACCATGGACCCACTACTCTGTGTCACCCAGCCTGTCTCAGGGCAGGAACAAAGCTTGGTCCCCGCGGAGCGGAGGGTGTGCAGCGGTCCAGAGGCTCGCTGTAGGGCCGCTGGGCCTGTAGTGGTTGGGCGTTGTCAGTGGCAGTGAAGAAGTTTGAGGGAGATGGCCTGTGGATCTTGGGAGGTTTTATGACCAGAAGAACTTGAAGCAGACCAGAGGTCCTGAGACGAATGTGCCTGCCCCCGTCCTTGTCTCGGACAGCTGTGGCGACCTCCCATCCTCCTCTCTTCTCTCTGGCCTTCAGATGAGTGGCTTGCACACTCAGGAGGCTTCCCCCTTGTCCTCCCTGTCCCTCTGCTGGGAGGCTCTGTCTCAGGCTACGTGGAACTGTTTCCTTGGTGAGGGGTGGAGCTTTGCTCAGACCAGGAGAAACTCGCAGGGTTTTCAGTACTGAGTGCTAAAGCCTCCAGCCTCTGCCAGGCCTCACCCACAGGCATGAGTGTCACCCGAGCGCCTGTGGCAGCAGTGGCCTGAGGCTGCCTCAGTGCTCCTCCACTGTGGCCCTGTGTTCTGTTTATCTGCTACTTGCAGACTTTAGGGACTGAGTTATAGCGGGAGAACAAAGACCTACCTGTGGTTCCCCTTAGCCCCTTAGCTTGAGGAGTGTTGGGAATGGTTTTCCTGGCTCCTCCTTGTCTAGGGTCAGTGCCCAGCTAGCCTTCTCTGCCCTGCATCCCTCACACGCCCTTTGTTGCTCCCCAGGCAATGGCAGCGCTGGAGAGGGAGCATAGAGCTGAGCTGGAGCGGCTCTCGTCCTCACTGGAGGCCAAGCACAGAGAGGTAGATGCTGCCAGCCTGGACATAAACCTCAGACTCCTTCACTGCTCGTCCCTAGAAGTACTCAAGCCCACCCCTGCCATGAGGGAGGGAGCCTTTCTCTCCCCTTCCACCCCCCGCAGCCCCATGGGGAGGAGCACTGGGTTCCTGGGAAGTGAGTCCCCCTTGGCCACTCTGTAGTGCTCTCTGAGAGTCACCCTCCTTGCTGGGCCCTCCTCAGGTGGTCTCCAGCCTCCAGAAGAAGATAGAGGAAGCTCAGCAGAAGGAGGAGGCCCAGCTGCAGGACGGCCTGGGGTGGGCGGAGCAGAGAGCTCAGCACAAAGCTCACCAGGTGCTGGAGTATGAGCAAGAGGTGAGTGCTGCACTGTCTCTTTGCTTGAGTCGCTGCCTTCTTGCATGGGGTGCTGCGTCCTCTTTTGGGGTGCTGCCTCCTCAGCTTGGAGTGCCATCCTGGCCCAGAGGGTCATTGCTTTGATGGCTCAGCTGGGGTTAGCACTTCTCAGCCCACGCCCTTGTGTGTGGGAGGTGGTGCTGAGGTGTGGCTGTGTGCGTCGTGTGTCACGCACCTGTGACGGGCATGTCGTGTGCCTGGGGGGCCTTGGGATGTGCTGTATGAGATCTTCAAGTGCTTCAGTCTGCGCACATGGCCCACTCAGTCCCGCGTGTTGTGTGCCTCCTGCCCTGCAGCTCGGTGGCCTCCTGAGAGAGAAGCGCCAGGAGGTGGAGAGGGAGCATGAGCGGAGGATGGAGAGGATGAGGGAGGAGCACCGGCAAGCGGTGGCCGAGGCCAGAGAGCAGTATGAAGCCCAGGTGACTTGGCCCCCCCTGCACGCGCGCTCATGGGCACAGAGCCTGGACCCTCCCCAGCTGGCCAGAGGGCAGGGAAGAGGGAAGCCCGTGGGCGTGGTTGGTGGGAGGCCTCTTCCCTGGCCCTGCACCAGCAACGTCATTTTATGTCTAAAGCGTTGGGTGAGGAGTGAGCCCTCTTTTTCGGGCAGGTGCACCTTCCTCTCGTGATAACAGCTGGCACTGAACTTGTCCTGCGTGCCAGGCACTGTCCTAAGCTCTTTATATAGATTAACTCATTTAGTCCTCACAGCACCCTTAGGGGGCATGAACTACCATTATCTCCATTTTCAAAGTGAGGAAACTGACTTGGGGAGCGTAAGCAACTTTCCCCGACCACCATGGCTAACAGGCAGGAGCTAGGGTTCAAGCCAAGACTACCTGATTCCAAAGCCTCAGTTTTAACTACCCTAACGCCATGCCTCCAGGCTGCATAGGAATCCAGGGCACCAAGGAATAGAGGGCAGGAGCCCAACAGTGTGTGAGTGTTATCTGCCGTCTTCAGCCTTGGCCATGGGTGAGAAAGGTCAGCTATCCAAGTGGCTCCTCTCTGGCTTGGTGTGCTTTGCACAGTGTGGGGTGGCCGGCGTTAGCCTGCAGCGGGGCCTCTGCCCAGGGTGTCCTGCTGCTGCTCCAGGGACTGCAGCACCCCAGGCTCTGTACCATCTTCCCCAGGCAGAAATAGCAGCCATGATGGAACGAAGTTGATTCCCTTCCCAAACCAGTTCTGACCTTGCTGAGGGACAGTGGTACTTTATTAATGACCTCTTTTCCCTTGAGGAATGGAAACTGGACGTGATGGAGTGGTAGGGGGCTCCCCAGGGGTTTCCTCACCACATCTGACCAGCCTCTGCTTCAGAGTGGGCTGCAGACTTTCTGGGGGGAGGATCATGCTGTCCTCTCCTCTCTTCTACGAGCTGGCCTTAGGAAACTGCTGGAGTCCTTGATCTTATGGACTCAGGTGGCAGGGGTGGGAGGCCCTGCAGTTTCCCATGGCGGCCCCCTCCATGCAGGAGAGGAAGCAGCGGGCTGAACTGCTGGGGCACCTGACCGGAGAGCTGGAACGCCTGCGCAGGGCTCACGAGCGAGAGCTGGAGACTGCAAGGCAGGAGCAGGGCCGGCGGCTGGAGGACTTGGGGCTCCGACAGCAGGAGCAGGTGGGGCTCTGGGCAGTCCTTCAGGGCCACCTCCATGTGGGGCAGAACAGGGCTGGGGCATCAGGAGAGCAGGACGGAGCCCAACAGCTTCAGGAGTGGGGTCTTGCTGGCCATCCCCAAGCTGGGGCATCATTGCTCTTTCGTTTTCTGGGAACATCCCTGGTATGAGAAGAGGAGGCCAGCCCCTTTAGGGCCTTGGGGTTGGCACCTTTGCTTCTCCTTGCCCCCACTGGGAGTAAGTAAGGTGTGGTGCTTTCCTGGGAGTTGCAGGGCCAGATGGGAGGAAGCATGAGCCCACTTGGGTGGTACTATGGTATGGTCAGGACCCCTCCTGTCACTCAGCTAAAGTCTTGTGCCCTTTCTGTACTTACATTTTTCCTCCACCTTTGCTCTGTGCAGGAAAGGAAACTCCAAGAGTTAGAGTTGGATCTTGAAACCAGAGCGAAAGACGTCAAGGCCAGATTGGCTCAGCTGGACATTCAGGTGAGGGAGTGGGGTGGAGGCTAGGATCTTGAGGTGCTCTTGACCTTGGAGTCATAGCTCCCCCAAGAGAGGATGGGCCTTTCTACCCCTTAGCCTTGGAGCCTGGAGATGGCCCAGGGGCCCCTTTCATTCCCTCCTCAGGAGGAGACTGCCCGGAAGGAGAAGCAGCAGCTCTTGGACGTAAGGAGGCAGGTGGTGCTGAAGAGCAAGGTTTGTCTGCCTCTCTCAGCCTCGGCCTCCCTCTCTCCCCCGACTCCCTTTCCTTTCTTCCTCTCCCCCCATTACCCCACCTCTGTCCACTTGATCTCTCAGGGCATGGGGCTACTCCACAAGCAGCACCACTGTGTGGAAGCAAGCTCGGGTTGCTCAGGGAGCGGCTGTGGTGGGAGGATGGGAGCTGCAATGTGTCAGCCCCTCCACATGGGGCAGAACAGTGTCCTTTCCCCTCCTCCTGGTGTCCCTGTCCTCAGGCTTCTGGCTCCCTGCTTTCTCCCTACTCTTTCTCCAGGTGCTTCTGTCTTTTCTTCTGCCCAGGAAGTCACAGCTACCCATCGACACCTGGAAGAGGCAAAGAAGGAGCACACCCACCTGCTGGAGTCAAACCGGCAGCTCCGAACAGTTCTCTGCGAGCTGCAGGCCCACAAGCTGGAGTTGGAATCCCAGGTGGACGTGCTGCAGACCCAGGCCGAGAGGCTGCAGAAGCACATCAGGTGGCGCGGGCACCCTGCGTGGAGCCACCCTCTGCCCCTCGCATGCCCTCTGACCTCTGCTGCTCAGAGCCCTGTCTGCACGTGCTCAGTTCACAGGCAGAGTGGACCAGGCTCTGTCTGCTGCATGTTGTAGGGATGGGGAGTCTTAGGAGGTTCTGAGTAGCTGGGGTCCTGGTTTTACTGTTCATGCCCCAGCCCCGCTCAGGGACTTTGATGGGAGTGAAGGGATGGAGATAGTCTTGCTCTCTACCTCAGGTGGGGGCTTGAAGCCCTCCAGGGGTTCTTATAGTGTGCTGCCTGGTTTGCTTCATCACGTGGCGCTGCCTTACCTCCCTGCACCTCCACTCCCCCCTCAGTGACCTGGAGGCCAAAGCTCAGAGGAAGCAGGATGTGTTGACAGAGCTGGCGGTAGAGGAGAGAAGAGCTTCCCCGTGTTGTGAGCCAGATCTCCACATCGAGGACCTGAGGACATCCCCTGGGAGTGTGAGCTTCTCTGGCCTTGGAAGCAACAGAATGGCTGGGCTGGGGCACCAGGAGGGATGGGGCGTCAGGGGGGTGAGGTACTAGGAGAGGGTAGGGTACCAGGGAGGTCCAGGCTGTGCTCTATGTAGGGCTTTTGGCTCCTCTTCTTACTGTTCCCCACCCCAATATCCATCAATCAGATGATCTCTGCAGTGAATAGTGCCTGGTGCTGGCAAAGCATCATGTCTAGACCCTGGGAGGGATTTCAGGGCTGCGAGCCTGCAGTGTATCTGCTTGTGTTACAGTTAGTGGGTCTTTCCTATCATGTATCCCTAGAACCAGACCAAAGAGGTACCCTCTTCTCTCTCCCAGAGCAAGGAGGATGCCGGCTTGTCCTTGGACAGGTGAGTTCTGATAGCCTGTCTTATTTTGGGTTGACACCATGAGGTGTGAGTGCCTGTACCACGGAGCTGGGGGACTGAAGACAGGTGACAGTAGTCACTAGTGGGTCTTGGTTCAGGGAAGTTGATGCCACTGTGATTGTTGGCACAGCATGCTAGCACCTGCTGATCCTGGTTGAGAGTCAGGCCAATGGGAGTGTCTGGCTATCTGCCTGGAGGCCTTTCAGAGTCCGGGTGGGTGCCGCACACCCCATGCTATAGTCTTAAACGGCCACATTCCTACACACTGCCCAGCCCAGCCAAGCAGTTTGTGCCCAGGATGGAGCTCTGCTGGGGGTGTGTCTGGTGATCCTCTCAACCTCCCTGCCCGCACCCACCCATGCCTGTCCTCCACAGCTTCCGGCACTACCTCTCTGCAGAGGGGGTGGCTCTCCGCAGCGCCAAGGCCTTCCTGGTGCGGCAGACACGTTCCATGCGGAGGCGGCAGACTGCTCTGAAGGCCGCCCGGCAGCACTGGTGCCAGGAGCTGGCCAGTGCCCCAGATGCAGCCAAGGACCTGCTAAGCACCAAGGCCCTAGGAGATGTGCGAAAGGACCTGGAAGAGGTCAGTGCCTGGACAGCCTCCCAGCTCTGGGGGAGGGAGGTCCGGGGAGCAGGATCAGCACTTGCCTTGGGACTCACCCTCCACTGCTCATGCTGGGGACTCCAGGATAGTGGCTGTACAGCCCTTGGCTCGTACACAAGTCATCTAGGTGGGCAGAAAGGGGCATGAAGGTTATATATCTCCTCGAGGATGAAGGCACCACGTCCAGAAGGCCGTGCACAGTGTGCCGAGTGCTCTCTCAGTAAATTGTGAGGCTGTGCACTGCGTGCGGGATGCTGTCTCATACATAGTATATCTCGAGGCTGTGCACAGTGTGCTGGACGCTGTCTTATAGTAATTCACAAGGCCATGCACTGTGTGTGGGACGCTCTCTTGTGTGGGTCTCACAGTAACCACAGGTGATGTGCAGGTGGTAGTGTTATTCTGTTTTCTAAGTGAAGAGTACAGGAGGTTTTCAGAATTTCACATCCTGTACCTTGCTTGTCCATTCCACATGAAAGACTGTTCATGGCTGGAAATCTTTGAGTATACACTCGGCATGAGATTGAATTACTTCTCTTCTGTACTTCTTTGGTACCCTAATTTGCAAGGAAAAGCCAGTCTTCATGATCACTCTTAGTTAGGATTGCAGATCTTTGAGGGTCCTGACAATTGTACTCAGTCCCTTAGAATTCTGATGGTGCTCAGAGCTGGCAAGTAAGCTGGGCCCTGTGCCCCTCAGCCTGGCTTGGGGGCAGCAGAGTACAAGAGTCTGGTACAGAGCTGCAGGCTTCCCAGGGGTGTGCATGTGCTCCCGGGCCCTGCCATTGCTCTACTGTGTTCCTCCTGATGACAGTGACAATGATGATGATAGTGGTAGTAGTTGGAGCCATGATAATAGTGACCATTTGGTTAACAGTAACCATGTGAGAATTTATTAGCTATGGATGTGGTGCTAAGCGTGTAGCATACTCTGTCTCTTTTAATTCTCATGACCCCATGAAAAGTAGTATTTTTCTTTCTCAGACAAGAATCTGGACTGAGAGTTAAGTAATTTTTTCACGATAACCAGCCAACAGAGGGCAAAGCTGGTACCCCACGGTCAGTGTGGGATTCACATTTACCCTCCCTTCCTCCCTGACTGCAGGAGACCAAGCACCTGGAGGAGATGAAGTCGGCCATGAGGAAGGGCCGAGACCTGCTGCGGAAGAAAGAGGGGAAGCTGAGCCAGCTGGAGGCCTCTCTTCGGGATGAGGTGCAGCCCTGTGGCCATATGGCCTCAGGTGGCCACAGCTTCCTTTTCTGTGCCCAGGATACGGTTGGGTTCTTTGGTCCTCTGTCGAGGGCACTGGGTCTCTGGGGCCCAGGACTGGCACTAGGCTTAGGGCTGTGGGCCTGTGTGAACGGCAGTGGCTTGCGCTTAGAGGTTGGTTATCTGTGCTGAGTGGTTCTGAGACCCGGAGCCTCTTTCTAAAGTTTCTTGAGAGAGGATCTAGCCCTGGCCCTTCCCCTGCCATGGTACCTGAGGACAGATGTTCCCACCTGGGAGGTTGCCCAAGGTTCCCTCCCTTTTTGTGGGCCTGTACTCTTCCCTGGATGCCTGAGGCGTGGGTGTGGCAGGAGGGAAGCTTAGGTGGAGACACTGCAGGGAGAATTTACTGGGAAAGGGTGGACAACTGTCTGGTCCTGGTAGCCTTGCTACCTGTGTCTCAGGGCTGAGTTCTGTTAGCCTAGCCTCCCTTCCACCCCCTGAAAGGCAGCCTGCAGGATGTGCCTCTCCCACGTACAAAGTGCTCAGGACCAGTGCCAGCAATAACTGCTGCTTCTACCCATAAGGCTCCAGATGAGGGTACTCTGAGAGGAGCCCCCGCCAAGAAAGTGGTGACTTTTGACCTCAGTGACACGGAAGACACTAGCAGTGGAAGTTCAGAGTCCTGCTCCCTGCCTCACAGTGAGTGGTGGCAGCGAGGCGGACAGGGAGGGTGGCAGGGGAAGGGTTACAGTTTCCATGGAGAGGGAAGAACTTCGGGAACAGAGGTGCAGCCCCCTTCCTCAGCTCTGTGTGAATTGGCCTCTGGGTGCCAGTGTCTGGAGCAGGTTCCCAGTAGATGCTTGGGAAGGAGGGAACCACTCTGGCTTTGCTAGTCCACAGGATTGGGAAAGCCTTCTGAATGCACAGAGTCCCTAACTGTGAGGGTGCCCCTGTCCGCCACTCTGATCTCTGCAGCCTGGCCTGCAAAGCGAGAAGCCCTCCTGCTCCTTCCCCAGGGCCTCTTTCGTAGGGCCAGTTTCCTGTCTCCACTGTCTAGAACACAGAAGCTCTGCCCTCTCCCAGTCAAGGCCAAGGCGCTGTTGCCTGGAGGAATGGGGAGTGGTGGCCGGTAGGGAGCCACTATGTCACCCCAGCATCCGAAACCTGAGTCCTTCTTTACCACCTGCCTCTTCCCTTTCAGTCAGCCTGACCGCAAGCCCCACCTTCCCCAACAAGATCCAGTACTTGAGCAGCTCCCTACAGCGGATCAGCAGCCAGCTAAACGGGGTCCTCAGCATGCTGGGGGGCCTCAGCTCTCAGCCGCCACTCCTCACTCCCACCCTGGCACAGACCCCGTCCCCATCCTTCCAGAGGGCTCCCGTTCCCTCTTACCCCTCCCTGGTCCCCATCTTCCCCTCATCCCCCAGGACCCCTGTGTCCACCCAGTGGGCCTGGGACCAGGGGCTGGGCCGCAGGCTCTCCTCCTCCGTGACTCAAACAGTGGATGACTTCCTGGTGGAGAAGTGGCACAAGTACTTTCCAAGTGAGCTTCCTTCCGGACATGTGGTTCTGGGCCAAGCCTTCCCCCTCCCCCACCTCCTCTTCCTCCCTTCTGTCACCTACCCCACCGCCTCCCTGGGTCCCTGGGAAGGAGACCTTGCTGAGTACCCAGAAGCTGTGGGCTCTGTGGGTTGGGTGGCTGACTGGGGCCTTTAGGACTCCAGAGCTCAGCAGAACCTGAAAAGTCATCGTCGTCATCATCAGAATAGCTACTGTTATGTGCACTATGTCATAGGCCAGGCATTTTATATGAAGGTATTCATTTAGGTCTTACAACCTCTGAGGTACAAATTCTTTACCCCGTTGTTACAGATGGGGAAACTGAGACTTAGGGAGGTTAAGCAGTGTGTTCCAGGGTGCCCAGTGAGTGAATGGCAGACTGAGTTTTGGTCAGATCCAGGCTTCAGCTTGGCACGGTGGCTGCTGTGGCATCGTAGCACTGTTCAGTTAGAGGGAAAAGTTACAACTCCCTGTTCCACCCATATAGTTCTAGAAATAAAATGAATAGGGTGATTCCTGTCTCTCACCTTTCACTTCAGCTACTGAAAGTATCCCTGTTTGTATTTGTTTTGGGGGCACTGCCTTTTCAGTTTTGGGGAGGCAGAAGGTGCTGGGGAGCAGGGAGGTGGCCTGCGTGGCCCGGGTCTGGCTCAGCTGCCCCACTGTCCACTGTGAGTGATTTCTTCCCACTTTCCAGCTGGAGTCCCCGTCCTCAGCAGTGGCACCACCTCCTTGGAGAACAGGCTGGGTTACATGTCTGCCAGGTAAGACTCCCTATAGCTCAGTGTGGAACCACACAGTTCAGCTGTGCACTGCTCTGCCCTGAGCTGATGGGACCTCTAGGGGAGCAGAACTCATGGGCGTGTACCCAGAGAGGCCAGGCAGGCCCCAGTTCTCAGAGCTGCCTGGGTCTTAGACACTCCTCCATGCAACCGGAGGAGAATCTCTGGGGAGCACAGCTCCATGAGGAACCTGTGAGACGACAGCCCTGGCTGGACCCTGCCCACTGCCCTCCCATAGCCCCTCGAGCCTTGGAGCAGAGTGTGGCCTTTTTCTTTGCCACTCTCTGTGTGTGCTTCCTACAGCTTCCTGCTTCCTCTAGTCCTGTGAACAACATCTGGAGTGAGAGGCGCACCCTGTGGGGGGAGACAGATGGACAATTATTTAAGCCTGTTATTTCTCACTCATCTTATTCCTTACCAGATGTATCCCCTCCCACCAGACCCCCAACCATAAGTACCCCCCCTCACCCCTTTTGCCAGTTTGGGAGCTGATGCTGGGCAGGTATTTGAGTGGACACTGTGGAGAGATTTTGCTGGTGATATTGGCCAGGATCTGTGGAGCCTGGAGTCTCCATGTCAGTATTCACCCAGGAGGGGTGGGCACACTTCAGAGGGGCATCCTGCCAATAGAGGAAGCTTTGAATTGCTAAAGAGACCCCAAGCCTGCAGCTGGTATCTTGAGAGGAAGAGGGAGGCGCCGTGATGGCCTCTTGCTGTGTTGGCCTCTCCTGGCTTTATCACAGGTCCCCCTTCCTCTGACTCTCCTGCCTCTCTCCCTCCTCCTGCTGTGCTTCCCTTCCCAGAGAGCAGCTCCGCCTCCTGCAGCATCCGCACTCCCACATCCCGGAGGTGGGCAGTGCCAACTTGCAGGGCATGATTGAGGCTAACCGGCAGTGGCTAGAGCATTACAAAAATGACCCTAAGTTATATCCTTTCAGCCAGTTCTCGAACCCTGGCCCCTTTCTGCTGTAGCTGCCTGATGGCTGAGCTGGGCTGCTGGCGGCTATTTGTGCCCCAGGGGTCCCAGGCGGATCCTGTTTGGCTTCTGACCCTTTCCCCCATGGCCCTTCCCTGGTGCTTAACTGACTGCAGTTTTCCTTCACCTTGTGGCCAGACATCTTTTCTCAGTGCACAAGCCAGGAGCCACTTCGGGCCTCCTGCAGCTGGGCCTGGATGAGAACAACACGCTGAAGGTGTATCGCTACTGAGGCCTGCGCGGTCGCATGCGGTGCACCTGGCTCCCCTGCACCCACATCAAGTGCCTGAGGAGGGGCCTGCACTTCATTTCCTCTGATGGAGCATCCTCCTGTCCCGCCTTTGCTGCTGCCGCCCCACTTGAAGCTCGGAGGAACTGTGGGGAAATGGGCTGGGTGGAAAGGATGGTACAGCCGGGAGCAGTTAGCCACCGCAGCGACCAGGTGGCGGATCTCAGCTGAAGCACGTGGGCCGCTGCGAGCTCCTGCGTGGGTATGGCAGCCCTGAGGATGAGGGGCACCACCGGGCACAGGGGCACCTTCAGGAGGAAAGGGCGGCATTAGAGGAGCTGATATGAAAGGCCAGGGACTCTCTTTGGAGCCCCACTGATCCCTTGTACCTGCAGGGCACGCATGGTTCAGTGTATGGTCCTCACTTCACAGAGCAAAGCCCCAGCCTGTTGGTACCCCGGGCCAGGCTCTGTCTCCAATACCTCAGCCTCGTAGAGCCCAGAGCTTTCTTCCCATTTTCCTTTCCTTTTCCTTTTTCTTTCCTTTTTTGTTTTTTAATGTCCTCTTTCTTGAGTCCTCTGTTTCTCCTTTTGAGTAACTCAGGATTGGCCCAGAGCCCTGCCAGAGGTTGCTGGAGGCAACCAGAGTTTTGTCACCTCTCTTCCCTCTCCTGGCACTATGCTGTCCTCAGGAGCACCCTCTCCCTTTCCCTTTTCTGGGGCTCCTCCCCAGAGCCCTGCCAGCTAGCTTCTCAGGTCTCCAGCACACAACTTCAGTAAGACGACAGCCATAGGAGAAGTCTGGGGTGGCTTCTGGTCCTCACCTCGCTTTCTCCGCCTCGGTGTATCTATGGGTTCTGGTTTCCGTCTCTCTTTTCTACCTGTGCCCAACCCCTGCTGCCTCTTCTCAGAGCTCGGAGACTCCTTCTGAAGGAGGTGAGGGCGGGGCCAGTGCCTGGCCTTGGCGTGAGGGGCCTTTGCCAGTGAGGCTGCTGCCATCTGTACAGCTCCCTACAGCCCCTCTCAGCGGGCTCCTGGGGATCACAGGAGACGCTGTCTGACATCCGTCTCAGTGTTTAAAGAAAATCCCCCCTCTGTTTTTCTTGTCTTGAAAGCTATGGGGTTATCCTTGCCTCTCTAATACATAGAGACGAACCCTCCACCATCCCATCACGAATTTCTTTGTGCTGGAAGAAGAAACTAAGATCCAATAGGCTTTTATCTACCCCCCAAGGCCATACTTCCCAGTCATCAGTCTACCACACAGAAAAAGTCCATTTTGTAATTTGGCTGATTCTGTGTGCTTTGGGACTTTCTTATGTGTCACAACCGTCTCTGGTAACAGTCCTGTGTTTTGTACATCAATTAAACCTGTGCTGGTCCAGTTTCTACAAGGGGGCTGTGTGAGTGTGTTTCCTCCTCTCCGAAGGCCTTTGTCTCCTTCCACTTCAGAGCAGAGGAAGGAGAAATTAATATTCACAGAACATCTCCTAGGCAGCTGGTCCAATCACAACAAACCTGTGATGCAGAGATTGTCTTCGTTTCTCTGAATGAGGAAATCAAGGTTCAGGGACCTGTAAGTGCCTGGGGTCCTGGATAAAGTAGCCGAGTTCCCTGCAAGGCAGAGCCCTCACCCCCATCCCTGCGCCCTGGAGCTCCCTGTCCCCTGCCGCCAGCCTTGGGAAGTGCTGACCTCCATCTCTCCCTTTGTCCCCCCTCCGTGTTCCACTACCTACCAGACAAAACCCAATGTGCCATTTCTCAAGGGCCACTGTTTTCCCTGTGCAGACAGGTGAAAGATAAACCCGTGAAGTCCTAAGCAGGCAAAGTTAGGTGGGTATTGTCCCCACCCCAGTGGCGTAAACAACCTACATACAGTACAATCTTGGATCTGCAGCAACAGAAATGCTGGGAGACCCAACTTGAGAATGGCCCATTTAATGGATTTGCATAAGAAAACCAACTTAGAGACAAAGCATCCACACTAACCCAGGCTCCATGTGTCCCAGTGTCCTTGCTCTGATGAAAGGAGAGATGGAGAAGTAACATTTGTCTAATGCCTCTATGCTATGTGCTTTTCATGTTATCTCCTGTGATCCTTTTAACCCAGGAAGTTGGTATTCTTTTTTTACAGGTGAGGAAATTTAGGCTCAGAGAGGTTAAATGACTAGAGCTCAAGGTCACCTAGGATTTGAACCCAGGCCCTCCTCTGACAGCCGAGTTCTGTTGACCACACTCCCTCCCCTGTGTCAGCATCCCCTGTCTTCCTCCTCGCTCGCAGAACAGTCCTGGCCAGCTTTGGTCTGTAGACCTGGGTCCCAGGAAGGGGGTGGCTTCTAGGTGAGTAAGCAAAGCCCCTGGCCAAGGCTTTTTCCAGACTCCAGAATCATCGCGTCTCTCCCCTCATGGATTTCAGAACCTACCTGGAGAGTCTAGAATCAGACAGGAGCTGAGTGGAGCCTACAATGGCCGGGTCAGTGCGCTCATGTTTGCCAGTGGAGCGGCCTGGAGAGATGACCAGTTGTCCAGTTAGTGTGTGGCAGAGGTGCAGCCAGAGCCAGGAACTGGTTCTCAGATTCCCAGCCTGAGGGCTCCGGAATATTTTTAAAGGACATTTATTTTGAATAGGCTGTGTGTTCATGTGCTCAATGCTCAAATGCTAGAGAAGTCACTCCTCCCATGGGCCATCTGGTTTCCTCCTTGAAGGTAACAAGTGTGCCAGTTCCCCCCGGAGATTTTGTGCAAAGACGAGGAGAGTGGGCACTGTTTCGATAGTCTTGCCCTTCTGCTGGTGGACTTAAGGGTCATTCCTCATATAGAACAAACCATTTCCCAAAGCTCTCCCGTGAGACACTCCCTGACTTTTCTTATGGGAGCAACGTTGGGAATGATAACAGCCCACCCACCCCTCAACTGCTACAGAATCTTCCACACACAGTGGCAGTGTGGCCAGGAGGGAAGCAGCCCTGGCTTTAGCACACCTACAAGCTCTGTGGCCTGAGCAAGCCCTTTCCGGGCCCATGCCTTCCCTGGTCTGAAGCTCAAAGCCTGAATCTTCGCTCCAGGGAAGAAGCAGGGTGGCTGTCTCAGCCTCAGTGACAGAGGGCCTGCTGTGGGTGGGGAGCCGCCCTTATCCAGGGCCCTGAGATAGGGCTCAACTAGGGAGGGTGCTGGGCTGGGGAGGGGTGCTGGCTGGGGAGGGGTGCTGGGCTGGGGAGGGGTTCTGGGGTAGGGAGGGGTGCTGGGCTGGGGAGAGGTGCTGGGCTGGGGGAGGGGTTCTGGGGTGGGGAGAGGTGCTGGGGTGGGGAGGGGTGCTGGGCTGGGGAGGGTTGCTGGGCTGGGGAGGGGTGCTGGGGTGGGGAAGGGTGCTGGGCTGGGGAGGGGTGCTGGGGTAGGGAGGGGTGCTGGTCTGGGGAGGGGTGGGGTGGCCAGTGCCAGCTCTTCAGTGGAGGTGGGAAGTGAAAGCTGTCACCATGTCCTGATGACTTGGGAAACGCCTGTGCCTCCTTCCTCTCCATCTCCTGTCTTCCACGCCTGTACTTCCTCTGAATCTGCCACCTCCAGCAGGTGTGAGGCACACACAGGCACAGTCACTGTTTGCCGTTATGGAGAAGGGGGCGCCTGCTCTTGGGAGGCAGGAAGCAGCGGGACAATTTGGTGAGTCCCACTCTCGGTTAAAAGCAGAGGGGGCGTGAAACAAGCATATTCTCTCTGTGCCTCAGTGTTCACATTTGTAAGTGGGGTTAATAGTATCATAAGGTGGTTGTGAGGATTAAAGAAGTTAATCCATGCAAAGTCCTCAGGACTGTTCAACACAGAGTAAGGGGAGTGACATCACCAAGATGACAACATAGGTTCCTGATTTGCTCCCCCTCACAAGAAAAACAACTGACAGCTATTCGTGGGCAGGAGAGACGGCCTTAGTGGGGAAAGCATGGCCACATGCTGACTGCACACCAAGACGTCTCCCCTGAGCCTATGGTTTCCCCAAAGGGAGAAGGGAGCCCAGGGGTGACATCCAGCCCCCAACCCCCAAATTGTGGATCATTTCATGGGAGCCCCTGCTCTGGTTTTGCCCGGCAGGGACCGCAGGGGAATGTGGGGCTTAACCACTGGGAATCTGATTGTGATGGGAGGGGATAGGGGCTCCCAACCACCAGCACTCGAATCTTGGCAGACCAAGTTCCTACCTGCAGAGCCCAAGTAGTCGTCCCAACCAGCAGCTTTGCTCATCTGCAGAACCAAGTTGGTGGTGCAGTCAGACCAGAGAACTTGGCAGGGTACAGGTCTGCCTGATTTGCGTCCTCAAACGGGGTTTTGCTGCCCCTGGAGCCTGGTCTGCCCATGCCCAGGCAGAAGAGCTGAGTCATAGCCTTGCCAGCCGAATGCTTTTTGTGCATCTATTGATATGATCATATGATTCTTGTATTTAAATTTGATTATGTAATGTATCGCATTTATTGATTTGTACCAGCCTTGCATCCCTGGAATAAATTCCACTTGGTCATGGTGTATGTTCTCTTTAATGTATTGTTGGATCCAATTTGCTAATATTTTGTTGAGGATTTTAGCATCTATGTTCATCAGGAATATTGGCCTGTAATTCTCTGTCTTTGTAGTGCCTTTATCTGGTTTTGGAATTAGGCTAATGCTGGCCTCGTAAAAAGAGCTTGCAAGTGTTCCTTCCTCTTGGATATTTTGGAATAGTCTGAGGAGTATAGGTGTTAGTTCTTTGTATATTTGGTAAACCTTCCCTGTGAAGCCATCCCAGCCAGGGCTTTTGTGTGCTGGGAGCCCTTTGATTACTGCTTCAACTTCATCAGCAGTTATCAGCCTATTCAGGCTTTCTGACTCTTCCTGATTGAGTTTTGGAAGACTGTATTTTTCTAAGAGTTTGTCCATTTCATCCAGGATGTCCAGCTTGGTGGCATATAGTCGTTCATACTATTTTCTTAGAATCCTTTGTATTTCTGTGATGTCTTTCATTTCTGATTTTTTAAATTTTGGGTCCTCTCTGTTTCTTGATGAGTCTGGCTAAAGGGTCATCAATCTTGTTTCTTTTCAAAGAACCAGCTCTTGGTTTCCTTGATCCTTGGTACTGTTTTTTTAGTCTCTATGTCATTTATTTCCACTCTGATCTTTATTATTTCCTTGTATTTACTCTGGGTTTTTCTTGTTGTTCTCTTTCTAATTCTTTAAGTTGTAAGGTTAGTTTATTAGAAAACTTTCTTGTTTTTTTGAGGTAGGCCTGTAGTGCTATGAACTTCCCTCTCAGGACTGCTTTTGCTTTTGGGTTGTTGTGGGCTCATTTTCACTTGTTTCCAGGAAGTTTTTGATTGCTTCCTTGATCTCATTGGTAACCCATTCATGTTTAAGAAAATGCTATTTAGCCTCCATGTGTTTAAATGTTTTTGGGTGTTTTTATTGTCGTTGATTTCTAATTTCATGCCATTGTGATCTGAGAAGATGCTTGATGATATCAATCACCATGTCCTGATGACTTGGAAAGCTCATCTGCAGATGAGCAAAGCTGCTAGTCTTCTTGAACTTGTAAATACTTGCTTGGTGTCCTAACATGTGGTCTATGTTTGAGAATGACCCATGTATACTTGAGAGGAATGTATATTCTGCAGCTTAAGGGTGATATGTTCTGTAAATGTCAATTAAATCCATCTGATGTAGTGTGTTGTTTAGGGTTGCTATTTCCTTAGTGATGTTTTGTCTGGAAGATCTATCCAGTGATGTCAGTGGGGTGTTAAAGTCCCCTACTATGACTGTATTGCTGTCGTTCTCTCCCTTAAGGTCCTCCAGACGTTTTTTATATATTTGGGTGCTTCTCTATTGGGTGCATATATGTTTATGAGGTTTATATCCTCTTGTTGGATCTATCCCTTTAGTATTATGTAGTGACCTTTTTTGTCTCTTGTTATGGTCTTCATTGTGAAGTCAATTTTGTCAGATATGAGTATTGCTACCCCAGCTCTTTTTTCATTTCCATTTGCATGGACAATTTTTTCCATCCCTTCACTCTCATCCTGTGTGTATCTTTCGTTCTGAGGTGGGTCTCATATATACGGGTCATGTTTTCTCATCCATTCAACTACTCTGTCTTTTGATTGGAGTATTTAATCCATTTACATTATAGGTTATTATTGATAGGGACTTGTTTGTTGACATTTTTATTCTTTATTCCTGTGTTCCTCCCTCTCTCTGTATTTCTTCTTCTTACAGCTGTCCCTTTAGCATTTCTTGCAGTGCTGATTTGGTGGTAACAAACTCCGTTAGCCTTTTTTTTGTGTGTCTGCAAAGCTCTTTATTTCACCTTCAATTTTGAATGATAGAATTTCTAGATAGAGTAGTCTTGGATTCAGTCCCTTGTTCTTTATTACTTTGTATATTTCATGCCACTCCCTTCTTGCCTGAAGTGTTTCTATTGAGAAGTCTGATATTCTAATGGGAGCTCCTTATAGGTAACTTTCTGTCCCTTTCTTGCAGCTTTTTTTTTTTTTTTAAATATATCTTTATTGATTTTGGAGAGAGGGAGAGCGAGAGATAGAAACATGAATGTTGAGAGAGTCATTGATTGAGCCCACAACCTAGGCATGTGCCCTGAACAGGAATCGAACCGCTATGTCCTGGATCCTAGGTTGACACTCAACCGCTGAGCGACGCCCGGGAGGGCTCTTGCAGCCTTTAAGAATCTTTCTTTGTCTTTAACATTTGCCATTTTAATTATGATGTGTCTGAGAGTGGGCCTCTTTGAATTCTTCTTGCTTGGGACTCTCTGTGCCTCCTGAACTTGTGTGACTTTTTCCTTCACCAGATTATGGAAGTTTCCTGTCATTATTTCTTCAAACGGTTTCTCTGTTCCTTGCTCAGATTCTTCTCCTTCTGGTATCCCTATGATGCAAATGTTGTTATATTTCATGTTGTCCCTAAGCCCCTTAGACTCTTCTTCTCCTGCTTTAAAATTTTTTTCCAATTGCTGCTCTGAATGGGTGTATTTTTTTTCCTACGTTGTCTTCTAATTTGTTGATTTGGTCCTCAGCTTCTTTTAGTCTACTGTGCGTTCCTTCAAGGGTATTTTCTATTTCAGCTGTATCATTCTTCATTTCCACTTGATTCTTATTCATGGTTTCTATCTCTTTTTTCATGCCAGTGTCGTTCGCATTATGTTCCTTATAGTTCTCATTAAGTTGTTGGTAGTTCTAACTAAGTTGTTTGAACACCCTTATAACCATTAGTTTGAATTTTTTATCAGACAGATTGCTTGCCTCCATTTCATTTAGTTCCTTTTCTGGCAATTTCTCTTTTTTTTCATTTGGGGGTTGTTTCTTTATCTCCCCATTTTAGTGGTCTGGTAGTCCAAGCACCAGATAAAGGGGTGTTGGTGCTCTGCTGGTCAAGGAGGCAGGGCAGGTCACCCATCATGGCAGCGGGCCAGTCGTCTGGGGGCCACAGTTCAGGCACACTGGGTCTCTATGACCCTCCCATGTATCCGGGGGCTCTGGGTCCCAGTGGTGGGGCCTAGGGGCACCAGGACATGGCCCCTCCCAAAGAGAACCCTGCAAATCCTCCAAAATGGCACCCTCTTTAATCTCAAGCAGAGAGGAGTGCCAGGCTAAGCAGCAATGCACAATGGCCAGCAGCTCCTCTGTCAGGAGTGCCCAAACTGCCCACCTGGAGTTTCCACACTGACAGATGCCCACCCCCACACACACTCACACACTCTCTCTCTCGCTCTGGTCCTGCCCACTGCCATGCTGGTTCTTAAGAGACTCACTTTAGCCTTAAAGACACACACAGACTGAGAGTGATGGGATGAAAAAGATATTTCAAGCAAACTACAACAACAACAAAAAGGCAGGGATAGCATCAAAAACATAAAATACTTAGGGATACACTGAAGGAGGTAAAAGATCTCTATTCTGAAAACTATAAGACATGGATGAAAGATATCAAAGGAGACACAAAGAAATGGAAAGGTATTCTGTGTTTGTGGACTGAAAGAATTAATATTGTTAAAACATCAGTAATACCCAAAGCCATCTAATATTCAATGCAATTCCTATCAAGATTCCAATGAGATTGTTTTTACAGAAGTAAAAAAAAATCCTAAAATTTATGTGGAACCACAAAACCCCCAAATAGCTAAAGAAATTCTGAGAAAGGAGAACAAAATAGGAAGTATTGCACATCCTGACCTCAAGCTATCATATAAAGCTAAAGTATTAAAACAGCATGGTGCTGGCAAAAAATACAGTGAGATCAATGAAACAGAATCAGGAGCCCAGAAATAAACCCAAGCATATATAGTCAATATTTGACAAGGGAGCCAGGAATACTTAATGGAGAAAGGATAGACTCTTCAATAAATGTGTTGGTAAATTGGATATTCACATGTAAAAGAATGAAAGTAGGCCCCTATATTACACCACTCACAAAAATTAACTCAAAAGGATTAAAGACTTAAATGTAGATCTGAACCATGAAACTCCTAGAAGAAAACCCAGGAAAAAACCTCCTTGACATGGGTTTTGGCAATGAAGTTCTGGATATGACTCCTAAAGGACAAGCAAGAACAACAGACAAACAAAAAACACAAAAATGAAAAGAAAGAAAAGGAAACGTGTGCTATACCAACCTAAAATTACTCTGCACAGCAAAAGAAAAGATTGACAAAGTAAAAAGAAAACCTATGGGGTGGAAAAAATACTTGTAAACCATATATCTGATAAGGGGTTAATTTCCAAAGTTTGTAAAGAACTACAACTCAATCCAGTTAAAGTGGGCTATGAATAGACATTTTTCCAAAGAAGATACACAAATGGACAACATCACTAGTCATTAGGGAAATTCAAGTCAAACCACAGTGAGATATCATAACTATTAGAATGGCCATCATGAAAAAGACTGTAGAGATAACAAATGGCGAGGATGTGAAGAAAAGGGAACCCGTGCGTACTGTTGGTGGGAATGTAAACTGATAGCCACTGGTACAGTATGGAGGTTCCTCAAAAAATTAAAAATAGAACTTTCATATGATCCAGCAATTTCACTTCTGGAAATATATCCAAAGGAAATGAAAACACTAACTCGAAAAGATACATACCACCCATGTTCATAGCAGCATTTTTTACAATGGTCAAGACATGGAAGCACCCTAAGGATCCATCAATGGATGAATGGATAAAGTTTCTCTCTCTCTCTCTCTCTCTCACACACACACACACAGGAATGTTATTTAGTCATAAAAACAAATCCTGCCATTTATGACAACATGGATGGACCTTGAGGGCATTATGCTCAGTGAAATGTCAGAGAAAGACAAACACTGCATGGTCTCACTTATATGTGGAATCTAAAAGAAAATAAAAATCCATATTAAAAGAGATCAGATTTGTGGCTATTAGAGGGGTGGGTGGGAGTTGAAGGAAGGTGGTCAAAAGGCACCAACTCTCAGTTATAAGATAAGTAAGTCCTAGGAGTGTCACGTACAGCATGGTGACTGCAGCTAACACTGCTGGGTGGTATACAGGAAAGTTGTTAAGAGAATAGATCCTAAGAACTCTCATTACAAGGAAAAATTTATTTTTTTTCCTTTTCATTTTATTGTATCTATATGAGATGAGGGATGCTAAACTAAACTTATTGCTGTAATTATCTCAATATATGTAAATCAAATCACTATGCTGTATACCTTAAACTTATACAGTGATGTATGTAAATTAACTCTCAATAAAACTGGAATAAAACACATAGCAAGAAGGACTCAATAAATGTTAGTTATTATTAGCACCCATGCAGGGAAATCAGGAACACAAGTCAGGTTCTGCAACTTGTGTGACTCCCATGATTAACAGCAAAGCCTTGGAAATAAAGGAGAAACAACTGGCAAGGAAGAAGTTTGCTGGGGGATTGTACTCCTCATGACCAGTTGTATGTGAAGGTCGGGAGGGGGGAGAGAGGGAGGTGGTGAGGGAGGAAGGGAAGGGCCTCACATGAAAAAGGGATGCAAGCCCAGGCCATGGGGTTGGCCTGCAGGAAAACAGGAGGCAGTGGGGAGCCTGTCTGGCTTGAGGAGTTGGTGAGGTGGGAGGAAAGACTGGCTCTTGGGCTCTCCCACGAGGACCAAGAGCCAGTGCCTGCCAACCACATGGACTCTAGGAGTTTGAGGGACAGACTTGGCCACTCTGCTAGTCATCGGTGCACCTGTGGAGCTGCTGCTGGGGGAGCTGGGAGCACCTTAGCCTAGGATTGGAAAGGAGGGAAGGGAGTGGGGATAGGCAGGACCTTTCCAGAGCACCTATTACACTGAAGTTGGGCCAAAGTCTGGCTCCAAGGCTCCATGCCTCCAGAAGACATGGGTTCAAACTCTGCTTGCTATTTACTAGTGGAACATCCTTGGGAATGACTCCTCTCTCTAGGCCTCATTTTTTTTGTATAACAGGGTCGAAAATACCTCGCACTGAGAGGGTTAATGAAATAACCTGTATGGAGCACCCTGGGTGAAGTACCCTGGAAGTGACAGGGTATTAGGGAAACAGAAGTCTGTCCAGCTTTGGCTGACTGCTTCCCAGGGCCAGGCAGCCCAGTCTCAGCTGCCTGCCTCTGAGCCCATCACTGGGGGATTTCTCCCATAGTACCGCAGTGAGGCCACAGAAAGAGTGCCCCTTCTACCCCTTTCACACGACAATGAAGCAAGGTGGTCAGACACTCCTCCCCCTCTTCTCCTTCCCTTGTTACTCATGAATACACATGTGTGTGCTCACACAGGAGTTAGCGGGTAGGGCCCATATATGGTCTTGCAGGGCTTCCTGTTAACAGCTTCTGTTACTTAATGCCAGCGTGTTACCTACTCACAAGCCTCACTGAATATCACTTCATGACAATCCTGTAAGGTCATAGTTGTAAGATGGTGTGTGTGTGTGTGAGGGACTTGGAAAGGCTAAGCTAGTAGGTGGCAGAATCAGAATTCCAACCTAGATCAGAATAACTCTGTAACTTTGGGGGCAGGCACGGTTGCGAACGTGGGCATTTGTACTCACCATCATGAGTATGTGCCTTCCCTCCTGACCCTGGAACTAGAGGGCAAATAAGAGGGGTTGGGCAGGTGGTCTGAGCCACTTCTCTCTTCATGTAAACAGAGAAAAAGCCTCCTGATCTACCCTTCTCCTCTTCCTTCCTACCCTCCCATGTTTCAGAGGACAACAGGGCCTCTGACTGAAGGAAGAACAGTGTTTGTGCCTTGAAATTAGTAGCACTTGTCTCTGCCTCCTCTGCCCTGTTTCACTTTAGGGGCAGCACTCACTCAGCTGCCGCCAGAAGGAGAGGCCAGGGGATGCAGTGCCTGGGTGACCCCACCCCTCAGGAACATCTCCTGGGTATTTTAGATCCCCGAGAGGGAGCCACTGCTGTTGGGATCAGGGTCAGAGTCAGAGGGACCCATCCTCTGGCTGTGACTGCCATTTACCACCTATGAGCTCTGACTAAGTAACTATGCAGAGACTGAGCCTCCGTTTCTTCATCTGAGAATGGGACCATTACATGCACCCAGGGGGAGCCCACTACCTGCTTGTCCTCCTCTCCTGGTGCCCCAGTGCCTGGCAAAGCACCACATACAACAGGTACTGGATAAGGCTTTCCTCCATGAAAGCTGCATCTAATTCTCTCTCCCTTCCTGGCGTTGGGGACCTAGGGACCTGGGGACCCAGCCGGACCCCCAGTAGCACTACAACAAGCCCTGCTCGGCTTGGTATGCAGTTTGTTTGCTTCTTGGCTTAAGGGTAATCAGACCTGCTTGCCTCTCCCCCCAGTCCACCAAGTTAGGGGCAGGGTGCCAGCTCTCTTTTAGCCTTTTGTTCCCATGGAGAGGTCTTGGAGCCTGAGAAGTGGGGACTTGGGAGTCCTAAGGGGGAGGGTATGGCAGGACCCAGGGTGGTGGGATGGAGTCAGAAACTCTGGGTGGAGGCTGAGGTGAGGGGTTTGTGTGCTCAGGCCCCATTCACTCACTTGGGTACTAGGTGGGCAGCTCTAGGCTGGGCTTTTGTGGGTGTCAGGGGGTAGGGCAAGAGTGGTTCCTGGCAGCCATGGACATGCAGGGCTGTGGCCTGGAACAGTGCCTCCACCTTGGCCTGAAAAAGGCGGAACTAAAAAGAGAAAGAATGACACTAACAGCAGCAAAAGTGCTTCCAGGCAGAACACTGCCATACAGCTGAAGCCTCCTGGGGGGCAGTTAGGGCACTGACACAACTGGATTGGGGGAGCATCTAACCACATGTTGCCCTGTCTACTGGAGTATCTCTTATTTGGAGTCAGAGAACCAACTGCCAACTCTTGGTTGCTACCAACGTTAATGGATTTGAGGATATTATCAGCCTTCAGAGCTTCATTCCCTCTTGGCAGACACTGTGAGCTCTCATGGTGACTTTCAGTAGGTTCTCCAGGGCAGCAAGGGACCTTCAAATCCCACCTGCTCCCCTGGATGCAGCAAAAGCAGTTCTAAGAGGAAAGTTCATAGTAATAAATGCCTACCTCAAGAAACAAGAAAAATATCAAATAAGCAATCTAACTTTGCATCTCAAGGAACAAGAAAAGGAAGAATGTGTGAAGCTCAAAGTTAGTAGAAGAAAGGAAATAACAAAACTCTGAGTGGACATAAATGAAATAGAGACTAAAAAGACAATAGAAAAAAATAAAACTAAGAGCTGGTTCTTTGAAAAGATAAACAAAATTGACAAATCTTTAGCTAGCGTCACCAAGAAAAAAAGAGAGGGCTCAAATAAATAAAACAGAAATGAAAGAGATGTTACAACTGATATCACAGACATACAAAGGATCATAAGAGGCTACTATGAACGACTATATGCCAACAAACTGGATAACCTAGAAGAAATGCATACATCCCTAGAAACATACAACTTGTCAAGACTGAATCATGAAGAAATAGAAAATCTGAATAGACCGATTACTGGTAGGGAAGTTGAATCAGTAATCAAAAACCTCCCAACAATCAGAAGTTTAGGATCAGATGGCTTCACCGGTGAGTTCTACCAAACATTCAAACAATACCAATCCTTCTCAAACTTTTCCAAAAAAAGAAGAGGAAGGAACACTTTCAAACTCATTTTACGAGGTCAACATTACTCTGATGCCAAAACTAGATAAGGGCACAGGAAAAGAAAATTACAGGCTAAATCCCTGATGAACAAAGATGCAACAATTTTCAACAAAATGTTAGCTAACTGAATTCAACAATACATTAAAAGGATCATACGCCATGATCAAGTGGGATTTATTCCTGGAATGCAAGGAGAGTTCAACAGCCACAAATTGATCACAGTGATACACCAAATTAACGAAATAAAGGATAAAAATTATATGATTATTTCAACAGATGCAGGAAAAGCATTTGACAAGATCCAACATCCATTTATGATAAATACTCTCCATAAAGCAAATATAGAGGGAGTGTACCTAAACATAATAAAGGCCATATGTTACAAGCCTACAGCTAGCCTCATACTCGATGGTGAAAAGTTCCACTTTCTTCCTCTCAGGTTAAAAACAAGACAAAACTGTCCACTCTCACCACTCTTCTTTAACAGAGCAGTTAGGCATGGAAAAGAAATGAAAGGCATTCAAATTGGAGAGGAAGACATAAAACTGTCACTATTTGCAGATGACATGATATTAGATATAGAAAACCCTAAAAACTCCACTAAAAAACTGTTATAAATAAACAAGAATTCAGTAAAGTTATAGGATACAAAATTAATATACAAAAATCTGTTGCATTTCTATACATTAATAATGAACTATCACTTAGAGAAATTAAGAATACAGTCCTACTGGCATTAAAAAGAATAAAATACTTCAGAATAAATTTAACCAAGGAGGTGAAAGACCTGTACACTAAAAATTAGAAGACATTGATGAAAGACATTGAGGGAGACACAAATAAGTGGAAAGATTTTCTGTGTTCATGGATTGGAAGAGTTAATATTGTTAAAATGTCCATACTACCCAAAGCAATCAACAGATTCAATGTGATCCCTATCAAAATTCCAGTGGCATTTTTTCACAGAAATAGAATAAACAATCCTAAAATTTGTATGGAACCACAAAAGATCCCATATTGCCAAACTAATGTTGAGAAAGAATAAAATTGGAGGCATCACACTCCCTGATTTCAAACTACACTGCAAAGCTATAGAAATTAAAATATAGTTATGGCAAAAAAATAGGCACATAGATCAATGTAATAGCATAGAAAGCCCAGAAACAAACCCACACATATATGGTCAGTTGCGACAAAGGAGCCAAGAATATACAATGGGGGAAAGACATAGTCTCTTTAACTAATGGTGCTGGGAAAGCTGGACACTGCCTTACAGCATAGACAGAGATGAACTCAAAATAAATTAAGGCTTGGATATAAGACCTGAAACCGCCCGGCCGGGCGTGGCTCAGCGGTTGAGCGTCGACCTAGGATCCAGGCGATGGGGGTTCGATTCCCGGTCAGGGCACATGCCTGGGTTGTGGGTTCGATCAATGACTCTCTCATCATTGATGTTTCTCTCTCTCTCCCCCCCTCTCCATTCCTCTCTGTGAAATCAATAAAGATATATTTAAAAAAAAAAAAAGACCTGAAACCATAAAGCTTCTAGAAGAAAACATAGGTGGTGAGTGCCTTAACCTTGGTCTTGGTGATGAGTTTTTTGGACCTGACTTCAAAAGCAAAGGCAACAAAAGCAAAAATAAACAAGTGGGACAATATTACACTAAAAAGCTTTTGCACAGCAAAGGAAGTCAACAAATGAAAAGGCAACCTACTGAATGTATTTGCATATCATATATCTGATAAGGGATTAATATCCAAAATATATAAAAAAATCATACAATTCAATAGAAAACCCCTCAAACAATTGGATTAAAAAATGGGCAAAAGATCTGAAATACATTTTTCCTAAGAAGACATACAGATGGCCAACAGGTACATGAAAAGATGCTCAGCATCACTGATCATCAGGGAAATGCAAGTCAAAACCACAATGGAATATTACTTCACACCTGTTAGAATGGCTACTACCAAAAAATCAAGAAATAAGTGCTGGCGAGGGTGTGGGGAAAAGACAACCCTCGTGCACTGTTGGCGGGGATATAAATGGGTGCAGCCACTGTGGAAAACAGTGTGGATGTTCCTTAGACAATTAAAAAATACAACTACCATATAATCCAGCAATTCCACTTTGGGGCATTTAACCAAAGAAAATGAAAACACTAATTCGAAAAGATATCTGCACCGCCATGTTCGTAGCGGCATTATTTACAATGGCCAAGATATGAAAACAACCTAAGAGTATGGTCTCACACGTGGAAATTAAAGAAACAAAAACCAAACAAAAACCAAACTCACAGTTTTAGAAAACAGATTGCTGGTTGCCAGGGGAAGAGGCTGAGGCTGGGCAAAATGGGTGAAGGGGTTCAAAGGTGCCAACTTCCAGTTATAAAATAAGTCATGGTGGCGTAACATATGGCATGGAGACTGTGGAGACTATGGTTATTGCATATTTGAAAGTTGCTAAGAGAATAAATCTTAAAAGTCCACATTACAAGAAAAATTTTTTTTGTAACTATGTGTGGTGATAGATGTTAATTAGATTTACTGTGGCGATCATTTCCCAATATACATAAATACTGAATCAATATGTTGTACACCCGAAACTAATATGTTATTGTCAATTATACCTCAATAAAAAGTAAGTTTAAAAATTGGCAAAAACAACAAGAAAAAGGCAGAACAGTCTACCCCTGTCACCAGGGTGTCATGCACACCCTTGAAACCATGCTCACAGTTCAGGTGAAGACGAGAGCAGAGCCTTGTTCTGTTTATGATGCTACTACTGTCCCATGTGCAACCCAAGATGCGCCAGCCCTCTCCCTAAAAGAAGGTAAAAAATCCCTTATCCAAAACAGTGGTGAAGATGGTAAATTTTATGCTATGTATCTTTTACCACAATAAACATAAAAGTCAAAGTAAATGCCTGGGTTGCACGGCCACAGACTGTCACTCAGCTGGGGTTGGTGAGATCCGGCTTGTTTCTTAACCAGGCTCCTCAGGTGAATCGATGTGCAGCCGAGTCTGAGGCCCGCGAGGCCGGCTCTGCTTGTTGGCAGGGCGGGGAGGGGGTGTGGCCTGTCTGAAGCTTCTAGAAGAGGGCGGCTTGAATCTGACCGCGCATAGGAATCCGCTGTGGATTTTCCTGAACTGCGGATCCTGAGCCAGCGGGTGGGGGCTGGGGCTCAGACTGCATCTCACAGGAACCCAGGGGGCGCTAGTGCTGCTGTCTGTGGAGGCCCTAGGGTCATACGGTGGCCTTGGCTGTGGTGGACAAGCGCAGGCCTGAAAGGGGCCGGGATGCTCTGAAGCGCCTGCCAGGAGTTCCTGGTGAGGAGCGGACTCTGCCTGACTCGTGAGTGAGCTTCGCGTGCAGCTCAAGCAGGCAGCCTGTGGTTCGGCTAAAGCCCATCTGAGGTTGTAGATTGTCCGCGCCTAGCCTGGTGGGTCTTGCAGAAGCCTGTCTGAATTTCCAGGCCTTGTGTTTCATAGCAAGGGGCCCAGCTCAGCTGAACCCAAGCTGAACTGGCTCAAAATTGGCTTCTCTGTTGCCTCAGGTCCCAGGCCCTCTCCAGCCTCCCCCGGAGCTGACTCCCTCCCTGTGCTCACTGCCCCTCCCCTGAGTGGAGGAAACGGAGCTTGAGCACCCAGGCGCATGTCCCTGAATGGGTCCCTGGCAATTCCACACCGGCTGCTTTTCTGCCAGGAAGCACAGCTGGCTCGCCTGGTCCAGGAGGCTCTTCACCTGGCAGCATCCTCAGGACAGAACTGAAACTCGGCCTCAGAACAGAGGAACACAAGGCATTACGGGCCCACAGTCACTATGGGTCCATGGTTAAGGAATCAGACACTCCTGAGTTTGAATCTCATCTCCATCTCTTCCTGCTCCTCTGACTGGGTGAGTCAGTAATCCCCAGCGCTCCAGCTTCTCCCCTTTCAGATGCAGACTGCGATGCTTACCTCCCCAAGCTGCAACGAGGTTCCCAGAGCCAATGCAAGGAAAGTGTTTTGCTCGGACCTGGCACAGACCACAGGGCGCTGCTTTGCGGTCCTTAGCGGCTGGCTCCATCGACTCTGGCTTCTGGGGACTTGTTCATCCACGCGTGCTAGTGGGAGTTGGGGCTGATTCGTGTTTCCCAGTGCCCACATGTGGGGTGTGGGGAGGGGGTGGGCTCTCTAAGCCGAGTTTTGGGAGGAGCTCCCAGTTTGGTGCAAGCAGCCCGGGAGGCACCCTGTCCTCCAGGATGGATGGAAGCTGGGCTGTCAGCAGGAGCCTGGAGTGTAGAGTCTTGTTCTGGTCATTCTCCTTCATGCCATCAGCTGGTTCTCCGGGGTGAGCCCAGGAGTCACCGAGGAACCCTCCTATGTCACCGTGCCCCTTACGTTGTGATGTCCCACACTCACTGGGTGCTCAGGGAATGTTTATGGATAAGTTCCCTGTTGGAAAGTGTGTTTATTAAAGGCCATGCACCTCAGGTATGCAGCTCTCACTGTGGCCTAGACCCCTGGGCACAGCCCCTGCCTCCCTCACTCCCCAACCCTCAGTCCCTTCCAGTTCTTCCTCTCAGCTGTGGGGCACAGACTCTCCTTCTCAACCTTCCCATGCACAGCTCGGCCTTGCCTGGGGTGCTGAACTCAGGAGCGCCCTTCTACTTCTTAGGGCACCTTCTTTTCACTTGAGAGCTCCACCCATGGTGGAGGGAGGCCCTGCCAGACCACAAACTTCATGCCCCTGGGCCTTTACTAGAACCTCTGTCTTTCCCTCTCTGCCTGTCTGCGCCTTCCCATCCTTGGAGGACCAGCTCATGTGCCACGCCCTGTGCTGCACTACTAACCCTCTCATCAGAAATGGCTCCAGGGCACAGCTGCCCGTGGGCACGTCTGCTTCTACCTGGCAACCTAATTGCCAACTCCTCTGAAACCAGGTGAAGTAGGATTCTGGCCTGATTCTCTTTGGCTGAGCTCCATTTCCCCTCATTCCTGAGCCCTTCTTACCTCTCTGACTTGATGGCCTCACTCCGTCTCCTTAGGGCTCACCTTGCCCTTAGATTCCGCTCTGGCCCCACCCCTGGGGTACTTATAATCTCCTCCTCCCTCTCTGGTCCCTGGCTTTGCTCCCCTGACTATGCTGTACTCTCCCTGAGGGAAGCCAGCAGACACCCCAGCCCCGTACAAGGCTCCCCCAGCCCCGGTACCAGGCTCCTCAGAGCTCTCACCAAAGTTGCCTCATTTTATAGATGAGGAACCCAGGCTCAGAGGGGTCGTGGAGCTTGCTCAAAGCCACACAGCAGGTCTCCTTTAGGGCCCAGCACAGACCTGAGATCGGAACAGGTACTCAAGGACGCACCTTGGCTAACTGGAAGCCTTTTCAAAAGCTTCACGAGCTGAGCTGGAGCCCAGGCTTCTCAAAGTCTCTCCCTGAGAAGTGATGGCCTGGCATAGGGGCCTTTCCTCCCTCCCTCCCACGGGCCCCCGCCAGAGGGGAAAAAGCCACCACATAGAAACATAACCTTTATTGCACACGGCGCTGGGTCTTTTTTCATAGAAAAAGGTATTAACACATAAGCATCTGCAAATTGAAGCAACTCCTGGTTTTCTTGGAACAGTGAAATCGCATGCAGTGTCTCTGAGTTGGGATTCTGGTCTTTGTCAAAACCACCTCGATGGGGGGGGAGGGGAAATTGCTGAGTCTTTGTGCCTCTGTCTGAAAATAAGGTGAGAGACTAGACAGACGTGCAGCTTGGCGATGCGCCCCTCTGCGTGCACCTCCCCGCGCGGATTTTCTGGGGCGGCGCGGTCGGCCTGTGCGGTCCAATCCTTTGTGCCCTGGCTTCACGGGGTAGAAGAAAATAGTTTCATTTGTACAAAAGAGTCCTCCGCACAAGCGCTCAGGGCTCGGGCTTCCTGGGCTTCCTTCCCGCCGTTGGTCGGCTCCGTCTGCCAGTTCAATATAAATAATACCGGAGAACAGCCAGCTTGGTGCCTGCCGGCGGCGCGGCAGGGTCCGAGTGCCAGGCCGTGCCCCCGTGCCCCTACACCAGCGTGTAGGACTTGGAGTAGGCCCCAGCCCCCTGCTTCTGAGCCCTCCCTACTGCAGATGTGCTCATCTCGAGAAGGGAGTCCCTGGAGCCCCCCATTTTGGTGTGTGGGCCCCCGGCCCTCGGAGGCTCGGTGCCGGGGGCCGGAGGGGCGGCGCTGGGGGCAGCGGGGGGCTCCGGGGCGGTGGGACCGGGCGCCGGGGGCGCTGTGGCAGCCGGGGGCGCTGGCACGGCCAGAGTCCTCTGAGGTAAGGTGGCTGTGGAGGCGGCAGCGGGAGCCCCTGGGTGTGGGAGGCCCAAGGGCTTGCTGGCGGGGTCCAGAGTCAGGTGGCGAGCCTGGGCGTGGTAGGCCCGAGCCAGGCTCCGGATGGAGGCCTCCCGGGGCGGGACCACGGGGCAGGGCTCGCGGCCCTCCTTGCGGAAGAAGGCCTCGGACTTGGCGTACAGGGGCAGGTTGCAGTAGTCACCTGGAACAAGAAGCAGAGGCTGCGAGGGGCGGCGACCACCCCCTCCCCTCGCGCCCTCCCCGGGCTGGAAGCGGAGGCCCTGAGGGGCCGTGGGGGCTGAGGAGAGCCCGGTTCCTGACATCTCCGAGCCTGGGTTTCCTTGCCTGTGCAATGGGGACAGTCGCCTTCCCCTAGAGCAGCAGCTGGGCAGTGAAGGAGACAAAGCACGGGGCTGGCACGTGGCGCTGCCCCCAGCCCTTGCTGCTGGGTAAACCGCCAGGCGGGCTGCTCAGCTTCGGCCGGCGGGCAGCTCGCTCTGCAGACCAGAGCTTCCCGAGGGCCCCGGCTGCCAGGAGGCCTTTCTTTACCCTGAGAAGAACCTGATTATGCCTTCAGAGGACCCACAGAGCAAGACCCCCCCTCTGTCCCGCCCCGCCAGTCTTTCAGGTACCCCAAATCAGCTGCAAGTCCCATTCCTTCTCCCTGTCCCCTCTTCTTCAGGCAGAATGTCCTTCATTTCTGAAACTGTGTCCATGTCCTGCGCCCCTGCCCTGTGCACCGTCTCCTGTGGGTGTGCCTTCGTCCTGTCCTATGCTGGGCGCTCTCTGCAGATGACCTCATTTAGCCCCCACATCCTCTGGACAGGCTGCCTGCTTTTTGCAAGTAAGGAAATTGAGGTTCAGAAATATTGAGTAATTTGCCCAAATTCACACAGCTAGAAGGGGCTGCTAGTCTCTGAAATCCTTGCCTTTTGTCACCGTAGGCTCTTCTCTGGATGGCCTGAGCCCTCAGGTCAGCGTGGCCACTTAGCAAGGCCAGTGCCGAGCAAACAGCGAAGGGTTTGACAGCCTTGGCCTTGTCTGCTGGGGGCTCAATATCTGCTGATGGGCCCCCTCACATGCCTCCTGCTCATCCCAGACCTGCCCCACCAACCCCAAAGGGGTGTATGCCTTGGCCAGGCCCCTGGAGTCAGATGGTCCTCAGCCAGGCTGGGGCACTGCCCATCATGAAGTTTGGCTACCACAGGCTGAGCTGCCAGGATCGCTGCTTTGGGTCTAAATTAAGTTCAGGCAGTGTTGAGACCAATGGCCACTGGGCAGCTGACCCCACAGGGGTCCTTTTCCATCCTGGCATAGCTTCAGAGCAAGGGACTGATCACTACTTAATGAGAACACACTATGTGCCGAGCACTGTATCATGTCTAATGCCCATTACAACCATGACAAGCATATGCTATCATTTGCCTTTTACAAATGAGAAAGCTAAGGCCAGGGAGGTCAAATGACTTGCCCAAGGTCACAGAGATAATACAGGACATGGACCCTGATCTGCTTGCTCCCAAGTCCTTGCTCTTTGCACTACCCCACACTGCCAGGGAACCGCACCTGGCTGGCAGGATCCAGGGGCCGTTAGCGCTAGGCCTAGCCAGGCTCATGGGGTTTGGGACAGGAGACAGAGCAGGGGAAGGGTCAGGGCACTCACTCTTGTTGGCCCGGTGAGGGATGGGCACAGCCACATTTTTGCCCCGGTCGGCATCCTGGGGCTTGGGTGGGGAGGCGGTGAAGCGGCAGATGCCGGGCTCTGAGGGCGTGCTCATGGAGGTCATGCTGTCGGCATTCTCGTTGGTGCCCGTGGTCATCTGGTCAGAGGAGCTGTCAGAGATGAAGCACTCAGTGATCTCGAACTTGGCATGCTGCAGCTGCTCCTCCAGCTTGGCGTGCTCATAGGCCCGGGCCAGCTCCTCGTAGGTGGAAGAGGCACTCTCGGTGGACACCATGCTGTTCCGTCCTTTGTCTGCGGAGATGGAAGCCATAGAGTTAAGGGGAAATAAGGGGCTTATGGGGAGCAGGGTGTAAATGAGGCGGGGCTGAGCAGTTCCCCTGTGCCTCACCCAGCCACCTGAGAGCCCGGCTGTAGGTGCGCTGGGCTCAGAGGCTCCTGCTCTCCCACCGCGAGGGCAGCCTGGCGAGATTAGGATCTAGGCTAAGGAAGGGCAAACACCGTTCATTCTTGAAAGTAAGCAACTATCCGGAGCACTGAGCCCTTTCTCCAACAAATGTCATGCGTACTATCTCCTCTGACATCTGGGGGGAGAGCAAGACGAAGCCCTGAGCAGGCAGAGCTCAGTGAGTGAGGCTCAGTGTTTCTGTGACAGCCACACAGCCGGTCAGGGGCCAACTGCAAGTGAAACTGCCCGGGTGGTGGAGCGTATGGGCTGGTGGCAGGAGCTGGGAAATGGAACCGGAGGAGAGCAAGCGGACTCAGGCAGAGCCCTGGTCTCACCTGTGTCCTGGGAGAGACTTGCGCTGTAGCTGTCACTCTCAGTGACGGTGACACCATGCTGGGAGCCCACGGTGCGCCAGTCGGAGGTGAGGGTGCGGGCGGGTGTGGAGGCCTGGCACTTGGTCAGAGTCCACTGGCTGGAGTAGCGGTTCCGGGTGCTGTGGGCTGACTTCACGCTCTTCCTGGACACCGGGTCTACACGGAGGGAGCAAGAGCTAGCAGCCTCCGGGGGCACCGGGCTGGGGCGGAGAAGGTGGGGAGCCAGGAAGGAGGCAGCAACCAAGAACTCCCTGGCAATGCTGAGCACACTGTTTCCTGACCACACAGCTGGCCCTGGGGGCGGGGGGGGGGGTGTCTAGGTGGGGCCGCGGGTGGTGTCCCGCTCTTCTCTACCCACCCCACCTTTCCTCCAGCCTGGGGAGACTGTCGCCTTTCCTGCTGCCCCCTGACTGCGTTCTACTCTTCTGTCCAGAGCTACAGCGCCCAGGCAGAAGGCCCTTGAGGGCGAGAACACCCACCCCTCTCAGCATTTCCAGGTAAGGAAACCGAGGCTCTGAGATACAAGGTTAGGTATATTCCCAAGGTCACAATAAGTCTGCAATCAAGGTGTTCAGACTCTAGCTCCAGTGCTCTTTCTGTTCTTCCACGCTCCTCCTCCCTTCTCTTTATTTTTAAAAATCGCCCCTGCCCCATGCTGTGCCCGACACACTGTGCGGGAGGAGGGCTGCCTCCCGGGGACGATGCGTACTGGTGCCTGGCCGGATGTCCGACATATCGATGAGGGGTCCTGTGCTCTGTATGAGGGCTGGGTGGTGCAAGGAGACCCCGCTGCAGAAACTCTGTGGGTTGACAGCTTGGCTGAACTCAGCATCTGCCACGGGGATGGTGGCCTTGTCATCTCCTGGGGGAAGAGGGACAATTAGCAGGGCGCCCTCCCTTTGGGCACCATCTTTAGTCCCCAAATTTCTCTTTGTTTTTATCCAATGTTGAGGCCCAGTAAGGCCAGGAAAATTCTCCCTTAGAGAAGGAAACAGCTCTTGAGAGAAGCTGCAATGCGTTCAAGGTTGCTGAGTTGTTGATAGGGCTTCGGTTAGAACCACAGGCACTGCCCCTTTTGGTGTCGCGCCTGGGACAGCACACTCAGCGCAGGACAGAGAGCTCCTGGCCCTGTCACTCACCCAGCTGCTTGATGCCCTCTTTGTCCTCGATTAGCAGCTGGACCCTGGGGATGTCAATGTGTAGTCGTGGTCCCTGGGGTGGCCCCTTCACGGGGGTGTCAAAACTTCGGTTGTTCTTGCTGTGGGGAGAAGGGCTAGAGGTGGGTGACTCAGCAGCCATAAGGGATTGTGGGAGGGTATTTTGCAAAAACAGTGGGGATTTGGAGATTGTCCCCTGAGAGGAGAGGAGAGAGGAAGTAGCTATATGACACCCACCTTATCAACATTTCTGCCAAACTCTTTGCATCTGCAAAACAGTAGAGAGAGGGGCTGCGTGAGAATGGTGTTTGTGTAGGATGAGAGTTGGAGGAGGCATGGGGACAAGGTGGGAGAATTCCCTAAATTCGGGCCAAGGCTGGTCTCCTGGGAAGAAGAGGGAGAAGTGTCAGGACCTCTAAAATGGCCCAAAAATAAGGTTTCACAGTTTCCAATTCAGGATTTGGCTCAGATCTGTTTTCCCCCCTCAGATTTTATCTAATAGGAAGGTCCTTCCCAAAGGAAGGGTATATAGGCTCCATTTGCTTCCTGAACTGGCTCTAATTAAACAAGACACCGGAGCAGGCTGGAAGTGGGCATCAGTGTGGGTCTATCCTTAGTTATCTGAGGAGGGGAGACAGTGGAGAGTGGAGGGTGCAGGAGAGGTGGTCAATAGGAAGCCTCAGGTGACTGTCAACCAAGAAGCTTCACTTCCTCCTCTAGGGCATCTATCCCTAGACAACCCATGGGTGGATTTGGAGGTTCTTGCTTTGTTTCAGAGGGCCCTTGAACAGGATTAAGACTCTCAGGTTAGAAATTGGTGAGAGAGGAGAAGCAAAGGTCCGAGTTAATACATTAGACTCCCGATAACTGACAATGATCTGTCAGAGTGAATCTAGATGCATGCATGCATCCAAGCATCCAACTGCCATCCATTCACCCATTTATTATTGATCCAAACACCTGTCCCTCCATCCATCCATCCATCCATCCATCCATCCATCCATCCATCCATCCATCCATCCATCCGACTGTTCACACACTCATATACTCACCCACCCAACTATTTATCCATCCCCTACCAATTCAACTACCCAACCATCCATTCATTTAACCATCAGCCCAGCCAACTACCTCTCCAACCATCCATTCAGTTATGCATTCATCTGTTTACCCATTCATCCATTCATCCATTCATTTAACTGTCTAACCATCTCTCCATCTTATCATCCATCCATCTATCCAAATATACATTTATACATCCAAGCATCCATTCAACCATCAACCTATCCAACCATCCATTTATCCAACAACCATCCATTCACCCATCTAACCATCCATCCATCCATCCATCCATCCATCCATCCATCCATCCATCCATCCACTAATCCATTCAACCATCTATTCATCAAACTTTTTATTCAACCATCCTTCCAACCATATTTCCTTCTATACATCCTTCCATCCAACCATCCAATAAATAATCTAACCATCCATCCAACCATCTAACCACTCATCCATCCACCCATCCATCTAATCATCCATCCAATCATTTATTCATCCATCTGTCCAGCTACCACCCAGCTATCCTTTGAACCATCCGTTCATCCAACTCTTAAAAACCCTACATGGTGTTATTCATTCTCTCTTCTGTGCTACCATTGTGCCCTGGCTTCTCACATTAGACCGTGAACTCTATAAGGATATGGATTGTTTCTTCTTCATTCATATTTTTATCTCCAATGTCTGGTAGGATCTACAATACAGCAGATAATAAATTTTCCAAATGAGTTATGAAACATCTATTAAGTAACGAGTAGGTCCCAGACACTGTACAAATCAAGGTAAATCAGATCCATTCATACCTGACTGCACTATTAGGTGTTGGGAAAGGGGATGATATTAAAAATATTTAAAAACTGATGTGTATGGAAACTGTCCAGTCAGAACTGAGCAAGGTCCTAAAGAACGCCTGCAGGAATGCTCATTAGTGGCTAGGCCCTAGGAAAGTCACAGGGATCCTGTGTAAGAAAGTGGCACATCTAAGGTGAAGTAAGCAGCATCTATTTACCAATCAACATGGGAATTTTTAAATCCTTTAAGAAGCAATATGGCTTTACCAGTGCAAATGTCTGAAAGTCAGCCCCGGTTAGGACAGGCACAAAGTCTGGGGGCATAGAGGAGGGAGCAGCCAGCACCAGGAGATTTTAGAAGGTTGGCATGGCAGCTCTCCTTTCAAAGGGACACAGACACCCTCTCTTGTCCAGGTGGTGCCCCAGCCAGCAGAAGGTGGCCAGAGGGGCTGAGGGTCAACACTCCTGCCTAGGAAGCCCGTAGGAAGGAGACTCCCCCACCTCGGAGCCTCTTTAGCCGCTTCTCCTTCCTCTTCTTTCGAACAACGAAGAGCAGGGCCACCCCTAGTGTGGCCAGGATGACCGGGCAGCCGATGGTGAACAGCTTCTTTACGTCATCCCCCTCGCCTTGGGCAGACTTGATGGGAGGGATGGTGCCTGCATGGGGGGAAGAAGGGCGTCAGATGTCCCTTGTGAGGTGGGTGCTATGTGGATTCCCATGGGTGGGAGAGCCCTGCTCTCACTCTGACCACCACTGCCTGGCGCAGAGTCCCTCCCCTTCCCTCTGTTCCCATAAATTCTGGTCCCATCAGGATGGCCATGGACAGTTGGGTAGTTTGTACACTACATTCTGATAGTAATGACTTCCTGGGCCTGTTTTAAAATTATCCTGAAGTCTCTCAGGGTGTCTTTTCTGTTGGAGTTCAGCGTTCACTCCTAAAGGGTGAATTGGTGGGCTTAGGTGCCCACACTCAGCTGGGAAGGCGGGCTGGGGTGGGGAGATGGTGAGAGTCTCGGTAGAGAGGAGTCAGGACAGTGGGATCTGGGTTCTCTTCCCCAGATGAAGACAAAAGCCACTAACTGCCCTGCATCCTCTCTCTGCTCCCCCTCCCATGGGCAATACTAGTCTGGGTGCTTGCAAGGAGGCAACAATGCAGTCTCCTGCTGGCACGGCCTCTGTCAAGCCCTGATCTTTGCCTGTTTCAAAACCTCGCCTAAGCCTTTCTGTTTGAGCCCATCCCCTTCTGATACCCCTTTATTCTGCTTCCTTAACACATGGGCAGACTTAATTTAGCCTGTGACAACTGGTCCCTATGAATGCAGCCTTCTGTACACCTTTAATGTATGTATGTGTGCAAGTATGTCAGTGTGTGCACGCGTGCATGTATGTGCATGCATGTGTGTGAGGTGTCCCCACGTGGCAGACACCAGTTAGTGCTCACCAAATACCCAGGAAGCTTGTCCGCCTGCCCCAGCTTCCTGGCAGTTAGGTGAGAACCATGTGACTAGTCCTGGACAACAGAGTGTGAGTAGAAGTCACGGGTGTCACCTCCTGGCCAAGGCAGCTGAGAGCTGGTGTGCCTTTTCTCTCTCTCTCTTTGGTGATCTTGGAGGTTATAGTTTCAAGATAATAGAGCTAAAAGATGGTACCCAGCCAGAACGCGTGAGGCTTTATGAGAGCAAGAAACAAATCTTCACTGGATTTAGCCACGGAGCTTTGCGTGCTCCCCAGTTACTGCAGCACAGCCTCTCCCATCCTGCCTAATCCGCCGTATTAGTAGAGGGTTCTCAAGGCAGGACCTCCCCTACACCTCTACCTCCCTCTCCATCTCTCTGAAGTAACGGACAGCAAGGCTCAGGCCTTCAAAGACTCCAGTGTTATGACCTGTTTGTCTGCCTGCCTGCCTGTCTCCACTGGCCGTTAGTGCACCTGCCTGCCTACCTGTCTGCCTGCCAATCTGCTGCTTCCGTTGCCTGCGTATCCACCTGTCAGCCTTTCTCCTGACTCCAGTCCTGCTGATCTCTCTCTTTGCTTGTCTCTCTCTGTGTGTCTGCCTCTCTGCCAGCTTCCCTGGCAACACCTGGCCTGGCATCTGTACTGCTCCCTCCCCGCTGCCCCGCTCACTGCCGTCGTAGTCCAGGGTGGCGAACTGGGCCGTCTCGTTGCCGCAGCCGGCGCTGTTGCAGGCCCTCATGCGCAGCTCGTACCACGTGGCCTCTCGCAGTTCGGTCAGAAATACCTCCCCAGAGGTGTTGGCCCGGAGGCTCTGCCAGGCCCAGGTGCCCTTGGGCCGGAACTCCAGTCCGATGGCTGTGATAGGGCAGCCCCCATTGTTCCAGCCTTGCAGGTTAAGCCGAGCATGGGTGGAGTTGATGTGGGTGAAGAGATGCTGGTCTTTGCTGAAGGAGGGCTCTGAGGGCCAGAGGAGAGGTTAGAGAGACAGAGGGGAGGGGACTCACGCATCTGGCTGCAAGGGTCCCTGGGGGCAGCTGGGACCGCAGTGGCTCTGGGGCATCAGTGGTTGGCACAGACTGAAGTAGAGGTGCCCCAGGGCACAGAGGAGGAGGTGAAGAGGGGAGGGCCTGGAGAGAAGGCCTGGGCAGGGGAGGAAGGGAGACGCAGGAAGAAGGAAGAGAAGTGATAGCCGTCTGCCACCCCTAGTAGGAAAGTGGGACCAGTTTTCCCTGCTGTGGTTCATCTAGACGCTGCCCTGATGGGAACTAGGTTGCCTCTCCCTTTAGCCTCCGGCTTCCCTGCACCCTCCTTCCCTGTCCCAGCCCTCTCCCACCCTTGTCCTGGGCTCTTCTCCCCTCCCCCTCCTCCTTGGGCTCACCCTCCCCCCTACCGGTCGCCAGGCCTCACCCCGTCCGTGGGTCTTGGCTTCGATGATCTCGCTGATGCGCCCGGAGCCCACACTGTTCTTGGCTGCCAGCTTCACCTTGTACCAGGTGCCACACTTGAGACTGTCCAGCTTGAAGGCCCGCTCGCTTGAGCTGATGAACACGTCCTTCCACTCCTCGCTGTTGTCCACTGAGTACTGGAGCACGAAGCCTGCCGGGAGGTTTGCCCGGCTCAGGTGGGGCAGGGCAGGCAGGGGTACCTGGCATCCCGGGGCTGGGCTCTAGGAAGGGGGCAGGGTGGGGCCTCTGCTCATTGGGAGGGGCGGGTGCACTTTAGAGGCAAAACTGGAAGGACCTTGGGTGAGCTTCACCGCTCTCTCTTCAGGTCTCATGTTAGGGTTTAGAAGCCAAGGTGGGGAGGGGAGCAGAAAACCAGGGTTGCGAGGCTTAAACGGGATCCTGTTCAGACCCTCGTGCTCTGTGCGTCCCCCTGACAGTGGCACAGTCACCGGCGCTTGTTGGACATGCAATTCTCAGCCCCACCAAAGCCTCTGAATCAGGACCTTCTTACAGGACCCTGGTGATGCATATACACGTTCAAGTTTGAGCAGCTCCCATCCTGTAGTTCACCCACTGTACAGATTTAGAAACTGGGGCCAGGGAAGAAAATGACTCCTTTGGGTTTGCACAGCTCTCCAGTGGGTGCTAAAGCCCAGGTGTTAGGCCGGTGTGCAGTTCATGGCACCTGGGCCATTTCCTGGTGGTCTGAATTGGAACCCCATCACCTCCTGGGCTCTATGGGGACAAGTGGTAGGAGTGGGTGAAGCCCTCCCCTACTTCTGGGCCCAGATTCCCTCCCCTGCCTCCCCTCCCCACCCAGACCCCTCTCACCTCTGATGGAGCTGCCCCCATTGTCACCTGGAATCCAGGTCAGGGTGATGGACGAAGCAGACGTTTTGGAGACAGTGAGGCGGGGCTGGTCCGGGGGAACTGTGAGGGGAAAGCCACCAGCCCTCACCACAGGGGTGACTTCTAGTGATGGGGACCTTGCGGGGTCCCAGTGGGAAGGAGGGTGAGGGGCTGGCTTCCCACCTCTGAGGTGCTCCCCCCACTCCTGCTCCCTTCCATTTGGAACCTCTGTTCCACTGAGGGCCGCTCTCCCTGGTGGCTGGCCTTTTCCCCCATTCAACAACCCTCTTTGTCACAGGGTGGAATTTCTACCCCTTCTCCATCTCTGCCCCCCCAGCCCCGCCTGCCTCGCAGGTCTCACCTTGCACGAGAAGGTTGACGATGATGGTGTCAAAGCCCCCGGTGTTGGTGGCCGTGCAGGTGTAGTAGCCCGAGTCCTCCGCCTTCACCGCACGCAGCAGCAAAGTGCCGTTGGTGTGGATGAGCCGGTGCCCATCCATGGACATGGGGATGGCCGAGTCTTCGCTGTGGGGGGTATGGGTTATGGCAAGCACCCCCTCACCGGGGCCTCCCCTAGGTCTGCAGGCAAACAGCTGGGAGCAGAAGGAGGCTTGCTAGTGGTGCCTGGATTCTTGGGGCTCTCCTTGGGACTTCCTGGGGGGTACCTAGTAACCTTGGCCTTTGGACCGTCCAGGGAAGGGGGATCCTGAACTCCCAACAGAGGGGGGGGCAGGAGGCTGGGCCTACTTCCGAGAGTGGCCCTGTGCCACCAGCGGGGCCTCCGCAGGGCGAGCCAGCGGCAAGGGAGGGGCACCGACTCTTCTGCACGCGTGTCCTACTACGCTCCTCTCTGGGGTCACCCGTCCTTCCGGGTCCCACACACACCTGTCCTTGGTCCACTTCACAGCTGGGGCTGGATCTCCCACTGAAGTGCAAGGCAGCCGGACATCTTTCATCCACGGTGTGGTCACGGTGCCCCCAAATGAGATGATCTTTGCTGGGGCTACAAAGAAGAGAGGGTGAAGGCCACCCCTCTTCTACACCCAACACTGCCTTGGCCCCCTTTCTCAGGGCACCTCGAATTTTACAGAACGCCCTTCTTCTCCCACCTGAACTCAACCTTGGGCTTGGGGGTGGGGGGGGGGGGTGGGTATAGGGAGTTCCACCTGGGAGTGATTGAGTCAACAAATGTTTATCCTGTGCCTAGTGTGGGTCAGCTGTCACCTGAGACGGAGGATTCGCAAACTGAATAAAATGTATTCCCTGTCCGCAGGTTGCTGATTGTCCAAGAGGGAGACAGGTTCTTTAACAGTCATATGGGGTGGGAAATCCTGCGGCAGGGTCGGCAGGAGTCCTCAGGGGGCACAGAGGAGGAGGGGGACTCTGCCGCTCAGTGTGGTGGAGGCGAAGGCAGGGTTGGGGGGTGGCTTTAGACCGAGAATACCTGACCTGGACCTAAAGGCCAAGGATCTCACTGCGGAGAGGGAGAGGCATGCCTGGGAGGGAGCAGCCCTGCAGAGGCGGGGGGACCGCCTCACGGGGTCACAGGCCTGGGGGCATCTGCAAACGCAGGGTGACCAGAGCCCAGGGTGAGTAAAATCGGGTGGGGGGGTGAGAGGAGTGGAAGCCCGGGGCGCTCTGCTGGCAGAAGGAGCTGCGTGTCCCCTCATCGCGAGGAGCCACGAGAGGCTCCTAAGTCCACAGGACATGTTCGCGGTGGAGCCTCAGATCAGCCCTGGCTGTTGGCAGAGGACGGCCTGGCGGGGTTGGGCCTGGAGGACGGGCCTAGGCCAGAGACGAGAAGTGGCCGGAGAGCGGGCTGGAGGTGATGCGTGGCAGTGGAGGAGATGGGGGTCGGACAAGACCTCCCAGGACCTGGGGCCTGACTGGTTTCCGGGAAGAGTAGGGAGGAAGGGCAGGTGAGGGCCACCGCCGGGGTTCCCGCTGGGCCCACGCGGTGGGTGAGGAGGCCTGTGGGAGGAAGAGTGCGGGGGCCGGAGAGGCGGAGGACGTGGCCACGCCAGCCGGGTGCCTGCGGGAGCGCAGACACTGATGCAGGGGCGGCAGAGTGACCTACGCCACCAGGCGCCAGGAGGGGGATGGAGATGACGAGAGGTGGCAGGGAGGAGAGGGGAATGTCCCGGGGGCGGGCTGGGGGACAGGAGCACACCGAGAGGACCGGGATGCACAAGCAGCGCTGCAGGGAGCAAGGGAGGCAGGGACGCGGGGTCCAGGAGGGGGTCAGGTCTCACGGGCCTCCAGGCCCACGGGTGAAGGGCTGAGATTAACTGAGTGACCGAGTGCTTCAGAGGCCACGGCGGGTCCCCCAAGCCTTGGGCCCCTCCTCGGGAGAGGGATTTAGAGGGAGGTCAGGACGCAGTGTTGAGAGGCCTGGGTCAGGAAGGGAGGCTCCTCTCCACGGGCTGGGGCAGGGGCTGGGGGCGTGAGGGGAAGGACAGGAAGCTCAGGCGTGGAGGACTGTCCGGTGGCCAGAAAGGCTTGGGCGGAGCAGAGGGGCCCAGGTGAAGATGGCTTCTGTTGGGGTCACAGCAGTCTTGGGGCCTTGGGGAGAGCGCCAGGGCCTCTGGCTCCACACTCGGCGGGGCTGGCTCCCTGAACCTCCGTATCTCAGTGCACGTGTGGGGGGGGAGGACAGAGGACAGCAGTGCTGGTCCCTCCTGCCCTGTAGGGCTGCTGTGAGGACAGAATAGACGTGTAAACGTCTTCTAGGGCGTACAGAGGCCTCTGGGAATGTTACAGTTCATGGCCGCAGGGAAGGGGCCAGCCTTCTGCCAAGACGCCCGGGCCCTCAGGCCCTGTCTCCAGGCCAGTGCCTGCTGCCGGGAAGATTCTAGCTCTCGGTCCATTTCTTCCTGAAGGAGATGGGTTTAGGAGAAGCGGGTGGTAGTGTGTCTGGGAGGAAGGGTCAGGGGAGGTTAGAAACACTGAGGCCGTGTGGAGAGAGCTCCAGTGTGGAGCCAGAGGGCCAGCCCGTCCGCCACAGCTGCCTGGCAGGCCACGTGCCTGAGTGCTCAAGCCCCACTGGCAGGCCGGGGAGGCCCCTGGCCACTGCAGCCCCAGGCGTGGACTAGCTGACCCCGAGCCTGTCGGGAGGGCTGACGCCTCTGTGTCCCAGCTAAACTCCCCCTTGTTTCCACCCCATCCGAGTTCTGGTCCTGGGGCCCTGGGCTAGAGAGTCAGGGGGCGGGGGAATGGGGGGGCAGGGAGGTAGGCAGGGCCAGCAGGAAGGGCCTGGGGAAGCCCAGCATCAAATAGCAGACCAGAAGCCAAAGGCTTGTATGCCAAGCCCCGGCCCCAGGCTTGGCACAGAGGGCAGCCTGGCAGCTGTGTGGCCGCCTCTGTCTTGATCTTGGGTGGTGGCCGTGAACTGTCATGCCTTGAAAGTGGGATGCACGTGCCCCTCTGGCACAGGCATGTCCAGGTCAGGGATTCAGTGGGTGCCCCTAAGACCTGTGCACAGCCTCTACCCACAGCCTCCTTCACTGCCTGCGCTCTGAAATGGCTGCTGATGCAGTGAACCCGCCGTCGGCGTGGTCCCCTCCTGCTGGGGCCCAGGCTTCGGGACGAGGGCTCTCTGCTCTGTGGAGGCCGTGTACCCTGCCTCAGCCCTCTCGAAGAGCTCAGCGTTGGGACAAAGGATCTGTCGGGGGCTGGAAGGGGCTACCCCCCTTCTTTAAGCCCAGAGTAGAGTTTAAAGTGGGGGGCCCTGGTGCACCATGCCCCACAGCCCTGAGGTATCAGTGCTGCCTCGAGCCTGTTATGAGGCTTTCTGGGCATCAGGGGGCAGCAGAGGCCCAGTCTTGTGGATGCAGGAGGGAGACAGGTGGGACCAGCTCCTCAGACAGGGTGGAGGGGAGACATCCCCTATTTGTGGAGAACCAGAATTCTGGAAAGGAGCTTCTGGGAGCTTCTGTCCCCCGGCCCAGCCCCAGGCTGCTCACCCTTGCCCGCGGGCTCGATGATGACCTTCTCACTGCTGTTGCCCCGGCCCGCAGAGGTGACGGCTGCCACCCACAGCAGGTACTGCTGCCCTCGGTTCAGGTGGGCGATGCGGTAGAAGAGCTGCTCTGGGCTCGTCTCATACTCGCTGGGAGCCTGTGGGGCAGAGGAGGAAGTGCTAAGAGCCAAGGCCCTCGGGCCTCCAGCCTCCAGCTCCAACCATTCCCAGGGCCTGGGCTCAGAGGAGCTGGTGGTCGGGCGCTTGGAAGGGGAGGCAGGATCCCGTCCACTGTGCCCTGGGCTTGGCCCTGGGAGCTGACAGGCCTGCTCTGGGGTATTGCCCAGTTAGCCTCAGTTTACCTCTGACTTATCCAGGTGTTGGCAACTGTGGTTCCAAAGCCAGGGAATGTGAGTGTTTTGGTTGAGAGCTAGAGGGAGTTGGGAGAAAGGAGACTAGAGGAGGGTGGGTCCCAGTAAAAGCTTGAGAACAGGGAGTCTCTGGAAGAAGCTGAATTACTGTGTTTGACTTACTAGGGGTGTAGACAGGCTCCCTGGCCTGCCCCCAGTCAGAGTCACCTCCCAGCCCTGCCATCTAATTACCACTCCATTCTGCAGGAAGCAAACCCATCCAGGGGAGGAGGGGGCGGGAGAGGGAACCGCAAGCTTCACTGGCCACCACTTTATTAATGATTATTAGCAGCATAGATCCTGTATATTTGTAGGTTATGTAAATCTATAAATTTTTTTAACCAAATGACAGTTTTGACAAGTTGCCAACAAAACAATATCAGATCCCAGTGGTTTTACCAGTTGCTTTGATGAAAAGATTATGTTACCTTGGAAACCAGAGGCTCAGATATTGAAATGAATTTGAGAAGGAGCTTTTGATAAGCGCTAGTTTGCAGACCTCCTGTCAGCCTCTTCCCTGGTGCAGGCAGGATGGGGCTGACTTTCATTTTATTTTATTTTTTGGTCAGCTGCAGGGAGGGAAAGGAGGACAACACTAGAGCTTCTTTGAAATCAGGGTGAAGTCTAGGGAGGGGGAGCCCCCGGAACAGATGGGGGGCCCTGAGGCAAGAGGGAGCTAGTAATTAGTTATCTCTGCAGTCGCTGGATCGTGCACACGTGTGCGCACATACACACACTCACACACACAGACATGTAGATGCATTCATCACGTGCTGAGGGACCTCTAGATACATATAGTGTCACAGAGGCACATTCTCTGTGCCCCATGGTAGGGCTGAGGGGCCCAGTGACATATAACAGGAGAAAATATTTTTTTGGCCCCAGGCTGTCTGCAGGGAAATGTTAAGGAGAAGGCACAGGCATCTGCAATACAGAGCTCCCTGGCAAATTCCTCCTGCTGCCTCCCTCATGGAGATGTGACCGTGAACCCAGGAGGACCCTGCTGGGGATAAGGGCAGGGCCACCTGAGCCCTGGCAGTTGGGGACTGTGTGCATGAGTTAGGTGGTGCAGTGGCCTCAATGCCTGCCTGCCCTTCTTACTAGGCATATGACTCAAAGTGTCTCTTATGGCTCCTGGGGCCTCAGTTTTCTCTGCTGCAAATTAAGAAAGCAGTACAGCTCTGCCTACCCTGTGTGGTTATAGGGCAGTACAAATGAGGCAAGGTGTGTAAGTCATTTGTAAACTGGGATATATTCTCCTGGCCCATTTTTCTGTGACAATGGAGGGGTGTGTGTGTGTGTGTGTGTGTGTGTGTGTGTGTGTGTGAAAAGATGAGTGTAGTTGCTTGTGTGTGTCAGTGTGTACCTGAGTGTACATTTCTGTCTACACAAGGGAGGAAAGTTTTGGCTTCCTCTTTTTTTTTTTTTTTTTTTTTTAATATATCTTTATTGATTTCAGAGAGAGGAAAGGAGAAGGAGAGAGAGAGAGAAACATCAATGATGAGAGAGTCATTAATCAGCTGCTTCCTGCACGCCCCTGATCAGGGATCGAGCCCTCAACCTGGGCATGTGCCCTGACCTGAAATCGAACCCCAATCACCCGGATCCTACGTGGACGCTCAACTGCTGGGCCACGCCCGGCCAGGCTTGGCTTCCTCTTGAAGGTATTAGCATCTTACCCAGTCTTCCTTTTACTCTGGAATCCCTAAGAATCTGCTGAAATCACTTAAAAAAACCCATAACCATGCTCCCAAGTAAAGCTGCAGTGGATCAAAGGTTAAAAAAAAAAGTAAAACTACAAAAGAAGACACTATGGATAAGTACTTTTCTGTCTTTCTAATCACAAAAGTAAAGGCAAAGTTATAAATGGAAATGGTTTATAAATTTGAATTATATAAAAAGGAAACCTATCATATAGGTTTTTACACCAAAAAATAGAATCAAAATCAAGCAATGAACTGGAAAATATTTGCAACCTATATGATAAAAAAAAATGCTTATAATCCCTAATATGTAAAGAGTACTCACAAATCAATAAGGAAAAAAATGAGCCACCTAAATAAAAAATGAATAAGGGACAAAGATGAAAAAAAGACAAACCACCCAATAAAAACATATAACAACCTAACTAGTAATTAAAGAAAAATGTAACTTAAAATAAAACAACTTAAAAAATCCAACTGGCAAAAATATATAATACTTTGGATTAACATGGACACAGGAACAAGTATGTACTTATTATGCTAGTGGAAGCACAAGTTGGTGAAAACGTTCTGAAGGCTAATTTGCAAAGGTACATGCAAACCTTAAGAATATTCTTTGTGGTCTATGAGTTCCTACAGAAATTTACTCTAAGAAACAATAAATAATGTGCATAGAGACATTTATGAAGAATGCTTGAGGAGAGACAAGATGGAGGCGTAGGTAACTGCAGTCCCTGCTGCCTCCCACAACCACATCAAAATTACAACTAAAATACATAACAACCATCATTTAGAACCTCCTGAAATCTAGCTAAACAGAAGTCCTACAACCAGGGAACTGAAGAAGCATCAGGACTGGTAGAAGGGGCAGAGACATGGGGAGGAATCAGGGAAGAATCACGGAGACACAAGCCAGGCCCATACTCAGTGCCACGGTTTAAACCTGGGAGGGATATTTAGGAGGTGGAGGTTTCCTGGAGGAATGAGGGGTCCCAGCCCCATACCAGGCCCCCAGCCTAGGGTTCCTGTACCAGGAAGAGAAGTCCCCATAACTTCAGGTTGTGAAAACCAGTGGGGATTGTGGCTGAGTGACTCGGAGGCTGCAGGAATCCCAGGCAGCTCCTCTTAAAGGGCTGGCACATGAACTCACTCAGACACACTCCCTCTGAGCTCCAGTGCTGGACAGCAGCTTGAAAGGAACCTGGGACATTCAGGGAGGAACTAAATGGCCTGGTATCAGGGTGAGAGCTAGAGGGGTAGCTTCCTCCCAGACAGAAGAGCTGGCAGAGGCCATTGTTCCTTTGCTGAGCCCTTCCCCCACAGAGCTGGTAAGCAGGTGCCTTCTCTGAATCTCCATCAACCTGACTCACACCTTTTGCTCCACCCTGGTGATTCCTGGAGACCCTACCCCTCCCTACTTGCAAGCTCATTCAAGCCATTTCCAGTGGATTTTCTATGAAAGTGGCCTCTCTTGCCTCAGGCTTAGGACTTTCCTAAAATCTCTCAAACAAGCAACAGCTGGCCTCAGGGTTCCCCGTACCTCTCAATAAGTGGCCCCAGGCCTGGCACTAGTGGCAGCCTGCATTGGTTCATAGCTTGGCCTCTCCTGGACACCTCTAAGCCCAGCACAAGTAGCAGCCATCTACAGATTTCTGTGTAGCTCATGCTGGGTGGTTCTGGGCGGGGCACAGGCAGAGGCTGACTTTGCACCTCTTGGGAAGTCCCAGAAACAGTGCATCTGGTGCTCAGCTTTGAACACAGTGGATTACAACCCTACCACATCCATGAGTCACACTCAAGGGACCGACTCGGTGAACACCAAAGCTCCCCTGCAGTAAATCCTACTCCATAGGGGTGTCTCCAGCACACCAGCTCTTCAGCTGTAGTTGCAGCTGGTCCTCACAGCCGATTGGCTTGGGGGTCAATTCCTCCCAGTGATGCCAATAGCAACCAAGGCTCAACTACAACAGGACAGTGCACACAGCACACACAGGGGAGCATCTAGAAGCCCAGGTGACTTGGGAGGCTGAGTCACTGGACCCTACAGGACACCTACTACACAAAGCCACTCTACAAATTCAAGAAGACATAGCAGCTCTAACTAATACATAGAAACAAACACCTGGAAGCAGCCAAAATGCAGAGGCAAAGAAACATATCACAAATGAAAGAACAGAAGAAATCTCCAGAAAAGGAACTACATGAAATGGAGTCAAGCAAGTTACTAGATACAGAGTTCAGAATAATGGTTATAAGGGTGCTCTAGGATCTTAGTAAGACTATTAAGGAAACTAGTGAGATCATCAATGACATAATAAAGAACCAGTCAGAAATGGAGGCTACACTAACTGAAAGGAAGAATAATTTACAGGGAATCAACAGTAGACTAGAGGACGCTGAGAATCAAATCAGCAATTTGGAACATGAGGAAACAAAAAACACCCAATCAGAAGAACAAAAAGAAAAAAGAATCCAGAAATATGAAGATAGTATAAGGAGCCTCTGGGACAACTTCAAGTGGCCCAACATTCACATTATGGGGATAACAGAAGGAGAATAAAGAGAGCAAGAAATTGAAAACCTATTTGAAAAAATGACAGAAATAGACTTACAAGTCCAGGAAGCACAGAGGGTCCCAAACAAGAGGAACCCAAAGAGGCCCACAGCAAGACACATCATAATTAAAATGCCAAAAGTTAAAGACAAAGAGAGAATCTTAAAAGCAGCATGAGATAAGCAGTTAGTTACTTACAAGGGAGCTCCCATAAGATTGTCAGCTGATTTCTCAACAGAAACATTTCAGGCCAAAAGGGAGTGGCAAGAAATATTCAAAGTGCTGAAAAGCAAGGACCTACAACCAAGATTACTCTACCCAGCAAAGCTATCATTTAGAACTGAAGGTCAGATAAAGAGCTTCCCAGACAAGAAAAAGCTAAAGGGGTTCATCACACCCAACCAATCCTACAGGAAATGTTGAAGGGTCTTCTTGAAGAAGAAACAAAAGACCCAGACAAACAAAATAGACCCAGAGACATTGACGCATGCAACAGACTTGAATCTCAGAGGTAAGGGGCCTGGGGGTGGGGAGAGATTAACAAAAGTTATATTCATATATGCATAACCCATGGACACAGATAATAATAGAGTGAAGGCCTTGGGAAGGGGGTGGGAGTGAGGTGGAGAGGGTCAATAGGGGGAAAAAATGGGACACCTGTAATACTTTCAACAATAAAGATAAATAAAAAAAAGAATGCTTGATGAAGTATTATTTATAATGGTGAAAATTTGAAAATAGATTAATATAGAATAATGGAGGGACTGGTTAAATAGATTATGTATAAACACGAATTCAAGATCACATTAAAAAATTATTTGATGGTGTGGTAAAATGCCCACATATATTACATGAAAAACCATATGATCTCCCTAATATGTGGAACCTAATGAAGAAAATAAACTGATGAACAAAATAGAACCAGAGGCAGGGATGGTAGAGGGGAAGGGGGAGGGAGGAACTGGATAAAGAATGTGACAAGATTAGCCGAAGAGCATATATGCATAGCCCATGGACACAGAAAACAGTGTGGTGAAGACTGGGGTGGGGGGTTGGGGGAGACTGGGCAGAGGTGGGCAAAGGGGTGGGATTGGGGACATCTGTAATAGTGTTAACAATAAAACAAAAAAATAATAAAATAAAACTTTATTTTAATTTTTTTTAAAAAAACCTAAAACTCACAATTACATAGAGATCAAATACTGGAAGGCTGTATAACAAAACATTGCTAGTGTTTACATTTTCTTTTCTTTCACTTTCCTTTTTATTCTTTTATATATTTACAGAATTTTCCACAATAAATAGCATTATTTTGATAATTAGAGAAAAACAACAAATGTTTTAAAATGTTTGGTGAAATTTCTAACAGGACTCAATGCAGCTCTGGCTGTCTCCAGGCATAACTTGCTGGGAGCCAACGCCATATGTAGTTTCCCACGTCTATTCTAGGATTCCACACACACGTGCACACACTCAGACTCAATGCATTTGCCTCTAACCCCACGCTCATGCTCACATTTCTGCACCATCACATGTACACACGTGAGCCCTCACTCCATCACTCACTATTGGAGCTCATTCATAAATGAATTTGTAGTGCTGTTATTTGGAATTTGGTGGTTAGGTCCCTGGGTCCCTCACTATGCCCAGGCCCTATCCTGAAATGTGGCTGAAGCTCTCATCACACTAGGCAACGGGCCCTTGTGTGACACTGCTCGGTGGGAAACTTTCTCATGGGAGAGGAGGTTCCTACAATCTCAGGACATGAAGAGGAAGCAGGGAGGGCCCCAGGGTCTCCAGCAGCAGGAGAAAGGAATGGGGACCAGGACCTCTCCTCTGGGTCCTAGAGCAGGGTCCCCAGCTAGTGGACTGGGGGCTCCTATGGCCCAAGTTAATGAGGACGCTGGGCCCCTGGATGCCAATCCCTCTGAGAGACTTCATCATCAGAGGAAGAAATGACTGCAAAGCCCGAGCTGGAGAGCCAGTTCATGAAGGAAACGTGCCCGATGTCAGAGGCTTTGCAATTGCCAGGCTGTGTGCAGTTAGTGATGGTGATGTTCCAGGCACAGTGTTCGCAGCTCGAGACACAAAGATGAAAAGATGCTGCCCTTGTCCTCGCAGGAACCCACAGACCAGTGCGGAGCAGATGAGGGGACAGCTATGCCATCTAGCACACCCAGTGTGTGATAGAGGGGAGAACACATGGCGGCAGGGATCAGGGGGCAGGGGTGTAGCCGTGTGAAAAGGCATTGTGGGGCTCAGGATGGCGACAGGCTTACTGTCGGGAGAGCCTAGGATGTGTGTGTGGGAGGGCAGGGGCCGAGGAAAGAGGGGCAGAAGACGGGCTGAAAACACTGACTGGAAATTTGGAGCAACCACCCACCAGTGGCAGGTGTTCTCAACCCACCCCGGAGACCCCAGGACCCAGCACCTCCTCTCCTAGGCACATGCCCAGCGGGGACCATGAGCACATATAGGAATGCTCATGGCAGCACCAACGGGGGTGGGGACATCTGGCCCATGGGCTGTGAAATCTTTTGGTCTGGCCCTGCCAAGGCAACCGCAGTTCCAGCCATCACATAGGGTGAATTAATTAAATGTTTGACCAAATATAGCAGGCTAATTATAAAGTTGATAATCTTGTATGGCCCTTGAACGATGTAATACATATCCAAATGCCCCTTGGCAGGAAAAAGTTTCCCCGCCCCTGACAATAGCTCCAAACTGAAAACCACCCCAACGCCCATCAGTGGATGACAGCTTGTAATCCCAGCACACAACTGAAAACTGTACAGAAATGAGAGTGAGTGATCTACAGCCACACACAACAATGTGGGTGAAATTCAGAAATCCAAAATACCCTTTAGTAGAAGAAGCCAGACAAACGGCATGACTCCATTTGTATCAGGTACAAGAAGAGGCAGCCGCAACCCGAAGCCAGGACGGCGGTTGCCCTGCCAGGGAGGGCGGTGGCGGGAAGCGCACAGGGAGGCCTTCTTGGGTGTAGTATTGTCCCGTTCCCCGCTCCGGGTGCTGCCTGCCGCGTGTGCTGGGAACACTCCCGGAGCTGGGCAGGCAGGGTGTGTGCACTTTTGTGCATGCGAGGCAGTGGCCAGGAGGAAGGAGAGCAGGGCATGGAGGCACTGAAATAGAACTCCGGCCCCAGTGTGAGGGGCTGGGCCACCTACCACTCAGAGGGTAACTCAGAAAGACCACAGGGAAGCAGAGCGCAGAGAGGGAGATGACACAATTACTGAGCAATTTCAGGGCAACTCTCCTGGCTGCCGGCCGCTCAGCTGCAGGGGCTCAGGCTGCGGTCACAGCACAAGCTGCTGACGGAGGGAAGGGCTGGCTCCTGCGCCTCTTGCTCCCCTCCTCCCCCAGCCAGTCCCAAGCACATCTCCTGGGCAGCACGGCTGCCCCTCTAACGGGCACCCCTTGGTCGCCTCCCCACACTGGAAGCCTCCTGAGGGCAGTTATCTTTGCACCTGCTCTCGTAACCAGAGCATGTGCGCCCCAGGGTAGTCACCCAGCAGCACCTGCGGCTGAGTGGCTGGAGATAAGGGGCGGAGGGAAGGATGCATATTATGGGATGTAGGTGCATATCCCACCTCATCTTCTCTTTCCTTTCCCCGGGGCCCCTCGGACCCTTCTTAGAGTTCAGTGGGAGGGCAGGGCCAGCACTGTGCCCCCCTGGGGGGTCACTCCCTCCACTCCAGGGTTTGGGCACATATTGCAACCTCTCAGTCCTCTTGCCTCGGCTGGGCCCAGGCCCTGGCCTAGAGAGATGTCCTTGCCATGTCTCAGCTGTCCTCTATCTTTTCTCCTTCCTTCAGCTGGCTCCGAGCTGAGGGCGCCAGTCAGGGCAGAGCCCCAGCAGCCCTCCAGGCCCAGACTGACCAGGCTGAAAAGCAATTCATTCCCAGAGACCACAGAGCAGCCAGTGCCCAGTCAACCAACAGCTCTGGGGTCTGCTAGGGGTTTTCCTGGTCAGCCAGGCTAGAATAGCCAGGGCCCGGGCCTCCCTCTCGTGTCTGCTTGGTGACCCCTGACTTGAAGGAGCCTCCAGGGCTGTGACAACCTTGCTGCCCATGGAGCAGAGGACTCACTCCAGGTGGGCACTGGGTAAGTCTTCAGCCACTCTTGCATGACCAGCACCCATTCCTAGCCCTAAATCCAGGTAGAAACACAGATATAAGTAGCTCCAGGGTTTGGCCTGGAAGCCAGCTGGTCCTCCTGTCCCCTTACCCTTCAGCCCTGGGCCCACTTACCGGCTGGCCAGACCCGGGACTGGAGCAGAAGATGGTGTACTTGCGGATCACCCCATTGGGCTTGGTGGGGGGCAGCCAAGACACCACCACACTGCTGGCAGACGAAGGCACAGCCTTGATGCCAGCGGGGGGACCTGGAACTGAGCAGGGAGAAGACGAGGTCAGTTTAGAGAAAGACATGGTGGGGAGTGCGCAGGTCCGTCTGGGAGAGCTTCCTGGAGGAGTTGTCCTTGAGCTCTGGCTTAGAGGGGGAAGTTGCAGCATGGCAAACAGGTGGGAGAAGAAAGGCAATCATTTTGCTTTGTACTAAAGTCTCTGAGACGAAGGCACTGGGAGTGGCCAGCTTCAGCACTGTTTGGCTGGAACCAAGGATCTAGGACTAACAGGAGAGAAATAAGACCCATGAGGAATTCATGTTGATCCCAGGACCCTAACCTGCTCCCCGCCCCAATGCTCTACTGACTAATAACTCGCATTTAGGCCACACAAATGCCCTGGGCACTTTGCTCTTTCTGTCCTCCGAGCGACTTGAAGCTGGGGGCTCCCGAGGCTTGTGGGGTGGGCCTCCTCTTGAGGGCCAAGGGCTGTGGGGGGCAGGGGATGCGCACACTCTTCATCTCGCCTGCGTATTGCCTGGTGCTCATCCTCCCTCCTGGGAGCAGTCACGCTCCTTTGAGGACAGTGATGGCATCTTATGCAACTTATTTTACCTCTCTGAGTCTCAGTTTCCCCATCTATACAATGGACATGATAACAACCACATTAACGGTTTGTGGGGAGAATTAGTGCTAATTAAAATAAAGCACCTGGCATCATGCCTGACACATAGAAGACAATCAATAAATTACACCAATTGTGATTTTTGTGTCCCTTCTCCTGACTCTCAGCTTCCAGCAGCTACCTAATTTTTTGAACCTAGTAAGTGGTCAACAGTTCTAGGTTAAATGAAATGACTAGATATGGCGTCATCATACATACAGGGGCCTGAGCTGGCTCCCGTCCTTGACTCCACCCTCCCTTCCTGGCCCGCGTCCTGCACCCCGCCTCTGCAGCTGTGGAGCAGGCTCGATAAGCGGCCACCGGGGCGCGTGCTGACTGGGTGTTCAAACCTCCTCCATCCCTGCACACTCTTCCCCATCAGTTGTTGAGAGAGGTACGTTGAAATCTCACAATCACTGTGATTGTGGATTTGTCTATTTATCCTTCTAGTTCTGTCAGTTTTTGCTTTTATATATTTTGAGGTTATGTTATTAGGTTCACACAAATTTAGAACTGTTTTATTTGCCTAGTGAATTGAGTCTTTTATCATGACAAAGTACCCTTCTTTCTCTCTAACAACACTTTTGCCTTATAGCCTACCCTGTCTGATGTTAGTATTTCAGTTTTCTCCTAGGCAGTTTTGTGTGGTCTGCCTTTTATCTTTTTACACCCTCTTGTGTTGAACCTTTCTACACCTTTATGTTTCAGATGTCTCCTATAAACAGCACACATTTAGGTTTTGTTTCATTGCTAGCCAGTCTGACAGAGTTTATCTTTTAATTGGAGAATTTAGTCAATTTATCTTTAATGTAATTATTAATGCATTTGAATGTTAATATCCCATCTTACTAAATACTTTTTATTTGTCCCACTATTTTGTTTTTCTTTTTTTCCTTTTGTGCCTTCTGGATTGAGTATCATAAAAAATACTCTACTTCTCCCACTCTATTAATTTGGCTATTATACAATCTTTATTACTTTTAGTGGTTATTGAACAGATTAATACATGAATCTTTAATTTACCAAAGTCTAATATCATTAATTGGCATTTTTCTTTTCAGACAATGCAAGGGACTTAGAACTTCCAGTTACCCTCTCCCAATTTATATGCCATTGTTGTACATTTCAGTTCTGCATATATTTTAGGTCCTCCCCAGGATCATCATTTTATACAATCAATATTAATTGATATTCACCATCTAATTACTTTTCTTTCCTACTGCATCACTGAGCTTCCACCTGGGGTCATTTTCACTCTAGCTAAAGAAGGCCTTTTAATATTTTTCTAGGGCAGGTATGTTGGTGATAAATTCTCAGTTTTTGTCAGAAAATTTCTTTATTTCACTTTAATCTTGAAGAATGTTTTTGCTTGGTATAAAGTCATAGGTTTGACAACTATTTTTCTTTAATACTTTAAATATACCATGGCATTATTTTCTTGCTTCCATTATTTCTGATAAGTTAGATGACAATCTACCTGTTGGCCCTCTGAAGGTAACTTGACTTTTTCCCTTTGGTTGCTTTTAAGATTCTTTCTTTTTGTATTTTTTGTTTAGCAGCTTTGTTATGATGAGCCTATGTGTGGATTTCCTTACGTTATTGCCTGTAGAATTTGCAGATCTTCTTGAATTTGTGGCTTGATATCTTTCAAGAGTTTTGAAAAGTTTTCAGACATTTTATCTTCTGCCCCACTGTCTTTCTCCTTTTCTTTGGAATATCTTCTTGCATCCTTTATGCCTTGATATTCACAATGTGTTCCATAGATCAGCAGCAGCATCACCTGGGAGCATGTTAAAAATGCAAAATCCCAAGTGTCACCCTATACCTACTAATACAGAATCTGAATTTTAACATGATCCTCAAATGAATTGTTTGCACAGTCAAGTCTGAAAATCACTGCTCTATGTCTTACTTGCTCTTTTATTTTCCATTCATTTATCTTTCTGTGCTTCATTTGGGTATTTCCTTCTGACCTATCTTCTAGTTCACTAGTTATCTCTTCAACTGTGTCTCATTTATTTAAACTTATCTGCTGAGTTCTTGATTTCAGGTATTAGCAGTTTTTGTTTCTAGATTTTCCATGTAAGAGTTTCCAGTTCTCTTAAAATTTCAACCTTATTAAGAATAATTATTTGAAAGTCCGTATTTGATTAAAAGCACGCACCTATGTTTGGAATCCTTGTGGATCTGTTTCTTTTGTCTGTTCTTTTTTTCTGCTGTCTTTTGTTTATATTATCCATATTTTTTTTTATTGTGCCAGGCACAGTATTTGCATAATTGTTTGTAAAACTAATTTGAGGCCTCAGATGATGTAATCTTCCTAAAGAGAAAATTCATGTTTGTTTCTGATGGGTACCTGCAATTTAGGGCACTAGCAATCTCAGGTTGCTTCAATATAACTTCCATGACTGAGATGATTTGAAGATGAGCTGTTTACTTTTGGCTCACTTTTAATCCTGTCCTGCATGGTCTTAACTCAAAGTGAGGGGGTTCACCAGACAAACCCCCACACCGTGGCATAGCCTTCGGTTGATGTCTTTCTAACGCTGCTCAGATTCTCAGCAGCTGCCTCCAGTTGCAGCAATGTCCCCCAGGGGAAAAGCTGCTCCAAATGCCAGGCTTGCCTTCTGGGCTTCCATTCTCCCTTGGATCCTGGCCCAGTAATTTCCACTCTCCTGCCAGCAATCTGATACCTTCAAGCAGGTGTTTTAACAAATATTTTATCCAGATTTTATAGTGTGCTCAGCAGGAAGGAGAGTGGGTTTGGGTTGTCTCGTCCACCATGGCTGGCAGTGGAAATTCTCCGGTATGCTTCTCTAACCTTGGCCCTCCTCTGCCCTCTCCCACACTGCTGCCACCCTAGCACACAGCTTCCTCTTCTCTGCCCAGATGCCCACAAGTTTTAACAGGCCTCTCTGACACTAGTTCTTGTACCTCCCACCTCCTTCCTGTCATTAGTCCCCTGCACTCCTCCAAAGTTACTTTCCTAAAACATAGGTCTAGTCAAGATTCTTCTTCAGTTAAAGATCTTTAAAGAGGTCTGAAATCCAACTCAGACCTTTGCCCTCTGAGGCCATGGGGCTGGATTTGGAATTGATGAGGGAGCTGAGGAGCAGGCAAGAGGCTTTGTTGTTCATAAACCGAATCCAGCCTGAGGCCCAGCTCAGACTGAGATCTGGACTTAAAAAATGAGCTTGAATTGATATGTTTGCATGTTGTCTTTTTATTTGTTTTACTTTTCTCTAAATTTCCTTGTGATTTTTTTCCTTTGGAAAAAATGCGAAATCTAGAGTGGGAGTCGTAGTGTGTTCAGATGAGGAATCTGCCCAAGCTCTCATGGCAGAGGTGGACTTGGAACATGGGACTCCGCAGTGGAGTTGAGGCAGCACCGATGCAGTGGGCCGGACTGTCTGCCCACCTGCCCACCATTATCTTTCCTATTCCTTGCAAACAGAGCCTCACTTTCTTTTTTGGTTAATCCTCACCTGAGGATATTTTTCCATTGATTTTTAGAGCAAGAGAGAAAGAGAGAGAGAAACATCAATGTGAGAGAGACACATTGATTGGTTGCCTCCCATAAGCACCCTGACCAGGGCCGGAATTGAACCTGCATCCCAGGTATGTGCCCTTGACTGGGAATCAAACCCAAGACCCTCTGTGTGCGGGCCAATGGAAAATTTTTTTATTAATTAATATTTTTAGAGAGAGGAAAGGAGAGAGAAAGAGATCAGTGTGAGAGAAAAACATCAATTGGTTGCCTCCGCACATGCCCCGACCAAGGATGGAAACCACAGCCTGGTATGTGACCTGACTGGGAATCAAACCCAGCACCTTGTGGTGTACCAGACGACGCTCCAACCAACTGAACTACCTGGCCAGGGCTGAGCCTCACTTTTGCTTGGTACCATGCTCCTCCACCCCTTAGAGAAACTGTCTCCATCACCTGCCCTGGAGGATTTATCATGCTTGGGGTATGTGGGGCGTGACAATTCCATTCCTCTTTCAGTGACCGGCTTCACAAAAAGCATGGTGCCCACTGTGGCCACTGGGAATGAGGAAAAGTCAGTTGAGGGGTTTCTGGGAAAGGTTTCTTTCACTCATGCCCATAGGAGGAGACCATTTTCCTCACTCTGCACTGTCCTGTGTGGTGATGCCTGGAGCTGCAGACATCTGGGAATCACGAGAGGAGCAGATAAGATGCTGAGGATGGCAGAGCAGAAAGGTGGGGGCCACTGAGTTAACCAACCCCGGAGCATCCTACTCAAAACTTCTTGTTATGTCTCAGAATTAAATATGCTCATGGCTTAAATCTTCTTTCAGTAGTATTACTCGCAACCAAAAGATTCCTAGCGGATGCGGTGGTATGAGGGAAACTAGAGAGGACATGGAGGCAAGGAAGCCTGAGAGGCCACGTAATACCTACCTCATCGGGCTGTGGGGAAGGTGACATCATGCCTATGACAGCGCATCACACACATGCCAAATGAAGGCCACCGTTCTGAGTGAGACCTCAGCTGACAGTGGGCTCCTCTAGCCTCTGCCTCCCTTGGGGACACCACTCTCCTTAGGGGCACCTGGGTCCATGTCAGCAGTCATTCTATTGTCAGCACCTTGGCAGTTTTAAACCAACCCCATGTGCCAGCACCTGGCATTTCAGAAAGAATTTTACAGTTAACTTGCTGCTTGTTCCCATTTTATCCTGAGGAAGCTGAGGTTCAGCAAGTTTGAGTGACTTGCCAGCAAATGACAGGGCTGGGCATGCAGGTCTGCAGGGCTCCCAGGGCCCCTTCCACTCTGGGGCCCTGCCCCTGCCTGGATGCACCCCTGTGTGTGGCTCCGGAGGCAGCTCCAGATCAGGGGGTTGACAGCTGCCTGCAGGGCGGACGGTGCTCCCTGACCTTTGGGCTCCTGGCGGGGCCTCAGCTCAGCCGGGTGAGTGAGCAGGTGCTCATGGCTCAGGGTGCAGGAAGTCTGGGGCCCCTGCCTCTGTGTGTGTGGCCCTGAGTCCTGGAAGGGGCCAGGCTCTGAGCACCATCCCTGTTGAGTCTCCAGGAAGCTCTGGCTGGGGGGACTGGTGACAGGAAAAGCAGGGCAGGGAGGTTGGTAAATGTTTGATTGCTCAGAGCTGAAGGTGGGAGGGGCTGATCTGCTGGAAAGGGAGGGCCTTGGGAAGATTGGGGGCATTAAGCTGAGCTGGAAAAGGTCTGGGGACAGTGCTTGGCTCATCTGGGAGCTTCTCAACCCCACTCCTAGCTGGAGTAGGTTTTCTCCAACTCCTCTAACCCCTTCAGCACCTCTTGCCAAATGGGTAGAACCTAGACTTTGGAGAAACTGAGGCTGAGTGGGAAGGAAGCCACAATCTCAAGCAACGTCTACTGTTTAAGTGCCCATGGTGTGCCAGCCACTCTTCATTTAAACCAACTCTCCTGAAGATACAGCACCTGGCTCAGAGTGTTAAAGAGTCAGCTAAGCGATGGGCTTGGGGTGGGGTGAGCTGTGCAGGCTGGGCCCTGGCTAGAAGTCTGACCCTTCTGGTCTGTTCTCTCCTGGGTTCACTCAGCTCCCAGCCTCCCCGTGCCCTAATCTGTTACCCTGCCACGTCCTGGCTCTTTATCTCTGGTTTTCCTCTGCTTCTGCCCCCATCGAGAAGGGCCTTGAGACCATAGCTCCCAATGGAGGCACGTTCCACTCCTTCCCCGAGAGACCCCCTCCCCTCCCACACACACCAGAGTCCATTCTGGGGCCTCTGAAGGGTGACTGCCAAGTCCCTAACCCGGGACATGTAGGGTGACATTCTTGTTCCCCCTCAACCCCAACCTTCTGCAACCAGAGGAAACCAGGCTGAACCTGGCAGGAGGGGAGCCACAAAAAGGGCGCCCTTTGGGGAGGGAGAGGCTTTATCTGGCTTGTGCCCAGTGCTGCAGGGAGAGGGGGCTGCTGTAGCTCTTGTGTTTAGGGGTGAGTCCCAGAGCATTTCCCACCACCGCTGGAAGCTGTTTCTCCAAAGCAGGGCCCAGGGGCCTCTGAGGGACGGAGGAAGATGGTGCTCCGCTCTTGCCCTTCTCCTCAGGCTGGGCGGTGGGTGGCTCAGCAGCAGGCCCTAGGGAGCTGGCCCTGGGCAGCTGGGGGCCCGAGGAGACACTCACCGTCCTCCTTGGTCTGGACGTAGAGCACGCTGCTGCGCACGCCGTCCCCCGCCTGGGTGTAGGCCAGCACCTGCACGCTGTAGTTGGTGAACTTCTCCATGCCCCGCAGCTCTACCCGCTCCCGCGTGGTGGTGACGTTCTGCATCTCACCCCACTCTGCCGGAGACAAGCAGCCCCTGCATGCAGCCCGGGTGGCCATGCCGGGTCCCTCTGCCCCCCTCACCAGCCGGGGCTCCTGTCAGGCCTGCTTCACTGGCTCAGTCTTCGACTCCATGTGGTGGCAACTAGGGAGACCCTCCACCTCAAGGTACATGGGGCCAGATTTGGGGCACTGCTTATAGGCCACGTTTTTCCCCAAGTGGCCCCACCTGGTCTCAGTCCCCAGCTGATCTTGCACCAAATTCAATGTAATACTCTCCCTTTAGAACATGCATCTCCATCTGTGCAATCAACACTTCCCCTCGGCTAGCCATCCAACCCCTCTCCATGTGAAGGACCCTGGGAGTGGCCTGGATCTGGAGGGGCCTGCTGGGGCTCTTGGATGTCCCTAGGCAATGCAGCCACCTGGGGTGACTCGTGACAAGCTGCGGCTACATGGACTGCTCCTGGGTCAGCCTCCTGAACTCACAATAGTGAAAAAGGGCTGGGCCTCCTTCCTGCTTGGAGAAGACACATCACTGGCTCTGCAAAGGAACTCCATAGACTCTGAAGAGAGCTCAGAAAAAGGGTCCCATGGGAGGGCCAGGGTCTTAGAGGGAGGAAAAGAGACAGGCTCCTGAGCTGACAGCCCTCCCACTGGGACACCGGGCTTATAGAAAGACTGGCCCGGACACTGGCTGAGGACTGGCCTGGTAGAAACCGAGCACCTACAAACCGACCCCAGCAGCCCACCAGGCACTGGGTGCAGCCTGCCGGGGTCCAGAAGGTGACAGTGCCCAGCCTGAAAGGATTCAGGTCAGTTCGGGGGAACTTGGAGGCCTTAGCAGAGGGACCTTCCTTCCCCAGGAGGTCAGAAACCAGGACAGACCTGTCCAGGACAGAGCCAGAGGAAGACCCAGGAAGAGGGCAGTGTAGCCAACAATCCAGGTGGCCTTCGGAGTTAGAGAGGCCAGTGCCTTCCTCACCTGAAGGGGCTTAGCTGGGGAGGCCTGCAGGCTTAGAAAAGAGGAAGCAGGTTCTGGAAAAGGAGGAAGCAGGTTCTGACCCAGCAGAGACATGAGGCCATCTCCCAGTAGGAACTTGGGAGAACTTGGGATACCTTGGGATCAAACCCCTGGGCTCCAGGCCTCTGTGCTTTCAGAGGAGACAGAGGAGGGGGTGAAGGGGGCAGACACCTATTGGCAGGGTGTCTGGGCAAAGCAGAACCCATGTGCAGAAGGGGAAGGCAGCTGCCCTGGATAGGTGCCACGAGCTGGAGTCCTGGGTCTTCCAGGAAAGAAGGGAGGGGCCAAGGGCTGGTGGCAGGAGGTTTAACATTTGCGGTACAAACTCACTGTAGCCTTTGTGACTCCAGCAGAACATTTCTAGAGTTAGGGATGCTGGTGCTCTGGCTGGCCTAACTGCAGACTTCCTACCTGCTGCCAGGACTGTGTACACTAGCAGGTTTGTGGTGTGTTTGTGGGGCACACGGGCCTGTTTGGACCAGTGCATCCCAGGCGAAGGAAGGCACCCAAGGGGTTGGGACACTGTCTTGGTTTTCCTCCCTCTGCCATTCCTCCCCCTAGCTCCACACAGGCTCTTGTCTACCCTTGTCTGGGTGTCACACAGCTCCTTGGCCCATAGTGCAGTCTCACCTGAGCAAGGGGTGGCTCTCGTGGGTTCTGCAAGCCCTGCCTCCTCCTGCCCCGAGAGCCCTGGATGGTGAGGGCTTCCTGCTGGTGCTGCTCTCAGGTGCCCCATCCTCCCTCCACACCCTCCAAAAGCAGGGCCTTCATTAAACTCTTTTCAGTTGCACCATTTGAGCGCCAACTACTTCCTGCCGGGACCCTGACTATATGGCCATAAAGGCCTAATATCAGCACATTACATTAGAAAAGCAAACATGCCCCTATCACGCATCAAGTCATTCCCAAACATACTGCAGTCTAGGAGCAGCTGGTGTCCCCCACCTACCAGCAAGGTGACCAGGTCCCTGGTCCCTGGCCCTGGCTTTGGCTCTGGCCTGGGATAACATGCAGAGGAGGGGCTGCACTTCATTTGACACCTGGTGGGGAGATGCTCAGCTCTAACTCAGCATGAGCGCAGACCCAATCCTGCCCCTCTCACCCTGAGACTCCGTCACTCCCAGCAGACTCACCGCCATCAGTGTAGAGTGACCAGAAGATGACCCGATAGCCTTTGAGGACGCCATTGAGAGTGCTGCGTGGGGGCTCTGACCAGGAGATGACAGCCACGTCGGAAGTGATGGACAGGGCCCGGACGTTCTCTGGGGGCTGGCTGGGCACTGCACGGGTGAGGGGAGAAGCGAAGGGCCCATCAGGAGCCTGATCACACACGCTCCGGCCCTGCTGCCCAGCCAGAGGAACCCCAGCGCAGGAAGTGGAGGGACCTCTTGATTCTGAGTGATGGGAGTTTGGGGCAGGAAGTGAACCTCCTCTCCTTTCCTGGAGATCTGGGTAAACAGAGATCTTTACGGACTTGACTCCTTTCTCTTTGGGGGCCATGTCCCTGGTTCTGGGTAAACGTGGGGGGAAGAAGGTGAGGAACCCTGGGCATGAGCCCCAGGAATCAGGAGTGGCACCGCAGCCCAGGAGTCCGCCTCTGCTGAATGTGACAGCGGGGAGACCTCCTTGCTGGCCCTGGAGGGACCTGTAACTGATGACCTTGTCTGATAGCTGCCAGCCCTTCGGTGACACCTGATCAGGGGGTCGGAGCCAAGCCTGGCCTGGGGACCTTTGTGACCTTGAGCTAAGCTGAAGGGAAGGAAAAGAAGGAAAGAGGATTTCAGCTGACCCTGGTGAAAGGAAAAGAGGTTCCACAGATGCCTTTGGGACTCCGGGGACCATCACACCTCTGTCTCTGTCCCTACACAGGAACACACCCATGTGCCTTGGACAACTGAAGGGAAAACACTCTGAGACCAGCTTAGGTGGTCCTCCCTGCCTCCACCCTCGCCCTGTGAGAGCTACTTTCGAGCCTAACCTAAGATCCACTCTCAGGGTTGGCTCTGTGCAGCTTGCCCTTCTGAGGCGACAGGGTGGGAACACCAGGTCCCAGGAGCCTCCTTGGCCCCGAGAACATGGGTGGCACTTCCTGCTGGCTTCCGAGGAGCCGGAGGGAAAGGGAAAGGCTGCGTGGGCTTTGCTTTCAGTCTTTCAGTGGGAGAAAGGAGGCACAGGCTGGGTGGAAGGTAATTAGATCCTGTTGCCCCACAAGAGGCAACTCTAATTTTTATGAGCATTTAAATGATAATACATCATCCTAACGACCCTCTTTGAGAATGATTATTGTTCCATATTACTTAGGTGTAAAAATATAAGCACCATGTAATTAGGGACCCAGCGTAATAAACTAATACAGATCGCCCGTTTGAACAAAATGAAGGTAATATAATTATGGAAAAGACACTACTGCTAAAGCAGGGGCCCTTGAATACCCCAGGAGGAGCGCTAATATTGCCAGGAAACGATCAGGATCTGACAGGCTAACGAGGGCCTTAATTAAGTATGAAAAACTGCTGAGCACAAGAGGCTGGAAACTTTGTTCCCTCAACTCCTTTGTTTGGAAAACGACTCCAGAGCCCATGCTGATCTCTCCCTGTTGGAAATTCTAGGCCCTCAAGTCCCCAAAGCAAGGGAGGTGGTGCCCTGATGGAGGCCAGAGGTGTGCCTGGCCTGGCTGTTTCCTGCATGGACCTGGGTGGATGGGAGCCTAGTGTTTGGTTGGGCAGGCTGGCTCCTGACAGCTACTCCCGTTGCGTGTGCCCTTCCCACGCATCTTGCATCTGCATCTTTGGTCCTGCATCTGCATCTTTGATCCTGCATCCAGCCTTGATCCCAAGTAGGAGGGTAACCAGAGGGTGTAGAGGAAAGAGCTGGGAGAGGTAGGCAAGGGCCAGAACAAGGGAGGAAGAAAGGTGGAGGGAGAAGCGTGGATGGAGAGTGTGCAGAAAGGCGCCCAGACATGCCAACAGGCCAACAGGTAGACTAATGGGCAGAGCATCAGCAAGTGATGGAAAGAGGGCAGCCAAGTGGCTTGAGAGGCTCAGTAGACCAAGCAACTCTCAAGGAGCCAATGGGCAAGAAGAGACGGAGGGACCCTGGGAGCTGTGTGGACCACAAGACCGTGAGGGGGCCCAGGGATGGTGGAAGGGCCCAAGTCCTCTCTGGCATCTCTGGCTCTGCCTGTGGCCAGGATCTGCACCCTCTACCCTCCGCTGATGCCCTCACCATCTTCCAGGGTGGTGGCATTGATCTCGCTGGACGAGGGCCCCGTGCCAGCCCTGTTGAAGGCTTGGACCACCACCCCATATTGGGCGAACTTCTTGAGGTTGTCCAGGGTGTAGACCTCACTGTCCCCAGTGGCCTTCATCTCCACAATGCTGTACTGCCCATTGCTGCCAGGGCTGTTCTCTCTGTAGCCGATCTGGTAGCCCCGGATCACGCCATTCTGTAGCTCCTTCTTGGGTGCCTGTGAGTGTGGGTGAGGGGAGGGGAGACAAAGAAACAGTGACACTGAGATGACGCTCTTAAAACCAAAGTCAGACCATGTTACTCTTCTGCTCCCAACCTTTCAAAGGTGCCCAGTTCACTCAGAGTGAAAGCCAAAGACCTCACAGTGGCTACACAGCCCTATGTGATCTGACACCCATTGCCTCTTGGACCCACCTCCTCCCCCCTACGCTTGCTACACTCCAACACACTGGCATCAGCTGGCATCAGCTGGCACTCTATGTACTGCATTTACGTGTTGGACTCTGTATCCTCAGAACGTAAGAGCCGTGAGGATGGGGATGTCATCTGTTTTGTTTCCTGCTGTTCTCTCAGTGTCTAGAATGGTGCCTGGCCTGTAGTAGGCCCTCCGGACAGATTTGTTGAGTGAATGAATGAATGAATGAATGAATACGATATTGTTCGGCCTGGGCTCAGGGGCCTGGGGGAAATGGAACAGCAGACAAAAAGCAGCCAGAAGGAGAGGGAGGTGAGCAATTAGTTTGAATAAAAAGAGAGTCCAAAGATTCTAATTCACACGACTAGCTGGCTATTGTTAAAAAATGGCCAACAACAAGTGCAAGTGAGGACCTGGGGAAATTGAAACCCTTGTGCACTATCGATGGGAATGTAAAATGCTGCAGCCACTGTGGGAAAAAGGTCCAACACAGAACTGCCATAGGACCCAGGGATTCCTCTCTGGGTATATACCCAAAGGAATTGAAAGCAGGGACTCAAACAGAGACACCAGTGCTCATAGCCGCGTTACTCGTGATTGCAGAAGGTGGGAGCCACCCAGGTGCGCACCGGCAGAGGAAAGGAAAAAAAATGTGCTACATCCATGCGGTGGAATACTGTTCAGCCTTAAAAAGGAAGAAAATCCTGCCTGGCCGGGCGTGGCTCAGCGGTTGAGCGTCGACCTGGGATCCAGGCGATCGGGGTTTGATTCCTGGTCAGGGCACATGCCCGGGTTGCGGGCTTGATCAATGACTCTCTCATCATTGATGTTTCTCTCTCTCTCTCCCTCTCCTTTCCTCTCTCTGAAATCAATAAAGATATATTTAAAAAAAAAAAAGTTAAAAAAAAAAAAAAAGAAGGAAATCCTGACACATGCTGCAGCGGGGATGGACTTTGAAAATATTGTGCTAAGTGAGAGAAGCCAGACACAAAAGAACAAATATTGGGTGATGCCACCTCTGCGAGGTGCTGCGCCCGGATAGACAAAGCCGTAGAGGCAGAAGTGGAACAGGGAATGTGGCGCCGGGGACGGTGGGCAGGCGGTTTCTGTTTAATGGGCACAGGGTTTCCTACGGGAACATGGGAAGTTCTGGAGGTGGTCAGTGGTGATGGTTGTGCAGCACTGGGGATGTACTTAATGCCGCTGAACTACACACATAAACATGGTTAAAATGGGAAATTTACGTATATAAAATGGTGTACATATTCTACAAGTGAAAAAGTCCTTGGCTTTCATGTGAGTCCAGCCCCTCTTGGAGCAGCGGGATTTCTCTCGACATCCTGCACAAGGGGCAGAGGTGGGCAAGCACGTGCGGTGGGGAGCGGGTGTTTTAGAGCTCTGGCCCCGGGGGCAGGAATGAAGGACTGATCCCAGTGGACCAGCCAAAAGGAGAAAATTCCACTGGCATCAGCCTGGGAGGGGAAAACATATTGTCACCCGAGCTTGAACCCAGATACACACACACACACACACACACAATCTCAGTATTTTCCTCATATCCAGAGCCATGAACACACACATCCAGACCCACTGAAGCGAACAGCCACACACCTATCCCCAGCCAGGTGCATTTAGACCCACAAAGAGAAACTGGGTCTTTAAGGAGATCTATAAATTGAGAGAAACACCCACCCCGGTGCATATAAAAACAGCTTGAGTCAGGGGTTTGAAGACAATGAAGTTAATTTAGAAGCCCATCTTTTTCTTGTGCTAAAACATAGCGAAGCTCAAAAACAATTAAGTTAGTAAAAAAGCCCCATGTTTTTTTAATTCAATGAATGTTTTAAATGAACTGCATTTTAAAGCTCACTGTTAACTCAATAAAATTAAGTTTTTAATTTAAAATAAGTGTTTTGAACTCACGAAATAGGTGTGTGTGTGTGTGTGTGTGTGTGTGTGTGTGTGCGCGCACCACAAGGCACACCTGTATACAGCACCATACAACCTTCGTTCACATCACATAGCCCGGGGGCGGCGGGTGGGCTCCCAGGCACACTCTGCCACATGCGCGCCCTCCCTCCTCCCTCCTCTTCACGTTTTCTTTCCTTCTCTTTCTTTCTCTTCTCCCCCCCCCAACAGGCACACTCAGGATTTAAATCAATCTTAACAATATTTCTCTGAAGCATTAAGAAATCAATAGGGCTGATTGCAAATTTATGTCATAAAGCAGTGGCGATCCATCTCGTGGAGAGAGTCCTAAAATGAAGTGACTTATCTTTCAAGTGAATCTTTATTTTTCAGTAATCTGTTTCTTGGTGCTAAAAAAAAATCCCCTGAGAAGTCAGCCCCAGATTTATTGATGGGCTGGCTCATTCTGAAGTTCTAACTTTCAAATCGATTTTATTTTTCATTATGAGACTTTGGAGAAGTAAATCTGATTCTAAATTTTTATCGACTTCCAGGTCAGAGCTTTGCAGCCAAATGTCCAGTGTCCGTGTTTTACATACCTGTTCATTCCTGCCCCCCTTCCCGGCTTCCTCAGGGTGCTCCCAGAGAATGGGTGCAGAGCCAGGAGGCAGATGAGACTTGGGGATTAGACTCTGGCTCACCTCTAGTTTCTGAGGGAAGCCCTGGAGCCCCGGTCTGATCTGGAGGGGAACCATGGCTCCAGTCATCTACAAGGTGAACTGGTCCCTAGAAAAGACCCTGCCCCACTTTTGTCTTGGTCATTTCTCTAGGAGGGGAGGAGCCAGGCTCTGCTGCATTGTGTGTGTGTGTGTGTGCGCGCACACGCATGCACACATACAAGAATGCAATCTTTTTAGGAAAACAACACTAGGCTCTTCTGAATTGCTCCCATTCTTAAATCTACTTTTTTGAAAGGCCTAGAAGCAAGACTAAAGCACCTGGACTTTTCCCATCAGGGATGAGGGTCAGAAAATGACCTTGAACATTTAACCCCAGGTGTAGATGAGGCAATACCCCAAACCCACTGTTGAGATGGGAAAACTCCAAGAAGAACATGGGGTGTCCTAAAGAAGTGCTCTGTTCCCCAACCCCATGACTGTGTTGTGGTGGGGAGACTGGGCGGGGCCTCCAGGCTGTGTGCACTTAAGTTCTGCACCGTCACCTCGCATCTCTGTGCCACACCCCCTCGGACAGATGGAGACAAAAATATCTCTGGCCACTCCACTCCACAGAAACGAAGGGTCACACAAGCTCGTGTGAGGAAATACTTGGGCACTAGAAAAGGCAGTGCAGCAGAAAGCCCTCTGCATTGTCAACCCTTTTGTGCCCATGGCAGGGATGTGGCCACAAGGCTGGAGTCACCCAGGAAAGCATTTCTTGGTCCTACACAAGGTTATTCTGATCTGTTTCTCTGCCCAGTTGAATCTCCTCTGATTTTCCTTACGTGACAGATTCCTTAGATACTCGCTAGATTTTATAAGTCTCTGTCCCTTAGAAATGGCTGCAGCTCACACTGACCTGCTTTCTCTCCAGCTCTCCAGTCCCTACAGGTAAGGAGGGCAGTTATTTTCACCCTGATTTCACAGAGCAGAAAATTGAGGCCTGAAAGGACCAAGACCCTTGTCCCAGGCCTCACTGTGATAAGACGGGATGGCATCAATCTACTGCCCAGCTCCAGTCACAGGGCCAAGATGAGGGTGAGACCCTGTCCTGTCATCTCCCATCATCCACAGGGCCCCCTTGCACTTTGCACAAAATGAAATCCGACTCCTGACTTCTTACAACATGTGAGGTTTGGAGGACAGTCCAGTGAGGTGGGAGACCATGTTCCCTACTTGGCACTGCCAAGTTCTTCATCCCACCCCACGCACAGGCCGGTGTCAGAGAGCCCAGGTGGGGAAAGAAGTGGGACTGGCGGGGGCCGTGCTCCTGTATCCTCTCTCCTTCCTCCCAGCCTCACTGGGTTTAGCAAAAAACAGGCCTGGGCAAGATAAGAGACCGCAGCTGGCCAGCCTGCTGGGGCTTCATGCTCGAACCGAGGGGAGGAGGCAAGGAGGCGTTCCGGGGGAGACACCTTCAGCCTCACCTACCTTCCAGGTCACTTGGATGCTCTGCGAGGTCACTGGCTGCAAGGTGACATCCATGGGGGGCCCATCGGGAGCTAGCGGGGGAGGAAGAAGAGCAATGTTACGAGTCGAGTCTTGGAAGAAGAGTCCTATGTTCTCGCTCTTCTTCTCCTGAGCTGGAGGGCTGCTGGGAAAATGCTTGCAATGGAAGCGAGACCCTTTGAGTCCCCTGGAAATGACCATGGGGTTTATATTTCCTCCTCATTCTCCATAATTTTTAAAATGTTTGAAGGTACAAAGTGTAGGCAAGAGGTGTAGTGGCAAGAACTCATACTCCTATGCACGTCTGGTGGCTCTATTTCTACGCCTGCCTCTGCCCCTGGAGAAATTCCCCAGCACGCGAGCACACACATGCCCAGAGCTCCAGCTGCAAACAGCAGGCCCGTCGGCGGGGGACGGGGCCGCCGGGCTGTGGCGGTCACGGGGCGGGACACACACAGCTCCGAGGGGCACGGCGGCACCCTGCGCTGAACATGAAGCTCGCAGAAATCTGATCAAAACCAGGAAGAAACAAAAGCATGTAAACTAGGATTCGTGAATACATTCTATTGGGAAACACAAAACGAAACTATATAGTTTATGTGCACATACACTGTGATGACCATAAAAAAAGCAGGAAAGTTAAGGTACTGGTTAGATCAGGGGGAGAGATGGAGTTATGATGGGGAGGGGCACAGGGAGAAGCTCTGGCATGCTGGTAACTGGTAATGTGTGTTAGCTATCCTACGTTTTACTTTACTATTATTTGTAAAACTGCATATATATATATATGTGCATATATATATATAGAGAGAGAGAGAACATATAGCAACAGAGATCTTGTTTAAACTTTCAGGAAAATTCCATGACAAAGTCACAGAAAGTAATTCAGGGCACTAGTCTATCCCACCCTTTGCAGATCCAGCCCATCTGTCCTTTCCAGACAGGCTGGAGCCTGGGTGTGGGGCAGGACCTGGGACAGCTCCCAGAAGCCCAGGGGGGAACCCTGTCTGCAGAAGGTCAGGCAGAAGAACCTCTGAAGAACCAGGGACAGACGCGAACAAATACCTTGGGATCTCGCCTCCCCTCCTCCCTCTCCTAACTGCAAGCCCACTGCCAGTGGACAGGGTGGGTGTGGGCCCCAGGTGTGCCCGATCCCCGAGGCTAAGGGCGCCGTGGCAGGGCCAGGAGCTCACCAGCCTCCTCAGTGCTGACGGTGAGCTCTTTGCTAGGCTCGCTGCGGCCAATCTTGTTGAAGGAGTACATCCGGATGCTGTACACAGATGCCGGGTGCAAGTCCACAATGTTGGCCTGGTTGATGGTGGGGGAGATGTTGCGTGTGGACTGTTTGAAGTCCCAAGAATCTGCAGAGGACACTCATTTCAAACCACAGCCAGGCAAACCCCAAAGCCCCTCCCCAGCCTCAAGCATCAGCACATCCCAGTCTCGAGTGTGATGCCCAGGAGAGGTCCAGCTCACAGAGACTTCAGAGAGGGGGCACAGCCTTAACTTTACAGAGAGGGAAGGGAGTTCCATGCGGCTCGGGAGCCCAAGCAGCGCCGGAGCATGTGAGCAGCAGCGCACTGATGGAGTCAGGGACCCAGCTCTCCTCGACCCTGGGCCAACTTCTGAGCTCAAACCTCAGATGGGAGTCTGACAAGAGGCTTCCGGAGGTCCCTCCAACAGTCACCATCTGCTTGCTGTCTCCAAGGGTCTGACTGGTCAGTGCCCTTCTTCCTAGTCCCTCACACCACATCAGTGACCTGTCTGAACTGTGAGATGCCCCATCCACCAACAGTCCCAGCGCGCAGGGGAAGCCAAGTGTTCTCTGTGCCTCCTCTCTGTGTGCCTCTGAACTTCCTTCCCTTGTGCTCTTGTGTGGGGTGGTTTTGGGTGCGACCTGGTCTGGCAGGGGGCAGACCCAGTGCCAGAATGCCCAGTCTAACGCCAACCTCTTTCTGTCCCCAGCAGGAGAATGGTCTCTGAGTCTTTAGGGTCAGGCCAACAAAAGGATTAGCACATCCCTGACTTATCTGTGGGGGCTGGCAGCCCATTCCGGGGCTAATGTTCAGCAAAAGTGTGGAACGTGAAAAAGGCCAGAGAAATGCTAGAGCTGCTGTGACAGTGTGCCCTGTTTCTCAAGAGGCTCTAAGTCATTTTTTCTATGTATTTTTGCTGTGCACCGTTTTCCAGAGAAAAATGGGAAGGAGTTGCAGTTACAGTGATGCCTCAGTAAGGACCTTCCCACCCTGGGACTCATAACCAGATTACTTTATTGACACTTCACTTTGAAAAGAAAAAGAGGCAAAGCGCAAGAGGGCAGGCTGGTAGTGGGCTTGAGAGCCTTCCAGGGCCTGTCCTGATGTCATCATCCACGCCTTTTAATCCACGCACAGGCTCCTGAAAATTCTCAGTAGGAGAGATTAAATTGTATTCACTACAGCTTCATCTCCAAACCAGAAAAGAAGGCCAGCACATTCTAGAAAGATTTTTAGAGGTTTTTTTTTTTTTAAGCTAATGCCTGATAAATCAGGAGAATCATTCACCAGAAGAGACTATTTTAACTGAGGTCTTCATGTTTTTCAAAACATCATTCTAGCTGCGCAGGCTCAGCATCTGTGCAGGGCACCGCCCAGCTCCCCACATGCAGTTTTGCATTTAATTCTTTGGCTTCATGAGCCAAAAAGTCACAAATAGTAGGCTGTGGATGCTCAGGAACACATTTTGTCCTTATGTTTTAACCCCCTTCCCACCACCAGGAGAGCCACTCTGTGCTGGCAGATTAAGCAGAACTGCAAACATGCAGGCTACGACCCGCTGTGGGCACCTCCTGGTTTGGGAGGGATGGGACAGTGACATGGAGGAAGGTGTTCACTTCTCTCTGGGCATCCTGGGAGCTGGTGCCAGCTCACACATCACACTTGATTTGCTGTGTTTGTGTGAGAGGAACTGACCCTCAGTCACTGTAGTCATATTTGATGAGTGCAGGCCGAGGGAGCAGACCCATAGGATGTGTCTAAGCACAATGGGGCTGGGGAAAGAGGTGCTAATATTTACCAAGCCCTGGGATGTGCCTGGTGTGTGCGGGACAATGCAAATATTCTCCATTTACTCCTTACCTGCCAATGGCATTAGTGCCATAAATCCCCGGTACAGGGGACCCTCACGTCGCCAAGCCCTATTTCTCACTTGGCCTCTCAGGTGTGTGTCCCCTTCCATCTGTCCCCTTAGGTTCCCTGATAAAATACCCTCTGGCTTTTTTCTTATCTCTTGGGTCATTTCTTTGCTGTCTGTTTTGCCGGTGCATCTCCCCTACCCTACCATTAATCGTTAGCTCTGCAAGGGACCGTCCTAGACTCCTCTCACTCCATACACTTTACCTACCCATGAGTTCCACTTCTAGCTGCACACAGATAACTCACAGATCTTTATCTAGCCTGGGCCTCTCCTTTGAACTCCAGACCTTGTAGCCTTATACTCAACATGTCCAAGATAGACGTCTTCACCATGCACCCTGTAAACCCACTGCTTTCCTGGGTTCTCTGTCTCATGTGGTACCAGAAACTTAGGTGTTATTCTTCACTCTTCTCTCTCTCCCTGCCTATCAAGTCCTATTGCTTTTGTGTCCCATGTAGCTCATGAATCTCCCCACTTCTCTCCATCTCCATCCCCAAGGTCCAGCCACTGGCATCTCTCACTCGGACCAGGGAAATGGCATCCTAACTAGTTAGCTTCCCAGAACCCACTGTGTGCCCACTTCCATTCTGTTCTCCACACTGCAGTCACCATTCACCCTACAGATATGATTGGCACCTCTTACAGGCCAAGCACTCTATCTTGGCATTGAGGCTGGTCTTCCAAAATAATCTGATGCCGCCACCCTCTTGCATAGAACTCTTCAATACATTTTCCTTGTCCTTAGGATAAATACATTTCTTCTTAAAAATATATTTTTTCATTTTTAAATTACAGTTGACATACAATATTATATTAGCTTCAGGTGTGCAACCCCATGATTAGACACTTATATAACTTATGAAGTGATCACCCAATAAATCTAGTACCCATCTGGCACCATACATAGTTATTACAATATTATTGGTGATATTCCCTATGCTGTACTTTATATCCCCGTGACTATTCTGTAACTATCAATTTATACTTCTAAATCCCTTCACCTTTTTCACCCATCCTCCAGCCCCTTCCCATCTGGCAACCATCAAAATGTTCTCTGTATCTAATAGTCTGTTTCTGTTCTGCTGTTCATTTATTTTGTTTTTAGATTCCACATATAAGTGAAATCATCTGGCATTTATCTTCCTCTGTCTGACTTATTTCACTCAGCACAATACCCTCTAGGTTCATCCATGTTTTTGCAGATGCAAGATTTCGTTCTTTTTTGTGGCTGAGTCATATTCCATTGTACATATGCACCACTTCTTCTTTATCCACTCATCTATTGATGGGCACTTAGGTTGCTTCCATATCCTGGTTATTGTAAATAATGCTCAATGAACATATGGATGCATGTGTCTTTTCAATGTACTGTTTTGGGTTTCTTTGGATAAACACCTAGAAGTGAAATTGCTGGGTCCTTCTTTGACTCCTATTACAGCCTTCATTTTAAAGTCTATTTTGTTTGGTATAAGTATTGCCATCCCAGCTTTTTTGTTGTTGTTTCCATTTTTATGAAATATCTTTTTCCATCCCTTTACTTTCAATCTGTGTGTGTCTTTCCATTTGAAGTGAGTCTCTTTTGGACAGGTTTCATTTTGTTATCCATTCAGCCACTGTATGTTTTTTGATTGGAGCATTTAATCCATTTACATTAAAGTAGCTGTTGATAGATATGCATTTATTGCCATTTTATTATTAATATTTTTTATTTTTCCCCCTTAGCTTTTTTTTTTTTTTTGTCTGGGAAGCTCTTTATCTGTCCTTTGATTCTAAATGATAGCCTTGCTGGGTAGAGTAGCCTTGGTTGTAGGTCTTTGATTTTCATCACTGTGAATATTTTGCACCGCTCCCTTCTGCCTGCAAAGTTTCTGTTGAGAAATCAGCTGACTATCTTATGGGAGCTCTCCTGTAGGTAACAAATTGCTTTTCTCTTGCTGCTTTTAAGATTCTCTCATTGTCTTTAAACTTTGGCATTTTAATTATGATGTGTCTTGCTGTGGGCCTCTTTGGGTTACTCTTGTTTGGGACTCTCTGTGTTTCCTGGACTTAAGTCTATTTCCTTCACCAGGTTAAGAAAGTTTCCTGTCATTTTTTTTTTTTTTTTTAAATAGGTTTTCATTTTCTTGTTTTCTCTTCTTCTGGCACCCCCATCATGCAAATGTTGGTATGCTTGAAGTTGGACCAAGGGTTCCTTACAATATTGACATTTAAAAAAAATTAATTTTCTTTTTCTTTTTGCTGTTCTGATTGGGTGTTTTCTGCTTCCTTATCTTCCAAATTGCTGATTTGATTCTCTATTTCATCTACTCAGCTGGTGATTCCCTGTAAATTATTCTTCATGTCAGTTAGTGTATCCTCATTTCTGACTAGTTCTTTTTTATGTTTTCTATCTCCATTTTTATCTATCCTTCTCTTTGTCAAAGTTCTCTCTAAGTTCCTCTACTCTTCCCCTAAGTTCCTTGAGCAGCCTTATAACTAGTGTTGTGAACTCTGCACCTGGTAGGTTGCTTGTCTCTATTTCATTTAGCTCTTTTTCTGGGGTTTGGTTCTGTACTTTCATTTGGGACATGTTTCTTTGTCTCCTCATCTTGGTTGCCTCCTTGTGCTTGTTTCTATGTATTAGGTAGAACTGCTATGTCTCCTGGGCTTGATAGAGTGGCTTAATGTAGTAGGTGTCCTGTAGAGCCCAGTGGTGCAGCCTCCCTGGTCACCTGCACTGGGCACTCCAGGTGTGACCCCCATGTCAGCTGTGTACACCCTCCTGTTATAGTTGAACCTTGGTTGCTGTTGGCACATTAACGGGAGGGATTTACCCTCAGGTTGGTCAGCTGCAAGGATGGGCTATGACCACTGTGGAGGATCAGCTGTACAGAGGCTGACTCCATGGGAGGAGAACTCATTTCAGTGGGGCTCAGGTGTCTACTGAGTCCACCACTTGAGTATGTCACTTGTGGAGGTGGTTGGGTGGTGCTTTGGTGTGGTCTGAAGCTGTCCACTGGGTGATCTGGCTCTGGGGCCTCCTGGGAGGTGCAGACCAAGGTCAGCTGTCCCCTTGCCCTGCCCAGGGCCACCTGGTATGAGCTACAGAGATCTGGAGATGGCTGTTGCTTGTGCTAGACTTTGATGTGCCAAGGAGAGGCCAAACTGCAAACCGAGGCCAGCTGACACTAGTGCCAGGCCTGGGGTACCTTAGCAGGTACAGGGTACACTGAGGCCAGATGCTGGTGTTTGAGAGATTTTAGGAAAGTCAGCAGCATGAGCCAAGACAGGCCGTTTGTATGGAAAAGACACTGAAAAGGGCTTGGGTGAGACTGCATGTTGGGTGGGGCAAGGCCTCAGGGAATCACCAGGGCAGGTGAACAGTGCGAGCCAGGTTGATGGCAACTCAGGTATGGTCCCACCTGCCAGCTCTGTGGGGGGAGGGCCCAGCAAAGGAATAGTGGCCTCTGCCAGCACTTCTAGCTGGGAGAAAGCTGCCCTCTACCTCTCACCCTGATTCCAGGCAAATTAGTTCCTCCCCATATGTCCCTGGTGCCTTTGGAGCTGTTGCCCCAGCACTGGGAGTGAGTCTGAGTGAGTCCTTGTGCCGGCCCTTTAGGAGGAGCTGCCTGGGACTCTCAGCCTCGTGTCCCTCAGCCACAATCCCTGCTGGTTTTCACAGCCAGAAGTTGTGGGGACTTCTCTTCCTGGCACTGGAACCCTGGGCTGGGGGGCTGGTGTGGGGCTGGGACTTCTGAATCCTTAGGGCCACCTCCACAGCTGAGATATCCCTCTTGATTTTTATCTGCCACTCTTGAGTGTGGGACCAGCCATTCCATGTCTTTGCCTTTCCGAACAGTCTCCATGTGGCCTCTTCTTTATATCCTTCGTTGTAGGACTTCTGTTCAGCTAGATTTCAGGTGGTTTTAAACAACAGTTTTTCTGTAGTTTAGCTGTATTTTTGATGTGGTCGTGGGAGGTTTCGAATTCTGTGTTTGCCACCTGGACTGGAAGCCCCAGACAATATTTTTAACCCTGCGACCTCTGGCTTGGGCAACCACTTTAGCTTCATCCTTCATCACTCTCCTCTGCGCTCCCCAGCACTGAGGGCCCTTCTTCAACTGCACAATGTCTTTTCTGAGGGTCATTGTGAGCCAGTTGCCCAAGGAGACACTAAGCTCTCGAAGGCAAGAGGCACGTCTGAAACAGCCCGTCTCCTGGCCTGGCGTGCGGGAGCACTTAAAGCCTGTTGTTGGTTTAGATCCGAGCCTCTTTTTGGTCCTTTGCTTTGGGCTTGGCCTGGGCCTTTCTCTGCATTTGTAGTCACAGTAAATACCCTTTGCCTGCCCCCCACCCCACCTCACTCAGCTGTCAATCACAGGAAGGTTGGGAGGGGACGTGTCTCAGAGAGTGGTCCCCAGTTTTCCGCTTTGCCAGCCCTTTGCAGTTGACCTTGTGTTCCCAAATCATCTTTGATGTTGGCACAGAACAGCTCTCTCTCCACAGACCTTCCAGGCTAACGCATCAGAGTCAAGTCTGGAGGCCTCTGGCCGATTTTCCAAACCTAACCACCGCCGCCGCTCTGACCCTGAACAGCTGACATCAGGGGCCCTGCTTCCTTCCCTTTCCTCTTCTGCTCCCTCTGAGTTCTGAGCGGGCCTTGGCGAGTGTTGTCTCCTTAATGTTCCCTTTCATGTGAGCCCGGCTTACCCAGATTAACATATTTCATTAAGGGCTCACTCTCCCTTCCTCATCAAAGGGCTTATGATGCAAAGTATTCTTCTTAAAAAGCAAGGCAGGGCTGGGGAGATGCCAGTGCCTCAGCCCCGTGGGCTGCTCACTGGGAGGGGCACGAGCCTTTGGTTTTCAGGAGGCACATTCACTGTGGCGGGAGCAGCGTGGGCAAAAGTCACATCTGAGCACCCAGCTGCCTGCGCCTGGGAAACAGGTCGGTTCTGCAGCTCTGATCTCCTCCCGTGCCACGTTCTGAATCCTGGTGGGATCTCTGAGCAGCTCCGAGAAGCTCCTGGGCCACAGCGGTGGCTCGCAGCCTCCCAGCGCCAGCCCTCTCACAGCCACTCTAGCTCACGTGGAACGGCACTCAGACAAGCCGGCTCGCCCGTGGGGGCCGACAGCTGGTGCCATATGGCTGCCTTCTGGGCATAAGGGCCGTCCTCAAGGAACCCACTCCTGCCCCCCGCCTGGGGCACGGGCAAAATGTGGTGTCTGTGTTTTCAAGCCTGCGCAGCGCCGTCTGGTAGATCCGCGTGGGCGCCGTTTGCCATTCAGCGTTAATGTGTTATTACCCTGCTGCCTGGGGCCAGGAGGCCGGCGTGAGGCTGCCCGGAGGGGCGGGCTCGGCAACTCCGTGGAAGGTGAGCGTGATGACGGCCACGCAGGAAACCTGGCAAAGGCACAGCTGGGGCAAAGAAAGTGGTGGGGATAGGTGTGGTCTGGGGCAGGAGGACGAGGGTAAGGGAGAGCAGGGGTGCAGGGCCGGGGCCCTGGAGGATAGAATGCACGGGCTCTGTGCTAGGCGCCCCCACACCCGTTTAACCCCCACAGCCCCTTGAGGCGCGCATGCAGCCGTCGCTGTTCCATAGACGGAGATGCCCGAGGACACTGGGTAGCTTGCTGCAGACCACCCGGCTCTGACACTTGGTCAACCTGTTTTCTGCTCTGCCAGTGGTCCTTGCTCCACCGTTCCACATGCAGGAAGGTCTCAGGCACACACGCACACACGCACACACAAGCACACACGCACACACAAGCACACACGCACACACGCACACACGCTTGTGCACATCTCCCTCCTTCCTTTGAGTTGCCCGTCTGTTCCCTAGGAGACCCTTTTCCTTTCCCACGGCGTAGTTTGCATAGTGCTGTTGGGATTGCGCAGCGCTGTGCAATGGCCCTCCCTGAAAGCAGGTGTGCACGCATGTGCCATGTATGTTCTCACTCCACTGCACTGTAGGCTCCTGGGCAACACTGTGCCCTGTTTCTTCTTTCCTACCACGTGGCCGTTGCATGTTGCTGACTGACAGACGCATGCGATTCTGCCCGTGAGCCCCATAAGATCCTAAACGGCCACATGAGGTACGTGAGTTAGAAGGGGAGGGGACTTGCATTACTAATAGTGTCCTACAGCCCTGTGCAAATGCTGCCTTCAACTCAGGACTATCACGCAGGTGGGCATAGCATCCCCACTTCCTCAGGAGGAGGCTCGTGTGCTCCCGGCCTGCCTGGCCCCAGTGGTAGCCCTTGTGGCTCTCCTCAGGCTCCTTTCCCTCAAAGCTGAGACAGTTGCCACGTGAGTGGGATGGTCTGGAGCAGTCCCACCCAAAGGCAGGGGGCCCTGTGGCTTCTCTGTGCTCTTGATCCTGTAATTTATTTTTCTACAGGTGCAAAGTCTTGTGGAAGGGAGAGCCCGAGGCTGAGCTTTCATTGCTTCCCCTCACCCTGCCCAGCCTTCCTGGCACCCCAGCTCTGGGGTGGGGCATGGCCGTTCCTCATACTGCAGGGGAGCCGGAGGGGCTGGGGGAAGCCGTGGACTTGCTCTGAAAGTCGCCTCTTCCCTTCCCACCGCTCGTCTGCACTGCTGTCCAGGTGTGTGATGTTCCCAGCTTTGCCCTGCTGAGTGCAGCCCCGGGAAAGGCTTCCACACACTACAGAGCGGTCGGTGGAGGGGGAGCCGGCAGCACAGCAGACTGGGGCGAGGAGGCCGTTCCACAGAGCAGTGGGGGAAGGGTGTGAGCGCCGCCAGGCCCCCCTGCCCCCTGCTGTGAGCAGAGCCCTGCCAGCTGTATGGGTGGCAGGGCAGGCGGGGCAGGCGGGAGGCAAAGCGAGTGCTGCCACACAGACATGTGGCCCTCACGTGGACGCCTCCCTTCCTGCCTGGCTTCTGGGAAGCTCATGCCCAGCCTTGGAAAGTCCTGAGGAGGGAGATGGACACAGCTGCTCCCCCCATGTCTCCACTGAGGGCCCCTGTTCATCACCTTGCCCCGCTGCAGGGCCACGGCAGTCTGTGCTCACCTCCTAAATGCTCTTCCTTCCCACAGGTGCCAGATGGATTTTTCCACAGCACCATGCCGCTCCGGCCTCTCCCTGCGAGCCCAGCCGTGGTCAGTGGCTCTCAATAGCCTTCCCCAAGAAAGTAAAGGCTCAGCCTGGAGGGCTCCTCCTCTCCCCCAGACCTGGCCCCAGAGCACTTCTTGTTCTTCTGTGAACCCTCTGCTGGGAGGCCACTCCCTGCACCACACCTTGCCTGTGCCTGCTCTGTCCTCCCCCTTTCCCTGAATTAGGCACATTACCTCTCCATCGTTCAGACCCAGCTCAGTGCAGCCTCTGTAGGATCAGAAAGATGCTTCTCTGACCAGCTCCTTCCTGCCCCGGGCAGCCCTCCTCCTGTACTCAGGCTGAACTATGGGTGGCTGGCTGCAACCTGACTTTTCTCCCCAAAGACACCATCAGCTTCTGAGGGCAGGGCTTCTCCTTATAGGAACGCAACAGAGTGCTTCTCCAGGGGTGAGTACTCAACTCAGAGATATGCTTCACTGTGTCCCTTCCACTCGCTCAACAGCCATGCGTGGAGCAACTGCCACCTGGTGTGCTGTGCTCGGTGCTGGGAAAGCAGCAGACTAGGACCTGGGCTATCTAGAGGAGAGGCCACCAGCCAGTGGCCACACTCTGTGTTAAGGGAGGCAGGAAAAGTCTGGAAAGCTTGGGGGGAACAAAACCTTGGACCTAGTCTAAGACCCAAAAGATGAGTTGGAGTTGGCAGGGGAAGGAGGTAGGAGGTCAAGATCCCCAGACCTTGGGTTGTGTTTTATTTTTAAATAATTTTGAGAAGCTTATGCAGGTTATGGTAGCGAAGGCACAGGAGGATCCAGGATGAGAACTATGTCTTCCTCTCGCTCCTGCCTTGGAGCAACCTCGGTGCCCTCTCAGTGTCAGTCACCCTCTGTTGCTCATTTATCACGTGATAAACATCCTGAGAGCCACATAGGCACAGCACAAACACCTCTGCCCCACTCGGCTTGGTTCATGTTCCAGCCTCTTGTCCCCTCTGAGGCTCCCTCTACCCGACCATGCCCCCCACCCTGTTTCCCCAGAGACCTAGGGGTCACTGTTTGCTCAGCGGTGGGCAGCCTCACCGGAGCTGGCTTGTGTCCAAGGGGAGGGTTCCTAGGAGAGGAAGCTTAGGTCTAACCTCTTCCAGGGCCTCGCATCCACCAACAACCCAACCCATTCTTGACAAGAAGCAGCTCTCTAATTCCTAGTCACTCCATCATCCCAGGAGTGCCAGATGACCCGTCAGCCTGCCAGGTCTCTGACCCCACAGACAGTCCCAGCCCCGGGCCCAGGGCCTTTGAATTGCATTCAATCAGACCATTCCATGGGCCTTGGCCCAGGGACAGCACTGGGAAGAAGGAGCTAAGACCCCTTCCCATCACTGGGGTCCCTCTGTCTGCTTCCTGGGTTCCTAGTCCAACCTGCTTCCCTCCCTTTGGAAGCCACAGGGGTTTGTGCATTGCTACATGCTGGTGCGTCTGCCTCAGATGGCAGCTCTGAGGCCTTGGCACTGTCCCACCAGAGGGCCCAGGCAGGGCAAGTGGCGCAGGGGCCATGGGCTCAGGGCTCAGGGTACCTGACTTGTTCTTGTACTCAATGTCGAAGCCTGTGATGATGCTGTTGCCATCGAATCGCTGAGTCCAGCGCAGGTTCATGCTCCGGGCCTTCACCTCCCGGATCTCCAGCTCTGGGGGGTCTGGGGGCTCTGGGGTGTGGCAGGGGAGGGGGTAGAAGTGAGGATGGATGACAGCAGAGGGTGTGGCCTCCTGTCTACTCCCAGGGATGACCAGGGTTCTGCTGTGCCCCTGGGGATTGGTGTCTCCTGGAGTTCGGGCAAGGCGAGACAGGGAGCGGCCTGGCAGCAGGGCTCAGGCGGGCGGGGGGAGGACCCTTACTTGTTTCCCTCTTTGCTTCTCTCCCTCCTTTGTCTGGGAGAGGGGCAGGCACTTTTGGAGGGGCTCCTCGGAGCTGATGGTCTGTTTGTCCCCATGCAGAATTCCCAACTGTTTCCAGCTGACTTTCCCTTCACACACGTCCCGCAGGCCACTGCACTCTGCACACCTTGCTGTCGGAAGTGTGCCTGGTGGGGCCCCCAGTGCCCACTTGGGGCAAGACAGAGGGGCAGGGGTGACATTTCTTGTCATCGTCACCACCGTGTGGGTGTGGGCACTGTCCCTGCTCTGGAGGTGGAGTGAGCAGTAGGCACCTGTGTCCCTGGGAAGGGGCTGGGGCAGTGGAGCAGGCGAGGCTACCTTGCACAGTTAGCTGGATCAAGCCCCGGTCCTCCCCATATGAGTTGATGGCGTGGCAGCTGAAGAACACGGAGTCCCCGCGGTCCGCAGGCTTGAGCTGGCGGGGCGGCAGAGGCGGGGGGGGGGGGGCGGAGAGACGGGAGAGCCTTTCAGAGTTGGCCTGCTGAAGGGGGCTCACGCGGTGGAGGTCAGCAGGCCGTCTTCTGGGAGGGAGACCTCAGGGGCTTTGTCAAGGGCTCCTCTTCCCAGACAGTTCCAAGGATGGACACGTGGGAGAGTCCTTGCAGGGAAGGGCTGGGGGTCCAGGAGGGAAGGAGGGGCTGAGGGGCCCACACATTTCCTGGCTTGGGATTGTCAGAAAGGAGAGAAGTGAGGTCCCTGGATGGAGGAGGGAATAGCTAGGAAAGGGACAGTAATTTTGGGGGTGCTGGGAAGGGTTCTAAGACTTTCAATTTACCTCCATTGGATACAGATGTAATAGCTGTGGGATCCCCGCTTTCTGGGAGTCGGGGTCCCTGAGACGGGGTCTCTGAGATGGGCGTGGGTGCTCACCTTCAGCGTGGAGACAACCTCATCACCGCTGTCTTTGGTGGCGATGGCGTACCGCATCACTCGGTCAGGGTCGATGACCGTGTCCCCCTTCTCCCAGCGGATTATGATGGGCCGCTCACCCCGCGCAGTGCAGTTGAGTTCCTTCGCGTGGCCCTTGATGGCGATGGTGGTGTTGGGGTGGGAGGTGATCATGGCTGGGACTGGGGGCGAGAAGGTGGAGGAGGCCCAGTGAGGGCAAGGCCAGGCTGGGGAAGAGTCGGTGCCCGAGCAAAGACCCGGGCCCCACTCCCCTCCCCACAGAACCTCTCAGTAGCAGGCAGGGGGTCTGATAAAGGCTGAGGGTGGCTCTAGGAAACCCCCTTTGCCTGTCCCTTTCTCCTGCCCACTCATGATGGAGATTCTTACATTCCGTGGGCCTCTCTCAGAATGTTTTGAAATGCACACCATGCATAGAACTACAGAGGAAAGCAGATATATTGAAGCATGGTTATCAAATATTAACAATCAAAAGCAAACTTTTGATATAGTATAGCACACGTCAATATATGTTTTTATTACTCCTTATCAAATAGATCTGGTGCTGGGTCATGCTGGCCCGGTTCTGATGGTGATGGTCCTGATATTTTGAGATATCTGCCATGTGACGATGTCTGCGGGTTTCTATCCGTGACAGTCACAGGCACTGTTGCTGCTGTGGTGGTGGTTACTTATGTTCAGAATGGAAGGAAACACTAAATTTCAGTTAGAAGTTAGTGAAAAATACGTGGCTCCCCCCCCCCCAATTCATGGACCCAGGTTATGAGCCCTGCCCTAAAGCACGGGCCTTCTGATTTGTGTCTGTGGCCCAGGCTCTCTTCACAGAGGTCAGCTGGTTTACCCCCCCTAAGCAGCTGAGAAACCCCTGTTCTTCCCAGCCAAACACAACAGAAGGCCCCAGGCAGCATCTCGGTGATTAGGGTTCCTTAAGCAGCGCTAACAGGCCCCCACCCCACCCCACCCCACTGCCACCCTGGGAAGTTCATCATCAAACAACCAAGGCACTGGCTGGCCCCTCCTACTACCTAGATGAGAGGGGTCAGTCCTGACCCTCCTCTGGGACTGAGACATGGCCGGAGGAGGAGGGGTGGGGCAGAGGGAAAGGTGCTCCCCGCTGCCAGTGAAATCCTGCTCCCTCTCTCCTCCATCCAACCCAGCCAACATGTCGAGCACCTGTGCTGGGCTTGGGGACACACGTGACCTGAGATGGGCCCTGCCTCCTGGGGGAAGACGGAAGGGAGGGAAGTAGATACCTGCATGAGCGATGTGAGAATGAGGAAAACTTGACGAGTGTTTCAGGAATGCATGAGGAGAGGTTAACTTCTACCGAGGGGCGTCTGGGAGGCATAATCCACCCATTCAGCCGCACTTACTGCGCACCCGCCAGGCGCCAGGCCTTGTGCTGGGCTCCGGAGCGAAAGCGAGCAGGACGCTCGCCTTAGGGAGCTTCACTGCAGGGGTGAGGACAGATGACCAAATGAGCCCTTCCGGTGGAGAATGGTAAGCTTACGCGAGGACAAGTGCACAGCAGTGACAGGCAGGGCTTCCCTGGGAGAACAGGGGCGCCCTGGGCAGTGGGACCGGCGGAGTAAGGGCGCCGAGGCAGCAACATTTAGGTCCTGGAAAGGCAAGCGGTCCTTGTCCTGTCTCCCCTCACCACCCTCCTGGGGAGACTTGCTTCCCAGAATACAGTCCCCAGAACCGCCTGTCCCGGGAGGAGTGCCCATTAGTCAGCTGAAGGACACCAGGTGAGAGGGGCTGTGGCTGACAGCAAGAATCAGAGACCCTCCCGCCCCAGCCCCCATTGTGGGGAGGCCCCACCTCACAGCAAGCTCTTTGGAGCAGCGACCCAGCTCACCACGTCCCATCCTGTCCCTGTCACTGTCCTGCCTGGGCAAGAGCGCCAGAGGGTGAGGGGGCCGTCTCCTCTCTCCTCAAACCATCTCCCTCCGGGCACGACAGCCCAGCTCCCCTTCAGGGACCCCTTTCTTTACCTCCCAGTGTCCTCAGCATCTCTTTCCCCTCTAGTTTTAATGACTTGCTCAGAAAACGTCCTCCCCAGCAAACTTGCCAGGGTCATCTGACTTCTAAAGACAAATAGGCCTTTGGAGAAAGGAGGAAGCCATGGAGCTGTCGTGGTGTGGCCTGAGATGCTGGTCGGGGCACGAGGAGATGTTTGGAACAGGTGTGGGGGTGAAGGGTGGTTTCCGGTGTCCCTGAAGTCACATCGCATAGCCAGCAACCTCCTCTCCTCTACCTTCTGTCACGTGGGACGTGGTTTTAAGGGCCCCTGGCCCCTGCACCAGCATCTCAGTACAATCTCCAACCCAGCTCATCAAATGATGAGGCGGATAAATGCTACAATGCAGGGCATTCCACCAGGTATACAACAAGACGCGACAGACAACAAGGTGCAAGTTATAATGAAGAAAAAGCCTGCAGTCCGAGACGCCGAGTATGAATTATTGACTAAGGTTTTACACGCGCAAGGATGTGCGCAGGAATATTTTTCCATCAAAGATTTGCATAATTCACTCGCCTGAACCCGGGTGGAATATAGAGTAAGATTTTACATCAACAAGCCGGGCTTTGCATTGCAGATGCCTCCCATTTTCCTGGAGGGTTGAAATGCAGGGGTGTGGGGGGGAGGCAGGCGGCTGTTTCTCTTCCTACTGAGAGGTCAGAGACTGGGGTGGGGACTGGGGCTGGGCCCTGGGCAGCAGCACCCTGAGGTTTTCCTGGGGAGGAGGGATCCTGCTCCTGAGGCTGATACCCAGAGGAGCTGGGGGATGTTTATGCAGAGGCAGGGGTGTGTGTGTGTGCGTGTACATGTGTGTGTGTGTGCCCACGCATGCATGTGCTTGTGAGAAGGTGTGGGAGCAGAGTCAGGCCTCAGCATAGGTCCGAGTCCAAGGGAGGGAGGGAAGGAGGGAAGGAAGTCTTTGGTAGGAGGGCTTCAAGGCTCTGCACTCACCTGGAGCACTTACCACATGTCCCTGTCTACCCTCTGGGCGGGGCCGCACCAGCCTGTCCCGGGCTGTGTGTGTTACAGAGGTGCCCCTCTGGCTGGATACAACCTGACGCTTGGCCAGTGGAGCAGGGAATGGGGTTTAGCCTGCACTTGCCCCTTAAGCTATGTGCCTTAAGCTATGCACATCCATACATGTCAATTCCACCTCAGGAAGCTTTTCTTCCCAGTTTGTTCTAAGAGCTGGGGGTGTGGGGGTGGGGGAAGCCCAGAGACAGCAAGGCCTCCAGAGATCCTGGACAGGCCTCAGAGCCCCTGGGTCCTTCAGCCCTAAGTGACAACCACACCTAGGCCTGGGGTGGGTTCCCTTTCCCCTCCTGCCAGCCGGCTGCTTGTTATGGCAACTAACCCTGGGCAGCACAGCCCGATGCGCTCCCCACAGCCCCATAGCTCAGCAGTTCAGGAGGCCCATCTATGAAGAAGAGGAAGCTGCCTCTGGGCCCCCCACCCAGCCTGAAGGGCTGGGGCCAGGCAGGCCTGGGTTCTGTCTATGTCCCTAACAGCTGTGTGGCCTTCAGCGCAGTATACATGACTTCCCCAAGCCTTGGGCTCATTGCCTGTGATATGGGGACATGGCTGTCTACCCCAAAGAGCTGCTGTAGGGGCAACCAGGAAAGTGTCCATACAAGGAAAGTGCCTGCCGCATAGCAGCTGCTCAGGAAAACTCCCCACCGGAGGTCTCATGCTCCTCTCCTGTGCCAAGGAAGGCACCAGGTAAATACTTGTGCACCTTAAGATGTGCCAGGTACTTCACAGACTCATAAGCCCTGGAGTTGCGGAGCCCAGACCATGTTCAGTACAGTAGCCTCCAGCCACATACAGCTATTGGGCACCTGAAATGTGGCCAGACAGCTGTGCTGTGAGTGAAGTGACTCTGAACTTGAACACGCAGGAGAAGAAAGAATGTAAAGTACCTTATTAATAATTTTTATATTGATTACATGTTGATATTTTAGATAAATTGAGCTACATAAAATATACTACTACAACGAAGCTCACCTGTTTCTTTTTACTTTTTTGAAAACCTGGCAACTAGAAGATTTAAAATCACATGTATAGCTTGCACTTTGTTTCCACTGAATGGCACTGGTACATCGCCTACACGGGCCCTTCTTTTACAAATGAAGAAACTGAGGTGCCCAGGTCACAGAGCTAGAGAACAGCAGTGTGTCTGAAAAGTGGCCTTTTGGGGGAGGGCAGTGCTGCACACGTGGCCGTGACCCTCATGGGAAAGGCACAGCAGCCTGGAACGCCTGCCCAGTCCTCAGGACTCACAGCTGAGAGCCCCAGGTTACTCACAAATGTGGTCTGAGTGGGGCACTCAGCTGGACAGAGACCGCCAGCAAACAGGGAGTGACCTGGGAGATAGGCAGACTTCAAAATGGGCCATGGGGAGAGTGGCTGAGCATTGGGAATGTGCCCAGTGTAGGGAGTGGGGAGCACACACCTCCTATTTAGCCTAAGAAGGAATTTTCCAGTAGTTTTCACTGTTTAGGGAAAGGGCTGCTGAGGGAGCAGCGAACCCCCTGCACTAGAGGTGGACAGCCAGGGGCAGTGAGAAGATTCGAGGGAGAAAACACACAAAGGGATCAGAGGCCCGTGTCTGTGGGCCCAGGGGCATCTACGGCTCTGGGGAGAGGGAAAGCTGGTCAGGGAATCCAGCTCACTGCTTTGGGAGGCGAGTCTATGATGCAGAATACATCTTTCCTTGCACACAGGGGTCTTCAGCTCCTTGTCCTGGGCAAGAAGCAGGGTCCTGCTTCCTCTCTTCTCTGCCCTACAGCCTTCCTGCAAACACCAGAACAGCGAACTCTGCCACTGTGCTCGCCCAGGCCCTGCCCCGCCTCTAAGGGCCACAGTGCCCTCCTGTGCCCACAAGCTGGCTGCTGTACAGATGGCCATAATGAGACAGTGTAAGAGGTTGCCCGACGCATTCGATCTCTCCACGTGCCCCCCCCTTTGGACCACAGGGTCTCTCTGCTCCACTGAATTGCAGTAATAAACACGATTGAACCCTCACTGCTCCGACACCTGGTTGTGCCCCAGAGCACTTTATGGGTTGAAGGCAGACCCCAAGAATTTCCCAGAGACATGTTCAGTCATTTGCAGGTGTGTGTGCATGCATACGTGCGCACACAGACACACACACTTTTATGATTGCCTTTGATGGGCACTGCACACATACATGTGCCGTGTGCTCGCAGTATCCTAGCCCTCTTCATGACTTAACTCGTGAAGTGGGTACTGTTATTATTCCATGATGCCAAGCCTGGGTCTTGATGGATCTCTTGACTAAGCTCCATGGTCTGTGTCCACAATGGGGCAAGCTGGATGTTCTTGCTTCTGGGCTCATTGCTCAGTGATGTCTCCAGCAACTTCCATGAGAGGTAAGTCTTGCTGTCCCATTTTTTCAAATGATGGACTGAGGCTTCCAGAAGGCGGTCTTCCCTCTTTAAGCCTGCACTCCTGTGGCTGCAGGGGCTGGCCACCTCTCACCACCTGTCTGTCTGCCACACGCACCCAGTATCTGGCTCTGGGAAGTGGAATTTGGCTGACAAAGAGCTATGGCTTCTCTGTGGTGGGCAGCTTCACCAGGCTGCTCCCAGGGCAGGTGGCAGGGGCTGCAGCTTTAGGGGGACAGTCAGGAGAGCAGGGAGGGGAGGGATTGTATGAAGAGGCTGAGTCCTGCATGACAAATGCTAATAGCAGCACAAAGGCAGCACATTGCTCCAATAGGACTCAGGAGACTTGAATGAGATACAACTTCTCTGCCTCCTGCAGTGTAATTCAATTAACAGGCAGAGAAACTTAATTTCTTTGTACAAAGACGGGGCGGGGGAGCTTCTCTGGGGACTTGGGAATAGGGAGTGGCTGGGCTGAAGGGTATCAGGGACACCCCTGTGGGCAAGCTGCCCCTTAATACATAGCTCCTTTCAATACGGCCCCTTTAGATGGGGAGGACCCGTGGGAGGCCCTGGTGTGAGCCAGGACAGTAGTGTTCAAATTTTACAGCCCAAAGTTACAGTGCCCAGCCCTGAGCATGGCCAAATTGGGGCAAATTCTGGTTGAGGCCACAGGGGCTTCCTGCTGACTCCTAGGGCCCTCTCTGGCCCCGTGCGTATGTGTCAGCACAGAGGCCTCCCCTCTGGACACGGAGCACTCCCTGGTAGGCCGTGTCCTACTGCAGTGCCCTCGTCTCCTTGTGTCTGACTGCGGGACTGCTGGACAGGAGCATCTCTGTCCAGGACTGAGCACCCATTTGTGGAAGAAAGGAAAGCTCCCGAGTGCTGAGTGCCGGATGCCTCCTGCAGCACCCTCCCCTGCGCCCTGGGTTAGAGCCCCTCCTGGCTGGGAGGAGCCTGGCTAGGCCTGCAGGGCTCAGGCCACTATCTGACAGCTCTTCAGGAACCCCCAGTTTCCTTGCTGGTTCTGATGGGGCCTATTGGCAGGCCCCAGAGAGAGGAGCAAGGTGGGCTGCAGTGGGTGCCCTCTCACCTGCTCCAGCCCTGCTCTAGGGCCCTCAGGGAGAGGAAATCAACCTCAGAAGCAAGACCCTTGTCAGAATCCGATGTAACTGGTTCCCGTCTGTGAAATTACTCACAAACTGGACACCGTTACCTGAGGTCCTGTCCAGACCAGCTGCTATTTACATTTTAATTTGATTTTTAAAACACCACCAGACAGCTCTGCTTCCTGGCTCACCCCAGGTTCGCAGACGGAGACCCAGGACCACTCAACCTCGCCATGGAGCTATAAACGCGGCACCTACTTGCCGCCGGGGTCCTGCCTCGGAGGCTGGGCTGGGCTGTTCCCTGTCGTCTCCTCGGCACTGCAACTTCCTCTGCGAGGAGCATCCTCTTGCTAAGTGGCCTGGGGGCTGTCAGCCCCTACTATACCATCGAGGAAGTGGAGGCCCAGAGAGGCTGCAGGTTTATCTGGAGTCACGCAGCTGGTGAGCACCATGAAGGAGACGAAGCCCCAATCCCGATAGTTGACAGGCGTCCTTCCCTGCGGGTTTTGTCTAGCCTCTCCCTCTGCCTGGATGATTTTTCTCCCATCCTGAGCTTGGTCCAAGGAGTGGGAAGCTGTGTGGGAGTGACACACGGGGGATGAATCCCGGAGGGCATGCGGAAGGAGGCTGACAACTGGAGCAGGGCTGGAGAGGGTGAGGCAGTCGGCGCAGGCCAGGCTGCGGGCAGGAGTTGGGGCTGCGAGCCAGTCCTGCTCTGTCTCCGTCCCTCTCTTCCCCCTGGTGATCGGAGCTCAGCTGGTGTTTGTGGCAAATCCCATGTCGCCAGGGAGAGAAGATTCAGTTATGAGTACCCAAAGGAGAGAAGCAGTGTGTGGGGGAAGGAGAAAGCGGGAGGAGCAGGAGGAGACTGCCGCCGGCTGTTGGGAGAGGCCTGGTAAATGCGACAGAGGGGATACTGCATCCCACAGGGAAAGCTCCCGCATCTCTCCCCGGCCAGGGGCCTGCGTGTGGAACAGTCACAGTACTTTCCATCGCTGAGGCTCACTGTGTGCTGGGTGCTGTTCTTTCACACGCAGTGGCTCACTTAATCCCATAGCAACCTGATTTTTATCCCACTTTACAAATTGGGAAACTGAGGTTAGAGAGGTAAATTGCTCAAGGCCACGCAGCCAGTAAGTAGAGAGCAGAGACTCTCCCGGGGCGTCTGTGGCTTCACCCTGGGTGCGACCCTGGCCAGAGGAGGGCAGTAGAGAGAAGAAAGCAGGTACCACGGACAGGGATGCAGAGCCCAGCCTTTCTAAAGAGAAACGCTGCTGAATTTGGGGGGAAGAAGATTGGTCTGGAAACCAGGAGACCAAGAGATTACGTATTCTGCTCTTAGGCTGGCAGCCTGAGGGAGGAGGTCCTCGGGCTTGGTCACGTAAGAGTTACCCGGGAAGCTTCGTAGAGTCTTACTGCACAGACCCCACCCCAGAGGCTCTGCTTTAATTGGCCCAGGGTGGCGCCTGGGCATCCGTATTTCCTAAGCGCACCCTAAGCCAGGTGGTTCCCACCCATGGCCTGGGGGGGAGGACCGCAGGGCCTCTGCCCCTCCTCTCCCGCTCCCCACTCTGGTAGGTGCCCTCTGGCCCTTCCTCTCCTCAGGCAGGAGGGACCTCAAAGCCAGCAGGATGGAAAGAAGGGCAGTGGCATCCCCGTCCTTCACCATCCTCTCAGGAAGTCCTGGGAGCGGCCAGCCGAGATCCCTCCAGGAGCCCCGCAGAGCTTCCGACTGGAAAGGATGTTCTCTCTGGGAGGGCAAAATGCTGTCCCCCTCTCCCCTTCCTGGCCCCTGGGAAAGCTCTTCCCAGGGTGGCGGATGCCCCAAGGCTCCTGAGACTCTGCTAGGGCCCTGGGGGCCGAGAAGGGGCCTCCCGCTCAGAGGCCCTTATCTCTTTTTGTTTCTGAAAAGACTACAGTGCCCAGAGCGCCCAGTGAGGGGAGGGCCCCTCCCTACCATCAGCCCAGCCCAGTCCCCCCCCTCCCCCAGAGGCTAGCGTCTGGCTCCTGGTTAACAAGATCCCCGAGGGAGCTGGAGCCCTGCCTGGCCTGTGAGATAAGCTGCCTGCGGGGGGGGGGGGGGGGGGGGGGACGACACTGCTGGCATGTGGGGTGGTCAGGGGGGCGGTGGGGGGATCTCTGCACTCAGCCTCCCCAGGCAAGGACTAGGAGGAGGTGCCTTTGGGCGTTTGCCTTGTTTTTCTCTCCTTAAAGAGCCGGGGTTGTGGCATCATTAATCTGATTGCACCCACTTCAGCTTCTTGTCTCCCCCGATTAGCCAGGCTCCACCCGAGGTATGAGACGAATTCAAATCGCATGGCAGCGACCAGCCTCCGCTCTGCCAGACGGTGGGGAGGTGCCCAGGGAGCCTAGGGCACGTGGGACCCTGGCTGTCCACCACCCACACACGTGGGGGCAGAACTGGCACGAAGCGTACGTGTGAGAGGGGTTGGGGTGCAGGTTGGATGCGACCTTTGAGACATGGGCCACAGTTAGTTTCTGCCGCATGCTGCTCCCAGTTGACGCCCTCGGACTCACCAGGCCTTGCTTTCTCCAGCCATAAAGTGGGGTCAGTCAGTTCCTCTCTGGGCTGCTCACCAAGGAGTAGAAGAGCAGGAGGCTGGGAGTATTTTCAAGTGAGGGTGGGGACCCGGTTCTCCCCCAGCTTCTGGTCCTCTATGCTCCCCAATAGAAAATGATAGTAATAATTAAAATACCTAACATTTATTGAATGCTAATTATGTGCCATGCACCCCAGTTACTGCTTTACACGAATTAGCTCATTAAATTCACTCCCTGTCTTGGAGATGAGAGAACACCCATCTCCGAAATGCTGTGAACATTGGAACCCTTTCAGAAACGGAAGAGACAGGGCCATCTTTGTTTAATTACTTGAAGGTACTTCTGGGCCTTGCCCTAGAACTTGGTGAACATTTTCCGCCGAGGTCTGGCTAGTAAATATTTTAGACTATGCAGGCCACAGGTCTCCATTGCAAAAATCCAACTCTGTGCCCATAGCTCCCGAGCAGCTATGGACAATAGGGTGTGAAGAACGGGCCTGGCTGGGTTCCGGGCCTGGCCCTTGGCCTGGTTTGCTCACTCTGGCCCTAGAGCTCTGTGCACAGGAGAGGCTGGGCTTGTTGACCCTTGGCCAAGAGCAGGTTTTGGTTAGGAAGCTGGCTGGATTCAGACAAGGGCAGTTGTAAGATGTTGGAAAGGAGAGCATTCCAGCTTCCCAAGTTCTGGGAAGCACGGAATTATGGATATAAATCACTGGGCATAGGGACTGTTGCAGGTTGAATTGTATCTCCCCAGTAGATGTGTTAAGTCCTAACCCCTGGTAACTGTGACTGAGACTTATTTGGAAATAGGGTCTTTGCAGATGTGATTAAGGTGTCTTACTGGGGAGTAGAGTGGGCCCTTGATCCAATATGACTGATGTCCTTATAAGAAGAGGAGAAGAGAGACACACGAAGGGAAGATAGTGTAAGGACAGGCACGGAGAATGCCACATACGGTGGAGGCAGAGACAGGGATGCCAAGGGTTGTTGGGACGCTAGAGGAGGCAGGGAGTCCTGCTGCCTGGAGCCTGCCGAGAGCACAGCCCTGAGGACACCTCGGCTTGGGATTTCTAGACTCCCAGAACCGTGAGAGAATGCCTGTCTGTTCTTTTAAGCCACTCTGTTTGAGGTTCTGTTACAGTGGTCCTAGGAAACCAGTAGCAGGTTCCAGTGTGTGACAGGTTCTCTGTGTGGGTTCATGGAGGACAGTCCACAGCCTCTCCTCTGTGGAACTGGGGGCTACCTGAGGTGGGAAGTCACATGGGTTTTGCTTTCCCTGCTCTTGAGGAGCTCACTTCCTTACACTCCCAGCCCCATGGACCAGCTGGCAGTAGGCAAGTGCATGAGTGTGCAGGGGCCACCCCGCCCCCTCCCACCCAGCTCCTGGCCAGGGGATAGGCACTCGGCAGTAACGAATTGACTAACGAATGAACGGTGGCAACCTGGGCACGAGCAACATGAACATCTTCAGAATCTTAATTTTGCCTGGTCTCACATCTCTGTAGACCTAAGAGGCCCAGATGGAAGTGACTTCGGAAAACCACGTGCCCACTCCAATGCCGCCTTAGCAATCCGGGCCCACGCAGAGGCTCCATGCGGCAATTCTCCAGGAGCCAGCTCCGGACGCCAACTCCACCCGACCCCGGGATCCTGGACTCTGGTTTGGCACCTGATATCGGGAGTCATCGTTCCACGGAAGGCAATGTTTAGTTTACAAAGCCTCAGTACCTACCTTCATTCTCCCTGTCTGTCCTCACCAGATGACACTTGTGCCCTTTGCTGAGTCCCTGCCCTCCTCACGCTCTGTCCTCGCCCTGGGATGGAATGGCCTTGGCCCCTGCTGCCTCTTGTCTGTCAGAATCCTTCCCACTCTTCATGTCCTACCAAAGGGCGACATCTCTGGAGCTTTCCTTCACGTTCTCCTACTGGCCCCAAAGCTGAAACTGATCACTCCACCCCTGATTCTCTTGGCATCACCTTGCTTATCGCTTTCAAAGGCACTGCCATTTTGTATATTTGAGTTGTTTTGGGTGTATGTGTATCTCCTCTTCAAGATGCTAAATTCCCTGAGAACAGCAGCTTCATTTTACTCGTCACTAGATTTGCAGCACCTAAGACTAGTGGTTGCTGATTTTGTGCCAAGTGCCGTGTTGGCTGCTGTAAATGCATGTCTCACCCAAACCTCATCAATGAGTAAGAAACTTACAGAGGCGGACATTGGGGCTCACAGACATCGTGGTCCAAGATCCCACACTATCAAGTGGCAGAGCCTAGACTTGAACCCGGGTTCGCCTGGTTCTAAAGTCCATGCTCTTTAGCCATGGAGTTTTACAGACCTATTTAGTGAGTGCTCAGTGAGGACCTGCTAGTTATCATTGGAAACTGTGGGGGCCAGTGTATGGACCTGCCCCAGCAGAGCCCAACCACAAAAGTCTAATTTGACACTCGGATGCTTTTTACAATGTGTGTCTCTTTGACGTGGTATTTACTTTCTTACTTCTACTTGGCCGAAGGGGGCGCTGAGGTCAGTTTGCCTTCTGAGAGTCCACGGAAGTGTGCAGTTGGACAGGGTGGGGCCGTGTTGGGCCAGTACTCTCCCCAGTGTGTTAGGAGCACCGAGGCAGCCTCGAAATGGACGTGGCTGGCCCCTCTGCCGTTGGCTCTGCCAGTGGGCAAGGGGAGCGTGGGTGGGTGGGTGCTGGAGATGGACTAGGGATGACTAGGGAATCCCAGGGCTGACCCACATGCCCTGGGCCTAAAGGTCTTTCCCCACCTATCTGTGCCCTTTCAACTGGAGTCAGAGTTGGGAAGCGGGGGAAGGCTGAGGGAGAAGGAAGGGGGAAGAGGCCCGGCAGGCAGGGGGAGGCCGTGCAAGGGAAGGGCCGGCAGAAGGCAGAACGCAGGCCCCAGGCGAGGTCAGGAGCCCTCATGCCCCGTCCCTTCAGCACCATCACGTTGTCAGCGAGCATCTCCCAGTGGCCAGGTGCCGCGTAGCCTTGTTCAGGCTGCTACAGGAGGGCAGTCAGGCCCTCCCCCCGGGCAGAGGCCCTGGCCAGGCTTAGCAGCCACATCAAGTGCCCTCAGCCTCAAAGCCCCTGGGCCTGCTCCTCTGCTCCTGCCGTGTACGGGGTGGCACTGAGGCCCCTAGCATGGCTGGGCAGGTCACTGGGAAGAGAGGGACTGGAGCGGAAGGGGGCGGGTAGTGACAGAGAAATGGTGTAAGGAAAAGGGCATTCAAAAGAGCACGTCTGTGTGAGGGTTCGGAGCCCCCAACCGTGCTGAGGGTGTGTGAGAGCCCAGAGGGTCCCGGGAGGGGCAGGAGCGAGGAGCTGGCATGCCCAGGGGCCGGGAGGGGAGGGGCTGAGACACGTGTAGACAGCGGGTGAGCGAGGGGGCAAGGAAGTGCTGAGAGACCCGGTGTAGACGGCGTGTGAGCGGGGTGAGGTGAGTGGGAAATGTGACCTGGAGGTGCGTGTGAGACGGAGCAGAGGCAGGAAAGGGGTGAGCGTGTGCATCGCCGTGGAAGGAAGCAGAGGGAAATGACAAGGCAGCTGAAATTAGGACAAGGGGGAGGAAGAGAAGGACTGAGGTGCAGATTCTGCCCGCGAGTGATTGATTAGATTGGGCTAGATTCCCTTGGGAAGGGGGCCAGCGGTTAATGCCATTATGCATGCGTGCGTATGGGTGTGAGATCGGTGAGTGTGTGTGTGTGCGTGTGTGTGATTGATCGCTGAGTACGTGCATGTCTGTGTGTGTGAGATTGGTGAGTGTGTGTGCGTGTGAGTGATCGCTGAGTACGTGTGTGTGTGTGAGATTGGTGAGTGTGTGTGCGTGTGTGTGAGTGATCGCTGAATACGTATGTGTGTGTGTGAGATTGGTGAGTGTGTGTGATCAGTGAGTGTGTGTGTGCATGTGTCTGTGTGTGTGATTGCCTGTGCTCACCAGGCTGACATGATTTACGAGATGTGCTTTCTCCGAATACCTCACAGTGTTTCACAGCTTCTGCCTGGCCTGGAAAGTGAGGACAGAACAGGAAAATTCAGCCCAGAGAGGCCCCATGTCATCAGGGACCGCTGACATGACCTGGGTCTCCTCACGCACAGCCCGGCTCCTCATCACTGGACTGCCTGTCACCCACGTCCCCTCCTTTCTGCAGAGAAACCATGTACCACAAAGCCATGGCCATGCTGGCTCAGTGGAAACCCCTAACTCAGAGAAAAACAGCAAATACCACCCCCCAAAAGTCTGAGCATTGGGCTCATCTCACCTGCTGACAGTGGGAGGTAAGCATCTAATACCAGATGGCTCCAGAAGTGTCTACTAGTCCTCGTGCCTCACACAGGAGAACGAGCGAAGCTCTCCCTGGCCGAGGGATGTGGATTGATTGCCTGGTTCTATTAAGGACAAAGTGCTTTTTGATAGTGTGAGCGAAGTGGCTCCCCAGGGCGGGGATTCCGGCTCCCGGTGCCCTGAGCATCGATCGCCGGGGCTTCCCTGTCTGGTGCTGAGCTGAGCGCAGGTTTCCACAAACGATAAAGAGGCTGTGATTCCTAAAGGAGGGAGCTCTGGGGAGGAGTGAGCGGGCCAACTCTGGGCACTGCTCTCAGCAGCCTTTGCTGCTCGAACCCTGCAGGGACTACTGTTAAGAATAACAACACTGGCCACTAAATCTTTGTTGCCCTACTGGGTGCTAGTTACCATACTGGTTGCTTTACACATGTCATCTGATTTAATTCTTGATGCAAACATGCCAGGTAAGTCACTCTGTGACTCTCATTTTGCATATCAGAAGATGAAGCACAGAGAGGCCAAGTGAACTCATCAAGGCCACAGTAATTATGACACGGAGCCCAGATTCACACCAGGGTTGGTCAGACTCTGAAACTCAGGCTCTCACCACTGTCCTCCATGACCTCTGTGTTCATTGCCTGACAGGGCCAGGTGGACACTGTCCTTATGACAGGATTCCTGTGTCCCCATTATGCAGACCCCTGAGAGTGTAAAGAGGGAGAGTCACACAGCAGGAGTGTGTGTCTGTGACAACAGAACTCAAGGGTGTTCTGGGCTGCCAAGGCCATCAAGACTGGCTCTGCGCCTGGGTCTTAGACTCCACGGACACAGCACCAAGTTGCAATGAGGAAAGACGCATCTTCCAGTGCTCTGCCAGCTTTTTGGATGCCTCTTCCTCTTTCTATGACCAGTTCCTGTGTGGTTCACACCAATACTATGGGCAGGTGTCTGGGATGAGCCTCTAACACAGGTGAAGGAACTGGAGCCTAGAGAGGCACAGTTATGCGTGAAGTCGCCGCCCCTTGGGAAGATCTGAAATTGGAACCCAGGTTTTCTCCTATGCTGTGTATGTGGCACCCTCCTTCCTAAGTCACAAACAGGTTATACACAAGCAGGTGCAAATTAAGTAACAAAAATACATTGTTTGGTATGACTAGTCAGATGGAATTGCCAACCTACAGATCAAAGCAAACGAGAAATCCCATGACCCATGAGCAAGCCATGAGCTTATCATGACTAGAGCGGGTGAGCTGGCCTTTCAGGTGAAGCCGTTGCTTTAGATGACAGTGCTTTTGAATCCCCCATCGTAGGGTTCCAAGCCCACCTCTAACTAGAAATCCTCCTGCCTCCTTCATAGGTGGACCATGGAAACCAAGAGGGGAGGTAGGGTGAGTGCAGAGATGGGCCCTTGCCCGCAATTAGAGAGTGCTGGGAGGGCCCAGGGGTGGGACTCACTCTTGACAGTGAGGAACATGGACTTGCTGATGTCGGTGCCCACGCCGTTGCTGGCCTGGCAGAGGTAGTAGCCAATGTCTTCCTCTAGGACATGGCGTATCAGCAGGGAGCTGTTGGCCAGGATCTGGATGCGGCCGGTGAGGGGCACCGGGTGGTACTGCTGCGGGTTCCCGCTCCCTGGAAGGAGGTGGAGGTTAGGAGGGCTGCTGTCTAGGCCAGGAAATGAGCTGGGTGGGTTGGAGTGTCCTGGTGAATGGCCCCAGTACTGTTCTCTTGCACATCTAGGGCCATTTGGTAGCACTCACACACAGCCCCTGTTTCCTGGGCAACAGGAAAGACCCTCACAGAGTGTTGGTCCTGCCCAGCTCTGAGTAAAGAGGTGGAGTTGGGATGCCCACCTTGGCACTGAGCTTCTTTGGGGTGAATTCCTCAGAGAGGAAGGAAGAATTGTCTTCAGGCCTCTTAGCAACAGGCAAAGGGAAGACTGAACCCTCAAATGGCAGTTTCTGGTCTTAGGCAGCCAGGCCTGGGAAGGAAGCCCACCATCTTCCAAGAGGGGCTTTGGGTACCTCCTCCCCTTCCCCCTGTGTCAGTCTTGGACATGGTCTAGATAAGAGGCTGGCATGGGGTTTAGTTAGATACCAAATGCATCCTTGGGGTGAAACTGGGCTCCAAGAAGAACCAAGATCCCAGAATAACTGTTGAGAAGCAGGGGCTGATGAGGCTTGGGGACCCCAGAGCTGGGGTGAGTGGGGGTGGGGAAAACAGAGTACACTGAGTTCTAGGGTTGGAGGGGCAAGGGAGGGGACAACCTGTGGCGACAAAGGAAATTTGGAGTCAGCATGATAGCTGTTGCTGGTCTGCAGGCACCTGAAGTGACCTCCGGATTAGGTAGAGCCTGGGGTCCCCTTGGAGCTCAGAACCCAGGGTTTCCACCCAGGGCTGGGGATGTGTGTGGGAACCAGCCCGAGGCTTATCAGCACCCTCCCTTCCCTCTTTCTGGCTACTTGGAGTTGCTGCTTGGCGGGCTTACCCTTGGCATGCTTCCACATGACCTTGGGTGGGGGGTAGCCGTCCACCGAGCAGTTGAGCACACCAGCCTTGCCATAGATGCCATCCTGGTTGTTGGGCTGCACCACAAACCGAGGGGGCACTGCAGAAAGAGGGAGGGTGGGAGAAACAGATCACCTCAGTCTCTGATAGGTCTTCTGGGGCTTCAGGCACTTGTCATTCAATGTCAGTCCCGCCTGGACTCTTCTAAAGTGGGGGCCTGGCAGCTCCAAAACCAGAGATGCTGAGAACTCTTGCCGAGTCTTGGGTTGGGAGTTCTGAGTTGCGGTTCTGATTTTGCCAGTGACTAGCCGAGTGACTCCTGTCACTAGGCCTTGGTTTCCTGGCCTGGAAAGTAAGAGGTTTGAACCTCTTGATCTTTATGGCACCTGCCAAGCCAGGCTTCCCTCAGCCTGTGATTCAAGCCTGAAACCTAGAGACTTTCAGCAGCAGACAGAGCTGGACTCTCCCCGCTCCACCACTGGCCTGTGTCCGCTCACCACGCACGATGAGCTGGCGCTCCCGGCTCACGGTGGCCGCGGCGTTGCTGGCGATGCACGTGTAGTTGCCGTTGTGCTTGAGGGAGACGCTGGAGATCTGCAGGGAGCTCATGAACTCCTTGCTCTCGATGGTCACGCCCGAGCCTGAGATGATCACCTGTCCGTCCTTCCTCCAGGTGATGCGGATGGGCATGTCCCCTGAGGACACCACGCAGGGGATGTAGAGCAGCTGGCCGATGGAGGCAGGTGGGAACTCGAAGGGCTGAATCAGAGGGGGCACTGGGGAGGCGAGGAGAGTGCTGCTGTCAGGGTCCCACTCGCTCCAGGCTGGCCAGCAGCACCGCCTCACCTGCCTCACCCTCGGGCTCCTCCCAACCCCAGACCCCAGCATGGGCTGTGGACAGTTTCCCTGGGGCACTGCTGGCTTGTTTTATTGTATAAGCAGAATCTCTTGGGGTGCTCTACCATTGTCCCCTGACTCCCACCCCCCTTCCCACCCAGGCCTGGACCCATTGTCCCTGCATGGTTGGCCTGCATGGATCCTCACCATCAGCCTTGCCCCGGAACTTGAGTGGTGCTATTTCATGTGCTCTTGACTCTCACCTGACTGCTCAGCTCTTCCCTGATTTCCCTGCCTTTCCTCAGCACCCCTGTGCCCACTGTCTGCACCCAGAGACATAGCTCACCGCTCTCTGGGACCCTGGGGTTGAGAGATGATGGGCCCCAGATGACAGCAAGGAAGGCTAGCACTGAGACTCCTCCATGCACACTGTAGCTGCTGCTCTAAAACTGGGGTGCTGTCGTGCGATCTCCTCTCATTGGGGTCCCGCCACCCACCCAGCCCTTTCCACTGTCATCAAGTATTAGAACAGGGGAGTGGAAGCTCCCAGCACCAGATGTGGCAGCTGCTGTATCTCATACTCCATCTCACAGAATCCTCCCACCAATAATGTGCCGTGAGCGTGAGCTTACCCGTCTCCCCTTATAGGTGAGAAAACCAAGGTTCAGAACAGAGAAGCAATTTGCCCCAGGTCACCCTGCTCATAGAAGTGACTGTAATCTGTCTGCTCTCCAAGTCCAAGCTCTCCCTTGTGCTGTCTGCTCGCCTCCCTGAGAGTGTCCCAAACATGCCCAGAGCCGAGATCCTTTTGTTTCTTAAGTGAGCTCCCCTTGGGTGGCAGGAAAGAGTGGAAAGGGCGCCCTATTGTCTGCAAGAGGACCAGTTGGTTAGACTCACCTGGCTAAGCATCATCCACACAGCCTCCCTTCCCCCACTGCCCGCATCTCAGCCCCCGGGGGGCCTGTGTGGAGCCTGAGCTGCGGTGGCAGGGCTCCTCTTGTTCCAGCTCTGGCTGGAGCACCAGCCATTATCTTTATGATAACTCAATTAGGCCACAGCAGCGTCCCCAGCAAGCGGGGGGAGGAGAGAAAGGGGACAGACAATTAGCTTAACAGGGAAGAGCACCCAGTAGATGAGACCTTCTTTCTCCAGTCAAATAATTAAATTACAAGGCTGTCCACCATCCTCTGGCCTTCTCCCAGGAAGCAGCACCACTCCTCCTGGGAACCCTGCTGCTCTCTACTCTAGGCCCACCCAGAAGGGCTACAGAGGGAGATAAGCCCTGGGGGAAAGGAGGGGGCTTCTTATGCATGCCCCAGATCCTCTCTGCTGCCTCTGGGGAGTGAGTGGTCAGGTGGATGTGATAAAGCCCTTGGCAACCCTTTGGATGTTGGGAAAGGTCTTGATCAGGAGCTCTAGGTCCAGAGAAGTGATATTTAGGAGGGAAGTTGCCCACATGACCTCTGTGAAAAGAGCCATCCCCCTCTGCAGGACCCTTACTGACCCTCCCAATGTCATCTCCCGCCTTACTTTCCACCCCACAGCCCCAAGCCTCAGCCCATGAATGGGGGCGCCTGAGTGAACAGCTGGGCGTTTGTCCTTTTGCTCTCCCACCACATGTGCTCCTAGAGCAATGGCTTTTGACTAAGTTTTGACCCATCTCACTCCAGATCCACCTGAGTCCAAATCCAGGTCCTAAGTCCACCCAGGTTTTCTGGGATGCTGGATCTCCCCATCCCAATCTCTGGTTGCCTTTGTTCCCTGGGTTGGGGCTTCCCCAGTATTCTGAGTGGTTTTCTGGGTCTTGGATATCCAGACAGATTTTTCTGGAACCCTGACTCTAGTAATGGCCAAGTGCCCATTGCTGAGACTTCCCAGAGGTTTCTCTGTTGGGCTCTGCTGATCCATCTCACCCAGCTTTTTTTGTTTTTTTTTAGTACTTAGATGAGATCCAGGCCTCTGACTTCCTTAGACTTTTTGGTGGAATCATTGCAGAGACCCAGTTCATTTCCTGAGGCCCAGAAGAACCAATTCTGGTCCAGTCCTTCTCACAAAGTCCATAGCTGGAGCCCGCAGGCCTCCCTCATCCTCTCAGACCCTGCCACCTCTCCTGGGAAGCCTGCCCTTCTTGCACCGCCCGCAGCACCTGGTCCACACCTTGGCCATGTGGCAGTGAGATGGCCTTGGCATTACTACCTTCCCTACTTTCTTCTCTGAGTCGGCAGCGCCTTCCCCAGCGCTCAGAGGTGGACAATGTTTGTGCATTTCCACCCCCGGGAGAGCATCCTTAGCAGCTGGGGGCTCTGACCTTCACCGTGGTGATGACCAGGGACCTCCTCAGTGCTGACTGCAGCCCAAGGGGCCCCTCCCACCCTGCGGTCCCAGCATCTCCCCAGCACACAGCCTGAACATAAGGGGCACAAATGCCACGTCACCAGGGACCTCTCTCGGGAAGCCCTGCTCTGGCTACAGCCAGCCTTGAGGGAGGCAGGGTCAGAACAAGGTGCTGGAGGGGTGAGGAGGCCGAGAGGACACAGTGGTTGCGGCCACCCAGGAGGCGTCCGGCCGCCATAGGCTCGATGGCCCCTTGTTTGGGAGTGTGTCACAGAGGAGGGCAAGCGGGCCACCAGCCCAGCCCATAAACACTTGCTGTGTCTTTTGTCTCTCGATGAAACTGAGCCTTTTATTTACTGCACTGTTTGGTAGAGAATGGGCACTGGGGGCGTCAGAGCTTCCCCCGCGCAGCATGGACACAGGGCAGGACCACCCCCCGGAGCCGGGACACCAGGTTCCAGCCCATGATCTGTGCACCTGACCGTGGGCAGGTGGCTCCTCACCACACCACGCTCTACCCTGACCCTCCGCTTCCTCACCGCTAAGTAGGGGAGCTGGGCCCTCCCACTAAAACCCTGAGGCCGACTTTCCAGTCGTAACAAGCCTAGTATTTTAGGAGCAATAACTTCAGTTTTCTTTAGCAACCTCTTCCCAGGAAGGCCTACCCAACCACCTGTGTAAAGTTGCACACCCCCTCTCCTCCCCCAGGCACCCCCCACTCCCTGTTTGACACGAGAGACGCCGTTCCCGTATTCTGCGCACCCCACTCCCTGCAGAGAGGGGGCTCCCGGAGGCAGGCTGTGTCTGTCTCGCGCGCAGCTCTACTTGCGCCGTAGGACCTGGACCTGCCTGGGGTACAGCGGCACCCAGTCAGTGTCGCCGAGTGAATAAGCGGACGCTGCTGCTTCATCAGGACCTCCTGCACCCTCTCTGTCTGCCCAGTAAGGATGGGGCTTGCCCCTGTCTGTGTTCCTGGCTCCCTCTACTGAGCAACAGGGCTGTTGGCAGCGGCTTGCCTGGTGCTGTCTCCCTCAGCACAGTTGGGCAATCTGCCCCAGTGGAACCTTCTGTGCCCCTTCTTGTCGATTCTGGTGGGTCCTTCCAAACCTCTGCCTCTGCCAAGATTTTGCATTTGGCCAGGTGGCCGGCTCTCTCTTAAGCCCTATGATCATAGCAACCCGCTCACTAGGATGGAAGGGCTTCTCCGAAGGCTCTGAGCACGTGGCAGGGATCGGCTTGAGCAGTGAGGGAAGACTCTGTTTGGGTGGGGAGTTCGGGCTTTGGGAATGAGGGTGCGTGTGTGTGAATGTGAGTGTGTCCCCTCTCCTATCTGCTCTCCATGGGGACTTGGCACTCTCTCCTGGTTCTGGCCTTGCTGAGCATGGGCAGAAAGCATCTCATGCTCTTGTTTTGGCTCCAGAGGCCCCAAGAGGCTCAGATGTAGGGATGGAGATGTTCCCTCATTGAGCCAAGGACAAGGAACCCCAGTGGCAGCCCTGCCTCCTTAGTTAATTAAACATTCAGCTCGTGTGCCCAGAGACGCTTTTATGCTACATTATTTTTCAGCTGCAGGGGGCCCTACAGACACCAAATCTAGGTTGGATCCTTGTGCCCTCCTCTTCGCATCCTGCCAAGGATCTCTTTGGATGCCTAGAGACAAACACTTGCCTTCTCTGCAGCCTGGCTCTCCTCTGCCAATCACTGTCACATGCACCAAAGTCCAGGTGGCCCTCGAAGCATCCTTGCCTTTTCTCCCTTGCTGGGCCACTGTTGGCTCACCTGGCAATATTTCATATGGCATCACCTGCAGCTGTCTTTTGTGGCTCAGGAATATGCCTTACAGAAGGATACGGACAGAGGAAACATTTGTGTATACGTAACTGCCAGCATGTGTGATGTACGTGTATATGCAAGGATGGATAGGTTAATGTGTGTATAGTTGTTGCATGTATGTGCATGGAGTATGTACCAATGGGTATGTGCCCTGTACTTGTGCACACAGGTTTCTGCACATGTGTGTGCATGCATGTGCATGCAAATCTTGTACGTTCTGCTCTTAGCTCAAATTTGAAAATTGTTTGAAAAATTCATCAGAAGACAAGCAGTCCCAGAAGAAATGGAGTCAGCAGTTGTTTTTCCAAATCATGGCACAGCATGGGTTTTGCCCCGCCCCGCCCCGCCCACAGCCCTTGACCCCACATCGGGGTGAGGAGGGCTTCTGGCTGGTCTCAAGCTTCTGGTGCCCCTCCCCACCTGCACCTGGCCCTTTCCATACTCCGGGTCTCTTCTTTGATCCTGTGGGTGGGACACGTGTCCCCACTAGGCGGTGGGAGGGGGGTCTAGAGTGCTGCCCCTGGGCCCATTCCCCCCTACCTCAGCCTGGGCGGCTTTTCATGCCCAGAGCACCTCCTGGGCGTCCTCCCGGAGGAGCTCATGGAAGAGAACACCGTCTAATCAGGCAGCCTGCTCCTAATCAGCTCTGATGGGTTCTTTGCAAAAGTGCATTCTAATGAGGTGGGAGAGGGAGCAGGGGAAGAGGGGGATGAGGGGCCTGAGCTTTGGGAGTGGTAGGGACACGGCATCCTCAGAGCTCCTCATACAAATGCTGCTTCATGGTAGGGAGAGGAAACCGGTGAAAAGCCTGCTAGGGGGCTGAATTTTCAGAAACAGAGGGTGGGATGAGGGAATGTGTGTGTAGCCACAGGGACACCGCGCACATCTCTGCTTCATGAGAGCCATGCTCTGCTGGGTGCTGGTGCATGGGCTTCGCCCTCTGGGATACACACACACATACCCACAAGCGCGCGTGCGCACACACACACACACGCAGACACACAGACACACACACATGCACGCACACCCCTTCCCTGGGCTGGGGAGACACTGTCACTCAGCACGGCACAATCACAACAGGCCCAACGAGTTGCTGAGCCGGAATGCAGCAGATTCAATTCATTAGGCCAGATTGCTCCCTGAATGGGGATGAATAATTGATGAGCAGAGCCTTTCAGGTTGTTCTGCATACGTGGAGGCTCGCTGGGGGCCTGTTTTTGTGTGTGTTTTTTTACCTAACAAACCTTGCCGCATGCTTGCTGGTGTGGTGGTCTAGGGTGTAGAGCAAAGGTTAGATGTTCTAATATATGATATTTACACTGTAAACTCTCCGCCTACTGCTGTAATGGAAATGGATATAGGAGGCCTGTGATACTGGGAGGGGGGACAGGCTGTGCTGTCTTCCAGGGCCACCAAACTGGGGACGTGGCCTGAGGGTTGGAGGTTTCTGCCAGCACAAGGCCCCTGGGCTGGGCAGAGGCATTAGGCGGAGAAGGTGGCCACAGTGGCCCTCGGCCTTGGTGGGTGCAGCAGCTGGGAAGCAGGGCGGCAGTGCTGGATGGGCTCCTCTCTCCTCCCCAGGCCCGAGGTGGCTGCAGAGCCCCCAGTTCTTGGGGCTCAAGGTGAGGCTTCCCAGAAAGTCACTCCAGCCTAGACTGCTGTCTCAGGTTCAGCTCAAGAAATGCTCACTGTCTGCACTGTGACAGGCGGTGGGTGCACAAGGAAGCACGTGACACGGCTCCTGTGTGCCAGCGAGGGAGAACTGGGGACAGAGAACACCGGAGAGAAGCACTGGCCCTGCCTTTCTCTGCTACTGCAGTTTTGCCTGCTGTCCCCAGACATTTCCCCCTGCTCGCCCCATCATCACTACCTGCTCGAAGGGCCCAAACCAAGGGCAGCCTCTGTCTCCCCTCGCCCTTCTTCCAGATGCCCCCTCCTCTCTACAAGGCCTTCATTCAACCTCCTTCAGGAGTTTGGGACCCTCTGGGGCCTTCCGCTGGTGCCAGGGACCTTCCCCTAGGGCCAGGCTAGCTTTCTTCTGCTGTGTGCTGTCCCTGCCTCCCCTCCTCACCACCTGGGTGATGCAGATGCCCAGATGTTCATGGGCTCTCAGAGCTCTCATGACCCCATCTCTCTTCCCTACTACTTCTCAGGTCATCCCGGAGCTCTTTCTTCATTCCCGAGGCAGAGCGTTCTTCCCCCCGCCTGCCCTTCCTCAGCTCTGGGTCCTTCTGGGTTAGGCAGAAGCTGCCTGGCGCTCACTGACCTCTTAGCCAGGCCTGGCAGGTTGCACTGCCCTGTTCTGCCCCCAGAGCAGCCAGGCCACCCTGCTTCCACCCATTGTCCAGACAGTCTCCAGGTCTGCCAGTTCCAAAGACTGTTTGGGGACCGAGCTTCACACACTTGCACAGCCCAGAACCAAGGCGACACCCCTCGTTTACTCAGGCAGCCATTTAACCCACTGACATGTCCTGAATGGCTCCCACATACTAGGTGCGGTGCTAAGCGCCAGGATACGCTTTGCAGGCCTCAAGCAGCACTGGCAACTGCAGGGCCCTTGCCCTTCCTGTGAAAGCAGCCGAGCCAGCCAACCTGTACCCCAGAAGGGAGTCGGGGCGCCCAGCGATGCCGCCTGCACCCAACCTCCTGCTGCTTGCGCTCTCCTGGCTCCACCCCCACCTCCTCCTGTTGGTCTCTGGTGGGCCCCTCCTGAGGTCCTGGTGGCTCCATGCTGACGTCAGGGGACCTATGTGGCCTGCCATCCTGTCCTGCGTCCCTCTCCCTGGCTGCCCTTGTGTGTCTTGGCCCCTGGGGTCAGTGCCGCCTCCTCCTGCAGCCTGTGGAGCAAACCTGAGCGCAGAGGTGCTCGTGGCCTTGGTGTGTCCCCACCCACAGTCCTCCCCCGCCCCCTCCTCTCAGACGCCATGCTGAGCCCTCTTGTCCTTGGCTTCCCCCTGCTGCCAATGGCCTGCTGCTGCCTGGGCAGCCGGTGCGGGAGGACCCACGGCCCCGGGCGGCCGGCTGCGGGAGGACCCACGGCCCCGGGCGGCCGGCTGCGGGAGGACCCACGGCCCCGGGCGGCCGGCTGCGGGAGGACCCACGGCCCCGGGCGGCCGGCTGCGGGAGGACCCACGGCCCCGGGCGGCCGGTGCGGGTGGACCCACGGCCCCGGGCAGCCAGGCGGCCCTGGCTCGGGGCGGCCTACCTTTGACGGCCACGTGGACGCTCTGGCTGATGGAGAGCTGGGGCTGTATGAGGACACTGCACAGGTATTCCCCCTCGTCCATGCCCTTCTGCACGTCGCTCAGCTTCAGCGTCCCGTTCTCAAACACCACCTGGCGGTGGTTGTCGGGCAGCAGCAGGGCGTCCTTGTACCACTTGATGGAGTAGTAGGGGTAGCCGATGACCCTGCAGTTGATGAGGGTGTCCCGCCCGGCGACCGCTGTTATGTTTCTCATTGCCCGGATGCTGGGGGGGCCTGGGCAGGGGTCAGGAAGAGGAGAGGAGGGGCAGGGTTGAGGTTAGCCAGGGTCAGCCGGCGCTGCCCTGTGCTGCTCTGCTCAGTGGCTTGGCCTCTGGGGGGGCAGCCTTGGGAACTGGGGGCCCCTGTGGTCTCTCTGTTACTGTCTTCTAATAGCTGCAAACAGACATGCCCTCCTTTTGTGCCTAGGGCAAGAGTCCGTCTCCTAAGGGAGGGGCCCAGGAGCAAGCCGAAGCCTCACCAAGAGGCGACAGGACAGGATTTGGGAGGGTGGGCCCTCCTTTGTGAAGAGACTAAATGTGGAGATTTTGTCATTTGCATTCAGCTTGCTCCTAATGGCATTTAAGGGACAATAGGAAGGCCTTCGGGGATGAACTGAAGCTTTTCTTTCAACAGGTAATTGTGTTTTGTGGGCCCCTGACTAGGGGTTCTACAATGGGGGCCTGGTCACCCTGGGGGGAGGGAGTTGCATCAGCTGGGCCAGCTGGGCAGCTGGCTGCAGAAGGGCCCACGGTCCTGGGTGGCCCGCGGCCACCACGCAGGGCCAAGCAGGAGGGAGTGCAAGAAGCGCCAGGCTCCAGGCCCCCCGCCCGAAGGAGGGGCGCTGCCCGGACCCTGCAGGACCTGTGGCTCTGTCCATCTCCAGTTCAGGGGAGAGGGCTGGAGGGTGGCCAGACGGGGCTGCCTTCCTCACATGGGGTTGCAGGCTCGTCGGCACAGGCGAACTTAGTATGAATGCCCACCGTCTGCCTCGTGGCAGCCACCAACAGCCCGGCACAGGGCCCCTCCTGCTTCCCCTTGGCTCTCTTCTGCCCTCGGGTCAGGGGTCACTGGCAGGTCAGGTGAGGACCAGTCTGGCCCCACAGGGCTGCAAAGGGTTCCAGAGGAGACTGTCCTTATCGCAGCGACTCGGGGCAGGGAGATGTGCATGGTCACCTCGAGACCCCTCCCCTGGAGCTGCCTGCCTTGGGGTGGACTCACCCCCCAGCCTGAACCCCCCAGGCTCCTTGGGAAAAGATGGGGCTATGGCTCCTGCTGCTTACACCTCCTGGAGCATTTGGGGGACGGCTCAGTGGGAGTACACTGGGGACAGAGCATGGGGGACACCCTGCCAAAGGTCAAGCCTGGCCCCGCGGCTCCATCCCTGTCCTGCCCTTGCAAGGCCCTGGCTGGGCTGGTGGATGCTAGTGGGGTACTTAGTAATCCTGGGGCCAGAGAGATTTAATGGGGGAATGGGAAAGGCAGGTCAGGCTGCAGGAGAGGAGAAGGGGGGAGGGTGGGTGGGAATGCCAAGGCAGTGACCTGTACCGGACACACACACACACACACACACACACACACGCACACGCACGCGCGCGCGCACACACACACGGCAGATGACAGGACTGCGGGGGGCCGGGGAAGAGGGGGAGAAAGAGGAAGGAGACCTCTACTAAAATCAAAATGACAGTAATAAGTAGCGATCAGCACAATAATGACGATAACCACAGAGATGGCAAAGGAACTCAAAGCCTGTTCTGAGATTTAAATGTAGACAGGCACCTCTTACGTTTATTCGCGCCTGGTATTCAGCACTGCCCACCGAGTTCCGCGCCGTGCACCGGTACACGCCCCCGTCCCGGATCTGGGGGCCCGTGACGTTCATGTGGCTGAGGGTGGTGCCGTCCGACATGGTGTACTGGTTGGTGCGGTGGCTTCCGTCCCGCACGATGGGCTCATCGTCCAGGGCCCAGGTGACCGTGGGGGGCGGGGCACCCTTGGCCGCACACATCAGTGAGAACTGCTCCCCCGGGTTGACCACCTTCTCGCTGAAGGAGGAGATGATGCGGGGCGTGCCGTCTGCGGGGAGTAGGAGCCCCCTTCAGAGTCACCGAGCCACGGAGGGGCCGTCCCACTGTCCCACCCCACCCCACAGGGGAGGAGGGAAAGCAGTGGCCATAACAATATAAAGAACTTTCAAGCAGGTCAATTCATATGCTATCCACAAATCCCTGCCAGCTGCCAATCACTGCTGGCATGAGTTCAGACTCCTGGGTCTGAATCCTCCCTCAATCACTTCAGCTCTGTGTCTTTGGGCAAGTTACTTAACCTCTCTGAGCCTTTCACCTCTTATCCATAGAGGATGGTGACAGTGGGGATTTGAATATAAATTCCTCATCCTGATGCTATGAGGATTAGATGCATTAATGCATTAGAGATGCTTAGGCCAGGACTTCGTAAGTGCTTAATAAAGTGTTACTCCTCTCAACTTTCCTCTTCCTCCCATTATTAATAAAGACGCTGAGGCTCAGGGGTTAACTGTGTATGGAACCCGGGCCCGACCAGGCCAGACATGTGGAGTCTGATTCCAGTCCTTGTTCTGGCAGGAGCGGGGGTGGGGGTGGGGATGGGGAGACAGGGGAGTGGGGGTGATGGTGCTCTAGCAAAAAGCCTGAAGCTTGAGGGTTAAAGTGCGAGCTGCCCAGAGGCCGCGTGGCAGGGCCTGCGGCTGGGCTGCGGTGGCAGCTAACCTCAGAATCTCGCCCAGGATAATTAACCCGGTGCCCCACTTCCTCCACGGAACACTGCAACTGCTGACCCTGGCCACCCTTCCATGCAGGATTGTCATAAAGGATTAAAATAGGTATTGAGTAATTAAAAAACCAAAATGAACATTAAAAAGGAAGCAGGGCAAATACAACGCACTCTGCACCCACCCACATTTCACACCAAAATGCCAATGATAGCCCAACATCCTGCCAGGCCGCCAGCCCTGCCGTTTTTGGGGAGACCCTCAGCTAAAACTTGGGGAGAGCCTGGTGCCCGGCAGAGCCCAGAATGCCCACTGGGCCACTGCCTTGGCCCTCCTCTGCCTCTCTCCCTGTGCCCTCATTTCTGGGTGTCCCTCTGCTCAACTCTCTGCCCTTCCCACCAGCCTCATTTTCCAGGGCCCTGCTCTGAACCTTGGGTAAGTGACCAAAACCTCAATTTCCTCAACTGCAAGATGGTGCCGTTAAAGAAAGTATCTCCCCCAGGGCCTTGGGAGGATTCGATTCTGCCTGGTGCGCAGGCAGCTGGGTAAATGTCCGGGCAGGGAGGGCGCTGGGGCAGGGCTCTGGGGGTCCTGAAACCGCCTTCGGAACTGGCTGCCCCGACTCACCCTCAAGCACAATGATGGCGAAGTCCTGGGCCGTCTGGGCCTTGCGGGTGGCGAAGCACTGGTAGGCCCCCGAGTGGCTCTTCTGGGCCGAGGAGATGAGCAGGGTCTCGTTGCTGAGCCCGCGGATGGAGATGGCCTCGCCGGGCAGCACCAGCTCCGTGTTGCGGTACCAGCGGATGGTGAACTCGGGGGAGCCCATCAGGGCACAGGAGAGGATGACTGTGCTGCCGATGCCCGTCTTCAGCTTCTTTGGTGTCAGGGTCACATGAAGGGGGTCTGGGCCAGGCCGGGGAGAGATGCGGGCAAACGGGGGAGAAGAGGCTTAGTGTGGGAAGTGTGGCCGGAGGTGTGCTGTGGTCATGAAGGCCCTGGATCAGGAGGCCCTAGTCTGTTTCCAGACTCCTTGGGGGGGGGTGTGGGGAAGGGAGGCTGGGACTGGTGAGTCCCCCTCTCTAGGCCTCAGTTTACTCGTCTGTTAAATGGCAGAGTCCGATGGGGCCCCTTTGCTCGGTGGGGCCGTGACGTTCCCTTCAGCTCCTAAGCTGTGTGGGAGCTTGACAAGCTCATCGTCCTGCCTGTCACCCACCCGACACCAGGGCGGCACCCTTGGCCCAGCCACTTGTCTCTCATGCTCATATAGATAACCAGTTGCTGCCTTCTGCTGGCCGGACTTCTTTTATACGCACCAGCCCATCTCTGCTCTTCATTCCACGGCCACTGTCCCGCCGCAGACCCACGGCGCCCGCCTGAACCCAGGCAGCACACTCTTCCCCGTGTCCCTCCGTCTGTCCTCCACGCTGCAGCAGCACTGCCCTGCTCAGCACGTCCGTGGCCCAGCAACTCAGTGTGGTGCCCAAGGGTGTCAAGGCCCTAGGGGCCCTGGCCCTGCTTCTCAGGAACAGTCCCCGGAGCAGTAGCCTGCAGAGGGTTCCTGGACACCCTGGGCTACTTCCTGCCCCAGGGCCCCTGCCTAGAGGGCTCCTTGCCCCCTTTATCTAATTCCAACTCATGCTCCACAATGAGTTCAGGTGTCATCTCTTCCAGGAAGCCTTCCTGGACATCACTCCCCCTCAGGCTGGGTTAAGGATCCCTCATTTGGGCCTCCCCAGGGGCACTAACACCAGGTTAAGCGCATGACCTTTACTCACCTCTTCACGTCTGCCTCTCCCTCTAGACTGTGAGCCACTTGAGAGCAGGGTGGTCTCTCTTATCTTTATATCCCCACCGCATCCCTGTCATGTTTATTGATTGTCTCAGTGGCTGCCTGGTTACTAGCCCCAAGTTGGCCTCTTTCCCCAGATCTCCATGGACTTGGGATTCTGGAGAGGGAGCTGAGGCCCCCTGCAATGAGGCAGCCTACGGGAGATGGGGGACTGCAGGCCCACCTGGGTGGGTGTGGTAAAGCACACAGAGTCTGCTCATGCTTAGCTCTCCCTACTCCCAGAGACTGTCTGCTGCTCAGGAGGTTCAGGGCACAGCGAGGCAGACAGCCTCCTACTCGTTCCAGCCAGGGCTCCAAGGGCTCTGCCAGCCCGAGACTATCGTCACTGCCCTGCTCAGGCTTGGAGGCATGATGGGTGGGAAGCTGGGCTGCAGAACTGGGTGGGATGGGTATGAAAAGCATTGCTTTCCTCTCTATGACCCTGGCAGGGAGGGGCTATTGAAGAAGGTGGGAGACAGAGAAAAGCCATGTCGCTTCCCTTTGGACTCAGCTGTCCAGCCAAGACAGGTGTGGGGGAGGGTGGGAGCTGAGGATCCAAGGAGAATGGCCTTCTGTAGGCATACAGGGCCGGGGGGATGTCCATCACTGTAGGCAGCTACTCACTGAATCTGTGCCTGCGCTAGGATGTGAGCATGTCATGGTAGAGAAACACGTGTGTCTGCGCATGGGCATCATATACATGTGTGTGTGTACTGGGAAGTGGCGTGTGTGTGTGTGTGTGTGTGTGAGTACCTGCTTGCCTGTATGTGCTATGAACACCAAATTACTCAGAGTCAAGTCTGCTAATTTTCCAAGGATTTGGGGTTCTGTGCCTGACCTGTTCCCTGAGACAGAGCATATGTGTGTGCAGCGGGAGGGTGGGGAAGGGGTGACCAAACAGTTTTGGACAGTGTTTAGCGCAAGAAGTGAGGGACGCCCTGGTCTTCTGTCTGCCTGCCTGTTGCCCTAGCTTGTTTCAGGTGAGGACACCCAGACCTGAAGCCAGCTTTCATTGTGTTCCCTAAGCCTGTGTCACACACTGTCACTACCAGAGCATGTCAGGGGCTCCATCTGCTCTTCCAGCACCACACTGAATTCATGTGGGGAGGGGCTCCTTTCAGTGGTGCAGATGAACACACTTTCAGGACCCCTTGACTGTGCAGAGGAGGTGGGGCCCACATCGGGGCTGAAGTGGAGGGCCCCAGGCCCAGGAGGCCAGCCTGGGGGAGGCTGGGCTCTGCTGAGGTTCTCTGGTTCCCCCAAGGGTCTATAGACCCACAGCACCGTGCTCTTGAGATGGTGGTGAGGTGAGAGGTGAAGTGGCAGAGGGAGCTCTTCTGCACCCTGGAAGTGGGAGTGGGAGCACCTCTGGGTGGCCTCCATGCCATCAGGTACAATGTTCAGGGACTCAGGCTACTGCTGCCCCACTGGAGTGAGATCCCCAAGGGTGTCCGAATCCTAGCCCCACTACTGCCAACACCTTCCCTGCAGTCCAGACAGCCGAAAACTGAGCCAGACTCTGATGCTGGAGCTAGAAGGGCCTTTACATTTACAGATGGGGAACGTGAGGCCGGGGCCACGGAGGGGGGCTGGGTGCGGTGGCGGCCAAGGATGCCCCTGGGTCGCACGAATCATGCTCCAGGGGTCTGCCCCTGGCTTCAGCCCCTCTGCCCCTCCTCCGTCCCCACCCAGGGGCTGACAAGCAGCTACTAAGGCCTCATGTTCACAGGGCTTCTCTGGAGCCCGGGGCCCTGAAGCGGGAGTACAAGGAAGGACCAGTGTTAATTCCTGTTGGCACAGCCTAGAAAGGGCGACTGGTTGTTTACACCCAGTGTCTGCCCAGACTGACCAGGGCCCTATCAATTATTGCTAAATATTCTGAATGTTGCCTCTGACGGGGCACAGGTTCTCTTTAATGGGTTAATGCCAGCTTGTTTCTTTTGGTACAGACACTGTCTCCTAACAAGCCAAGGAACCCTGCAAACTTGTCACCATCACCTTCGTGGGCTCATCTGGCCCTTGTGACCTCTGGGAGGCAGGAAGACAGGAATCATTATTCCATTTTACACAAAAGGGCACAGAAGTGGTCTTCACGGTTATGTGATTTGCCCGAGGCCAGTTACTATCTGATAATGCTGGGATCAGAGGCAGGTCTTCTTATGTCAAACCCAGGGCTTCTCCCAGGACACCAAACTGCCTTTCCCAACCAGGAGATGGTCTCCTGAGGTGGGCCAGAGGCCTGTGCAGCTGTCCCCATGTCCCTCTTTGTCAAACTGTGGTGCTCTTAAAGGTCACTGTAAAGGTTACTCTCAAGGACAGGACTGAAAGCAGCTTTGCCCACTCACCGATGACCGTGAGAGTGCCTGTGGCTTCTGCTGAGCCAAAGGTGTTGGTGACCTCACAGATGTAGGTGCCACTGTCCTCAGTCCTCAGGTCACTGATGATCAGCCCTGTGATATGATTGGTCCAGCGGTTGTCGGCTGGGAGGGGTCTGCCATCCTTGAGCCAGCGGATGGCAGGGATGGGGTAGCCGGAGGCTGCGCAGGGGAGCTCCACCGTGCGGCCAACCCACACCTCCTGGGAGTGGAAGCTGTCCAGGATGGTGGGGATGGACTCGGCAGGATCTGGAAGGCAGAGTGTGTCAGTGGCCCCTGCCCCCTGGGGGGGTGGGGTGGGCGTGGGGGAGGGAAGGTGAGCACCCAGAGCAGGAACCTGCTGCCCACTGGTGCCCAGAGTGAGCAATACCCAGTGTGAGAGGGCTCGCGGTGTCTCCCTGAGCCCAGACTCTGGCCCAAACTCTCCTGCTCAGGCTGGATAGAGGCCCTGAGAACCAGGGGCTGGGGGAGGACAGGGGATGGCAGGCAGACTAGGTTAGAATGGCAGACAGATGGGAAAGGAAGAGTGTGAGGCGCAGAGGGGGAGAGCACAAGCTCCGTCAGCAGCAGTGCCTGCGGGCCGGCAGGCTCAGGAGCAGCGAGGCCCTGTGACATGAGAGTCACGGCGTCTGGGGCTTACAGTGATGGGAAGTCTTGGTCTGGGCCTCACCCTGGCTTGTGGGAGCCCCTCAGGATGGGGAACAACCTCCTGCCCTGTCCTGTCACCCCCACCAGCCATCGGGGCAGACCACTGCACTTCTACTGGAGCCCAGGAGGGTTTGGAAGCTAAGCCTTCTGCAAACCACCCTCACCACCCAACAATCCACTGTTCTGCTTTTCTAAACCAAGAGAAAACGGGACTGCAGGGTCTGAATCCTGGACGGTGGGACCAAGGCCCTGTGCAGTAGGGCTCAGGAGGGATGGCCGTGCCACTCGAGGGGTGCTCGGGCTGCTCTCAGGCTGGCTCTCACCCTAAAGGGCCTCCCTGGCTTCCTTCCCATTGGGGCCACCCCTGCTGTAAAACTTCCACAGGCTCCCCTTACCTACAGGACAGACACAATGCCACTTCTGACTCCAAAGCCTTCCGTCAGTAGACCCCACCAGGCCCCTGGCCCCCCTGTCTCCACTGCCTCCCACCTCTCCTCTCAGCAGCTCCCACTTTGGGGTGCCTGTCAGTGCGCGGTCCTCCGCCTGCTGGGCCAGCTCCTACCATCTTTGACAAGGCAGCTGACACGTCAGCCCTTCTGGACAGCTTCTCCCAGTCACTCTCACTGGGCTCCCATAGTTTCCTTTTCCCCTTCATTTTATTTTCAAACAGCCTCTTCTTTTTAAAGAAAAAATTTGAAAGTGTAATATATACATGACAAAACTTCAGAAAGTAGAGATGAGTATACAGTATAGTGAAAAGGGAGGTTCCCTCCCCTCCCCAGCCACCATTTCTCTCCCCAGAGGAGCCGCTTTGCCACCTCCACCACCACCCTTGCCACCAGCATTAGCACCAGGGGCTGTATTGCCTCCCTGGAAGACTGTGAGCGCCTTGGGGCAGTGTGGACCTGTGCCCGTGTCTCCCATGTGGCACAGAGCGGGGCCTGCTGTGGAGCGGTTCATGTCCGAGGGACGATGAATGAGGCCCCCGCAGGGGCGGGCCAGGGGCCTGCTTCTCCCCCACTGAGAGCTTGGTAGGCTCATGGACTAGCAGAGCGGGCTCCGGGACTTGGGAAGGCTCACAGGGATGAGGGCCTGAGACCAGAGAGGTACAGTGACCTGCTGGGATCAGACTGCAGAGCCGGGGTCAGAGAAGCCAGGCCACCCCCAGACCTGGCTCAGCAAATGGGATCGAGGTGGAATCACCTAATACTGAGTTTCACTCAAGATTGAGTGTCTAAGCCCCGGATCCTCCTAGATGAATGGGAGGTCCCTCTGTCCTCAGCTCCTCTCTTCTAGAGAGGGTGGGATAGAAATTCTCCTCCTTGGGAAAGGGACTTTCTAGAAGACTCTGCTACCCTCCCACATCCTCTGCTCTTCAGAGTGAGCCTCGCCGAGAGGCAGGAGCCCAGGTATGAGTTGGCCTGGGTCACAGATCACTGTGTGCCCCTGGGTGAGTGGCCCTGGGTGAGTCATGGTTCCTCAGCGCCTGCTCCCTCATCGCACAGGAGGCGGAGGGCTTGGGCTGCCTCAGATCTGTAAGGTGGTTGTAGACAATCATGCAAAACGTATGTCAGAGAGCTTGGCTGACACCAAGTCACTATGCAGATGTGCCCAGCAATTACTATCAGGGCCCCTCCCCCCCTGCCCGTTTCTGAGGCTCTAACCCCCACAAGCCTGTGGGAATGGCTGGGACAAACAAACCCGGTGCCAGGGAAGAATAACTCAACGTGACACTTAATTGATGCAAAACACACAAATTCTGTGGCATCTCAGAATTTACAAGCTGAGGGGCTGGCAGGGCCAGGGAGGAAGGGGCGGTGGTGGGGGGGATTAATCACTGAGTCTCAGGCGTGAAATTAAATTCTGAGGGAAAGAAGCCTCTTTCATTACTCAGGAGCAGAAATAAAATGCTGCGGCGTGTATGGCGACAGCCCGGGGGGATCGGGCACGGCCAGGGCCAAGCCGGGCTGGGGAGACAGATGGCTGGGCCCTGGGAAGCCTCCGGGGGTTCTGGGGCTGGGCGGGGGGCATCGAGGCGCGAGAGAGGCTGCTGGGACCTCCCCAGTGGCTGAATAGTGCTGCCTGGAGGACCCTCAGACGGGGCTCCGGGAGCTGGGGAAGCCTGCTCTGCTCCCAGCCTCCCTGGGTGCTGGCTCCGTCTCTTATGAACGCCAGTGACAGCACCTCGCTCACAGCGAGTGCACCTGAGAGCACCTGGCAAGCTGGAGAAAGCACCCAGGGCGCGGAGCGGTCAGTATCAGGCTGATTGTAGGGGACTCAGCCTATTCTTGCAACTGCCTCCTGTACCTTGGAAAATATAGAAAAGATGGGAGCTGTCCGCCCCACCCGGCACTTTGGAGATGTAGCGGGGTAATAACCAGCCTCACAGCAACAGCTACAAGGAAAGCGGCTGCCACCCTCTGGGTAGCCCCTGCGCCAGGCCCTCCACCAGGCTTTCTGCATCCGGGACTGTGTTAATTTTCACAACAACCCAGTGGGCACGTTCTGTCACTCGCACCTTCCAGAGGGGGCGGGGCTCGGAGACACGTTTCTCTGGTGCTGGCTGCGCAGCGTGTGAGTGGTGAGGAAGGGTGGCCTGCTTCATGTCATCTTCTCCCTCCTTCCCTCCCCCTCGCCCCAGCCAGGCTTCCTGAGGACTGCAGGAACTCCAGACGTGGCTGCGGCCAGCATCAGATGGCCCCCTACAGCGCTCTGCCAAGTGCACCAGTCCCACCTGTCCTCTTGCCTTTGGGCCTGGGGAGAGGGAGGGGTGGACATCCCTTGGGGGTGTGCCAGACCCCCTCAGCCACCAGGAGCCTCTGCCAAGACATCCCTGGAATTGAGCTGCCTGCCCAGAGCTTCTGGCTAGGAAGGGCCCACTCCCTTTCCAGCCAGGAGCTCACGGGCTCTGGCCACAGAAGAATGAAACATCTCATCTGAAACACACGATCCCTGGGACTGACCCCCCACCCTCAACTCTGGAAGTGGATCTGAAATGTTGGGGGGGCCCCACGGGGGCTGGGGGCTGAGGCCTGACAGGCACTCCCCCACCCAGTTCCCCTCTGCAAGGCCTCGCTCCAGTATCAGTTGCATTTTTGCCAAGACAAGCAGCTTGCAGATCGTCTTGTGGCATCACATCCCATCAGGGCCCACGTCACTCAGCAGGGCCACCCCCTGGGCACCCCTCTGCTCCCTTCCCTGCTCTCTGCTTCTCCCTGTGCATCCCTTCCACGCCGTGGTCTGTTTCCTCTCTGTGCCTCTGCCTCTCCCCTTTGTCTGTCTGGCGCCTTCCTATCCTTGTGTCTGGGTCTTTATTTGGGGTTGTATCTGGGCTTCTGAGTGCCACCTCTCCTTTGCCCACCCTCTCCTCTCAGAGCTGGTGGGCAACACAGAGCAGAAGGAGAAGGGATACAGAATGTCTTTGTTGAGGGAATCCTGTCTATTCCCCCCCAAAGTGGAAGTGAACTATTAGGATGAAGGGGCTAAATATTTGTGAGGAGCGAGGAGCAGGCCTGCGGGAGGTGGGGTTCTGGGCCTTTCCCACGTTGTGTGAGCAGCATGCAGCTGAGAGCAAAGCACCGTCTGCAGATAGGTCCTATGGTTTGGAACAGAAAGGTTCTGTTCCTTTCTGACACATTTAGGAATTGAGTGGCTGACTCCAAAGTCTAGCCATAAAGGTGGAACCATGTAGTGCAGCCCCATTTCCTCACCGATGACAACACAGTTTTTCATGGCATTGGTTAATTCCCTAAATATTTGCTTAGCACCTACTATGTGCCAGGCATAGGGCTAGGTGCTGGAGGCCCTAGGAGTGATCAGAGAGCTAATCCTTGCCCCCCGGCTCTTATTCTCTTGGTCTTGCCTACACATGAGAGAGGTCTGGGAGAGTCAGCTGCTGGTCAGGACAGTCCTCACCAAACCACACCCTGCCAGAGGCACAGAATCAGAGTGGTCATGGAGTCAAGCTCCCTTCCCAGAGGCCCAGAGAGGTTGCATGGTTTGGTGGGTTTAGTCTCCACACCAGGAGTTCTGACCATCAGTTCACCCCTCTCCAATCCCAGCTCTTCGAGAGCAGAACACTTCAACTTGCAGGTCACAGAACTGTTAGGAAGCTGTGAAATCCCCTGGGTGAAGTCGTGACCAGGGTTTAGATGAATTGAAACAGGAAAGATACGATGCATGGAGTGAGGGCGGTGGAAGTGCCAGCCTACTCTGCAGAGGCTGTGAGAAGAAGACTCTGTGGGCCGCTGCTGAACCGGCTTGCAGAGCACTGCTCCAGAAGCCCTCCTCCCAGGAGCCCTCCTCGCGGAGCCCCACAGACCCTTCTTTGCTCTAGGACTGGGGCATGTGCGTGGTGTTCCTTGGGCCCTTCCATGGGGGTCGGCAGCTGGGAGACCCTGGGGCCAGAGTGTGAATTCTGACTGCGCCTCTTACTGGTAAATAGTTGGGGAAGCTCTTGGCTTCCCTGGATCTAGATTCTCACCTGTGGTAACAGGAGAGCGGCACTCACCTCACAAGGCTGCGATGGTGCCTAGCAGACAGCACAGGAGTGAAATTTCTGCCACAGGGGCTTCAACAAATATTAGCTTCCATCCCTCCTTAAGAGGCTGTAACCAGTTGCTCCAGGGTAAGAATCCTTTATTTAATTTAGGAATAATTTTGTTTATAAGTTATATTCTGCCTACTTTCAAATGTTGTGAGGTGTGGGCTATAAAGAAAGATAAATGTACTATAAATAGATAAAACAGAGTCTTAAGAAATACTTAGAGATGTAAGGAAATTATATGCCAAGTCCAGGGGTGGGCTGGGCCCTCCGTCCCAGCCCTCTTGCTTACCTGTCACAGAGAGGCGGGCCCCATTGCTCTGCCGGGTCTCCCCACTATACTTGTGCTTGGTGATGCAGCGGTAGGTGGAGAGGGCGTCCTCCTTCTGCACGTCAGAGATGTACAGCCCGCCGTGGTAAGTAATAAAAAACCTGTTTTCTGGAGACACAATCAGGACATAGTCCATTACTCCCCTACCTGGGCATCCACCAGAAGCACCTCAGGCTGACAGCTGGCCTTCTCCCAGGCCAGGACTATTGCCCGGGGAGAGGAAGTGATGGGGAAAGCAAGGGGGTGACATTGGGCAGGCTCAAAGGCAGGGTAGCATCTCCAATATATAAGGACTTTTAGATGCAAACAAATAGAATTACAGTAATTGTTCCTTTAAGACTCAGGTGGGGAATCTTTTTTCTGCCAAGGGCCATTTGGATATTTATAACATCATTCACGGCCCATACAAAATTATCAACTTAAAAATGAGCCTGATATATTTGGTCAAGCATTTAATTAACTCACTCCTAATGTGATGGCTGGAATTGCTTCTCTTCGGTGAGGCCTTGGCAGGGCCAGACCAAATGATTTTGCCCACCCACGGGCTGGACGTTCCGCACCCCTGCTGAGTTTAAGTGTAAACACTTCAGAGTTTTACAGGAAGACATTGTGCTTTAGAGTCAGATGAGATCTGGGTTCCAATCTGACTTTTCCTTTTATTAGCTGTGTGACCTTGAGAAATTTACTTAATTTCTCTGAGCCTTATTTGTAGGATGAGATGCAAATAACATCTCATACAGTGAATGTAAGGGTTAAAGAAATACAAAGTGTCTGCACACAGTACGTGCTCACTTAGTGAATAGCAGCTCCCATTTGCTTCACCTCTTTGCAAGAGTTTGCAAAGGTCTTGCATAGTCATTGCTTATTTGTTCTTACAACTCTGAGAGGTGTCACCTCCATTTCCAGGTCACACAGCCAGTAAGTGGACACGAACTCAGGCCTTCTGGCTCCCAGCTTTCTCTCTGCATTGAACTAAACAAAAGCCTCGATCCTTTCCTCCCAATTTTAATCATTTATTCATTCGACAAACAATAACTGAGGTTAAGCTACACTAGGAATGGGGACATGGAGATACAGATACGCAATAATCATTTAGTTCTTGAACACCCGTTCTGCGCAGGGCAGAGGCGCAGGCAAGGTGTCTGACCTTCCCTGCCCCTCCGCAGACCTTGACTGTCAGGACGTGGCAGGGAAGGCAGATGGACAGAAGGACAGGTAACGATACACTCATTTCGCTGATGTTGACATAAGTTTCCAATCAGATATAGAGCAGATTTTCTTGTCTAATCTTCTAAGACAAAAACTGACCTTGAGCTGGTCAGGGTTGATTTTGAAAGGGGAGCATGTGAACCTGAGAGTTGGGGAGGGGCTTGCATTTGGCTTTGGGTTCCCACCCAAGACCCAGCCAGACAGATTGAGAACTAACTTCAGGTCCCTCTGCCTGCTCTCTGGGCTTAGCTTCTTTGCCAGGCAGGCATGCAAGACCTCAGGCTGCTGTTTCCACTGGGAGGGGAGCTGGAATCAGGACAGTGGTGCTAACTGGGAAGAAAGCTGGGGAGAGGGTGATGCTGACCGCTGGAGGCCCTGCTGACATCGGAATGTCAGGCTCTCGTAGGGAGACAGGTTGGTTGCCCTGTTCCCTTCCCATCCTATTATTTAGAGGTCGGCTTGCCCCACCTTGGGGCTGAGTTACTCCCTCAGCCAATGATAAGAGCTTGGATACTGGGCCACGCAACCATTAGGAATAGTCTGTGGTGTCCCACCGTCCAAGCCAAGTTCAAGATCTCGGCATCTGGAGACGGGGACCTCACCAACGGACACTTTCTGACAAGAGGCTGTGGAATTGCAGGTTGATAAGCTGAAGGTATTTGGCCACATCTTTGACAAGGTTCTCCAGGCTTCATTTGAATGCCTCCCGGGCTGGGGAACCCACTGTCTCACTCCGGACCCATTCCAAAGCGGACAGCTCTGACTTTTAGACAGGTGTTCCTTGGTGCAATGGGCTCCTAGTGGCTTCCTCCACGAGCACTGCTTCCACCCGCTGAGCCCTGCAGAACCAGCCCAGGCCTGTGCTGCTGACACTCCCTCACATGCTGGAAGGCAGCTGTCCTGCCCTTGGATTTTCCTTCAAGCCACACAGTCTTAGAATTTTATTTTTAATAGTTACGCATTTAATATGGTTTCAAACGACTTCATCACTCTGGTTGGTCTTTTGCTTCTCAATAAACTTTGGTGTATCTGCAAATCTCATTCTGTCTGCCTCCCACCGCCCTCCCTTTCTTCCTGTCTTCCACCCTCCCGCTCACTAATCTTTGCATAGGATTAAACCTACTACGTGCCAGGCACTTTGCCAAGAGGCGGGGATCTAACAGTCAGCCTTATCTGGTGGGGACAGTGTAGAGCAAGGCAACCAGCCTGCAGCCTCAGGCTGCATCCACTTGTTGGGCACGGGGTGGGCGCGGAGAGGCAGGCCTTTCACTACTGCCTCACACTCTCCTGCAGGCCACTCGGCCCGGTCTCTCTCTCCACCCTTGGCCCGTGACTTCACACAGATCCCTGCTGAGTCCTTGCAGAGGGGAACTTGGAGCTGGTGGGCCCCACCCCCTCCAACACGCAGACCCCACTCCGTGCTGGGGGCAAGGATGGAACAGAGCGAGAGGGAGCCCAGCCCTGCTGCCGGACCCCCAGTGTGCCTTCATCGTCTCCGTGTTGTGACATCCGCGAGTCAAATGCGGAAGCTCTCCTGTCATTTATTATGTAACTGGGACTGGAACACAGAACTACTGGGTCGCTGCCAACCAGAAGCACCAGGGTCGGAGGTGGTGGTTGGGGGATGGGAGTAAGGAAGAGCAGGGGAGACCCCCCCACCAACCCACGGGTGCTCCAGCCCGGACAGCTAGGACCCTAGGACCCTGCACTCCAGGACCATGTGCACGGGCCCCACTGGAATTTTGAGCTAGGAAGGGGTGCTGTGGTGATGTGGTGGGGAGCTGGGGTTTCTATAGTAACAAGCAGCTGCTGCATCTGATGTTTCACATCCTTCATTGTCCTCATTTCCCCCCTCCCTTCCCCCCTGCTTGTGCATATTTAATTGCGGTAACGTTTCCAGACACAGTGTTTTGCTCCTCCCGAAACAAAGACAGGCCACAGCCGGGGGATGCAGAGCTAGCGAGGGAAAGAGAAATCAGGGGTATTATGTTAATCCCCCCTGGGGGGCCATGTGCAACATCAGTTCTGCATGTTTGATGAGAGTCAGACGATGGACCCTGCTGGGGAAGGAGGGAGTGAGAGGCCTATGGAGTGAGCGGCACAGTGTTGATGTTGAGAGGGGAGGAGGGGAGCCAGCTGGCAAGGGGTTCAGAGGGGCAGGGGCTCCAAGGCTGGCTCTGGAGGGGCTTCCTGCCAGTCTGGCAGTCCACACTCCTCACCAGAATGGGACCAGCCACCCTTGGGATGGCAGAGGAGCCTCTATTCCCCATCTTGGCTCCTCTACCTTGGGGCAGGCTGGGTCCAGCTGCAAGAAGGACCTCTGTGCCCAGCCCCCATCCTGAGGCCATTTGGAAATGTGTGTCTGGGACCATTTTTGATGGACACTATAACTGGTGGGTACTAATGGCATTGAGTGGTCAGTGACTAGGGATGCTAGATGCCAATAGTATCCCTATGGGTGTAACTGGAGGACCCTTTCCCTTAGGCTCTAAGACTAGGACATAGACCTGTTTAAATGTGAACTCGGCCATTGGTGCTGCTTGACTGTCACTCTTCAAAGGCTGCGGTTTCATCTGCACGTGCACCCATGACCAGGGAAGTGTTGTGTGGTGGATGGATCGCTTTCCTCTTTGTATTTTTACTACGGAGAATCCAACCTGCATCACCATCCCTTTTCCTGGTGATTTGGAGCAGGCCTGTTTTTTGTTTTTTTTAAAAAATATGTCTTTATTCATTTCAGAGAGAGGAAGGGAGAGGGAGAGAGAAACTGAAATATCAACGATGAGAGAGCCATTGATCGGCTGCCCCCTGCAGGCCTCGCACTGGGGATAGAGCCTGAAACCCAGGCATGTGCCCTGACTGGGAATCGAACTGCGATCTCCCGGATCCTAGGTCAACGCTCAACCGCTGAGTCACTCTAGCCGGCCAAGCCTGTCCTTTTAAAAGCTAAATATTCACTGAGCGCCTATTACATGTTAGGCCAAAGGCTTTATAAACATCATCTCATTTAATCCCTGCAACTCTTTGAAATGAATACTATTATTATTACTAACCAAAGCACACAGAGGTTAAATACCCACCCAGAGTCGTGCAGCTAATAAAGGGTAGAACCAGACCATGAGTCCATGTCCTAAGTTCTTCCAAAGCTCTGAGCTAGACACTCCTAGGATTACAGCCTTTCTCATAGGGACATGTGGTCAGCCAGCCTCTGCTTGGTTGCTTCTGTCAGTGGGGTCCTTATTACTTCATGAAGGAGCACTCATCCATTCAATTCAGTTTGGCTCAATTTATCATTTTTTTTTTTTTTTTTTTAAAGCTTCACCTGAAGACATGTTTATTGATTTTTAGGGGGGGAGGGGGAGAGAAAGAGAGACCACCCAGAGCTTACGAATGTGACCTTAATGTAAATAAAACGTTTGCAAATGTAATTGAGTTAGATGAGTTCATACTGGATTAGGGGGGTCCTAAATGCAATTTGACTGGTATCCTTATAAGAGGGAAATCTGGATGCAGGACAGACACACACACACACACACACACACACACAGGCCATGTGAAGTCAGAAGCAGAGATCGGAGTGGTGCATCTATCAGGAAAGAAATGCCAAGGATATTCGGCAAGCCCAGAAGCTACAAGAAGTAAGCACGGCCCCCCCGAAGCCTGCACAGGGAGCACGCCTTGCCCACGCCTTGATTTTGGACTTCCGGCCTCGGGAATTGTGACACAATACGTCTCTGCTGCTTTAAGCCACGAGTTTGTGGGAAGTTGTCTGGCAGCCCTGGGAAATGAATGTAGGGAGGCCTTAGGGACAGCCAGTCTCCTCTGGGCACTGAGCTTTCCCATCCTGAGAAAGAGGGAGGGGTTTCATTAGCTGTGTGTTTGTAGCTGTGTTTGTACATTAGAATCATTTAAGGAGCTTTTAAAATTAAACTCAGAGTCTCTGGGGGTGTGGTTTGGAAATTTGTAGTTTTGAAAAGCGTTCAGGGTGATGGGATGGCCACTGCACTGCTACTGGATGTCTCTGCGTGGCAGCGAACTCTCCTGAGCTCGCCTTCGCCTTCGGGACCGGAGATAGCACGCAGGGCAGAGCTGCTGGGAGACTCCGATGAAGTGCGTGGGAGGTCCTCAGGCGTGGGCAGTGCCCAGGCAACGCCAGCACAGGCGGCTCCATCCCAGGGAGAGGACGGCTGGGGGCCGGGGCTCTCGGCCCTCCTGTGGTCAGGCTCCCTGCCAGTTCTCCCCGCTCCTCAGGAGCTTGGCAATACCAAGGCCTTCCTGGCAATTCCGAGCCCTGTGCCCAGGTGCTCAGCGAGACCACAGCATCGTTCCTGTCTTTCTCTAAAGTGCAGGCAGCCTGGGCCCTGGAGGCCCCTAGAACTGCAGAGCCACGGAGAGATGGACGGCCGACAGAAAGCGTGGGCCCCTGCCACTCCAGAGGCCGGAGGGAGAGAAGCGCCCTTTGTAAGGGCAGGGCCCCTCTCTGCTCTTGGGGAGATGCGGGGCAAGTTTGGTGGGGAGAGGAGGGGTGCTGAGAGTTTGGGGGCGAGTGTGGACCAGACAGATCCCATTTCCACCCCCAGAGCAAGGAGGGGAAGCTACTGAGTGAAGCAGGGCCCGCAGCTTCCCGACTGGCCTCCCGGCTTGGCTTCGGCCCCTGCCCGCCTCCGCTGGTTCCCAGCAGGCAGCCCGAGCGATCCTTTAGAACCTGTCATATCACGCAGCTCTTCTGCTCATAACCCTCCTCCAGTGGTTTCCCCCTTCACTGTGTGAAAGCAGTGGAGTCACAAAACAGGGACTTCATGAATAGTTCTAGAATAGGTGAATGAATGAAGTTTTATCCCCATTTCACTAGTGAGGAAACAGCAACTCAGAAAAGTCAGATCCCAGCTCTAAATTTACTTCCTCCAGAAAGCCTTCCCAGATTAACCTGCTCCCATTTCTGAATGTCTCTATACTTGGCATACTTTGTACCACTGCTTATCATTGCTTCTACTATACCTAATTAGATCTTTAAAAATAGTTATTTCTGAGCATTAAAAAGTCAAGATAAACAGTATGGAGATTCCTTGAAAATTAAACATAGAATTACCACACAATCTAGCAATCCCACTCCCGGGTATTTACTCAAAAGACTTGAAAGCAGGGCCTTGGCAAAGATATTTGCTCACCGTGTTCACAGCAGCACTATTCACAGCAGTCAAGAGATGGAAGCAGCTCAAGTGTCCACTGATGGGTGGATAAAGAAAGTGTGGTGTATACACAATGGAGTATCCCTCAGCCTTCAAAGGAAGGGGATTCTGGCACATGCTACACGCAGATGAGCCTTAAGGACATTATGCTAAGTAAAATAAGTCAGTCACAGAAAGACGAATATTGTGTGATTCCACTTATATGAGGTATTTAGGGTAGTCACATTCACACAGAAAGTAGAGGGTGTTGCCAGGGTGGAGGCAGGGGAAATGGGGAGCTGTTGTTTAATGGGTACAAAATTTTAGATTTGCAAGATGAAACTGAACTTAAACATTACTGAACTTAAAACTTAACACTTAAAAATGTTTAAGATGGCAACTTTTATGTTATGTGTATTTTACCAAAATTAAAATAAAAAAATTAAAAAGTCAAAATTATAAAGAATTGAAATGAGCGTCTTCATGTGGTAGTGAGTTTCCTGTCACCAGGCGTATTTAAGTAGAGGCTGAGGAAACACTTGGCATAGAGGATTTAAGTATTGAGAGAAATGAATTGGATCATCAAGTTGCAAGACCCCTTGGAAATCGTTTAGTGCAGTGGTTTTAAAATCAGTGTGCATGTGCTCATTCCCACCCTAGGGCCTTTGCTTGTGACTATTTTTTCTGTGCCCGAAATGCTGTTTCCTTGGCTCACTCTTGGCCTCATTCAGGTCTATACTCAAATGCCAGCTCCTTGCCTGACCCCTCTATCAAAATTAGACTGTGTCCCACATCCCTGCCCAGTTCCTTACCACGACTTTTTGTTTTCGAGCACATGGTGTTTCTTATGGAGAGCAAGGAGTTATTTAGTATCTCAGCTCCAGAACATGGTGGGCACATAGTAGATGCTCAGTGAACTTGTGTTGAATGAATGAACCCTAGCTGCAGGAGCCACCTCCAATGGGGCAAAACAGCTGGACCCCCGCCTGGAGCCCTGTCCCCGTGGCACACCTTACCCTGAGAGGTCTCCCCTAACCACCACTGTCACCTGCAATGGTTTGGACTATGGTTCCCACGTTAGACCACTTCTATCCTTGTCTTGGTTCCCAGCTCAGCTGAGTCGAGGCTGGGACATTAAAGCAAGACCAATGATTTGGAGCTAACTAAGGGAAGGAGCAGGGCAAGCAGGAGTATAACTGTGGCTGACCCATCTGCAGAGGGAGGCCCCGCAGGCGTGAACCCGCACTTCCCAGGAGCTCCTCAAACCTGTGCAGATCTAGGGCAGCCGCTGAGGGAAGGAGCCACTCACACTCTGACTCCACACTCCTCTCCGCCTGCCTGAGGCTGGCCTTGCATTGTCCTGCCCCGAGCAAGGATCTGCCCCTTCTCGGTGATGAGAGCAGAATGCTGCCCTTGCTGGGGAGAGACCCCTAACAGCAGAGCCACTGGCCCAGGATGGAATCACATTAGAACCCCAGGCAGGCATTCAGACCAGAGGCACGCAGCACAGCGGCGGGCAGAGACGCCCTGAGCCTGAGCTGCCTGGGGCCCCACCCCTGCTGCCTTAAGGCCAGCTCAGGCCCACGAGCGAGAGGTTCCGTAGCTGGGGCCCCTGAGGAAGACCTTCCAGGGACCTGCAGCTGTGAATGTACTCTCCGGCCCTTCCCCCTTTGGGGTGGAGTTTGCCTTGGGTTGGGAGAGAGATCCAGGGTTCACTGGTGAAGTGTCTTAAATCATTCATAAACCCAGCAAGAAAGACGCCCAGGTACACGAGTCCGTGAGCACCCTGTGCCAGGCCCTGTGCCGGGGACTTTCACAAGCGTCCCTCTCTCAAGCACAGTCACCAGCCCAGGAAGCAGGCACCGCTCTTCTTGCTCCACAGGTGAGGAAACTGCGGCTCGGGTGGACACCTGTCCAAGTCACGCAACTAGAGGGTGAAGAGCCAGGGTTCCCACCTGAGTCTCCTGAACACGCATCCAGAGCTGTCTTCCCTAAACGAAGCTGCCGGGGGTGTGCAGGCTGCATTTTGGAGGGAGCTTTGGCCAACCTGTTCTTGTGAGGTGGGCTTTTCCACCCCTTTTGGGCATGTGACAGGCCCTGGGCCCTGCTCCTTCTGGAGGAGGCTTCCCACTCACTAGCCAGGGCGAGTGGTGGGGGAGCAGAAAGTGTGTGGGGCAGACGAGACTGCTGCGGGAGGCACTGGTTCCTGGCTGAAAGGGCAGAGGAGTGCTACCCCTAGGAGGCTGGCGTGCAGCGAAGTGAGAGGCGAGGATGGGGCTGTCATCTGTCCTGGGAGGACTCAGACTCAGGTCAGGTTCTGGGTGCTACCAGTAAGGTGTGGGCCCAGGCAGGTGGCTGTGTGTCCTTGAGGGAACCAAGGTCATGTGCTGGCATGTCTACTTTTGGTACACTTGCTGGCCGATGGAGCATCACAGTGGACACTGAAGGGAGTGGCAACTTGGGGGGGTTATGCTCCCATGGGTGGTATCTGGAGCACTGTATTTGGAGTCAGTGATGGGAGATTTGAGAGCTGCTTTAAGAAAACCCCTTAACCTTTCTGTGCTCCTTTCAGGCCCAAGTTGGGGTACTAACTCCTGCCTTGCTCGGCTCCAGGCTTCTCAGAGTGACCAGGTCTGTGAAAGGGCGTGGTACACTCACTGCCTTGTACAGCAAGGGGGGGTTACCCTAAGGTGAAGTACGCGAAAGCCCAGGGAAGCGTGTCCACAATCACGCATGAGCACAGGCGTGTGTGGCAGGAAGCAATCCTGGCGGTGGAGATGCTCCTTGGAAGATGCTTGCAGGCTCCGGGAGCAGGAAGACCAGGAGCTGGGGGAGAGCTTCCTGCTCTGCCCACCCTGCCACCCCTACCAGGAAGGCCCCAGTAGGCCCCAGTAGGCCCTAGGGGGCATGGAGCAGGGAGGGAGGAGGGGAGGAGTGGATGGAGCCTTGCCTAAGACCGGGCTCTGGCCAGGATCGGAAAAGTCATTCAGTCTGTCTCTGAAGAGACGGGCTCCTTAGCTGGTCACAGTTCAGGCCTGCTTCCCAGGCAGCCTCTGGATGCCAGCTTCCAAGTGCCTGACTGGTCCCCGGGGAACTCCCAGTTCCAAAAGGGAAATTGCAATCAATACAGGTTACCAGTTACTGCTCTACCCCATATAGATTTACAGAAACAGTGTGCTCAGCCTGCAGCCCAGAGCCTGTGGGTAAGACTAAGGAGCAGACTCCCCTGACCAGCAGGCTGTTCTCTCCTCCCAGCCCTTTGTGCCTGGGGGGAAGGGTGGGCATGGGGGACCCCAGCCAGGGCAGCCGGCTCTGCAGAGCACCTTCCTTCCATCCCTTCCTGGTATTACTGCCAATGGTGAGGGCCCTGGCTTTGAAAAGCCCATGGGAAGCCAAGGAGTCTTCTTCTGCCCCTGGACTCTGACTCCTCGGATTGGGAGGCCTCCACCCACGACCTTAAGGAGAGACTTGCAGTGCAGTGGAAGGGACATGGCATGTGAGTTGGGAGCTCAGATTCAGGTCCCTGCTCTGGTTCTGGCTCTAAGTCCTAGATCCCTGCTAAGGACTGAATTGTGTCCCCCCAGTCCCCCAATTCAAATAGTAAAGCCTCAACCCCCAATGTGACTGCATTGGGAGATGGGGCCTTTAAAGAGCTAATTAAGATTAAATGAGGTTATAAGGGTGAGACCCTAACCCAATAGGACCTGTGTTCTTATAAGGTGAGGAAGGGACACCAAGGATGGGTGGACATAGAGGGAAGACCACGTGAAGACACAGTGGGAGGGCGGCCATCTGCAGGGCGAGGAAAGAGGTCTCAGGAAAAAGCACACCTGGCAGCACCTCGATCTTAGACTTTCAGCTTCCAGAACTATTAACAATAAATTTCTATTGTGTAGTACACCCGTCTGGCTTTTTGTACGTGAGCCCTAGAAGACGAACGCACTCCTCACTCGGACATGCTTATCCCGAAACCCTTCCAGTGTGAAGACTCTGGAGCTGGGCCTGCTCTGTGAGGACACTGGGGTGAGGACTCTGAGGTAGGAACGGGGAGGGCCACAGGGGCCCTGGTCCTGAAGGTCGGCAGGTGTACCACTCAGGTGGCCTTCACGAGCGAGAGGGGGGAGAGACTGCACTGCGACCCCTCAGTGGGCTTCAGTGCCAGAGCAGAGGGAGGCATCGCTCGGGCACGCGGTGGGCAGGACTCCAGCCCTGGGAATGCGGGGCCTCATCTTAGCTCGCAATCAAACGTTCAAATCCCACCCACCACCGCACGTGGTGCTTGGGGACGTAGGCGCAGAGGGTGGCACAGCTAGTCTGAGGCACAGTATGAAGGTCAGGAGAGGCCTCTGTGTCTGGGCTCACTGCTCTTGCCCTGTGGGACTGAAATCAGGCGGATCTGACCTATCTGGGCCCCGGTGAGATGGAAGGGAGCGGAGGGAGGGCCTCTGCTTTGTGAGCGTGTTGGCCGCACGCAGAACCAGAAACTGCGCTGCTCCTGGCTGGCTGGGCGAGCGGGGCCAGCGCTGCTGCCCGGGCTCGGGCTGGAGTGGGGCACAGAGCTGGAGGAAGGCGTCCCGGCGTGATATCCTCCACGGGGCCCGGGCAGGCCCACCTGCCTGCCTTCTGGCACAGGGTCCGCCCAGGTGCTCGGGAAGCACCACGGTCTCATGTTCATCTCCAAAGTCCGACACCAGGCCGGCGGGGGCTTGGCATGCCAGGCTGCTGATGGGCACAGGGCACCACGTTTGTTCCCAGGATTCTTGGGGGAGTAGCCACCTCTGTAGGTGAGAGGGCAAGTGGTCAAAGAAGACCTGGAACTATGGGGCGATGTCCACCTCTGCCCTTTAGGAGAGATTAGCCAGACCCCATCTTTATTTCTGCATTTGGGGTCCACAGGACATAGGGTTGCTGGAGGGATGGGTGTCTGACATCTCAGGAGGACCCAGGAAGTTGATAACATGATGGGGCAGAAAGCCTGGCTCCAGAGTCAGAGAGATGGGTTCAGATTGGGTTCCCTTTCCAGGCAGTGCTGTCCCGCCATCGAACCTCTCTGACCCTGCTTCCTGTGAGAATTACAGGAGCTAATGAGTACCCCACACGGCGCCTGGCATCTGACAGGCGGTCAGCGAGTAGCTGTTAAATGACTGAATGAAATAAAGAGCTTCCCAGACAAAACAAGGCTAAAGGACTTTATCACCAAACCAGCATTGCAGGAAATGTTAAAGGCACTGCTGTAGTAAGAGGTTGAAATAGAGAGAATGAGAAACATAGGCATAAAGAAATAAAATGGCATTAGATAAGGACCTACCAATAATAACCTTAAATATAAATGGATTAAATGCTCCAATCAAAGGGTTTAGGGTAACTGAATGGATAAGAAAACAAGACTGAAATATATGCTGTCTACAAGAGACCCACCTCAGAACAACACAGGCTGAAAAAAATCCCAAAACACTTCTGGAAACTTTAAAGGAGAGATGGACAGCAATACAGTCACAGTAGGGGACTTAACACCCCACTGACTTTACTGGATAGATCTTCCAGGCAAAAAAATTAACAAGGAAACAGTGATTCTAAATGACACACTAGGTCAGATGAATTTAATTGACATTTACAGAACATTTCCCCCAAATCTTCAGAATATACATTCCCCTCAAGTGCACATGGGACATTCTCAATGACAGACCACATGTTAGGACACAAAGCAAGTCTCTACAAGTTGAAGATTGAAATCATATCAGGCATCTTCTCGGACATTTACACCAGGGAATACTATGCAGCTGTGAAAAAGAAGGATCCCTTACCCTCTGAGACAGCATGGTGGGACCTGGAGAGTATTATGCTGAGTGAAATCAGCCAGTCAGAAAAAGACAAGTATCTCATGATCTCACTCATATGTGGAATCCAATGAACAAAATAAACCGATGAACAAAATAGAACCAGAGACACAGAAGCATGGAACAGACTGACGAATCTCAGAGGGAAGGCGGGGGTGGGGGAGTGGGTGGGGAGAGATTAATCAAAGAATTTATATGCATCTATGCATAACCCATGGACACAGACAATAGTGGGGTGAAGAACTGGAGCAGGGGTGCAGAGGGGAGGGGATCGATGGGGTAAAAAAGGGGATATTTGTAATACTTTCAATAATAAAGATAAATTAAAAAACGCACACGACTGAATGACTTAGTGAATCAGTGAATGTGTAACTCTGGTATGATGGCAGTGCAGGCTCTGCTGACCCCGACACCACCTCCCTGTTGCTTGCACACTGGCTCTTAGGTAGCCAGTGGGTATCAGGGAGGAGCCAGGCTCTGCTGCCTGGGGCCCCGCAGACTGACTGCTCTGGGCAGCTGAACTCTAGAAGGGGTCAGCACCATCTCTGGAGTGTCCCAGGGAGCTGGGGACCCCAGGGGGTGTGAGGCTGGAGCGGCTCAGGGAGGGGACCCAGCGGGAGTCTTTGTGGAGGGGACAGAGAAACAGGGGCTAGTTTTCTCTCTCTCCCGAGCCCTTTTCTCTAAATGTATCTCTCTGTTTCTCTACCTCGGGATTAACACACATCTCTCATTCTCCTATTGCAACAAGATTTTATTTCTAATTATGCTGTAATAAAACTGGAGAGCTCCCAGGCTTCCTTTCAAATGACTTGTACACACACTGCCGGTCGGATCCTCCTCAGCCCCATTGTAATAGCATTTCCCTGACATTCATTAGACATGCATGAGAGGGGCGCTTTAAGAATAGAATTGCATTTAAATGGATTTGCTGAGAGAGGAAGATGAAAAAAAGAGGAGGGGGGGAGGGAGAGAGGATTGTTGAACAAACTATGAAAACAAGATGCCATAATAACAGGGCACTGGAATAAGCCTCTTTCCTCCCGGCCTCCTCCCGCTGCACATGGCCGAGCCCAGCAGGATCGGGTCTCCCACTCCCTTGTGCTGCTCACTGGGGGCTTCATGGCTCTTCACTCATGTGTCAGATGCTCATGGTGCAATAGAAATAACTGTTATTACAATTTGGGAAAGCTGCCTGGCTTTAACAGAACCCAAATAACCCTCAGGGGCGAGACTCCGTGTTCCTGGGCTTGGGGGAGGTGGGTGGTGACTGCTCACCCAGCACTCACCCCTAAGGCAGGTCCCCACCCTTCTGCTCCGCCTCTTGAAGGGCTCCCACCCCCCAAGACCAGCCTCAAGGAGTAGGAGATACATTCTGACCCCAGAGCCCAGCCTGCTTCCTGCTAGGCTCCCTGCCCCACCTTCCCCCTCAGTGAGCCCCCCATAAAGGGCCTATGGTCAATGGCCTACCTACTACGTGTCCCTATCTACACCTGGTCTCATTTAATTCATTCCCCCATTAAAGCCGTATCTTCTGAAAGAGACATAAATTAGGTCACACTGAAAACCATCCCAAAGCTTCCTATTTTTCTTAGGACAAAGACCAAAATCCTTAACAGGGCAGTCCAAACCCGCCCACCAGCCTCCTCTCTGGCCCCGGCTGAACTCCAGTCCCGCCACGCTGGCCTTCCTCCAGCCCAGGGGCCCCTTCCTGCCCCCAAGCCTTCCTGCTGTCCAGGACACTCACTGCCCCTCCTTCCCAAAGCTCACTCTGACCCAGCCCTCCAGCTCGGCTCCCACCCTTTCCTTAAGAACACCCCCATCACAACGAGTTTTTCTGCCTCTTGTCCTCTTTCCGTGCGCGCGTGTCACAGCTGTGATGAAGTGCGCACCGTCCCTAGACTGAGCCTGCTGCGGGCCCTGGCATTGCCCTAGGCCCAGTCCCCCCCCCATCTGTTCCATGCTACGGGCTCAGTACAATGGGGTGGGTGCCGGGGACCCTTCCCAATACGATTACTGTCTAATCTTTGCTGTAGCCTCATTGGGGTGGAGGGTTTTTTCTTCCTCTGACAGAGGAGGAAGCGGAGAATCAGGGAGCGCAAAGCAATTTGCCGCAAGCCCCGAAGCCGGAGCCGTCTCAGTCCATGGCCAGGCTTCTGCTGTGCTGCTGTGTGCCACACTGCCTCCCCACGGCTTCCTCCCGGGGGGCCCACTCCATCCTGCTGCTTCTGGAAGGCCTTTGAGCCCAGCTCGCGGAGACCCTCCTTTCCCAGACCTTCCTGGCTGCTCCTGTGGGGGAGTGAGTCCCACGTTTGGCTTGTTTCCCCCCGGCCCACATGACTCCCTCTTCTATTCCCAAGTAGAAAGCAGGTTCCTCAGTGGCACCTCGTGTTGCTCTTCTGAACTCGGGAGCCCTGGCCAGGGCTGGGAGTGCACTGTGAACAGGGCCGTGGGTCTGCAGCCATGTGATGTGAGGCAGGTCCTGGGAGGAGCCCTCTGAACCTCGGCCTCTCCTCTGTAAAGCGGTGACAGTGGCACAGGGAGCTACTTGCAGAAGCGATACCACACAGATGCGAGTTTCTCTCATCCCATTCCTTCCTCTGGTCTTGTTTGGTGACATTGGGGTGAGTGCAGACAGGGAATGGTAAAGCTGGCCCTACAGTGTCCCAGAAGGAGGTGTGGCTAAAGAGTTGAGACACTGTGACCACCCGCAGCCATCTGATGTGACTCGAAGGGTACTGGGGTGGCAGTGGAGGACCCCCCTCTATCCTTTCTGTTTGCTTCCTGATTTGTCACCTTCCCACCCAGAGGGCTTATGCAAAGGCCTCCAGTGTCCACGTGCTGTTCCCAGGATGAGTGGTGACAGCCCCATCCACCTTTGCTGCCCAGTCGCCAGCACACCTGGGTCTACTGCACCTGCTAACAGCCCAGTGCACGCTGGTGAACGAGACCCTGGTCTCCAGGAGGGCCAGGCTGCCTGCCTGTCCACTGCACACCACCTGCACGCGGTGGGCTCAGTAAGTGCTTGTTGAATGAATGAAGGAAGGAAGGAAGGAGTGCATGAATGAAGCTCTGCTTTTCACCTCGTGGATGAGTACCCGGGCTCTGGAGTCAGACGGTTTGGCTCAGGTTACCTAATCTCTCTGACTCAGTTTCCTCATCTATAAAATTGTGCTAATACTACACCAATCACACAACTCCACAACCTGGCCCGGTCCCGCACAGTGACAGTTCAATGAACAATAGCTCTTACTGTTATACTTCAGCGACTCTGGGGAGCGGGAGCCACTTGCTGTCTACTCCAACCCACCGAGGAGCTTGGAGCGGCCGCTCGTGCTGCTCGCTCTAGGCCGCTCTGAGCCGCACGTCCCTCCTAGAACCCTTGACAACCCTCCGAGGCTGCTCACAAAGCAGAGGCAACTCCACTTCCAACAGCTACCTCTTTTATTTACAGGCTAATCAGAGGGGCTGGATGGCACGTCAGCAACGCCAGCCCGGGAGCTCACCAGGGGAGGCAGGAGTGCTCCCAGTGCCATCAATGTTCGTGTCGTTGGTGCTCCAAGGGAGGCTGTCCTACTGAGACAGTGAATACCAGGCACTGTGCCCCACCTGTGCCGGCCCATTCACCTCCCTCCCAGCCCCCCACCCCCCGTGCCGCCCAGCTGCTGTCATCTCTTCACCCCCTAACTTGTATCTGGATGGACCCTTATCCCGCTTTCATGATATACCTGCTTTTATTGTTGATTAAAAAATGCACTGGTGGCTTGTCTTCCTTGGTGGCAACATTATCCCTACCTCACAGATAAGGAAACTGGCTCGGGGAGATGCAGAGCTGCCCAAGGTCACAGCCCAGAAAACAGCATATTGGGATTTGAACACAGATGGTCTTACTCCACTGGGCTTGAGGACAGAGCCTGAATCCCCCGAGGGATTCCACAGGCCCGGCTTGGAAGCCCAGGGTTTGTTTATTGATATTAGCTGCTGACAGTGGCCATCTTTCAGGGCAATACAAATATTACCTGAGAAATGTGGGTAAAGGCTTCACACTTGGCTGAGCACGCAGGAGGAATACTCGCTGATTTATGCTGTACTCTTTGTGTGGTGACCGTGGCATGTCTGGACCCGTGCCCCACAGCAAGCGCCACCCCACCGGCTTGCAGGGCATGGCCGCCTCCCCACCCTGTGCAGAGTGGCGCCAGCTCCCAGGCGCACACGGCGCTTGGAATTCTGAGCGTGGTCACCAGGCGGGTGCAGTTTCCTGTCTCCTGCTCTCCGGCCCTTTCCCTGCAATCGGTTGCAGTTTCCCATCTCCTACTTTGACACTTTCTGCGCAACCGATCCCCAAACCGTTTCCAGATTAACCTAGACTTAGCTCCGGTCTCCCCTCTTCTGACCCCAGCAATTTCCTACCTACAGCCTAGGTAGTTACCTCCTCCAGGCACCGGCCTCCTGTGTCTCCCCTTCTCCCTGGCAATGCCCCAAGGACCCAGAGTCCAGGCTGCAGCTTGGTCTGAGTCTCTTGACCAGTCGGGGTGATTTGGGACTTAGTCTCTTTCTCAGGACGTCTCTTTGCTCTGCTCTCAGCCGTGGTTTAGGGCACAGGACAGGCAATTCCTTCTTTCTCTTCTACCTCTTTTTGGGACTCACCTTAAATGCTGAGCTTCCTTTTAAATAAGGCTTTGGGCTGAAGGGGCCATAAAGTTTCCTCTGTAAAAACTCTGAAAATGTGTAGAGAAGAATAAATTTGGGGGGACAAAGGTCAGAAGACGTCTGTGCTAGGAAAGAATGTGGGAATAGAACTCAGGATCAAAACAAGAATTTCTTGGTAAATTCCAAGAATTATATGCCCTTTCCACACGAAATTCTGTCTTGAAAAATCAGAGAAGGAAAATAACACTAACTGAGTACCTACTATGTGTCTGGTACCATACTCTGTGCATTACCACTGCTTTGCCAGGTGGGTATTATCCTCTCCAATGTACAGATGAGAAAACCGAGGCTCAGAGGACTGGGCAAGTTGTCTGTGTCACAGGAAGTGAACCCAGGTCGGAAGCTTGGCCCTCCCATCACTGTGCCAAACTGCCCTGCAGTTCCCTCTCTAGGGGCTTCTGAGGAGTGTGTGCGTGTGTGTGTGTGTGGGGGGGGGGGTAGGGGGAGAAAAGAAAGAAAGGGGTTGGGTCGGGGCATCCATTTAGCCTTCTTCTGCCACCTGAGCTCTATCTGCAGATCAGCCTCCCTGGTCCATGTGTTAGAGGCAGCTGCTGCCCCAGGACTGGAAGCTGAGAGGGGCAGGTGTAGAGATGGGAGGGGGAGCAACAGCCCCTGAAAATTAAGGAGCTGCCTCTGGAGGAGGCAGCCAGGGAGGGCTTCGGTGGCCCAGCGGCTGTGGGGGGCGCCTGGCATATCAGCAGACGCAGGATCAAAGAACAAGTAGGAATGAATACCCCTGGGTGACCTGGAGCCTGTGCTAGCAGCAGAAAATTACAGGGCACGAGACAGGAGCTTACAGGATGGTTGGGAGGGGACAAGGGATTTCCATGGCTAATCCTGTTAAGGAGACAATTTCTTATCACACTCATTATGCCTTTGAAATGAGGGAGCAGGGGGGAGGAGGGGGGAGTGCCACGGCGGGGTTAGCCCTGGAGAAGGGGAGACGGGTGGAAAGCTGTGGTAACAGGCTGCAGGCTCCAGGGAGGCGGGCGGACGGGCAGGGGCCCGAGGAGCAGGACCTGTGCCTTCTGTCTCTGCTCCCCTCCAAGGGAGGCCAGCGGGAAAAACTCCCTGAGAGCCAGCTCCCCACTGGGCTGCTGGGAGCACCCTCCCTGCCCTGTCCGCTGTCCGAGCCCACAGGTGCCCGAGAGAAGCAGGATCTTCCACCCTCCTCTTCGACCAAATGTCCATCTTGCCCTGTCTGCTGAGGATCGAAGAGGACCATCCCCAGTCTGTACAGATGCTGAAAAAGCAAAGAACATCCATTGTCTGCAAAACACTTTCCCGCCCAAACTCTTACTAATTCTCACGCCCTTTTCTGTGTGGCGAGCAGGCAGGGGATTGTGCACCTGGGAAGGCAGAGGCCCATTCTGCAAACCACAGTCTCTCTGCGTGCTCACTTCGTCATCGTGGCTGAACAAACAGGGACTGCATAAATCCCGCCCGATCCGCTTCGCAGGGCCCCTGTGGGGATGAAAAGGAAAGAGGGTGCCAGAGGGCCTTGTAACCTGGGAGCCACTCACGCAGAGGGAAGAGGCTGCCGACGCCACTGCGAGTGCAGCTGGGCAGCAGGTGAGGACTCTTGCTGGAGGTGGCAAAGCGGAAGTGGGGAACCAGGGCCTGAACCTTTAGTTTCAAACCCAGGGCCATTCTGCCGCCACAGACTCACTGCACTGCCCTGTCGCGGTCACAGGGAATTCAGTCGGCACGAACCTGCTTAGTAAGGGCCCTGATGCGCCCGGTGTTCTCCCGGGCTGGCCTGGGGGAACCAGTGAGATTAAGGACAAAGTCTGGACCCTCAAGAAGCTTAGCATCCAGCCCTGGCCGGGGAGCTCAGGGGGTTAGAGTGTTGTCCCGATACGTCAAGGTTTTGGGTTCGATCCCTGGTCAGGGCTCATAGAAAAAGCCACCAGCGATGCATAGATATGTGGAGCAGCAAACCCATGTTTCTCTCTCTCTCCCCCTTCCTCTCTCTCTCTCTAAAATTAAATGAATAAAAAAAGAAGCTTAGCATCCAGTTGGGGAGAAGTCAGATCCATGAAGCAATGAGAAGGGTTCAAGTCAGGGTGCCCCCCGGCCCACGTCCAAAAGACTCCAGAGCATAGGACTAAGGGCCAGATGCGAAGTTCTGTGGGTGCGCAGCAGGGGTCATGACCGTGGCTCCCGCGCCGTGAGCGAGGGCCCCACGTGGAATCAGTACTGAGGTTGGTCTAAGGAATGGCTGGGGTTTGGATAGAAAACGAGAGGTCTGATGAACATTCAGCAAACATTTATGGAGCTCCTATGGTGTACCTGGTACTGTGCTAAATTAGGGACTAATGTAAAGATGCTTAAAATATTTTGGTGGTCAAGTCGAACCCCTCAGCAAGGGTTGGTGGGGATGTGGGGCAGCTGAAGCCCTGTGCTCTGCCTCACGCAAGGAAACACAGAGCTGCCAAGTGATCCAGCCAGTCTGCTTCTGGTACACGCCGAAAGAACAGAAGCAGGGCCTATAAGGGGTATTTGTACACTCTGTCTATAGCAGCAGTATTCACAATAACCAAAAAGTGAGGGCAGCCCAAGTGCCCATCAACAGATGGGTAAACAAAATGTGATATAAACATACAATGGAATATCATTCAGCCTTAAAAATGAAAGAAATTCTGCCACACGCTAGGCATGGCCGAACCTGAAGAATCTATGTTACGTGAAATGCGCAGGTCACAAAAAAAGAGCAAATATTGTGTGATGCCGCTTACATGGGGTACCTGCAGTAGTCAACTTTACAGAGACAGAAGTTAGAGCGACGGTTGCCAGGGGCTCGGGGGAAGGGGAGAACGGGAAATTGTTTAATGGGTATAGAGTTTCAGTTTTGTAAAATGAAACTGAACTTAAGCATTATTGGCAGATGGGAGAGCGCGTCACGGTTGGGGGTGCAGGTCCTGAGGCCAGGCCCATAGTCAGTGTAGCTCCCACAGTCAACTTTGAGTCACAAAGGGCTCTTGGAGTGCGGAGGTGGCCCAACGGGGAGAGGGGAGCAGGGGGGGAGGGTGTGGTGTGCAGGAGACAGAGGAGGCTACAACCAGACTGTCTAGAGCCAAGACCTGGCTCTGTCACTAACTGATGCACTTAGGGCCAGTTGCCAATTCCTTTTTGGCCGTCTTCACATTTGTAAAAAGGGGGCTGATCACAGCGCCGATCTCAGAGGTGAGCAGTGAGAATTCCCTGAGACAAACAGCTAGAAAGTGATAAGTCTGAGGCCTGGTGCACTCAGTGCTCAGAGGCCCCGAAGGGAGAGCGGGGAAAGGGACCCCCTCAGGCCCTGTGGGATGTTCAGGGACAGGGAAACCTGTGACTGGAGCTGAGGGGTATGGCAGGGACTACAGGAGGTCCGGGTGGGAGTGCGGGATGGTGGAGGCTTTCAATACTCAGGCAGGGAGTTCGAAGTCACCTGATGAGCGTGGAGGGCCACTGAAGGTTCTGGATGATGGCATTTGGGATGGGAGGAGGGCTTTAGAAAGATGAGTTGGGCTATGTTAAGGGGGTGGGGAGGGGGGAGAGAGAATAAGACTGGAAAGTAAGAGAGGAGGATAGTTTTTCCTTTCCAGGCTCATAGTCATCAGTCTAAGTCCTGCCCAGTTTCCCTCACCCTCCAACATGACCCTACTAGTGGGAGGGGACATGGGGAACAGCTTGAGGCTGAGACACATCCCGTCAGCATGTCCTCCTTGAGATCTTGCCCGACTCCAGGGCCCTGGGAGTGGGCACTCTGTCTGGTGCTACAGCTACTCCACCTTCGAGGCCTGCATGAATGCCAAGAGTCAAAGACATGGGCAGCCCCTCCTCTACCTCCAAGTGAAGGTTGAGGGTTGAGGAGTCAGCTTTTCCAGGGCTTTATATGCACCAGGGAAGGGTTGGCATCCTTTGGTAGCCACTCGTCTAGAGCTTAATAGCCCATGTGCCCACATCTTAGTTGTGGTGTTAATTTATTTAAAAAAAATACACATACTTTTATTGACTTCAGAGAGAGGAAGGGAGAGGGAGAGAGAGATAGAAACATCTATCTCTAGCCAGCAACCCAGGCATTTGCCCTGACTGGGAATCTAACTGCAATTCCCTGGACCATAGGTTGATGCTCAACCACTGAGCTATGCCAGCTGGGCCACTTTTGCTGGATTAAATTGGCCAGGTGGGGCTGGTGCTAGAGCAATGCCTTTGTTGGAGATGATGCAGGGAAGGGCCAGTCCATACAGGACCAGGCAGGCTAGAAGCTGGGCTAGAGCTTGGATGAGGGGACTTTAAAATGGACATGTGGATTTCTTCCAAGCCTTTCATGGAGATGTTGAAGGAACTGAAAATGTTCCCTAGATACTCCCAGTCAGAGTCAAGTGTCATGGAGAGGAGGCCAAGTATATTGGGACTTGGGTACAGTGGGGGCGGGGGTGGGGGTGGGGTGGGGGTGTTGAAAGGGAGTTGCAGCTTCCTGGGAGCCCCAGGCTGCCTCTCTCAGCTCCAGCCCCTCTTCTTGCCTTTCATCTGAGCAGAAAACAAAGGAGAGGCCCCAGGGCCTAGCAAAGCATTTGCCTTGTGCAGTTTGCGTTTCTTTCTCCATCTGGAGCAGCCTGGCTTTGGGCAGCTGGAAGAAAGAGCAGTGGCTCAAGCCAGAGTGGTGCTTAGTTCAATTTGGGTTGTAAACTGTCAGTGGTGCCAGTGGGGTGGGGGCATTGCTCTGAGCTGAGGGAGGGGCAGTGAGAGGGGACAAACCATAAGGGGAGGGGTTGGGGTGGGTGTTAGGGGCCAAAAGGAGATAGGCCTGGGACAGTGGCTCTCAAGTGGGGGCTGATTTTGCCCCCCAAAGACATTTGGCAGTGTAGACATTTTTGGTTGTCACAGCTGGGTGGGGGGTTTGCTACTGGCATCTAGTGGGTAAGATGCTAACCATCCTACAGGCACAGGCACCAAAGGGTGATCAGGTACAAACCGTCAATAGCGCGGCAGAGAAACCCTGGAAGGGGATACAGGAGGGGAAAAGGCGGAACAGATGGGGCCGGGCAGTCAGATGTAACCACGTCCTCCGGGAGCGGGCCTGGTGGCAGCTGTAACGGGGACAGAGCAGCAGCGGCTGCCTACCTGTGGGCCAGCGGAGAAGCCCTGTCAGGACCCGCTGGCGCTGTGGCCCTGGCCTTTCCCCAAGGCCAAGGCGGGGTAGGAGGCAATCTTCAGAGGCACTCCCGGTAGGTGGGCTGGCTGAAGAAGGGCAGGAGTCTGGGGTGGGGAAGGGAGAGAGAGGAGCCCACAGAGAGACCCTGGTCAAGGCCCGAGGTCGCAGGAGGGCACCGCTCACGCACAGAGGTATGCGGCTGGCTGGGCTGAGTCAGAGCCAGGTGGGAGGGGAGATGAGAGTGGAGTTGGGGCAAAACCCCAGGGGAAAGGGCCTCCCTGCCCCAAGCCCAGAGTTGCTCCAGCCCTGGGGTGAACGCCCCCTGGGAACTCAGGTTGCCCCTGAGGGGTTGGGGGAGGGGGGGAGGTGGGCCTCTCTGGAAGGATCACTCTGACTAGGGACAGATTCAAGGGCTGGAAAGGACTGCATGTTATTAATAATGGCGGTGATGGAAATAACAGTTCAGATGCAGCTGCTGTCTCCTGAGCACATCCTTTGCGCCAGGCACAGAGCCAGGCGTTTTAACATAGCCTCTCATTTAATCGGCATGGCAACCCCCTGTGGTGCGCACCCAAGCCAGCGGGTTCTGTTCCCTGCTGCCTGGAAACAGCCCTCACAGGTCCCTTTTCTACTGTTACATCCTTATTGCACCGTATATCAGATCCACATTCGCATGTGGTTAGCACATTGCCCATGAAGTAGCTGGGCAAGCAGCAACAATCCTATTTTACATCTGAGAAAATCAAGGACGACAAATTCATTAGTGGGAAACCTAGAACCAGAACCCAGTCTTTTGAATTCTAGCCATGGCTCTTTCTAGAACCCTCTACAACTCAGAGAGGACAACCCTTCCTGCCCTGCTTCTGCCTCTGCCTCTTCATGAGGGTCCTACGAAACCAGCTCCTGACCAACTTGCCTGAGCCAGCCTCCCCCAGCTTCCTGTAACACATCACGGAGAGGCCCCGTGGCTGTGTCAGAATAAATTGGTGTAAAATCCTCCCAGCCATCCTGCTGCAGGGGCAAGAGCTTTCACCCTGGGCATGTGGGCACTCTCTCCCCACTGCCCATCTCCCCGAGCCTTTACTTATTATTGTAAAATTAATCTTCACTCGCTAAATAATTCACGAGACAGTGACAGGAAATGCTTAGCCAAGCTTAAACTCTCCAGTCCTGGCTGGCCAGGTCCAAGCTGTCATGAAGGTTGGGCCCCAGCGCTCCCAGGGTTAGAGATGGAGCGTGGGGGCTGGGCCCCCGGGTACAGTCACTGTCCAGCAGGTGTGCAGGAAAGCCGGGGCTGCAGGAGCTGACCCTCCCCAGTGACCAGGACACGGGACTCATGGTGAACTCGCCGCACTCAGGCGTGCTGTGCTGTTCAGGGCTTGGCCACCAGGAACGTGGCGCTTGGCTGCCCTCCTCTCGCGAAGGCAGTGAGGTGGGAGAGCTGTCCCTCCTGCACCTTAGGCCCTCCCTAAGGAGAAGTTAGGCTGTGGCCCAGGGCAGTGAGCACTGGGCTATGGGTCAGCACCCTGGGGTTCTAACCAATTCAGCCCGGGGATTCTGGCCCTCCTGTTTCCCCTCCCGGAGCTTTGGCTTCTTTGTGCAAAAGGAAGAGTGTGCCAGATGGCTGTTCACTCGTCACCCAGTTAGAGCACTCTGTGATCCTGCCGTTGCTTCTCTTGAGACCCCGCAGTGGCTCTGTACTGCCGTGAGGATGAGACCTGCCCTCCCTCGGCCAGCTCTGTGGGCTCTCCACGTGGCCGCTGCCCCCTCCTCCAGCTCTTCTCCAAGTCACACCTCGCCCAGGTCCCCTGTGGTTCCCCTTTCCCTCTCCTCTGGCCTTTGCGCACGTGGTGGTCTGTGGTGGTCTGGGTCTCCGTTCCCGGCCCCACACTCTTCCTCCATTAACTTCCTATCTTCAGATGGTAGCCCTCATTTCACTTCCGCTGAGAACCCTGGGGACCGGGCAGGGTGGGCTGGATGCCCTTGCACGTGCCCCAGAGCACTGGCTGAATTCATATTGCCCGGCTTAGCAAAGCTTAAACTGCAATTGCCCGGCCCGCACCCATTCTCCTGGTAAAGGGCGCGCTCCTGGAGAACAAGGCCTCGTCTGTTTGACCCTATTTGTATCCCCGGTCCCTTGCAGTGTTACTTGGTAGATTTGGAATGAATAAATGATTGCGTGCAATGCTTCTCTGGGCATAGGCCAGGAGGTACACATTGCAGGAAGAGGGATAAGGTGGGAAAGAGGGAGGAGTTGGGGAGGGAGCCGAGGCAGCCTCACAGGCTCTGCTGGAGAGACAGTGCCCGGAGAACAGGGTACCACAGACCACTGATGACAAGAGCCCTTCGCCTGCGGCCTGGTTCAGAGTGGCGGGCTTTCTGGGCTCTGGGCCTGACCAGCACTGAAGGCCAGCTACCAGAGGCATGGAAGTGACCCTCTAAGACGCTGTCCTGCTATGCGGGGCCTGAAGAGGCCATGGCAGCCATGAGCTCCACCTATGCTGAACACGCAGGATACTCTACTCCCTGAACACATCGCAACTCCCTCCCCTTGGGCCTGGACTCCAGGGCTTCTCACTGGAGTGTGTGTACCAGCCCCATACAAATACCACCTCTCTGGGTGTTTCCCAGGTCTTTTTGGACTCATTCCTGCTCTGAGCTCCCACAGCACGTGGCATGTGTTGAACACCGTTCTGCGAGTTGCACTGAAACGTTGACATGTGGGTCTCCTTGGCTGGAAGGTATGTTCTCTGGGGCCTACGATCAAGGAAGCATGATGAGTGGAAATCCAGCAATCGTGGGCTTGAATTTTAGACTTAGTCAGTAGCTGACATATAGTAGGCACTTTGTGAATGAACGAGTGAATGAATGAATGAGTGAGTGAGTGAGTGAAAGCACTTTGCTTTTCTGAACTCATGCTCCTTTCTAAAATGGCATCATAGTATCTACATCACGGGGACGCGGTAAGACTGGCAGATACACCGTGGAAGAGTCTGAACAGAAAACAGAAGGTGCTGCTATTGGCGGTCACCAATGAGCCCACCCCTGGCTCCCTTCCTAGCCCGCTGCGCGCTGGAATGAGTCGACCGTCAAGGGCAGCCACTGATGCCCAAGGCCACTTCAGGTGATGTCACTCTGCCCAGAGCCAGTCCTCAGTGGAGGCTGTTGTGGGCACCTTGGGGGCAGTTTGCCACTTTGTTTTAGTGTGCCTATTTCTTGCATAGGAGGAACGTTAAGGGATTCAGGAAAAGAAAGGAAAGAGCCAGCCAGCACCCCATAGGCAGATGGTGTAGCAGCCCCCCTGTGCCCAGGCAGTTCGCTCGCTGGCCTTTTCCTGGCTCTGCAGCTTATTAAATACCAATCCCCAGTTGAAGGGGGCACGAGGAGGGCTGGGGAGGAGGGTTCATTTTAAAAAAAACAACTAAGAAAACTTGTCTATGTGTGAACTTTCTACTCCCAAACTTTCACAGATGGGAGCACAGCCAAGTGCCAGAGGCGCATGGAGTCTTGTACCGCACGGGGGTGCTTGCGTTTGTCTCGCTAGTGTTTGTGGAGTTGGAGGAATTTTGTGACCACAACATCAACTCCTTCATGTTTGGAAAACATGAAAGCAGCAGGTGCTGAAAGAGGAGAGAAGAGGAGGAAAACTGTTACAAAGGACTCCAAGGTGGGACTAATTTTGAAATGAAGAGGAGAGAACGGGACAAGTGTTGCACTGCTCCCCGATGGGATGAGCTGTGTGACAGTAGGGACTGTTCTGAGGGCAGAGAGTAAACCATGACATGCGACAAGAGCTGGGCCAGACCCTTGCAGCCTGGTGATACAGGTAAGTGGCCAGGAGAAATGACAGGCAATGGAAATGTGTGTGTGCTGCTTGGCACCTGTGCCAGATGCTGGTCTGACGTGGAGCTCAAAGGCTCAGCGAAGTGAAGTGGTGCCGGTGGCTCTTCAGGTTCAAGGCCCATCGGAATCCATAGGACATCAGACTTAGTTGAGGCTGCAGGGTGGTGGCACAGCTGCCCAGGGTTCCCAGGGGCACTGGTGGAAGCCAGCAGGGTGGAGGGCCAGCTGCTTCCATGAGCTTTCAGTGTCTATTTTGGGAAAAGCTGCCTGTAAACATCATGTGTGCAAGAGGAACAGTGAGCCAGTGTTAGAGCTTCAAAGGACTGGCCCACACCCCTGTTTCATCAAAAGGTACGCAGGGTGGCAAGGACCTCTCCCAGTCGCCTTGGACTTAGGGGGAAATGGGCTGGCTCATAGCCTTTGCAGTGGAAGCCTCTGTGCTTCGTGCAGGATGCTTTGCTCTTTGACCACTTTGGGAAGGCAGTTGCTGGTTCTGTTTTTTTTCACCTCAGGCAACGGGATGTTTCTCTGCTCCAGAACAACCTCCCAGTCCACAGGTCTTACAGGCTCTGGCAGATTCCTACTCCTCTGCATGGCCTCCTTGCTGTGCCTTGAACATGCCAAGCACACTCTGTCCTCAGGCCTTTCTCCCCTGCCACGCCTGCCCAGTAAGCTCTTCCCCAGATCTACGGTGCTCACTCCTCACTTCCTTCAAGTCTTTGCTCAGATCCCACTTTCTCAGCGAGGCTGCCCTGACCACTCTGTTCAATGCTGGGACCTGCCTCCTACCCTGTACTCCTCACCCCTCTTCCCTGCTCTGCCTTCTCCTTGGCACTTATGTACAAAGTATATAATTCACTTATCCACTACATTGGTGGTTTAACATCTGTCTCTTCCTTCTAGTACACACTCCACACAAGGCTAGATTTCTACTATACTCACTGACCTATCCTGAGGTCCCAGATGAGTATCTGCCTCACAGAAAGGGCTCACTAGGTACAAAACAAAGCAGCTCCATCAAGTTCACATCTCCTGTGGTGGGCCTGACATTTCACCTTTTTGGTAGCCTTCAGGTATTTCTCCTCTCACCCCCAGCATTGCTGGCTGTGGGCTGTTCTTGTCTCTGGGCCCAAGCATGCCTGGTCACAGTGTGTGCCCTTTGGGTGACAGATGTATGACAGAGCACACTCAGAATCTGGCAGCTGGAAGACTGGGCTGGGGTGTTACCAGATCTTATATAGTGCAGACCCTGTCCTCCAAGTGCTGGAGCACAAAGCTGCAGAAGAGGAGGTTCATTCTGTGAGATGGATGGATGCCTCTGGGAGAAGTGCCTCTTCCACTTCCTCACTGTCATCTTCAGGACAAGGTCGGACTGGAGGACTGATGGCCTGACTTAGGTTCTTAGACCTCATGCTGATAATAGACTGCACTTTTGAGCACTTGCTGTAGGTCAGGCACTTCATGTGGATTACATTTTATACTCCCAGCTAATCTGAATCCTGTCATCATTATCACCATCATCATCACCATCATCACCATCATCACCACCATCATCACCATCACCACCATCATCACCATCATCATCATCACTATCATTATTATCATCGCCATCATTATCACCATCATCATCACCATAATCATCACCATCATCACCATCATCACCATCACCATCATCATCACCACCATCACCATCACCACCATCACCATCATCATCATCATGATCATCATCACCATAATCATCACCATCATCACCATCATCACCATCACCATCATCATCACCACCATCATCACCATCACCATCATCATCATCATCACCATCATCATCATCACTATCATTATTATCATCACCATCATCATTATCACCATAATCATCACCATCATCATCATCATGACCATCATCACCATCATTGCCATTACCATCATCACCATCATCATCATCGCCATCATCATCATCATCACCATCATCACCATCACTGCCATCACCATCATCGCCATCAACATCATCGTCACCATCACTATCATCATCATCATCATCGTCACCATCATCATCACCATCATCACCATCACCATCATCATCATCATCACCATCATCATCACCATCATCATCATCACCTTTATTTTATAGATGAAGGAATTCAGACCTCTCTCTAACTTGTACAAAGGGAGCTGATAAAGTGAAGGAATCAGAACGAGGTTCCCTCCACCCCCTCTCACAAACTGCAGAGACAGAACATGAGGTCGTGACTATGGAGTCCCATCTTACATCCCTTCTCTCCCATCAAGCTACTGCTCTTAGTATATCCTGATTTTGCTGAGGAGAAGGTCAGGAAGGCTTCCCAGAGGTGGTAACAATTGAACTGGGCCTTTGTGACCCAGATAGTGTCTTTGGCAAAGCTTCCCTTTTCTATAGGCTAAGAGTAAAACTGTAGTTCTTAGCATTCTGTGCAGTCAGGTGGGCCTGTGTGACCAAATTCTAGCCAGTGCGATGCGGGCTAAGGTGATGCACCCACTCCACAGTCAGCCCCTTCTCCCCTCCCTGGCCATGTGCATGGAATCCAGGGCAGGGCTCTGAGAGCCCAGTAGAAGGAGAGCTGTCCCCCCAGCTGATTCACTGGGATGGGATATAGAAATAAACTTGTAAGTACTCAGTCCCCGAAGCAGATCGCTACCCCGGCTGATGTAGCTCGAAGGAGGGGGATGTGGTTACAGGAACGGAAAGCAGGAAGGGCTTCCTGGGAGGCGAGGACACCTTGTGAGCTTGATGGGCATGGCGGGGGTCCCACGCTGGCACTCTCCACAGGGGGGTGCTGGGAAATGAGCTGGGATGGTGGGGGCCAGCCAGGAGAAGGCCTTGAATGCTGTTCTGGAGGGATAGGGGCACTTATGGGACTCATTTCAAAGGCTGACACATTTAATCTGAGCTTCAGAGGGATTGTTCTAGTGCTGTGTTTCTTCAAGGCCTTTCCAAGGAGTTCTAACCCTGAGAGGTGTTCATGGGAAATGCCGTTCTGCTTCCCCTAACACATTCACAGCGCACATAGCACGTCCGCTCCTCTCTGTGCCTTTACTGATTTACTCTCTACACAGTGCTCATGACTATTGGAAGCTCTTATTTACTTACAAATTTATTTCTATTTCCCTACATGAGAATATGCCCACGGAGCATAAACCCATCTGTCTTATTCACCACCTTTCCCAGCAGCTAAGCAAGTACCTGGCAACTAATAGGTGCCCAGTATACTTTTAGTGACTGAGAAATTAAAGGCCCTGAGAAGTATTGCAGTAAAGGAATTCACTTACTGTGTATGTAAGACCTATTAATATTTCCCTTGATTATCACAATTTGTAGATGCTACTCTAGAGGCCAGTGGCAGATGGCATAGCTCTTTGCTGACTGTGCCTACTGACTCCAAGGACCACCAAGGGCCGTTACCCTTCACTGTGTTGAAGGTGGGAGGTTCAACTAAAACACAAGGAAGCCACTGGCCACGGCAGCTGGAACCTGGTGCTGAGGCGGGAGCCTTACTCCCTGGAGAGTTCAAAGCAGGATTAGGTCTCCTGCTCTCGCTGGCCTGGCTCCACACCAGCTGCAAGGCCAGCTTTCCACACGTGGCAGCTGAGCATAGATGTTAAGCTTTGGGGATTAACACTGGCCCTGTGCAGAACCCAGATCCCACATCGATGCTTTTCAGCTGGGCACCAGAAGCCCCAGACAAATGAGATAATCGAATCCAAGCCTCATTATGGGGAAGCAGCGAGGCCCAAGGAGCGGAGCCCTGGAGGGGAAGGTGGGGAGACAAGTGCTCTGCAGGCCTGCATTGTGCCCAGCTCTCTTCACACTGGCACAGATAGTTGTGGGGCCTGAGAGATATCACTGGGTTGTACTAGAAAACTTGAGAGCAAGAGGATCTTGGAGAGCATACTCATCTTTGTAGTCAATGCAAACATTTATTGAGCAGCTACTATGTTCCAGACAGTGACAGAGTCCTCTCAACAACCCTAGAGGTAGGTATTATTGTCTAGATTTGACAGATGAGGACACTGAAGCTCAAAGAGATAGAGAGTGGTTTTTCCAAGATCCTGGAGTAAGCGAGTGAGTGGCCAGGCTGGTACCCATTCTTCGGACTCTCTGCCCAGTGCTCTTTCCTCCATGCACTGTGGCTTCCTGGAGCCTTAGCCTCTGCCATTCTGTTCTGCTGTGATCCAGGCATTCCCAGTTGAAGGCTTGGCTCTGAGGCCCAGTAAGTTCTCTGCTTTCCTGCTCAGACAGACTATTTGAGGAAAGTGGAAGAGGAAGAATGGACATGGACTCTCGGTCTAGGTCCTCACCCTGAGCTCCTCTCACCCTCCCCAGCTCTATGCTCTTACCTTCTTCTTCAAATAAAAAATTCTCACAATAGCTCTTTGTAATTTTCACAAGGGCTCACCCAGCTGTAGCCTCACTGATTCTCAGTCTAGTCCTGGGAGATGAAGTAAGTGAGGCTGAGAAGGGAGCTCGACTGGCCCCAGGTCACCCATGCAGGGCTGGGAGCAGGAAGACATCAGGGTTCCTGATTTCTGACCTGCCATCTCATTCTCATTATTATTAATGGGGGTTACCCACTGTGGAATATCATCCTTGGCAAGGCTTCAGCCTCCCTGCCCCTCTCCTGTTCGATGCCAGGGCCTTCTTGCCTGTCCCCATTTGGTCATGGGGTATGTGCTCCGTTAATACTCACTCTCTTTCCTACCTGACACAATAATTCAGACTGCAGCTGAATTATTGGGAAGGCCAATATCTGGGGGAATGTGCCTTGCAAAGAGCTAGTCTTTACAATTCAGACTGAAGGCAGTCCCTGTGTTGAGTCCCTCTCCCATATTGCCCACAGATGCCATCCTTCCTGGGTCAAACATTCCCCCCACACAGCATCAGCCTGGGAAAGAGCATTAGCCACACTCTCCAGACTCCCTGTCACTTGCCCTGCCAAGCTCTTGCCCTGTAGAGGAGTCAGCTGCTTGTGCTTGTGGTGTAGACTTTCCTAGAGGGCTCTTGAGGAAGTCTGGGTGGACTCAGGGGATGTCAGAGATTGAGTTGTGTGTCTCTGGGTTGGGGCTATTTCTCCCCACACCACCTAACTGACATCACCCCCCATGAGACATCCACTAGCCACACTCCCAACTCCTAGTGGCCCCACTTTACTGAGCTCTAATCCCACAGAGGAGCCAGCTGGCTGAGGCCAGCCTGGGCTCATGGTGCAGATTTTCTTGGAATGCTCTTGAGGAGGTCTGGGAAGACTCTGGGAGAGACTGAGTTGTGTGGCTTTAGGGTAGAGGCCACATTTCCCTAGCATGCTGACTGGTGCCACTGTTCCTGTGCAGAGCCCTCCATTCAGATGGCCTAATCTTGGTCTGTTTAAACCTGATAAAATCTACTGGTCACACCCTGAGGACTCCATAAGACCCTATCCCACCACAAAGGTCAGCAGGCCCCAAGCAGGTGGCAGCTGGCCTTGGTATACCCTGAGACTTTTGCTGAATGGCCTCAGACCAGACACTGGAGCCAAGTTTGAATCTGTATCACTCTAGTGACCACACGTGCCCTACCTAATACTGAGAACCTACCTCACACAACTCGAGTATTGCCAGAGGATCTTTCAGTGACTGAGCCTAACAGGCAGCTGGCAGGTTTTGGGCTGCTTTGGGCCTTTTGCTGACCTTCTTCTGGGCTTGGGGCTGGTGGAAGCTGGCATTGATGTGCAGCTTGGCCCCTCTCATGCACACCCAGGCCCATCAGAGGAAGCCACAAACTGTAGATTGCTTTGTAGCTCCAATCAGGTAGACTAGGACTGGTCACAAGCATTGCCTGACATTGACCTGTACTGGAGTCACACTCAAGAGGCCCCAGAACCAACACACCTGGTGGGGAGCCTTCAGTCCATATGAGAGCACGACTTAATTAGCTCCACAAGTGACACACCCAAAGGGAGATCTTGGCAGACACCAGACCCTGCTGGGGTGAACTCCGTTTCATAGGGTCAGCCCCCACACAGCAACTCATACACTGTGTTCAGGATTGATCCTCACAGTCAGCCAGCCTGAGGATCAACCCCACCCATGGATGGGCCAAGAGCAATCAAGACTCAACTACAATAGGAGGGCACAGATAATACACACAGGGACATTCCTGGAGCACCCAGCTCAGGTGATCAGAGAGACTGTGCCACTGAGCCCCCTAACACCCCTAACACATAAGGCCACTCTACCAAGACTGGGAGACATAGATCTACTTAATACATAGAAATGAATACAAGGAGGCAGCCAAAATGGGGAGACAAAAAACATGCTCCAAATGAAAAACAGGAGAAATCCCCAGAAACAGAACTAAGTGAAATGCATTCAAGCCATCTACCAGATGGAGTTCAAACAATGGTTACAAGGAGACTCAAGGAACTTAGGCGAGGAATGGATGAACTCAGTGAGAACTTAAAGAGATAGTAAGCATAGGAAAGGACACAGAAACCATAAAAAAGAACCAGTCAGAAATGAAGAATACAGTATCTGATAGGAAGAATACACTAGAAGGAATCAACAGCAGGTTAGATGAAGAGAGAACTGAATCAGTGATTTGGTAGACAAGGTAGTGGGAAACACCTAAATAGAACAGCCAAAAGAAAAAGCAATTATTTAAAAAATGAGGATAGTTTAAGGGACCTCTGGGACAACATCAAGGGTAACAACATTTGCATCATAGGAGTACCGGAAGGAGAGAGAAAGCAAGAGATTGAGACCCTATTTGAAGAAATAATGACTGAAAACTTCCCTAACCTGGTGAGGGAAAAAGACACATGAATCCTGGAAGCTGAGAGAGTCCCAAACAAGATGAACCCAAAGAAACCCACACCAAGACACATCATAATTAAAATGCCACGTTTAAAGAAAAAAAGAGAATCTTAAAAGTGGCAAGAGAAAGACAATTACTTACAAGAGAGCTCCCATAAGACTGTCAGCTGATCTCTCAACAGAAATATTCCAGTCCAGAAGGGACTGGCACCATTTAAAACTGAAGGAGAAATAAAGGCTTCCCAGAAAAGAAAAAGCTAAAGGAGTTCATTACCATCAAACTAGTATTACAAGAAATGCTCAAGGGACTTCTTTAAGAAGAAGACAAAGAAAATAAGAGGAACATGGTTTTAAATAATAAATTGGCAATAAATATGTACTTACCAATAATCACTTTAAATGTAAATGGATTAAATGCTCCAATCAAAAGACATAGGGTAGCTGAATGGGTAAGAAAACAAGACCTGTATTTTTGCTGTCTACAAGAGACCCATCTCAGAATGAAAGACACTCACAGACTAGAAGTAAAGGATGGAAAATATATTTCATGCAAGTAAAAACAAAAAGAATTCTGGGACACCAATATGTATATCAGACAAAATAGACTTTAAAGCAAAGGCTATATAATAAGAGACAAAAAAGGACATAACATAATGATAAAATGATCATTTCAACAAGATATAACCCTTGTAAATATATGCACCCAACATAGGAGAACTTAAATATATAAAACAAATCTTGATGGACATAAATGGGGACATCAACAGTAATGCAGTTATGGTAGGGGATTTTAATATCCCATTGCCATCAATGGATAGGTCTTCTAGATAGAAAATCAGCATGGAAAAAATGGTCTTAAATGACACATTAGGCCAGGTGAATTTAATTGATATTTTCAGAGCATTTCACCCCAAAGCAGAAGGATATACATTCTTTTCAAGAGCACATGAAACATTTTCTAAGACAGACCACATGTTAGGACACAAAACAAGTCTTAATAAATTTAAGAGATTGAAATCATATCAAGGCCCTTTCCAACCACCATGGTATGACACTAGAAATCAATTACAAAAACTCAAACCAAAACCTGGAAAACACACAAACACTTGGAGGCTAAACGACATGCTCCTAAATAATGAACAGGGTAACAATGAAATCAAGGAAGAAATCAAAAGATACCTGAGACAAATGAAAATGAAAACACAACCACCCCAAATCTACAAAACACAGCAAAAGTAGTCCTAAAAAGAAAATTCATAGCAATACAAGCCTACCTCAAGAAACAAAAAAAATTTCAAATAAACAATCTAACCTTACACCTAAAGAAACTAGAAGAAAAAAAAAAATAAACAAAGCCCAAAGTGAGTAGAAAGAAGTAAATAATAAAGATCAGAGCAGAAATAAATGAAATAGAATCTACAAAAACAATACAAAAGATCAATGAAACCAAGACCTGGTTTTTTGAAAAGATAAACAAGATTGACAAACCTTTAACCAGACTCATCAAGAAAAGAAAGAGGACCCAAATAAACTCAGAAATGAGAGAGGAGAAGCAACAACTGACACCACAGAAATACATAGAATTATAAGAAAATATTATGAACAACTATATGTCAACAAATTGGACAATCTGGAAGACATGGATAAATTCCTAGAAACATACAATTTTCTAAAACTAAATCAAGAAAGAAACAGAATGCCTGAACAGACTGATTACAACTAATGAAATTGAAGCAGAAATACTACTACTACTAGTACTACTACTACTACTACTACTACTACTAAAACTCCCAACAAATAAAAGTCCTGGACTGAATGGCCTCACAAGTGAATTTTACCAAACAGTCTAAGAAAACTTAACACCTATCCTTTCCAAACTATATTCCAAAAAATTCAAGTGGAAGGAAGACTCTCAAGCTCATTTTACAAGGCCAGCATTATCCTAATTCCAAAACCAGACAAGGACACTACAAAGAAAGAAAATTATAGGCCAATATCCGTAATGAACATAGATGCAAAAATCCTCAACAAAATATTAGCAAACTGGATCCAGCAATACATTAAAAAGGTCATACACCATGATCAAGCAGAATATATTCCTGGGGTGCAAAGTTGGTACAATATCTGCAAATCAATTAATGGCATACATCACACAAACAAAATGAAGAATGAAAATCATATGATCACGTCAACAAATGTAGAAAAAGCATTTGACAAAATCCAGCACCCATTTATGATAAAACCTCTCAGCAAAATGGAAATACAGGGAACATTTCTCAACATAATAAAGGCCATATATGACAAACCCACAGCTAACATCTTACTCAATGAGAAAAAACTAACAGTGTTTCCCTAAAGATCAGGAACAATACAGGGATGTCCACTTTCAGCACTTTCATTCAACATAGTACTGGAAGTCCTGGTCTCAGCAATCAGGCAAGAAGAAGAAATAAAAGGCATCCAAACTGGAAAGGAGGAAGTAAACTGTCATTATTTGCAGATGACATGACACTGTATATAGAGAACCCGAAAGATTCCACCAAAAACCTACTAGAACTGATAAGTGAATCCAGTAAAGTAGTAGGATACAAAATAAATATCTAGAAATTAGTTGCATTTTTATACACCAATAATGAACTACTATAAGGGAAACTAAGAAAACAATCCCATTTACAATTGCATAAAAACAAAACAAACCTAGGAATAAATTTAACCAATGAAGTAAAAAAAAACTGTACTTGGAAAATTATAAGAAACTAAAGAAAGGAACTGAAGAAGATACAGATAAATGGAAACATATATCGTGCTCATGAATATGAAGAGTTAACATAATTATAATGTCCACACTACTCAAAGCAATCTATAGATTAAACACAATTCATATCAAATACCAATGGTGTATTTCACAGAACTAGAACAAATAACCCCAAAATGTATATGAAACCACAAAAGATCCTGAATAGCCACACAGCCATCTTAAAAAAGAAAAACAAAGTTGGAGGTATCATGCTACCTGATATTAAACTATACTACATGCCCGGCTGGTGTGCTCAGTGGTTGAGTGTCACCCCACGAGTAAGGAGGTTACGGTTCAATTCCCAGTCAGGACACATACCTGGGTTTTGGCTTGATCCCCAGTGAGGGGCATGCAGGAGGCAGCCAGTCAGTGATTCTCTCTTATCATTGATGCTTCTATCCCTCTCTCCCTCTCCCTTCCTCTCTCTGAAATCAATAAAAACATATTAAACAAAAACAAACAAACAAACACTATACTACAAAGCTACAGTAGTCAAAACAGCATGGTACTAGCATAAAAATAGACACATAGATCAATGTACCAGAACGGAGAGCCCAGAAGTCAACCCATGCCTATAGGCTCAATTAATATTTGACAAAGGAAGAAAGAACATACATGGAGTAATGAAAGTCTATTCAATAAATGATATTGGGAAAATTGGACAGATACATGCAAAAAAATGACTAGATCACTTTTTTACACCATATCAAGAATAAACTCAAAATGGATTAAAGACTTAAATGTAAGACTCAAAACCATAAAACTCCTAGAGAAAACATAGGCAGTAAAATTTCTGACGCTTCTCTTAGCAATATGTTTTCTGATATATCTCCCTTGGGCAAGGGAAAGAAAAGAAAAAATAAACATATGGGACTACATCAATCTAAAAAGTTTTTTTGCACAGCAAAGGAAACAATTAACAAAATGAAAAGATAATTTACTGAGTGGAAGAAGATATTCACCAATGATACACCTGATAAGGGGTTAATATCCACAATTTATAAAGAACTCATACAACTTAATACCAAAACCCCCCAAACAATTCAATTAAAAAATGGGCAGAGGACCTGAATAGACACTTCTCCAAAGAGGACATACAGGTGGCCAATAGAAATATGAAAAGATGCTCAATGTCACTGATCATCAGAGAGATGCAAATTAAAACCGCAATGAGATATCGCCTTACAGCTGTCAGAATGGCTGCCGTCAATAAATCCACAAACAACAAGTGGTGTTTGGGATGTGAAGAAAGGGGAGCCCTTGTGCACTGCTGGTGGGAATGCAGACTGGTGCAGCCACTGTGGAAACAGTATAGAGTTTCCTCAAATAATTAAAAATGGAACTACCTTATTGACCCAGCTGTTCTACTTCTGGTATACAGCTGAAGAAACACAACACTTATTTTAAACAACATATGCATCCTTATGTAAATTGCAATGCTATTTACAATAGCTAAGATATGGAAGCAACCCAAGTACCCACTGATGGACAGTGGATAAGGAGAGGTGGATATATGTATCACCACTCGGCCGTAAAAAGGAATGAAATCTTACCATTTGCAACAGCATGGAGGGACCTAGAGTGTATTACGCTAAGTGAAAGAAGCCAGTCAGATAAAGACAAATGCTATATGATTTCACTTATATGTGGAATCTAAAGAACAACATAAACGAACAAACAAAATTAAAACAGACTCATTCATAGACAAGGTAACAGAGCGATGGTTGCTGGAGGGGAGGGAGATTGTGGGACTGGATGAAAAAGGTGAAGGGATGAAGTACAGGTTGGTGGTTACAGAACAGTCACGAGGATGCCGAGTGTAGCACAGGGAATATCGTCAATAATATTGTAATTACTACGTACGAGGCAAGGTGGGTCCTGGAAATAGGGGGGGCAACTTTGTAGAGTATATGATGGTCTAACCACTATGCTATACACCTGAAACTAATACAAAATTTAAAACAATTAAAAAATCAAATGGAAAAATAAAATTCAGAGCCAAGGCAGGCAAGGCGCCCTGCCAGCGAAGGAGAACAAAGGGGGGTCTGCCAAGCAGACTGTGGGTCGCGCTCCCTCTGCTCGTTCCAGCGTAGGTAGAGCCAGGCCACATGAGAGGACCTGCAGCCCTGTTCTCGGGGTGCTGGGGCAGAGGGAGGAGTAAGTGACCTCCACATATTGGTCCCTTGCAGCATCTTGGTGACAATGGCTACCCTGGCAATTCCAGCTAAGGGTGTGGGGGGCCCAGCGCTTGCACAGGGGCTGCCTTACTTGTTCTTGATAGCAGCCCACGAGGGGACTGCTGCCCCAGCATCCCCTTCCCCAAATGGGGTGAGGGTAAAGGGCCCCCTCAAGTTCACACTGCTGCTAAGAGAGCACTCAAAGTGCACACACGTCCTGGGCAGTCAGAAGGCGACCCGAACCTTCCAACGCGATCTGCCTCTGTTGCGGGTCACGCCCAGCCCCAGCCCACAGGCCCTCTGTGAGCTGCGTCCAGTCTTCTAGAGCCCCTGGGGGGCCTCACTTATGGGAACCAATGCTGACCCATCAGATTCCAGTCTGGAGGAACCTCTCAAGACCCCCTCGGCTGGGCCGGGCAGGCCTGCCTCTGTCAGCCCCTGGCAGCTGCAGGCAGGCAGAGGAGCCCTCCTGTGTTCCCCTCAGAACCTTCTCCTGACCCTCAGTCCCAGCCCCACATGATGTCACCCCTGTGCTCTCCCAGCCACGGCTAATCCTCCAGGCACGGTACCCAGAGTGGGGCAGAATCTGGGAAGAGGGCAGCTCCTGGTGGACCCAGCAGAGTGCCCGGGGCACCAGCACCACACTGATACAGCAAAGCCTGCTCCGACCCCGGGGTGCTGAATCCTACATCCCAAGTTCTCCCTGATTCCTCCTCGGGTGAGGGCCAAAGGGTGGCATGGCAAGGAGGTTGTGGAGGGCAAGGCAGCCACCCCTTTCCTGGTGAAGGAGATCCCCTCTCTTTGCCCCTCCCGCCAGCCTGCTGCAGGTTCTGGGCACCCCAGTGACTGAGGGGGAGGCCAGCTGAGGGGGAGGCCACTCTGAGCTCCCCCTGCTGCCCTGGCTCCCTCACACTTGGTGGGACATTCAAGAAGTGGAGGGGTGGAGCCCAGGAGCCACACTGGAGTTACCCACCTACGGGGCCACCACCTGGGACATAAGCTTCTGTGTTGGAGCCATTCCACTTTTGAAGACCTGTATGTTCCCACAGCCTGGCGCACGCTAACTTCACACACACATACACACGCACGCATGCACGCACGCATGGAATGTTTAGCATGTCCATGCGCACTGAGCAAGAAGAATGTGACGCAGAAAAGTATACTTTGTAGTTCCTGCCCCCAAGGGGCATGTCGCCTCGTGGGGGAGAAGAGACAGGCACAGCCTATACCCAACATGATTGAAAAGAGCGAGTGTGAGCCCGGGATCAGGGGAGGGAGAGTGCTGGGGGGGGGGCAGGCAGCTCTGACTGGTGAGCCCCACGCTCAAGCTAAGGGACGGAGGGCTTGGTCGGGAGCGTGGAGGGGCTTCCCAGAGGGCAGGGGTCGCCAGAGTGCGGCTGCCTGCAGGCACACGCACCCCAGAGGTCCGTGGGGCAGCTGACTGCTCCTCAGGCTGACGCTGTAGTACAAGGTCTCCTATGTCACCTCAGGTGGAAGGTGCTCTTTGGGTTGAGCAGGACAGCTGTGACCCTGACCTCCCAGGGCAGCAGTGGCATGAGAAGTGGCAGGAGTCAGGCTGTGTCAGGAGCCCCTCCAGCTTGGGCTCTACAATATCCCTGCCCTGGGGAACGTCTTCCTCCCTGAAATGAAGGGTTGGGTTGTAAGCGGCTCTCAGGTGGACGAGTGTTAGCTCCCCACTGCCTCCTGGGTCCCCTCCAACTCTACTCCCCACCCCCGGGGACTTTCTGGAGCCAGGGATGAGGGAGCGCAAACCCAGGATTCTGGGGGTGGATGGCGTGGGAGGGAGGCCCAGAGTGCCCACTCTCCCTCTCTTTGACTCCTAGGCCACTCAGGGAGCCCACTTTCTGGCCTTTGGGTCTCAGTTTTATCTTCTGTGGTATCCAACTCTGCAGAAGGATGAGTGGGCAGTGTCCTTCTGGGAACCCACCCACTTAGGGGCAGAGAAAGGAACAGGCAATTCTGATTTCCAGGCCTCACAGAGGCCTGGTACTAGGGGTGCTTGTCTGCTCTCAAAAGACCCCTGAGTCTCCTCCACTGTGAGGGAAAGGTGAGGTGGGGGGGCCTTGATGGGGGCTCAGAAGGGGGTGGACAGGGGTGCCTACTGTTATTACATGGAAGGTGAGCTCTCATGGTCTGGATGTCTCCTGAGGCCCTGCCTTTAAAAATTACCTGGCCTCTGTCTGCTTAGGCCTCTGCCAGAGAGCTGTGGGCTGGGGGTCCTTCAGCTCCAGCTGGGAAAGGAGCCAGGTGAACCTCCAATGTGCCTGCAGCGCCTCTGCCGTGACCTTTCCTCCAAGGCAGTTCTGGGCGTGCAAGCCCTGAGCCTGGCTCTCCCCCACTTCCCAAGGCAGAGGGCTGGGCATCAGGTCCTCTGGGCTCTGCCCCTCACCTGCTGTGGGCTACGGAAGACCACCTAGCACCCCGGCCACGTGCTGAAGCGCCAGGCCCCAGGGCTGTGAGAGCTGGCGCAGTGAGGACCCCAGTCATGGAGCTGCCTAGGGGAGGAACGGCTTGCAGGGCACCTGGCAACTGAGTTAAACCCGTAGTTCTCAATCTCTGGTGCATGTTGGAACCACTTTTCAAAGTTCAGAAGCTAGACTGCAGCCCTGGGGGTGAGGTCGGGGCATCTGATTTGATAAACTAGTATTGTCTGCACTGCCAGGGTTGAGAGGCACGGAGTGAGGGCCCAGAGCTCACCCCCAGCTGAGCTACTGTGAACTGTCCTCTGAAACAGGCAGCGCTGTCTCCCCACACGGGGTGCTGTAGGGGCAGCCAGAAAGGAGGGCGTGTGCCCACCACGCCGGGTGCAGCCACCTGCACTGCAGACAGAGCGGGCGGGTGGTCCCCGGCTTCTCGTCTGGGCTCTGATGCTCAGAGGCCTGGGTGCCCAGTCACCGCCTGGAGAAAGGCCACCCTTCCCCGGGATGCCCACCGGCAGAGCCTGGGCTCTGCACCGAGCCCCAGGCTCCCTGCGCTGACTCAGGCTCCGAGGCGGCTGTGCCCTCATCCAAACCCTCCAGGACCACCTGCTTCCACCTACCACCAGGGCCCACAAGGAAGTCCCTGGGGAAGGGCACTGGCCAGCCGAGGGTTGGGGCTTCATTCTCGGTTTTACTGACTCCTCAGTGATCATTGAGGGGGTTCCCCCCAGCGGGGAGGGCCAACCAGCATTCTTGACGTGAGGGGCTGCCACCACAGGTGATGACCGACCTGGCTCCTTGGGTGGGTGCAGCCTCGGTCCTCACCGTTCCAACAGGCAGGGGGACTCCCGGCAGGGGACCCCCCACAGTTATCTCATCGCTCCCCACTCCAGCCCCTCACTTACTGCCCGCACTTTCCCCACCCTCAGCTTCCAGCATGTACTGGAGTCAGCAGAATGAGTAAGGGAACCAAGGTGCTGTGCTTATTAAGAGAGTTTAGGTGAAGCTCTGAACACAGTGCCTGGCATGTGAGACGTGCTCCAGAAATAAATACCTTCCCCCGTCCCTTCCCAAAGCCTCGCCCAACAGAAGTGAATCCTGATTGTTCTCAAGCTTTTTCTCTCTGTATCCAAACCTTTCAATTTCCAGTTCCTGCGCATGCAGAAGCTGCTGGAGAGAAGGGATCCAGCTGTGAGCTGAGTGTCAGGAGCCATCAGCTGCAGAGTCAACATTTTTATCCCCACGAGTGGATAATCCAAGGACCAATCACTGAGAATGGCGCTGGAGTCACAGAAATGGTGGCTCAAGGGCTAATTACCATAGATTTGAATGTTGTAGGCATTTTACTCAGAGGTATCACACTTTCCACATAGCTTGGGCCTAAATTTCAAATTTGAATGCCTAATTTAGAGTTAAATTTCTCCTACAGCTTATTTCTATGTGGCAAATCATACTTGCCCAACCAGAGCGGCAGTGTGGTATGTGGACAGAGCGCCACACCAGGCCATAGGGGTCTGTGGTCTAATCTGAGGGTCCCTGGGCTCTGGTATCACTCCAGGTAACGGAATCTCTCTGGATTCTGACCCAGGAGCTGGACTACATCAGTGGTGCTCACATCCTGGTCCATGGCCAGCTGCACCTGAGTCACCAGAGCAAGTCCTGATGTCCCGGCCCTACTCTCAGAGTGTCCAATGCAATAAACCTGGGATGCAGTCTGAGCACCTGTATTTTTAAAAAGCCCCACAGCGACTTTAATGCATGGCCAGGTTTGTGAACCATGTGGCCGGGGAATATTCTCTTCTGCTTGTCCCATCAGAGGCATTAACCCAGCTGACCACGGCCGCCTCATTGAAACTCCTAACTTCTCTTGGCTTCCACGATGCCGTTTTATCCTGGCTCCCTCCTCCCTCACCACCACACCTTCTCAGTCTCCTTTCTTGCTTCCTCTCTGCTATTCCACACCTAATGTTGGTGTGCCCCAATCCTGAGTGCCCTCTCTGTCTACACTTTCTCCCTTGGTTTCTGCATCTCCTCCCATGGCTTTAAATCCTACCCATGTGCCTGCCAATGGCTTCCCAGGTCTGAATCTGTAGCCCTGATCTTTCCTAGAGCTGCTTCTTTTCACCTCCACCTAGGCATCTACCAGTCACCTCAAGGTGAACATGTACAAAGCAGAGCACTTAGTTCCATCCTAGCCCCCCTGTCCCCCCACCTCCCATCCTCCACAAAGGGCATTCCAACAGGTGCCAGCCCCCGTTACCCTTGAGTCCGCCCTTCCCTTCCTGATCTCATCTAACCACCTGCAAGTCCCGCAGGCTGGATCTCCAAATAGGCCCCGATCCTCCTACGTCTCTTCACACAGTCGCCAGGACCCGCTCTAAGCCGCCTCAGTTCCCTCCCAGGCCCTGAAGCCTGACCATTCCCTCTGCTTCCACTCTTGTCCTCTAACCCATCCCCTACTCGGCAGCCTGGGTGCTCTTTCTAAAAACCCGTCATCACCTCCTACGTCTTGCCACAACACTTACACTAAAATCCAAACTCCTTACCAGGATCTTAAAGTCTTTCGTAACCCGGCCCCGCCTCCCTCCCAGACTCCACCTCCGTGGCTCTCACCCTTGCTCACGGAGCTCAGGCCACTCTGGCGTTTCCACCGTGGGCCTCTGTCCTGGCCACCCATCTGCTGGGATGCTCTCCGCTGATCCTCACACAGCTGAAGGTCACCTCTCAGACAGGCCTGCGCTCACCACCCAATTTGCAGTAGACGCCAAGCACTCCCTTTTCCTCTATTCTAGTTCCATTCCCTGCATAGCATGGACCGCTGTCTGATATTTAATGTCTGTGCTGATATTCTCGTGTTTGTTTGTAGCCCATCTCTCCCCTAGAACATGAAGTCGGGAAGGTAAGAGGCTTCATTTGTTCTTTTTACCACTTCTTCCTAGCACCTAGAGCACGGCTGCACACTGTAGGTGCTCACTAGCTATCCACTATAACGAATAAATGTAAGTTCCCGCCCAGCTCTAGAGGTGCGTGATACATTTAGAATATTTAATAGTTAATTATGTTATTCCATAAAAGTTTTGTGGAGCCCAGGGATGTGATTTTGAACATGAAGTAATTAGAAAGAATCTCACTGCTTCTTGTGGCCATTTAGCTGCCGAGACGTTTCAGGCATCAAAGCTTTGTTCTCAGAGACGTAGTGAACCCGTGAGGACGGGACCACGCCTCACTCCTCCGCGTGTCCCCAGAGCGCAGGGTTGTGCTGAGCTCCAGAAACGTTTGTTAAGAGAACGAGTGGATGGTCCTCTCGCGGGCTAGGGAAGGAAATGGTGTGAAGGGCAGGGAGGATGTGTGCTCAGGAGGCCAGGAGGCCGACGGCCACGGTGGTACTTGGCTGGCCCTGTGCCTCAGCTCTGTCCTCCACTTTCTGGATTGGCTGCGCCCAAAGCCCTTTCATTGCTTCCTTGAGCACGGCCAGAACAAGACAAAGTCACAGGCAGCTCTCCCACCTTGGAGCCGGCTCAAGGAACTTGATGCAACCTTTAGCAGTAAGGGCAGTCTGGCAGAGGTGGTGGAGTGAGGCTGGAGAGCGGCTGACTCTGGACTGCGTGTTGGCTGTGTGACCTTGGGCAAGTACTTCATCCCTCTGTTTCTCTACTTCTTCATCATTAAAAATGAATGAATCATAGCTATAGGTGCTCACAGGACTGCTGTGATGATTAAGCGTGAAAATGCATGGAAAGCTCTTGGTGTGGTGCCTTGCACACAGTAGTTGCTCAATAAATGTTGGCTCTTTTAATGATCATTAAGTTGTGGTCTTGAGCTGGGAACTGGAGTACCAGGGTCCTCTAGCTAAGATTTCCTCCTGGCTCCCCACCCTTTGTAGCCACGGGCTAGTCACCTGAAGCCTTTGTAGTCTGCTTTTTGCAGCCAGGAGAATGACAGCCCCCTTCCTTCCAGCACTGCTGTGTGGGTTAATCAGTGTTCATTAGTGGGCTTCGAAAATAAAGGGCACCTAGGTAAGTGCTAATCATGATTATTAATGGGAACCACGAGCACGGAGAAGGTGCTGAACAGGGTCCTACAATTATACAGATTACAGAACAATAGGGGCGTTGAGAAAGTGGCTATTAAGCTCTGAGGCTGAAGCGCCAGGTCTGCCAGGCTGCCAAGGTGCTCAGACCAGAACAAAAACCTCGAAGTCATTCTTATGCAAAACTACTTAGTGAGCCAAAGAGGTGGAACATCTTCAAGGGATGTCACAGACTGGAAGGGGCCACTGCAGGTCACTGAGCCACAGCTGCCTCCTCTGAGGAGCACTGCAGCCAACTCAGCCCCTTTGCCCCTTTGAAAAGCATGCCGTGCCCACGCACTCGTGGCAGGAAGGGGGTCCCCCCCAGAGAGACAACAGGAGTTGCCATATATTGCCCACTCTCCATGGCAGTTATCTAGTCAACCCCAGGAGTTAGGGATTTTACATGGATGAGTTCTTTCTTTTGTGAAGGGGTCAGATTTATTGAGGTACAAGTTGCATTCAGCAAAACTCACCTTCAGTGTACAATTCTAAGTCTGGACATACACATAAAGTTTCGTGACCACCATAATCAAGGCACAGACCCGTTCCATCACCTGCCAAATGCCTTCGTGTGCCTCTATTGTCAGCCCCTCTCCCGGCCCTCAGCTCCTGGGGAGCACTGATTGGTTTTATATCCCTGGAGATCTGCCCCTCCTGGAATGTCATATACATAAAATTATACTACAGGCAGCCTTCTGAGGCTGGCTTCTCTCACCCAGTGCAATGTACTGGGGTCGATGCACGGACAGTTTGCACATAAGGATTTTACTGGCACGTGTTCTCTGTCCATCTTCCCATCCTGGTTCAGGTACTACTATCCCCATGTTATAGATGAGGAAACTGAGGCTTGGAAGTGTTAGTTACCTTAATTAAGGTCATGCTAACAAGTCATAGAGAGAGAACCAAAACTCAGGATCTCCGATGTCAAAGCCCATGGGCTTAATCACTGTGGCACTTCTGGGGCACATCAGGGCGTGGCCTGTCTAGAACCCTATACAGCAAACTTGATTAATTGTTTGCATCGATTCTACTCTCTTTTCCAGAGGCCTTCTTGTCCCTTGAGCTCATTCCTGTCTCCTCCAGATTCACTTCCTTTTCTCTGTGACTTAGGCACCTCTGCCCGACCCCGAGGTTACAGCTTCGGTGAGAAAAGCACTACAGTTCTCACAGAGGCAGAAGCCCTATCACCGCGGGACGTGGGCCTCAACCAAATAAGAGCGAGCACATCCTGAGAAGACAGGGATGAGTTCAGGGGGCAAGAGGGCATCTGGGGCTTGAGGAGGGAAGGGTGGAGTTCCATTTACTGTGAGAAACCAGCCAGGTTTCTTTTGGACTCAGGATCTAATTTCATTTCAGCTGCTGCTTTGTTGATTTTGGGCTCAGGATCCATTTACAAGTCCAGTGGGATCTGGGGGTGCAATGTGGTCTGAAACCACAAAACATTTATTTGGAGAAGTGCTGACTGAGACGAGGAAGGAGCATTGATATGGGTTCAGCAATTAGTACACCAACAGAGGCATCTTCCCTGCACGGGGTCCCCGATGACCTTGCTGGTGGAGAGAGGACCCTCATCTTCACAGCGACATCAATTACTAAGATGCGCATGAAAGTGCATTGGCCTAGTTGGAGGTTTCATAAATATAAATAAACTAAGTGGCAATGCCTAAGGACGCCGGGCAAGCGTGGGGAGGAAGGGGGAGTTGCTCCTGGTTGGGTGGAGAGTGAGGTGGATCCTAAGGCTGCCGAAGGGAAGACGGAGAACTCGAGGCCGTGCGGGAGAGGAAAACCCGTGGGGCCCCGCGATGCCAAGACCCTCTTCCGCCAGGACTGGCGGAGCTTGCTGCCCTGGCCAGGCACTGAGGCTGATGCACGGACAGTTCGTACATAAGGATTTATGCGTGGGGTGGCCCTAGGAAGCCCTGACCGGTCACTTCTTGCAGCCAGTAGCCTGGTCAGTATATTCCAGTGTGTCAGAAAGAAATATTTTCAGTTCTTGCTTTGAAGTAGATAAGGTTGAAGGCAAGGGAGCCAATCTTGATTTCCAAGGAAGAAAGTGAACTAAAACATGCGCACAACCCTCCACCCTCCCCACCTCCCAGAGGGCGTTCACATCACGACCTCATCTCATTCTCACAGCTGCACAGGAGGCAGGGTATTGTCAGCATTGTCATTCCCATTTTACAGAGGAGAACACGGAGGCCAGAGAGATGAGGGTGTTACCCAGGTCACCAGATGGCTTTCTGATTCATGGCGCCATGGCCTTCCCGCCGCACAGCTCTGGGGCCTGAGGAGCCTTGAGACTCCCCGTCACTGCATCTTCCCTGTCTACTTCCAGCGCCTCTCCCATCACCAGGCCCCTCACTCCTCGGCCTCTTTACCTCTGGTCTTACCCCTTTCGATTCCTCCTGTGTACCCCTCTGCCAAGCACATCCTCTTAAATGCTGTTCCCCCTTAGCTCCCCTTTACCAAAAGGGTGACAACGTCCAGAGTGTACATTGCACCCCACCTCTTGCCACTGACTCCCTATTGTCGCAGCCACACTGCTCTCTCCTTCCACCCTCCACAAGTGCCCTTGCACCTCGCCTTGCATTGCAAGCCACCCTTCCCATGTCTGTGCCTGCCTCCTGTTAGCCTGTGAGGTCTTTGGGGAGCATCGGGTGGCACAGACTCAGACCTTCCCTCCTCTGTGACTGAGATGGCCAGGTGCCCTCACCACGTCATCACCCTTGGAATGGGAGGGATGAGTCCAGAGATCTCAGAGATCCTCTCCAACCCCACGATTAGCTGTGGACCTCAGCAGACAGTGGTTAAAGGACTGATAGGGTCCAACTTGCGCTCTTCTCTGGGAATTTGCATTTTCACAGGCACAAAGCTTTCAGCCAAAGGTAAGAAACTCTGACATTCTGGGCTGGGGAGCTTCCTGGGGCCCTGCAGGGGCTGCATCCTACTGGCCCAGGGCCAAGCCTGCTCCGAGGAGACTTTCCTAGTCCCCACTCCCTCCTCCTCCACCCCATGAACCATTAAAGGGTCCTCAGGGAACTGAGAAAATAGAAACACATTTAAATTCTTTTCCACTTCTGTCTTCTGGTATTCAGATGACTGACTCATTCCAGCCTCACCTCCCCATCTCTAACTTGGGGCTCTAGGCCCTGGGGCCCGAACACCATCTTTGTTCTAGGTCCATTTTCAAACCTGAAACTCAGGCCCTGGGACTGACTCTAGGTCTAATTCATTCCCCCACTGCACTCCCCCCCTCACTGGGTTAGTCCTACCAGCTTTCAGGAGCCGTCCTCTCTGAGGATCTGAGGTGAGGATGCTTAGGAAGAACGACCAATCCCAAATCTGAGCCGGAAGGAGGCTGCCATCAGGCCTGTGGCAAGGATTTGCAAGGGCCCTGTTTGCCCAGCTCCAGAAGGTGCCACGGACGCCTGGCTGAGTCCGTGAGACTTGCTCAGTGCGAGACCAGACCCTTTGTGTCCGGACATTTTGAGAGCTTGGAGCAAATTCCCAGGGCCGGCTGGCTCCCGGCAGCTCTGTTCTGTGTCGAGTCAGGAAACATCAGGCACGTGCGTCATCTCCCATCAGCCGGCTCTGAGCAGCTTTGAGAGCTGCCCCTCGAGTGTGAACAGAGAGAAGGCGGCAGAGCCAAGAGCACCGGCTGGGTGGGCACTCGCCCCCCCCTTCTGGTAGCTGGCCCCCCCAGTACCTGCCGCCCACAGTCGCTGAGGGGTCGGGGGAAGAACCGGAGCAGTGCTCGGCACACGGTAAGCCTTCAATAAATATTAGCCCTGGTTATCATAATGTGACTTAGAGTCAGAGCAAATATTACTAGTTAGTAAGATGATCTGTTTGCTCTGGTCTCGCGCTGATGGTTCTGGCCCAGATTACCCCTGACAGCACTAGCCCGGATTCCTCAGGGCCCTCCCCAGCCTGCCACTGCTCCAGGCGGCCAGCCTCACCGTGACGCTCAGCACAGTGCACTTAGGAATTCACACCTGCTACCCCCGAAAGAGCATCCAAACCAAATGAAGACGATGATGTGTGTGTGGGTGGGGGGGTGTCTGTGGTTTTAAACAGTTTCATGGTTCCTACACGTACATCTGTGTAGCATAAGAACAGCACTGGATTTTAAGGGACAGCACCAGTCCTCTGGGGTTTCACAGTGACGGTTAACAATACTCCTACTGATCTTCACTGAGCTGTAACTTGTAGGAGGTGGCAGCAGGACAAGACTGATGAGCTGGCACCTCTGTTGGGGGCTCAGGGGTGTGAGCTGCCCGGGCAGGGACCCCCTTTCTCCAGGAGGCGTGGCTGAAATGTCGTCACCGCTGTGAAACTTTATTGGCCAATTTCTCATCAAAATGAACCACACTTTGCCCTGGTCTCGGAGTACTTATACCCTGTGCCTTCACTGACTGTCCCTCAGAGTACCCCAAGGGCAGAATGGTCCCCAATTCCTCCAAATGTCCCAGCACATGCCTGGAGCAGGGGAGCCTCTCAGTAAATCTTTGCTGAGGAAGGTGTGGATGCCCTCCGCTGATTGGCCACTTCTAGAGCCCTAGAGTGCTGGCGAGGAGGGCCTGAGGACCAAAGGATCAACCTCCTTTTATAGACCCAGAAAACTAGGGGAGAAATGACACCCCCAAGATCACACCATTGGTGGCAGAGCTGGGACTAGAATGCAGGTTTTTTGACTTTGGGCCCAGGATTCGGGTCTCTGCAACTCAGATTGCTGCCTGCATCCCATCTTACGTCTCTCTCCTACCCGAGGGCATTAGGGCTCTGCACCCTATGGGGGCTGGGATCCCACCACCAAGTCACTCGAAAAGGCTGATCCTTCAGAATCTTCCACTGTAATCCCCCAAGGTAGCCATCTGGGTAGGGAGGACCCCTACCCCTCTGCAACATTCCAGTGGAGAGACCAGCTCTCCTCCTTGCTTGACCTCCCACCTAGGTTTAGAGTAGCCTGCCCTTTGACCCCAAAAGTGGGGCATTGTTTCCAGCAAGCTCACTTTGAGTTTACAGGGCATCCTGGCAAGGGTGTCCAGTGGTCTCTTCCCACGCATCTTATTGTCATGCTCCAAATAAGCATTCTGCTGTCCTCTCTGGACAGACCCAGGCTTGCATGACACATGCAAGTCCAAATCTGAGCCCTTCTGTGGAGACCAGTGAGTCCGTACCAGCCCTGGATCTAACCCACTCTCCGGTTCCCATTGCCCTACCTAATGCACAGGCGGTGTTCATGTGATGTCGGGCAGGGCTGAGGGCACCGGGTGGCCTGAGCTCTCCGCGGCGTTTCGCTTCCTGCTTCCCTGCTCCCCAGTGTCCTGGGGGTGTCCTGGCAGGGACTGAGCGATTCACCAGGGGTGCCTGCTTCTTCAGGTCCCCATTCTCTGGTCCCACTTTTCCTACCTGCCTGGAGGGGATACACTGGAGGGGAGGGGGCCAACACACTCAATCAAGAGGGTTGAGGGGAAGTGTCCCTGAAGCTTTCCCGCTCTCCTTCTGCCCTGCCTGTCACATCTGCCCCCATCACCCACCCCCTCCCCAGGTTTGTGCAGCTTTACTGGCAACACAGCAGTGCACAGCCATGTGAGACCTGTTTTACAGACCACTGACTGAGGTTTGGCACAGTGCACAGACCATGCGTGGACATGTGTACCTGAACCCTGCTCTGTTCTTTCCAGCTGTGCAACCTCAGTCAGGCTGTCCAACCTCTCTGAGCACTAGTCATTTTATTTGCTAGGGACCAGGATGCCTACCTTGCAGGATTTTGATAACAACTGAAGACGGGCACAGCACCTGGCCTACGAGTACTCAAGAACTGAATTGGTGATTGTACGCCACGTGCCTTGACAAAGAGGCTGAGCAGGGCTGGAACTTGTCCCCTTCTAGGCAGTGCCCACAGCCCTCTCCTTCCTCCTCGCCCTTCCCCATCCTCAGCCCCAGTCTGGGCTCTGCTGGAACGGACAGACGGACAGAGCAGGTTCCCACTCCAACTGCCATGCTGAGGTGACAGAACAGGTCACCCCTGGCTATGCTGTTCTCCAGGTCTCCCTAGCTCTCAGCCAGCAGTGGTCAGCAGTGTGGTCCCCGCATACCACTCCTCCTTCTGAATGTGACATTGGAACAACACTGGGAAGTAGGGTAAGGAAGTCATCTAATGCCCCCAGGCCGAGTCTGAGAACACCTCATTCTAATGGCGGCAGCACCAAAAATGACAGAGGAGGTGTTTTCCTGGCAGAGCCCGTCTCAGGTGCAAAGAGCAAAGTCTCAGAGGCTCGGACTGCTGAAGGCTTGTGCTCAGCGCTGTGGGGCCACTGCATGTGTCTCTTCCTAGGATTCAGAGACTCTCAGTTGGGGACTCACCAAATAGTGATCACTAGACTTTGAATACTGGGAGGTTAGAGCTGAAAGGGATTTTAGCAGTAAGTTAGCCAACCCCACCCTAGCTAATTGCAGAATGGAGGGCGCAGGCCCAGAGCCACAGCGGTGAGTCTTTGTCCCACATCCCTCTGTTCTCTGCTCAGTTGCTCAGTTCCCCTCTATTCTGTTCCAGAGGCAGGATCAGGCCCAGAGGGGACAGCAGGGAGCAGGAAGCGGGACTGCAGAGGGACCAGAGCCAGGAGCTGGGGGAGCAGAAGACAGGCGGAGAAATTGCTTTCAGGGTGGGTTTCCAAGAGCAGGGGGAGCCTTCAGGACCCAGTCCTTCTGCAGCTGGGTGATACAATGGTCTCCCATGTGCTGTGGGACACCGCCTATGGCAGACCCCACTAAAGGAACTACCTCCCCCATCCAGGGTGACACCTCCCAGTGTTTCAGTGACTTGCTGTGTCTAGCACCAGAGCTCTGGGGAACAGAGACTGCCCAATGCCAAGGCTGAGCTGACTTTTTTAGTGTGGTGGTAACCACAAGGTGAGGGTGCCACTCTAGAGCCTCCAGCAATCCCATCTGATCCTGTCCTCCAGGACAGACACACAGCACCGCTGGCTCTTCTCTGGATACATTCTTTGGGCAGGTGGCCACTCGCTGTGGTGGTCACAGGGAGGAATCTCTCACCTTTTGTCAGAGTCACTCCTATTGTTGCTACCCTATCCCGCGGGCACTTTCTTAGGTCGAGACTTGTCACTTCTTGTGAAAACTGAAATAGCTGACGTGCTAGGCAGCGATAAGCGAGCCACAAGCAACATCTCATTTAATTCTCTTAACCCCCAAGGTGTGGATGCTATTATTATACTATTTATTATCTCTGTTCAATAGTGGAAGAAACTGAGGGTGACCGGAGGTTAGCAATTGCCCAAGGTCAACCAGGGATGAGGCGGCAGAGCCCGGGTCTGGGAGACAGGTTCCTGACACTGCCCTCGGTGCTCTTCCAGGACCCCCACCGTGCGCCCCAGCAGCTGGCTTCCCTACAGCCCACGGCGTCCGGAGGGTGCCTGTGTGAACTGTCGTCTTGGTCCTGGCTGTGAGTGCGGATGACATCCCCCCTCTAGGGAGCCTGGGACCCAGATGGAGGGGCTGGAGGCAGAGCTGAGTCAGGCCAATGTTCTCCATGTCTGCAGCCTGCAGCCCCTGCGCCTCAGCCACCGCGGAGATGAACCAGTGGAGCAGGACCCATTCAGAGCAGTTGCTCTTCTGGGATGGAAAAGGGAATGGAGGGAGATGTGACTTTAAAAATTAACGATCTCCCTTGGCTTTCAGGACAAGAGCTTTCTCTCCTCACAACCCCTCTTTGTCCCTCACCTCTGCTCTGATGAGTCGGGTGCAGAGCAGGCCCGGACTGATGGTCTGTGCCCTCACGAGCCCCGTGGTCCTGGAGGAATCACCTCCCTTCTCCACCCAGGTCCAGTATCAGGGCCCACCTCCTGGGCTCTGCGGCCCCATGCTCCCACACCTCGGAGCACTCTGCCCCGTGGGAGACCAGTGCTCATCTCTCTCACCAGCTCTGACGGGGCCCTCACCGTGGCAGGCGCCATGCCCCGAGCTGGCGACGTGAATTCATTGAATTCCACACTAACCCTCTGGGCTAGGTTCCACTGTCACCCTCATTTCAGGGTTGGAAAGCTGAGACACTAAGGTCACAGAGCTGGTGGCAGAGCCGGGAGGGGACCCAGGCAGTCCCACACTAGCATCCATGCTCTTAACTACTCCACCCCGGGGGCAGTGGTGAGCAGGTGCTGCAGACTCTTCTTTGCCTCTGGACAGAGGAATTTACTTGCTGGAGACCAAGAGTCATCTTGGTAATTGGAGGCCCATTCGGGTCACTTCCAATTTCCCACCTGGCCTTAGGTGGCTCGTGCAAACTGCTGGGGCCAAGTAATCCTGGGTGCCAGGGGCGGCAGCTCCCCAGCAAGCTCCTGTGGTGACAAAGTCTTCCCCCCAGAGGCCCTGGGAGGAGTGTGAGGAGCCCAACGTGCCTCATAGGTCATTATGGAAACAGACGTGCGCCCTGGATGCCAGACAGGCAGAGCCAGAGCCTGCACACCCCACAGCCCAGGCTGGCTGCCCAGAGCTCTGAGGGACATTGTCACTGAGGGGCTGTCAATACCAAACCTCTGAGGTGCCTGTATGCAGATAGAAGGACCTGGTGGGCGGATGGGCAGGCTGGGTTCCCAGGATGGGAACTGGGCAGGCGAGATTCGCTGCCATCCCTCAGGCCACCCCTCCTCACTGGACCCTCCTCCTCCCTCATCTCCCTCTCCCTGTGAAAGGGGAGCTTCAGTGGGGGATCGGGGACCCTGCTGCCCTCTATAGAGAGGAAAATGCGCATCATCAACTCAAATAAATAAAAGAAGCACACGCAGGCGCGAGGCAAGCGGCTGCTGCAAGGAACAGGCCGGCTTTGGGAGGCCCTTACAGGGAGCGTTGGAGTCCGGGGCTCAGAGGCCCCACGTTGACTTGTTCTAAGCCTCGCTCGAGACTTTTGAGGAAGGCGGAGGCCTCTTCCTCTGTCAGGACCAAACACAAGCCCAAGAAGGGCCTGTAGATACAGAGAAGCAGGTGACAGACATCACCGCTCATCAGAACGCCAGGGACCAGGCCTGCCCGCTCCCTACACCGCAGTCTGCCCGGGAGAGGATGGCGAGGCAAGCTGGGCCCCCTGTCACCCAGCCACTCATTTATTCAAAACAAACACACACTCACACTCCTCATCCTGGGTGAACAAAGCAAACACATTCCGCAGGCGGGACGCCCCTCCCCCGCGCAGTGTGTTTTCATTAATATAAATTGTTTGCAGTAGGCAGATTAATTCTAAAAATGATATTCAGACACGGCAAATTGTTCTCGTAAAGCAGAAGATGCGTGAGACGCCCTGCGTTTCCGTGTGCACCAGGGATCTTGGGTAAATGTAATCATGTTGTGGTGATAATCGATGTTATTATAACGGCCAGGCTTAATGAGCTGCGACACAGGCTGATCGGTGCGGCTGGGCCCGGGTTTGAGTCACACAGATGCCCTGGGAGTGGGCAAGTGAAGGAAGGCACAGGAAGCTTTGAAACTGGGGCGTTCTCAGCATGTCTTAAAACCTGCCCTCGCAGACAGTTTCCCTTTTTGAAAACACTTTGGGTTGGATGCTAAGGAGGCAGACGTACAGGTGAAAGAGTGAGGCCCTGATAGGTGAAGGGATCTGGTCAGGGTTACCAGTTGTTAATTAACGAAGCCTGGACTGAAATTCAAATGACCTTGGTTCAGATCTACCCCCCACCACACCAAGGCTCCTAAGCCCTCGGGGTTTCAGTCCCACTGGGGATTTTTTTGCCTATTCAAATACCTCTGCATCATTATTTATTTAATAGTCTTCTCAAGTCAGCCTTAAGTCACAAACGTTTTTGGCTGGCCTCATCAAGCTCGGGGTGCTGGTTCTAATTTTCACAACGAAAATTAGAATGAATGCATAACTTCCGTTGATGCTTGTCTCCGCGCCACCCACATTAGCCTGGCACACCAGGAGGGTGCTCACACTGCGTGTGGGGAGGACTGACTTGTACCCGAAGGCACAAACCCGACACATCAGAGTTGTTCTTGCCATGACTGACTGCCCCTCCCCACTCCTGCCAGTTCGGCTGGTTCCTCCACACAGGTCCTGCCAGGGGTCTGCGCTGTGCCCTCTTCGGACCTATGATCCTGCTGGAGCCTGGAGAAGGTACACGAGGCTGAGGACAGACTGGTCCCTGAGCTCTGTGTGGGGCCTGGAGGTGGGGACTTAAGAGTCTCTGCAGAGAGGACTGCTGGCCAGGCTCTAACAGGACAGTGCAATGTGTGTAGGGGGTGTCCCAGGGCAATGGCTAGGAGATCATACACCACGAGACCCCCAAACGCGGACCAAGTCTTGGGCGAGGACAGGGAATGTTGCTAATTTTATCCGCAGTGGTAACGATCAGCCGGCTCTATGAGAAATAGCTGTATTTCTTCGAAAGACTCATACTCAGTTATGTAGAGGTGAAGTCAGAAGAGGCCTGGGATTCACTTTAAAACACTGCAGCCAGTGTGGACAAATCTTTCTTCTTTTAATCCTCACCTGAGGATATTTTTTTCCATTGATTTTTAGAGAGTGGAAGGGAGAGAGGGAGGGGGAAAGAGAGAGAGAGAAACACCGATGTGAGGGACATGTCGATCGGTTGCCTCCTACATGCACCCCGACTGGGGCCGTGGATCAAACCTGCAACCCAGGAACATGCCCTTGACCGGGAATTGAACTTGCGACCCTTCAGTGTGCAGGCCGACACTCTAACCACTGAGCAACACTGGCCAAAGCATGGACAAATTTTAATAGTTATTAAATCTAGGTGATGGGATGATGGGTATATGAGGTTCACAATTTTACACAATTTGGAATATTTTGTAATGGTTATTTTTTAAATGGAAAGCGATGACAGTGGCTCAACTAGTGTAGGAAAGGGGTTATTAGGGTGCAGAAAGAGGTAGCAGGGGGAAGGGGGTGATGTGGAGTCTTTGGAGAAAAGGTGTTTCCAGCACCCTCATAACCCAGTGGACATCCTGGCTCCCCAAAGTTTGCCTTGGGCTCCTTAGTCTGGCCGGCTGCTGCCCTGGCCGCCTGTATGGTGCCGCCTCTGTGAAGGGAGTGATGTGACGCGTAAGCGATGAAGCGCAGCGTGGTGCAGCCTCAGGGACCGTGTCTGCCGGAGACATCTGCTCAGCTCGCAGGCCCACGGTGTGCTGCTGCACTGCCTCGGAGTGGCGGGGGGCCCCATGCACGGCGCATCTGTGACAGTGTGTCTCAGGGCGGGGAGGTGGGCCCGTGCGCTGGTGTGACATCTATGTGCCGGCCTGCGCGGGGCTGCCTCCCTCGCTCTCCCTGCATTGCTTCACAAACGGCCTCTGCTCTCCGGCGGGCTTTCTGTGGTCTCAGGGGCCGGAGTCCAACTTCTTTCCTCCGGCATTTGTCACAGAAGCCTCAGGAGCCCTGTTCACTGCACATTCTGAAAAGAGGGGAGAGCACTTTCCAGGGAGGCAGCTCCCAGGAATTCTCCTTTCTCTAGGACTCTACTTTCTGGTGCATCCAAGGCCTGCACAGGGTCCACCTCCACCACCTCCAAGTGGGTCTCCTGCAGGTCTGGACAAAGGGGAGGCAGGGCTGGGTAGAAGGGCCACCCCAAAAGGACCTGGCAGGGGAGGCCACAGCCTGGGAGTTGGGCCATAGGCTTTGGCATGGATGCCTGGGCCAGGTCGGACCACAGGCTCCCGTCCAGAGCCTGACATGTCCACTGGGGAGGAGGCTGAGAGCCTTGGGCTAGGGTAGGAGCTGTGCTGATCGGGAAGGCCAGGGGCCCTTGAACATCAGCCATCAGGGATCCAGGGTCCCACCCAGGTTGTCCTTAGCTCTGTGCTGCTGGTTTTTCCTCTCTCTGTAAGTCCCAACCAGTGGCCCCTCTGTTGCATAATTCGTAGCGCACCTCCTCCTGGAAGCTGCCTCAGCCAGGAGTGCCTCACAGCTTGGACGGGGCCGTTGCAGTGCAGCCCTCACACTTACACACAGAGGTCACACTGTCCTCATTCAGGTGTGAAGCATTCTGAATGTATGTGTGTGTGCGTGTGTGCACACATGTGTGCGACTGGGCAAGAGTGTGTGTGCACATGCACAGGGTCCTCCATTTCCCCCAGCCCCCTGGAGGCTGAGTCTGTGTCTTTTCCTTCCTTGGGAGCTGCCAGGCGACCGGCACAGGGCTAAAGGACCCCTCCAGCCGACGTGGAACTTGGAAGGCCTGTCCCGTGGAGGACTGGACGGTACCAGGCTCACTAATGGGCAGAGCCACGCATGAAGAGCTGACGTGGCGGAGCCCGCACAGCATGCAGGCAGCATTCCTTCCAGCGTCCCGTGCTCCCCGATCAGCCAGTCCCCCCGCATGCCCCTGAGGCAGGGGCTGTTATTACCTCACTGTTCAGATGGGAAAACTGAGGCATAGAGGCTGATTCCGTGCCTCAAGTCCACACAGCTAATAGATGGTGGAAGCAGGCTTTGCACTGAGGCAGCCTGGTTCCAGAGCCCAGGCCCCCAGCTGCCAAACCCAATGCTGCCCTAACAGGGCTCCGAGAAGGGCTGTGTCCTCAGGCCGCTCTGGGCGTGAGCTCAGGCACGCTGGCCATGTGGAGCCACATCCTCCAGCCTCAGGATCCTTCCCTCAACGGGGCACATAATGCCCACCTCAGAGGAGACTGGCAATGAGACAAAATCAGTGTCTGAGGTGTCTAGGACATGGCACTCACGAGGCACTTACCAAGAGGGCACCCCTGCCCCTGCCCCTGCCCCGGGGAGAGGAGACAGAGGGAAACGGCCAGCTTCCGGTCTCCTGCTGAGGGACCACAGGCCAAGTGTTTGCCTGTCGCACCCTCGCAGCGTCTGACCACAGTGCTCCGCCAGGCAGGGCCCAGTGGCGAGCAGACAGCGGCCTCAGCTCCGAGGGACACAGACCCTTGCCGGTTAGTGCAGCCGCCGCTTTCCTGCCCCGCCCACCTGGCCTGACCTCCGACCTCCTGCACTTTTTCCTCCAAAAGGCAGATTCTCCGGGTGGCACCTAGCTGCCTCTCTGCTGCTGCACAGGGACCGTGGCCGGGTCCCTCAGGCGGCACCTCAGGGTGAGCTGCAGCCCTGAACTGAGAGTCTGACAGACTGCACAGGTAAGAATGGAAGCCGATCCCATGCCACCCGCAGGGGGGAGCGCCAGGTAGAGATAAAGGACTCGGACAGATGGCCACAGGGTGTCTGACCACCCGGGTCCCAGAGGCCTCATTAGGAAGAGACCGAGGCCTGGGCTGGGGTGGGGCCTCCTGTTCTGCCACCACAGGAGGTTCCCAAGGGCGGGGTTCCCAAGCCCTCGGACCCTGGGATTGAACCAGCATATCTCGCAGTGCCCCCTTCAGCGGGAGCCGACGGAAAGGGAAGGGAGCAAAGGGCACTGAGGGGACACCCAAGGCTCTCTGAGACACGACCAGATACTGAGCTCCTGTCTGTGGCTCCGTTTCAACTGTGAAGGAAATTTCCTGTGTCTCAGTGCGGGACAATATTGGCGCTTTGGGCAGGCAAAGAAGTCCTGTTAATATCCCCAGTCTTCATGCACTAAGTGCCAGTAGCACCCCTTGAGCGTTTGTGACAAACAATGATGTCCCCTAACAATCAGACACCCAAGGGGATATACTGCCCCCGGTAAAGAAGTCCTTTGGCCTTGCCGATGCTCCGAGGGTCTCTCGTCCCCAGAGGCCAGGAACAGTCATGCCTTCCCTCTGTCACAGCTTTTGCAGAACAGGGGCTGTGCTCCAGCTTGACACCTGTCTCTCGGCGTCCCCAGGGCCTAGATGACCGCCATCTAATGTCCCGTAACAGCGCTGGCTCCTTCTCTGGCTCCAGGTATTGGTCCCCACTTCCTGGCTGGACCCTCCAGCCCTTCCCTGGTCTGCGGCACCCTCATTCCTCTCCCGAGCGCCTGGTCTTAGCCCTGTGGTCGGAGCCTCAGGCAGGAAGGGGGCCGCGGGAGGGTGCAGGGTGCCCCCTCAGTCCTCCCCGTTATTCGTTCTCCTGTCAGCCCTGCCCTCTGACAGCTTCTATGGTGGGCTGTGAATTCCTCATTGTTGCCTTTGTCAAGTTCCCCCTGCCTTTCCCTCAATTGCTCTGCTTTGCATTTCTATGGTGGGTCTCCTCCTTCCAGATGTAATGATTATTCTGTCTTTCCCCTTCACTCACACAGTCAGACAGACACACACATGCGCGCACACACACGCACGCACACACACAGTGTTTGATATTTCCTTGAGATACTTCTCTGAAGAGATGAGGGTGAGGGAAGGCTCGAGGGGAGCTTTAATGAGGAAGGCTCTTGTTGTTGTTAATGCTCCCCCGAGGATATTTTTCCCCATTGATTTTTAGAGAGAGTGGAGGGGGGGGAGAGAGAGAAACAACCATGTGAGAGACACATCGATTGGTTGCCTCCCACACGTGCCCGGACCGGAGCCAGGGATCAAACATGCCAGGTACGTGCCCTTAACCAGAATCGAACCTGTGACCCTTCAGTGCCCAGGCTGACGCTCTAACCACTGGGCAGCACGGCCAGGGCGAGAAAGGCTTTCTCCACGGTGGGCATGAGGGGGGTTGGGAGAGAATCAGTAGGATAAGGATCATGGAAGTCAGTGGACCTGCTATTTCTGCAGAGCTTTTAAAAATATCTACTTTCTGATTGAAATATAATGCATATTCATTGTAAGAAGTTCTGGCAATTTAGAAAAGCAGAAACAAGAAAATAAAAATGACCTATAATCCCACCAATAGGGGAGAGAAAAGGAATGTTTTGGCACTTCCTTTTAATCTTTTTTTCGGGGGGAGGAGGGCCCCCCACTTTATATTATAGCAAGAGCTTTGGTTCTGCACTAGTAAGTCAGCGGCAGAAGCACCATTTTAAGGACTGTGCAATATTCCCTTCTGAGGACAGCCGGCCACAGGCCCCCAGGTGCCCCAGAACCCCGAGGCTCTCGGGCTGGCCTGTCTGCCTCCGCACGGGTCTCCGCCCGGTGCTGCCCTCCTGCCCTCCCCACCTTCACAGCCAGGCACTGAGCATCCAGGCCCGTCCCCACCCCAGCTCCTCCCGATGCGAACCACTCAGAGATGGAGTTCTGCCAACCTAGTAGATGGTGACAAAAGCTCTTTTTAAGCTCTGCTTCCATTATAGCCGACATGGCCCACCTTTCCTCAGCAACCCCTCCAACCTAAAGGGACAGGAAGAGGCAGGTGAGGAAATATGCAGAGAAAAGTGGCTACGGAACAAAGTGCCATGCCCTGAGCTCCCAGACAAAATCACGTGGGAGCAGGAAACTCATTAATAAGTTATTTTTCGTTCTGTGTTTTCCATGATAAATTACCACACTCAGCATCAGTACTGCAAACATGCCCAGGAAAGACATACACACACGAGCCCACTGCTCCTGCTGAAAGGAGAGATTGACTTCAGTTTCAGGTTTGAAGCTAATTTCACAGCCCTAACTAAGCAAAATTATCTCAGGGAACTGCCCCCAGCACACATGCAACAGAAGCAAAACCACTGTGGCTACGTGGGGAACATGTCCCCAGAGTTACAGAGACCCCAAAGCACCAGATGGTGAGGAATTCTACTCTTCAGTCCTGATCTTTTGAAACTACAAGCCCTGCTTTTAATGGGGTTCCTGCCAGGAAGCACAACCTCCTGGAAGTTCAGGGTATGTTCTGATCAGTCAGAATTTGTCATTCCTCTCAGAAAAAAATCACAGCAGGGCATGCCAACGGCCCAGAGAGGAGGCAGGTTGGGGAGGAGTGTTAGTAGCATCAGAGAGACCACTTCTAATTGCAATAATATTATTTCTATGCTTGGGTGAAACTCAACAAGAGAGAGAATTTTTGAAATAGATGCAAGATGTGTAACCAGTATGTGTCTCAGTGCCAGTGGAGCCTGCTTCACTGGCTCACAGAAAGAAACGAAACCATGCATTCTGGAAAAATATTGATGAGACATGGGAAGTGGGAGATGGGGACACAGGGGGAAAGAAGTGAAGGGGAGCAGCTAGGCATCCTGTTCAAGAAGTTAATCCCTATGAACCAACACCAGCCAAGGCTGCTGCACATGCATATAATGCATAAAGCTGCAATTCCAAAAAGCTCATTGTTTCAAACGCAGAGGTCAACCTGGACACCTAGTCTGTTACTATAAAAGTTCACAGGAAAAAAGAGGAGCGACCCCCTAGCTAGCTTTGGGATCAGCTAGCTTGGCATTGACGAAGTTTCCACATTTGTGAGTTTGTCACTTCTGTGGGCTTCCCTTCCCCTTGGCACAGAGTGGTTACTGTGATGAGCGATCACATAGAGCACAGTGTAAATTTTTATTATTATTGGATGGTGCTGTGGCTGGAACTGCACTGTTCTGCATAGAGGTTTTGAGACATATTATAATTACATTCTGTAGGTTTGCAAATAATGACATAACCCAGTCACCTTACTGTGCATATGATTTATCACAAATAACAAAATGTTATTATATGGAAATTAGTTTCCACACAACTGCTGACTAGAGGGGAGAGCTCCAGAGACACTTTAATCACTAAGACGGGAACCATGGCATTTCAGGACCTGGGACAGCGCCGGAGGGGCTTCGGTCACCTCAGTGGCTAGAAAGTCCTCCCGCCAGCAGGGAGCTGGGAGGAAGGTGTGTGGGAGGGAGCAGGGCCTTGGCAGTGAAGGCCCAGCCTGAGTTCAAGGCTGAGGCCTGTGTCAGCCTGCGAGGGGGCTGCTATGGGTTACTCTGATTTTCCGTTTGGACACTGCCTTCTCCTGGCCTCTTTTTGCAGCTTAAATACTCCCCTAACTTGAAAAGAAAATTGTCAACACCAGAACCATCATCTATAACTTCACTTTTTTTGCGTCTTTGGGAATATTGTCATTATTTAAAAAAGAAAAAGAAAAATTCAGCCAAAGACACGCTGACCTGAGAATCCAGAGCACGTACAGGCCGTGTCCAGCCGGCCCATACACTTAGGCTGGGCTCTGCAGGGGGCACGAGGCTCTATCGTGACGAAGTGAATGTTCATTGGTCATTTTGCTGTTGCCATTTCCTCCTAACAGGGTGGATGCCACTGCTTAGGGATGAACAGAGAACATGACATTGGACAATCCTCTCCAGCTCTCCTCTCTCCTGCCGCAGAAGCTCAGGAGACAGGGAATGCCAGCCTAACACAGCTGCCCTCCCCAGTGGTCATTTCCTCAGGTGTCCCAAGGGGATAGCCTTTTGGTATCATGCCTTTTTTTTACAAAGTTAAAATAATAATAGTTTTTGCAGAACCTTAATGATTTCCCATAGCAGCCTGCCCAAGATTGAAGAGCAAAGAAAGGGTTATAACTCAGGTCTCCTAGGCTCGGTCTCCGGTCCATCCTGCTGTTTCACGGCTGCCCAAGTGCAGCGCCAGAAACCAGGCTGGGACGGGTCTGAGCTCCTTTATGCCCCCCCCCCCCCAGGAGTTCTCGATTCTACAGAGAAATTCTGACTTTTTTGTCTTTGTCTACATTCAGGCCCAACAAAAATGATCTCATCTCTTATCCCCAAATGCAAACTCCAGATTTTCTTTGTCTTTGTCTAGATGACTTCAAGGCTGGATGGGGGTGGGAGAGCTGGAGGGGGGCCAAGGGGACAGGGAGGCACTTTGTGTGGCCAGGGGTAGCAGTGCCCACTTTCATGACAGCTTCCTGGGGACACAGTGACACAGAGCCCCAGATCCTTCATCGTTATCTCAAAATCAGGGCTGAATTGCTTCCGTTCATACTCACTAAGAGTTCTGAGAGGTCTGCCAAAGCCTGACTATACCATTTGGGAGCAGGATTTCCACTGTTGTCTTTTTTTTTTTTTTTTGGCCTTCAAAGTTTTGAAAGAGTAAAGGCTTTAAGAATTTAAATGTTTGGAAAGCAATCAATGACATTTAATGCCACTAATGTGGGCAGGGTGTGTGTGCGTGAATTACAGAAGTATTTATTACAAATAACAAAATGTTATTCTATGGAAATTAGTTTCCACACAACAGCTCACTAGAGGGAAGAGCTAGTAATATGCATCTCAGCACCGGTTTCCTTTAAGTGATTAGAGAATTTCTAACCAATTAACATGGAACATTTAGTTGTAGCATGTGGTAGATTGCTGGTTGGTTGCTACAAAGCCAGAAACCTTCCCTTAGTACCTCACAGGAGAATTCTCCTCTACGTGCCCCATTTCCTAGGATGGCTGAGGAGGTGACATTGGACCGAGCCCTACATCTTGGTTGCTGCTGGGATGTGCCAGTAGCACATTCCTTCATTACTCAGCCCCCAGCCCCCAACTGTCCCCGCTCTGTCCTACCCCTGGGTACTAGTGACTGGGAGGGACTCCCAAATGCTTTCACCCAAGTCTTCAGTGGCTCCTCATTACCTAGGCCAGCGATTCCCAACCACGGTGCTACAGAATTCTTAAAACCAGCACTACCTGACTATTTAGTTAGGGGCACTGACCTCTTTTCCCTGAGATTGTCAAATTAAAAGAGGAAAACAGCCAAAGTAGCCATCCAGAGTGAATAAATCAAGATTAGATGTATTTTTTTTGGTCAGATTGGCAAAAAATAGAATTTTTGGTGTGCCGCAGGATTTTAGTGATTAGTTTACGTGCCAGGAAATGAAAAAGGTTGAAAATCGCTGCTCTAGACTCACAGACCCGTAGAATGGGCCCTGGGACCTTCTCGTGATAGTTTTTCTGGAGTACGGATGCCTTTCTCTGATGACATCCACATGGAACCCCTGGCCAGGGGTGACGGGGGAGGCGAGGCTCTGGATCAAGCCCGCGAGGGCCCGGGGTCCCCTCTGCACGGCAACACCCAGGCCCTCTCCACGCCCTGCGAGCAGGCTTCCCCTCAACACCGGGCATCTGTCCCCATCTGTGCTTCTCTCAGCAAACAGACTTCACCCCGGATTCAGCCCAGTGAGGGCCACAGAGCCCTGGCTCCGGTCAGGTCAGATAACCTCCCGCGGGGTCAGGAGATGGCATAAAGTACACACAGGTGCACAAATGCCACACAGCCGAGAAGTTGCTCACAGGCAGGGCAGCCAGGTTAGCACCCAGGGCTGGCGGGTGGCCCAGGAGAACACAGGGCGAGTGGCCCTGTGGTTCATTTACCACAGAGAAGGGGTGGCAGTGCGTGGAGCCAGGCTCTGCCAGTGTGGGCTCGGGGCACGTTGCTAACATCTTGGCTTCATTTTCCTTAACTACAAAAATGGTGGGTAAACCAGCCCAGCCTGAAGGACAAGGTGCGGGAGGAGTGGAGTTTATCCTGAGAGCAAGGGCCTGGGGGAGGCGTCGGAAATGGAGGAAGCATCCAGCACTGTTGGCGTCCCTGCTGCTGGTCGCCTCACATTTGCTGCCTGGTCCCTCCTCAGCTCTGCCAGGGCCCCGATGGAGTCCTGAGGGTGGGGGGCAGAGCCTCGCCGAGGGAGGGGGGGTCACTATCGCTCCCCCAGCCCCTCCCCCCCTCCCAGGCCGGCTGGCTGAGCGGGAACATCTTGCAGGCACGTGACAGCCTCTTGGGCTGAGCTGCGATGCGTGAAGGGATTTATGGTTGTAGCTGCATCTCATTCGGTCATGTTGGGAAGTGAACCCCACTGTCTGCTCACAGCTGTGCACTAGCAGGCCGGGCCCCTCGGAGAGGAAACGCCAGCTTCCCTCTCCCTCTGGCTCCGGGTCCTGTGCCATCTGAGCCCACCCCTCCCCACACCACAGGATCCCCTGTGCTCCCAGTTCCCGATCCCCCTGCAGAGGAGGGAGGAGGGGTGATCTGAGCCTCCACATCAGGCGGTGACAATTAAACCCATTCAGAGCCGAGTCATTTGCATGCAACTCCTCACCAGGCAGAGGACACTCAACCTGTCATTATCTCCTGGCACTGCTGGTGACTGCCATAGGCTGTGAAATGGCAGCTCCCTTCCCCTGGGCACTGCCGGGCAGGGAGCAGGTAGTTGATGAAGGGCCTGGAACCTCTCCTCCTGCCCTGGCTGGGCTCTGCGGGAGCCAGAGCTGGAGGAGGTGGCCTGGGGACAGGGCAGGAGGACCCCGAGGACCCACGCCTACTCATCTGCTTGTGCCCTGGAGGGGGTCTCTGGGGGACACCACAGGGGCAGGCTGCAGGGAGAGCATGAGCCATCCAAGGCGGGTCCCACTTCCGCAGCCGGAATTTATTGGACCATATTATCCCTGGAAAAGTATGAAAAGCGACCATTTTGCTGTGTACCCACAGAGCGGGCTCTGCAGCAGCTGCTCCTGCCCCCCCCTCCCTCCCTCCCTCCCCCATGCGCAGCTCTAAATAAGCCACAGTGAGACCCAAATGCTCTGTGCTGCGTGCTGCTGGCCCAGCATTTCTAGTTCAGAAAGAGACAAAGAGACCGGAAGGCAGAGGATCCCACATTGGTTCCCAACCCTGGATCACAAATCGGGTTCAAAGCCCTATCCCCAGGGCTGGGGGGGCGGAGGCAGGAGCAGGAAAGCTTCAGGGGGAGACCTACTTTCACCTTCCGAGGCTGAGAGCCCAGCTGCGAGGCCTAGGCCAGGGTCGGCCTCCACTTAGAGCAGGCGGCACCATCGTGAGCCACCCAAAGCACTACAGGCCCCAAAACGCTGTTCAGTATCCACCGCGACCTGGAATTGCACTGTTCCTGTTTTATTCCTTTCACTTAACCCTTTAATCCTGGCCTAAATGCAAATATCCCTGAAGAGGCGGTGCTGTAAAATGTGTTATTTATGCTGTAGCGAGAACACGTTTCTCCAGCCTTTTCTGAAAATGAGCGTTGAGTATGAAGGAAGAGAGACAGACGTGCGAATATTGCAGCCTGGGAGGGTGGGAGCAGGTCTCACCAGAAGGAGGGAAGACGTGGAGCGAAGGATCTGGTGGGGAAGCCTGCCCTTCCTCACATTTCTCCCAGGGCCGGTTCTGACCCATTGCTTGGTGGGATAGAGAGATCTGGGCACTCTAGGGCCCAGCCAACGCAGCCGAGTGTCGTCTGTGCTGAGTGTGGTCTCCTGGGACAGCGAGGCCTGTGTTCATCCTGAACGGGAGCTGGAAGGGTCCCCTTTCATCTCACTGCACCCCCGCTGCTGGGATGAAGCCACATGCCCGCACAGCCCCAGCGCAATGCTCTTTTAAAAGAGATTTATCAAAAGGACAACTGCATTTTCTGCCTCTGTTCCCACCTCAGAATCAGCAGCTCCAGCCACGCACGGCCCAGGTGCTGCTTCTTGGTGAACCTTAAAAACAGGAAAGTTACTTTGTCAGGTGGTATGAGCACCTACTTTTTGTCCCCAAATACGAATGCTCCCGCAACTCCCTGTCAGGGCCTGGGCACAGGTGGCCAGAGGTAGCTGGGGGTGGCTGGGTGTCTGGGCCTGTGTGTGACTCTTTAAGGGCAGGGTCCCTTTCTTCATACCAAGAACCTGGGGTGAGCATGCAGCTGGTGTTCAGTAAGTACTAGTTGATTGGCTGCCAGTCCCTGCCCTTGACTGACTCACAGTCTAGCTGAGAAGGCGAGACTCACACACGGCTGCCCCGCAGAGAGCAGAGCCAGGTCCCATGTGGACAGGAGCCAACCAACCCACCTACACAAAAGTCAGAGCCTGCAGCTCCCGTCCTGGGAACTCCTCTCCCTAGAACGGCTGCTAAACTTGCTCTAATTTTGCCTGTCTGTGGTGCCCCGTCTTGAATCAAATGCCACTGCACATGGCTTCCAAGCTGGAGGAAACCCATGTGTAAATAGCGTGGCGGCTAGAAGCTCTGGGGTCGGGTATATCTGAATCTTTGCTCTGTCACTTGCTGTGTGACTGAGAGCAAGTGTACCTCTCTAGGCCTCAGTTTCTTCATCTGTAAAATAGTGACAGAGAACTACCTATGTCAAAGCCTGACACATAGTAGGCACTCAGTAAATAATGTTTACTATTTAATTATATTATTTTCTAAAGCATAAGAGTAATGCAGCAGAATTCAATCTAAAGGAAGATTTTTATATTCGAAGAGAGCAGACCAAGTCCTGTCTTCCAGCAAGGTGCAATAGTGGTCCTGTGGGGTAAGTGGGCCACTCTAAGGTAATTCTAAGAAATGCCAAATCTTTGGGTAGAAACAGAAAAACAGGTAATTTCCCGAAAGACCTAGATCAAGGTATTTGTAGGAAGGTCAAACACTGTTACTCCCACCAGCGACTCTACTTTACTGAGCTCCTGTCATGTGCCAGGAGCTGTGCCAAATCCCTTATTTATAATCCTTAAAATTACACTTCAAGGCAGGCTTTATCACCCCCACTTAGTTGATGAGGAAGCTGTGATGGGCAGGTGCCTGGGCCAGGGCCCCGTGACTGGTATTTGCAGAGCTGGCCCGCAAACACATGCCCGTGTGACACAGAGCCCAGGCTCCCCAGCAGGCTGCCTCTGAGTCCCGGAGTTGCTGGAGCACAAGCTCCTTGAGGGTCACATGAATGTCTCACTTATTTTCAGGAGCCCTGGCCACACATGCATGCTGTCTGACCCCTGTCACGTGTTCAGTACGTGACAAGGAATCGAACATTTGGTGGCATAAATCTGTGTCACATACCAGGAGGTAGAAGAAGTGGCTCGAAGTGGCTTGGTGTGGCGACAGCAACCAGACCACCGTCACTGCAAGAGGCTGACAAGCCGTCTGAGATTCCTGTGAACGTGGCCCCACCGCATCTGAGTGTGGCCAAGACCTCTCTCCCGCCCACACGTCCCACTGTCTCCACCCCGGCCTATGTCACATCGCCACACACAGCAGAAGCCCCCGCGGTGGAGGGGCTGCCTGTGAACAATGAATCCTCCCAGGGCCGTCTTCTAAGGAGCTCCCCCCGGCTGGCGAGCTCGCTTACTTATCCACGCCTGTTCGCGGACACCTTCCTCTCACTGACTCCTGCTCTCCACTCCCCATCCTTTCCACTCGAGCTTCTCTCCGAGGGCTCCAGGGAAGACGAGGCAGGAAGCCAAGGGTCTGACTGTCCCAGGAGCTCAGGATGGAGGAGCCAGGGCTGGAAATGGCAGGCCTCTTTCATGCCCGGCCACCTGCCCACGCCTCCCTGGCAACAAGGCCTGTCTGGGATCCATGGCTCTCTGCCATGCAGACATGAGGCAGGTGCTTGGGGACTGCCACTGCTTGGCCTGTGGCACAGGCTGCCTGTTGGCCGTGGACTTGGGGGACATGATAAGAGAGGCTCATAGGTGAGCCCCGCAGGTGAATAGCATCTCTTCCTGCTGCTCCTCCACCCTGTCCCCCAGGTTTTTGATCTGAGTGACCCTTCTCTTTGCATGTACCCCTCCCCATGGCAGGGCTGGTCTGACAAACATTTCCCAGGCTCACAAATTAGGCTGGGAAGATGGGGCACCCCCCCCATCTCCCGGAGCTCAGCTCCGGCTCCCAGATGCCTGCACTGACCCATCACTGCCAGCTCAGAGGGCTTCCCCTGCAGCGGGCACAGAGCCCTCATTCTGCAGTCACACGAGACCCAGCGCGGCCCCAGTCCACAGACAAGGCCCTCAGCCACCTTCCATTTACTCTGCCACCTGGCTTCTTTCAGCGCCGCGTGCACGGAGTCCGGGCTCGTTGGATAGATTTCCCGGTTAGGTCAGGGTGGCCTGCAGCGGGAGGAGGGGTGTTTCAGGAGGGGTGGCTGGACAAGTGATAGGGAGGTTTGGGGTGACAGGGAGGGATGAGAGGCTCGGCGCAGGGGGTCCTGGCTTTAGTTCAGGCTGTCGGTGGGCAGCTCCTGCCCGAGGAAACACTGTAAGGTGCTGGAGCCAGGCAGATGTGGATTTGAACCCTGGCTTGGAATCTTTCCATCTGTGCCATTGGGGGAGGGGCAGACATTTAATTTCCTTGAGCCTTAGTTTCCTCATTTGTCACCCGGGGCCAACCTCGCCTCCCTGCAGGCAGCTGTGAGTGTTGGAGACCATATGTGCACAACGCCTGCCCAGGATACAGCGACAGTGACTACTGTCCTTTCCTGTCTCCAGTCAGTTTTCCCTTCTGTGTTATGGGAGAGCAGGGCTGAACTCTTCCACTGGGCACCTGGAGATTATTCTTGAAGTGCTCGCAATATTGCTGTGAGGGCTGCTCACCGAGCTCAGGTTTGCGGGGCTGGGGTTGCCCACGAGGGCAGTGGCGCCTTTAAGGAGCTGTGGTGTTTTCCAAACGATGCATCCTCAGCTGTCTGAGAGCTATGGCACCTCTGGAATAGTGACAAAAACCATACTCATTAAGGAAGGAGTCCTTCTGAACCTGACATGGGTTCCCCCCAGCCCAGACCCCGCTCTGTCCCAGAGTTAGTCAGTGGGCCAGACCCCCTCTCTCTGCACAAACAGGAGATCTTAGGATCTCGTTCGTCTCTGTGACTCTTCATGTTGCAAAATCCAGCCCAAGGAAGGAAATTTGGATTCTGATTCTGATGTCTTTTTCTTGAAACGTGCTAACCAGAGCCTGCTTCTTCACCCAGAAGTGCTCCTGTGGAAGGCGCCTCCTCGGGTGGCCACTGAGGGAGGGTGGCGCTGGACAGGGGGTTGATTAGGTGAGGAGCGTGGAACCACTTAGTCAGGCAATGCTGAGAACTTTCCACATGCCAGGCAGTGCCAGTGGGGACCATGCAGAGGGGACCAAGTCCCAGCCCTGCCCACAGGAAACTCACCGTGGACTAGTGCCAGACGGTATTCCGGGCACGGGGCTCTGAAAGCCAGCCCTCCACAGAGAGGAGTCTTTCATAAGGACGGGCAGGGCACGGAGGAGACTGTTTCTGGACGTGCCCGCTTGGCTGCCTGTGACTCTAGCCTGGCCACCGTGCCTTCTGACCACAACGTGAGCCCCTGGTGCTCTGGGACTGAGTCTGCCCACCTTGGAGACGGAGCCAGAACATGCTTCAGAGGAAGGGCAACGACAGGGTGGTAGCCCATCTGCCCAGGGTGGGAAGTCAGCCTGCCAGTCCCAGGGGAAAGGTGGGTAGCGTAGGTGCAGAACCAGAGAGATGCCACCTGCGCCTCTGGCCTGTGTTTCTACCGCCCACACCCTCGAGCAGTTCGGGCCACCTGGGAGCCACTGTCCACAGCAAAGACTGTATGTCTGTGTGTCGGTCAGGAAACAAGTAAACTCAGATGATTCAAAAGCTGAGGCTCTCGGGAAGGGACTGGCTACAGCGTCCCTTCCCGCACTGTGTGGACAGGGCGTTGATGCGCCTGGAGACCAGCAGCCAGCCGCGGGCGGCCCACAGCACCTCAGTGAAAGCTGTGGGGCCCAAGTGGTGGGCGGAGGAGACAGGACTCGCAGCAAGTAGTCCCCACACCTCGTTTTTGCTGAGAGAATAGGCCTTAGGTCACAGCGGTGTGGAGACCTTAGGGGACTTGCAGCGGGAGGGCAGCGAGGGAACCAAAGGGGTCTGTTTCCTGAGCCGCAGGGACGGCAAAGCTTCCCTGCACCCAGAAGCCAACTTAGGCAGGAAGAATACAGTCAGTGGGTAGACAGAGGCCTCATAAAGAACGGGAACTTCAGGAGAGAGTTTGCACTGTTAGATCCCCACAGGCTGGTCTAAGCTGGAAGAGCCTGCCGGCTAAGTGGTGATCTGAGAGCCCTCTCTCCACTTGCTCCAGGGGGAATGGTGGCCCGAGCGTGCCCTCAGTCGAGGGGTGGGGGCTAACAGAAGCTCCATCTGCACCGTGGTGGATCCAGCTTGACCCACGATATGTGCCTCAGGACCTCCTGTGTAAGGGCACTGACCATCACCCTGCGAGGCCAGGCAATGAGGCCTCGGGGGGAATCCAAGTGGGAGATGTGTGTGTAGCAGCAACTCAACTGTGGAACGCAGGGACTCCACAGTGGACGGACGCCATCAGTATTTAATGATTGGGTGTGCTTAACACGGCCTTGCAAATGGATGGAACTGCTACTGAATAATATTTTCTGACCATAAAAATGAAGTATACTTATTATAAGAGATTGAAACATATTGAAAAGTATAAAAGAAAGAATTAAAACCCACAATCCAACTTTCTCTATTAACATTTTGGTGTATTTTCTTAATATCCTTTTTTATGTTTATATGTGTATATAAACACACACAACCCCCAACCACATATATTTATACATTTCTGTACAGTCGAGATCATATTTACGTATATTATATTTCCTCTTTATTTCACTTAACCTTCAAGGAGAACACTTTATATCTTTGAACAGCCTTCACAAGCCAGCGTTCATGATGGCCATGCAATAGTCCACTCTGCAGAAACATCGTAATGCATTTAAAAGGTCCCCGCGTTGATTCTGAGGTCGTTTCTGGTTTTCCACTATTATAAATATTTATCTGTATTTCTGATTATTTTCTTAGGATAAATTCCTTGAAATGAAGTTATCAGGTGTACAAGAAATAATATAATATTTTAAAGGCTCTGTGACACGTGTCACTGTAAATACTGAACTGCTTTTCACTGTCATAAGCAGTTTGCTGGTGTCCTCACCTTTGCCAACATTGAGCATTATATTTTAAAAAGATGTGCCAAACTAAAAGGGCAAAAATGGCAGCTTGATTTAATTTGCATCTCTGATTACTAATGAGGTAGATTTTTAAAAAATATTCTTTTTTTCCAACTATTTTTATTTCTTCTACAAATTCTGTCATGTTCTGTGCCCATTTTTCTCTTTAAAGTCCGTGTTTTCTTAATTATCTACAAGAGCACTATATCTTAAAGATTTTTGTTACATTGCTGCATTTGTTTCAAATAATTTTTCCTTGGTTTGTAGCTTGCCTTTTAGCTTGTGTACGGTATCTGTTGCATGGAGTGAGGTGGGAGGTGGGAGGTGTGATGTTGAACTGTCCGGAACACTGGCTTTGCTCTCTACCTGGGCGTGGTGGGTGGAAACTGAGGGCCTATGGCCCTGGCCTGGTCTCCTCTGCTCCTCAAACCTATACTGATGCTTGACAAAAACAGAAGGGATACCCTGGCGATCACTCATCCCATCCCCATGTCCCACCCCAAAGAGGAACAACCCCCCAAACTCACCCAACAGAGCAACCTGCCCCCTCAAGGAGGCGCCAACACCGTCTGCATCTGGGCTTTCAAGCGCCCCCGCCAGGAGCTTGGGCAGCGGCCTCGCGGCTGGCGCCGGTGGATTGTGTGTGCACCTTCCCTATGCCAACAAGACAATCTTGACACCCTGCTCCTTGCCGTGGAGGCACCAGGGAATCCCAGAGACCAGTTCCCTGCCCCCTTTGTTGCTACAACTGTACATTCTGGTGACACTTCTTCCCAAACTGCCCTCTCCCAGCAATACATCACAGCCACACCCGCAAGTCCCCTGGACGCCGGGCCGTGGAGATCACCAGCGTGGCCCCTGCCCAAGGGCCTGCTGCATCAACAGAGCCTTGTCAACACCGGGCTCCAGTTAGCGTCCAGCGGCAACCTCTCCTCTCCCTCTGCCCGCATGTGACTGCGTCAGCTGGCAGGAGCCAGGGCTCCTGGCCAGACGGTGAGGACAGTCCCAGGGGAAAGGGGAATGGGGGTGTTAGGTCTTCCAGCACGGACCTCCCTCCCACAGGGGCCCGCTGCACACTCGGTCCCTTCTTTTCTTTTTCTGCTGAACACACCTTGGAGCATCTTCCAAGCGGCCGCATTCCCTGTACTGGTTGCCCAGGATTCAACCACACGCATCTGTATCGTGTATTTGACCGGTTCTCCACCCTGAGCGCTGACGTTGCCTCTGGCTTCTCCTATTACAAGAAACACTGAGGAAACAATGCTGCACATGGGTCTCACACACGTGCTGACGGATATTTGTACTTCTGTAAAGTGAATTCCAGAGGTAGGACAGCCGAGCCAAAGGCTGTGCAGGTTCCGGGTGTTCCTGTCTCCTGCCAAGTTAGCCCCGGGGAGGGTGTGCCTATTTACACAGTGGCCCTGAAGAGCGCCTCCCTCCACCCACACGGTGGCCGGCACAATTTGGAAAAGACAAAACTCCCAGCGCCAGCTAAGCCCTTGTGCTCTGGTCCCAGCCCCGGTCCCAGCCCACCTCTGCTCAGGCTCGGGCTCGGGCTCGGGCTCGGGCTCGGGCTCGGGCTCGGGCTCGGGCTCGGGCTCGGGCTCGGGCTCGGGCTTCCCGTGGTGACCGTCTCCCTCCACCTTCCGTGCTGTTCACAGCCTTGGCAGACGCCATCCCCTTGTCTGGAACCTTCCTCTCTGCCTTCTCCCAGCTTACCCAGCAGACCTCAGCTGAGCGCCTCCCGGAGCCAGGGGCCAGCAGCCTCCCCTCGGCGGAGCTCCTGGAGACGGCGCCCTTCCCGGCTCTTGTCGCTCAGCCTTTAGGTTTGCCCCTCCTGGCCCTGGCCCTGGCCCTGTGCCCGGCGGCGCCTGCCTGTTTCTGATCATCTGATCACCGTGGTGTGCCTCTGGCCCACAGAAGGCCGTCACCTGGCTGCCAGGACACAAGTTGGACCCCTCGGTCGCCTGGCTCCTCCTCAGCACTTGCTCCTCTGCTCTTCCCCTCCTGTGCTGCTCCTGGCAGAGGTCAGCACTCTCCTGGCGCCTGGGCAGGAAACCCTGGCGTCCCGCTGCCCCCTGTGCTCGCTCCTCCTTCCACATTCTGCACTCGGCAGCGGGATCCCCCCACCTCTGCCTGAGGCACTTCCTCCCCTGCAGTGCCCTCTTCCCCTTGCTCTGCTTGATGAAGCTCTGTTCACCCTTTAAGGCACGTTGCACCTTTTCTGAGATACTCGCCAGCTCTCCCAGTCACATCCGCCCTCCCCCAGAGCCCAGAACACTGCTCCCGAGGGCCTGTCTTCGGCTGCGGTGTGGAGCTGTCTGAGGATTTTCCACTGGATGGGAGGTAGCAGGAAGCCATCCTAGTTCATCACCTAATGCCCCTCAGCCCTGTACACAGTAGGTGTTCAATAAACCCGGATGGAATCAAACCAAGTGATGTTCAAGCTAAGGGCCCGTCTTGGCTTCCAGCACGTTTGGAGAGGTTTTCCAGACGACCCGGAAGGCCCAGAGCCTCTGCGCCCCCTCCTCACAGCAGAGGCTCACCGAACCCCACGCTGGCCACCTCTCACGGTATTACTCCCATCCCGGAACCTAGGCAACATCATCAGGTGAAGCAGATGTCTCTCATCAATCTGGAAGGTTCCTATTGTCACTTTCCACATCAGCGTCATGCTATCAATCTTCTCTCCAGCCTGTTCCCTTTCCTGCCTCCCCGGCCCACCCTTGACATACCCAGCTCTGCTGTGGATCAGTTCCCGTTCCGTAGACACAAAGGTCATTTTGCTTGACGAATGAAGCCGCCCTTCCAGGAGGTAATAAAGAGATCGATACTGGTTACTCTGGAATGTTCAGGAGTGAGGGGGCCGGCGACACCCCTGCCACTATACACTTCCAGGTCACACTGTGCCGCCCTCCCCAAGCCCCCGCTGCTGCTTTCGTCCTTCTACACCCTCAGCATCTGCAGAGGCCTGGCGTGCCCAGGACCAAGCCAGCTGGACTCTTTGCAGAGAAGTCATTGGTCACCCTCAAGAGGTGAGCATCCTTTGGGTGTAGAGCCCCCTGTCCTGGGCCCTGTGGTCCAGTGGCCTGTGAGCAGCCTACGAAGGGGCAGTGCAGGGAAGTGCTGACAGAAGAAGCCTGGCTGGAGTGAGGGACAGAGAGCAGACCAGGGTGTGAGTCCCAGTTCTGCCCCTCACTGGCTGTGTGACCTTGGGCAAGTCCCTTTCCATCTCTGATTTGGCCAATCCAGCCTGAGCATTCTTTGACTCCAAACAGGAGACAGTCATTCTTGCAGTGCTGCTATTATTGTTGGGGACACACAGAAGGCACCCCAGAAAGAGATTTAAGAACGCTTTCACAGCAATAGTAAAGAGATGTCTGGAGATAGGTGAGTAAATCTGGGAAGACTTCCTGAAGGAGGTGAATTTCAAGGAGAAAGCTAAGTTTTCAGGTAAGGCAGAAGCTTGAAAGGTAAAGGTGAAGGAGGCATTGAGAAACAATAGGGTGCTCTCTCCTCATTCCAATGCTTGAAAAACGAGATGCTTTTTGGGGGGGTTGCTAATGAGCTGAGGCTGCTCATAGTCCTATACCAAGAACAAGAAATCTAAAAGTCAAACACCAGCTCATTAAATGCCTGCGGCCGGCTAGCTATTAAAAGTATTTCCATTTCAGAACAGGATGCCTACCAGGGAATGCCAGACCTAAATATAAGCCAGCCCCCTCCGTGCCAGGAGACTTCACCGTGTTAGGTAGGCGGGAGGGAGGACTTCTTGGAGATGTGTCATTACTTTTACCATCCAAATATAACCCGCCCCAGGGGCTCTGGGACTAAGGCTGCTCTTCCCAGCCTCCTCCTGCCAGAGCCAGAGGAAGGTACTGGGGATGACAGGAGCAGGCCCTGCAGAGTGCAGAGGTTTGGGCTGCAAGCAGACCCCCACCCCTCCCCTTCCCCAAATTCAGGAAGTCCAGAGGGGGCGCTGGGGTCTGTTGAGTACACCCTGCTCTGCCGTGGGGTCTGGTGGGGGTCGTGTGAAGGGGGTTGCTCTGGGTCTTTATGATGACTCCTGGTGCTCCCCTGGGATGGGGGAGGAGAGGAGGGTCCTAGGGAAGGCAGGCCCACGGCCTGCGGGTCACCGGCTGCCTCTATATCTGCATTTCTTCCCCCAAGCACGCGCCCGCTGGAGTCCTTCACTCGGGATGGTCCTTGGTCTGCTCTGTCTCTGCTGGGGCCGTAAGCTCTTTGAGAACAGGGCTGTCTGTCTGCTCCCTTTCTGCCCCGACCCCACGCCGTGGTGCCCAGTGCCAGGTGTGCCAGCACCCCACGTGCAGAGCGCTTTCCACGCTGCTGGCTCTGCGGCAGCTGCCTGCATGCCCGGCTCTGAGCAAACCCGTCGGGTGGGGTCTGGGCGCGGGAGTCTTTAAAGCGCCCCCAGTGACTGAAGCGCAGTCACATTATCTAATGACAAAGCTCCTGGTCTCTCAGTCAACTTCGTTCCCTCCTCTGCTCCTCCCCCTCCTCTAACTCTGTCGATTCTTAAACCGCTCGCTGAGGCAGGCAGGGCAGGCCCGCTCCCGGGCCCTTCAGAAGCCCAGGCTCGAAACAGCGGAATGAGTCGCTCAGGGCCCGAGGCCAACAGGCGGTGGCGGTGGGACCGGACCTGGTCTTCCCGGTGCCCCGCTCCCCCGCACCCTGCTCTCCCCTGCTCCAGTGGAGACCCTGGGAAGGCTCTTGACATTCAAGGAAGCTGGCCTGCCTCAAAGTATGGTTCGTTTCCTGGAGTGGGGCGAGGGGAAGCTGAGTGACAAACCCACGGTCACCGCGCAAGACCCAGCGCCTGTCCCTCCCGGCCTCCCTCTGCAGCAGCCCAGCAGCCAGGGCCACGCGGGAGGCCAGCCCGGGGGCGGGGTCTGAAGTGACAGAGGGCACAGTGTGCCGGCAGATAACTACGCTTAGGAGGGAGGTGGTAAAGAATCTACAGGGGGATCAGCCACCTCAGCTGCCTGTGGTTTACACGAAACCGAAGCTCTGATGATCGCGGAGGGTGACTTAGGTCCCTGGTGGCTGTTTCCCTCTGGGGTGGGACAGGATGCCGTCTTCAGGGGCTGTGGGGACGGGGAGATGAGAAAACGAAGGTGATGACGACGTCGAAAAGGAGGGAAGGTGTTGCTCTGTGTCCTGCCCCACCCTTGAGCCCCATCTCACGCGAAGCCTGGGGTGCCGCCTGCCCGGAGCTGGCTGATCCTGCTTGCAGCCCTGCCATGAGCTTCAGGGCAGGATGAGTCCACTTTCCTGAAGCTGGGGACGCTCTCATGGAAACTGATGTGTATGCAGAGGAGCAGGTGGGGGGGCCCCAATGACTTCAACCTGTTGGTCATCAAGGCCCGTTTTAGGGAGAGGCAGGGCGGGCCTCTTCCCCTTCAGCTGGGCTGCCCCCAGATGTCCTCCCTTCTCGTTGGGGCATCAGGGCTGTGGGGTGGAGAAGGAAGCGCGCCGGGGCAGTAGAGCCCGTCAGTCCCGCAGGTACTTTGGGCGGGCACGATGGCAGCATCCCTCCCCTGGGAAGGAAATCCTCGCAACCGCAGTTTCCCACACCTGACTGGGCCTGGTCAACAAATAGCTACTGGCTGAAGTGTCCCCATCAGTGGCCCTGGGTCGTGGTGAGTGTTCATTTACTTAACCAGGGGTGGGAGCAGCGTGGGAGTCCCCGAGGAGCAGGGACACACGGCTCGTTACTGGAAAGCTTTTGTTTACTTAGAGCTGAAATCAGGAGCCAGCTCACAAAAACCATTTTAATCTAACCCAGGAAGCTCTGAGATTGTCCCAGATTGTGGCTGCAGCCCATTCAAGGTGTCAAACATGGCAATCCTGTAATTAACAGAACCAAAGAGAAAGAAGGGACCTTGGGGTCATCATCAGTCCATTTGGCCATTTGATAGTTGAATCTCCTCTGCAAGCAGCGTTCTAGTGTCTACTTACATGCCTCTAGTGATGGGGCGCTCACTACCTACCACGGTTTCCACTTAAACTTACTACCAATTGCCTCACTGGACTTGGGCATGGCTTGGCACACTCAAGTCTGGAAGGTGCCCAGGCCCACTGCCGATAGGAGAGCTAGAGCTGGAGAAACTGACCCTGCTGCTGGGGCTGACACAGGGGCGGCCACAGTGGGTGTTCTGAGATTTCAGTCATCTCTGGTCGTTCTCAGTTCTCACAAACAGCCCTCAAGTCCTCAACCAGAGGCTGTGCTGCCATTGGTGCATGTAGCTTGTTGCTTTCCATCGGGTACAGTATTTCACTGTATGCAACACGGTGCCATTTGTTTATCCCTCCTATTGCTGATGGACATTTGAGTGTGTTCCAGTCTTGAATGAATGAAACTTACGTGAATGTATCTCACAGACAACATAAGGCTGAGCAAAAGAACTCTGACCTGCAAAGGAGCACACTGCTAATTCCACATCATACTTTTCTCAAGGAGGGGGGTTGATGCCTGGCAGGGGCAGGGGGCTCTGGAGCGCTGGTGATGCTCCGTTCTCGAGTCAGCTGATGATTGTACAGATGTGTTCACTTCATGAAAATCATCAAGCTGCATGCCTATGATCTGTGTTCTTTGATACATGTATGTTATACTTTATGAAAATGTTTATTAAAAAAATTACAGCCCAGCCAGGATTGATTTTTTTTTTTATCTTCACCTGAGGATATTTTTTCTATTGCTTTTCAGAGAGTGGAAGGGAGAGAGCAAGAGCGAGAGTGAGAGAGATCAATATGAGGGAGACACATCGATTGGTTACCTCCTGCACGTGCCCTGACCAGGGCTGGGGATCAAGTCTACAACAGAGGTACATGCCCTAGACCGGAATCGAACCCGGGACCCTATGCTCTAGCCACTGAACCACACCGGCTAAGGCTGATCTTAAAAAAGTAATACTATAATGACTAGTGTTACAGGACTTTACAATTCCCAACTGAGGTGCACCAGAGAAGAGGGAACTTTAAGGTAAATACTGACCCTGGCACATAAGCAGTCCAGCTATAACAGACATTAGTAACTGAAGCTCGTTGATGACTGCTACATGTCAGAGCCTATCCCAATGTTCTTCTATGTACTGACTTACGGAGTCCTCACTACAACACTGGGAGACAGAAATGAGGCCCAGAGAGGTTAAGTAGGAGGTGAAGGTCACACAGCTAGTAAGTAGTGGAGCTGGGCTTCAGGAGTCTGCTGTCGAAGGCCCTGGGGACACCCGAGCTCTTGAGATGCCTCAACCAAAGGCACCTCCGAGCTGGTTCTGGGGAAGCTAGGCTGGGCCAGGAAGCCCTCCAGGCTCGGCCACTGGCCCCAGTGTTTCTGGCCAAATGAGAGAAAACCCACCCCCACAGTGTGGATGTTGTCATATTTTTAAAAAGAAGTAAATAAGCCTCCTCATTTGCATGATATTTCACGCTGACTCTACCTCTCAAACTGTTATTCCATCTACACATGGCACTGTGGGATGCCTGCAATGTTTTATAAAGTTAATAACTTTCTCTTAATTGGATGAGTTTATAGAATAGTCTGAGCAATTAACAATAATTACGCCAAAGACACTTTGATTCCAAGGATGCTCCACAAACACTGGCGTATTAAGCCATTTAGGAGAAAAGCAGCCTACAGTGTACAGTCACAGGACAGCACCCAGGCCCACACACTCGCTCCTGCAGCCCCATGACCCTCAGCCCATCCCATCTGCAGGCCAGTGGGTAGTGGAGCTTCTGAGATGCTAGAAGAACAGTGGCTCAAGTCCCACGTCAGGACACCCTGCACCGCTCTCCGTCCGCCCCGCCGGCCAGGAGGAAGGGCTGGAAGCGCCAGGCTTGCTGGCACGTGTTGAAGGACACACTGTCTGTCCATGCTCAAGTGACCATGCAGGACAATGGCCCTGGAGTGGTTGGCAAGGACTTTTAATAACCTAGGTCTATAATAACTTCTGCCTCTCTCTCTCCCCCCCTTTGATCTCAACAATACCTTTTCCAAGATGACTTCTTGTTCAGAGGGTAATTGTCAATGAACATGGAATTCAACATTACTCAAAACACATTTCTGAGCTCTCCTTTCATAAAGTTATAGACATGCTGGTTAGAAGGGCCTTAATCTCACTCAGTGGTTGGCTGGCTTCTCCATCATTCTGTCAGATGGCTGTCCAGCCTTTGCTGGAATACCTCCATTGATGGGGAGCTCCCTACCTTCTAAAGTCATCCACTCCATTTTAAGGTAGCTCTAACTATGAGAAAAATCTTTATATAATGAAGCTTAAATTTATCTCCTTGGAATGTCCACCTGCTTGTCTACCTTTCAGAGAGTAAGTGAACTCTCTCATATGACAGCTCTTCAATTTTTTTATCACCTGACTCGTGTCATGTTTCCCCAAACACCCTGTCTTTCCTCCCGCAGGCTATGGCCCTGTTCTTGTAATCTGCTCTGCCCATCCAGGTAGGCTTCAGAAACCTACCCATCTGAACAGCAAACAAATTCTAGCCCTAAAATTAAATTGGTCTCTGGCCTAAAATGTTCATGTGACATCACCTCTTTGTGGTGCCTTTAGGTTTGGTTTGCTAAAAAAAAATTAAAAAAAAATTCGGTCTTTGTAGACAAACAGGTGCCTGTATTTGAGCTGTGGAACATGAGGAGCCAGGAGGGGAGGTGTGTCAATGGGGCAAAGGCGAGCATAGGATCGAGAAAGGGGAGCTCTTGCTCCTATGGCTGCCTTAGGAGTCCAGAGCCCTCAGGCCTGTCCCTTAGCACCCACTGGGATAGCCTTGAGTGCCACCACCAGTCACTGGGGAGGGTGTCACCAGGACACGTGGGTGTCCTCCACACAGGGCTGCTCCTTTGTCTGCACATCCCAGTCTCAAGGTGCCCAAAGCACCTCACCCTGGGCCTGCTCAGAGAGCCAATTTCTGACCCGTCTTCTCTGTCTTTCTCTCTGTCCCCTCCCCAGCGCCACTCTTGACTTTATGGTTCTAGCTGGGGCGCCCATGCCAGCCCATCTGTTCAGTCCCATATGCTTTCCGCAAGGACTGCCAAGTCGGCCTGGTGCTCAAGCCACCACTGCGGCACTGGCGGCTGGTCCGAGGCCTTCTCGCCTAACCTGGTCGCTAGGAAACAGCCTGGCCACGTGTCCGGGCCGGGCGGTGGTGTAGCCGGGCCATGGCTGTTGGCCAGGGGCACTGACAGGCCCCCAGGCCAGTCTCCGTGGGAGCCGCCCCCGTCAGGACCCGGGTCCTTGGAAAGTGTCCCTGAGCAGACGGCCGGGGCTGCAGGGCCTCAAGCACTGTGAATCGCAGGCCACAGGGTGGAGATAGTTCGGAACAATTAAGGCTCGGAGGACAATGGAAAAGATGTTTAATCTTTGTGCCCTTTGCTAATCTGTAGTTCCTTTTCATTTAAAGAATTTAAAAGTGGATTATGGATAACATATTTTGGTTCCAAAATGTTCATGTTGGGGGTAGAAATGAGGATTTGAAAAACATGGCTACATTTTGGGAGATGCAAAGTTTCTCTCTTTTTTTTTTTTTAAAAAAAATGTTTTTATTGATTTCAGAGAGAGGCAGGGAGAGGAAGAGAGAGAGATAGAAACATCAATGAGAGAGAGTCATTGATCGGCTGCCTCCTGCACGCCCCCCACTGAGGATGAGCCCGAAACCCGGGCATGTGCCCTGACTGGGAATCGAACTGAGATCTCCTGGTTCATAGGTCGATGCTCAACCCCTGAGCCAGGCCGGCAGGGCAAAGTTTCTCTTATTTTACCTTATTTTTTTGTTAGTGGTGAAATAGTTTATAGGTACATCTTTATATAATGTCACACACACAACACACACACACAGAAGGTCACGGGTCACGGGTACTTAATTCTCTTGCCCCTTTCCTGAGCAGACTCTTCTGGCAGGGTGCCGAAAGCAGGATACAGGGGAAATGATGTAAAAACCCTGATTTCAAATTCTCACTCTTGTATTTGTTAGTTTGTGACCCTGGGCAACTTCTCTGAACCTCAGTTTCCCAATCTGTAAAGTAGGGAATAACAATTTGGTGAGAAAATTAGTTTTAAAAACCTGGTAAAACATTTAGCACAGTGCAGGACACACTGGAAAAATGAAGCATTGCTGAATAAAGGCCAGTCTGGTGAATTATGCTTGGTCACTTTGAGGTCCCAAGTGTGAACAGCCCCAAACGGTGTCCCAGCTTTTCCAAAGGGCGGCCACAGTCCTGGCCAGAGCGCTGGGATAGATGAGGAAAGCTCAGAGTAGCAGACAGGACGGGATCCAGCCTCTCCGCAGAAACCAGCCCTGGGTTTGCATTTCGTCAGCGGAGAGCTAAGAAATTGCTCTTGACCTCACCAGCACCTTTAAACACTCCCAGCTCCTCCCCGCCTCCTCCTTCCTCCCCCACCCCACACCTCCCTCTAAGAATAAATTGGATTCCAGTTTTATAAGGCCATTCTGACACCTACAGCTAACCAACTGCTCCATTTAATAGGAAAGACACTGTGACTGAAATTAACTCCGGAGGGGGGATTTCCAATCCATTGCTCAGACGGGCTCGTCTGCTCACCACCAGTTTGGACTAGGGCCCCCCAGTTTGCCACTCCTCCTCCTTAGGCCTTCCTCTCCTTCCCCATGTCACAGATAAAACACCCTTGCCCTTAAATCCACCTTAGGCCCAGACAAGCAGGATGGGGTGCCCACCCCACTGAGACAAGTGGAGACCAAATGTGCAGAGTCAAGAGTCAGTGTGGAAGCTGAAAGAGTGGACTTGAAGTCAGACAGATAAGTTCCAATTCCATCTCTACCACCTATTAGCTGTGTGACCTTGGGTAAGTCATTAAATCTTTCTGGGTCTCAGTTTCCTCAACTGTAAAATGGATTCAGTAATAACCACTGTGTAGGTGATTGTGAGAATTAGAGAAAATAATGCATGTGAAATGTATTGTGTAGCACCAGGCACACGTGGCAGGTGCTGAACAGAGGAGGGCCCAGTTACAGTCCGAGTCTCAGCTTCCAGGCGAGAGAAGTGTCTCTGCTTGTGAGGATTTCTTCATTCCTGCTACACAGTTTACTGACATGGCAACTGGGGCAAATAAGCTGAAAATGGAAAATTCTTGTACTCCTTCCTTTCAAAGCCCAGCTCAAAATTCCCTCCATTAAGAAACTTTCTTTGATCAAACCAATGACGTTTCATCACTTTTTTTGTGGATTGCCCTTCGGTACTGATAGAGAAAACTCAGTTATAAGTAAACATGATAGGTGGATGCCTAAATTACAAACTGTTAGGAACAAGTTTATTTGCTGATGTCTGGTGCTGCACACCAGCTCTGTTAGACACAAATACTTAACCTCAGAAGGCAGGGAGAACCATGCTTCAAAAGTGGTCAGGGGATTCTCAGGCTCAGGAGAAGGGTCTATTTGCATATTAGCAGGTGAATTTTCTCTACAAATGGTAATTCATTTGCATCTTGTTGCTCAATGGGACCCCAGGGTCCCAAGAGTAGGGCTGTGCCTCTTTCTTTGGGAGAGAGAATGTGGATTAGGAATTAAAAGCTCGGCTCTGCCGCTTATTAGCAGAGGTTTGGGGTAAGCCCCTCAATGTCACTAAGCCTCGTTGCCTTATCTATAAGCTGAAGGTAATATTATCTCGAAGGATTAAAGGTTAAATGAGATAATGTGAGAAAGTACCTGCGTCTACTGGCTACGTGTCCATGTATGTTCCCCGAGCCTCAGTTTTCGGATTTGAAAAGTGAGGTTGCTGTGAGGTTACCCTGTGGATAAAAGGCTGTGTTTTGTAGAAAATGTTCTATAAACTGAAATGCTATTTAAATATTTAGTTATTACTGTTGCAAGTATGCTACAAGGACTGAAACTTAGATGACCCTCATTCCATGTTTGCTGAATGAATGGAGAGTGGAATGAGAGACCATTTGCCTAGTCCAGGTACCAACGTTTGTCAAAACGAGGGTGCCCAGAAAAGGAGATGAGGTCTGACCAGATGTCTACCAGATTGATTTTCCCACCAGATCCCTAAGTAGCTTTGCCCACCCAAAGGGCCAGCAGCCCAGAAGCTGTGGACACAAACGAGGCAGCTTTGCACCAGGGCCCTTGCATCACCATGGAGATGCACACCTTCTGCGGTGGGGGATAGTGGAGCTGAGAAGCCACCTTCTGCAAGATGTTAATTGTGATGAGTCTTCCAGGAGCAGGGACAGGTTGTACAAAGGTGCGGATGGATGGTGTGTGGGAGGGAAGGGGCTGGCTGAGCGTGCTGGTGAGCGTGTTAAGCTAGCACCCAATGTGGATCAGAGACAAGTAGCCTGGGTCACTGAGAACACTGGCCTAACTGCTCTGTGTCTCCCATTCTGACTGGAGATTTCCACGTGCAGGCTCTGAAGCTCCTGCTCCACAGCAAAGTCCTGGATGAAGGAGCCCGTGGCTCCTATTGCTGTTGGATGTCTCCACTCTGCTCAGTTCAGAATGACCAGAACCCTAGTTCACTGGACAGGAGAGGAGCCAGGAGCCAGGACCCAGGCCTTTAGCAAAACTGTGAAGCAGTTTAAGTTTGTCTTAACTACATACATTGTGATGCTCCTCACTCTCCCAGGACTCCTAGCAGGCGGGACTTTTCCTCTGCTGCATTCTACAGGGTCCCGTGGGTAACAGATTCAGTACATTTTATATGTATATAATATTCACTGAGTCCATATGTATCAGTGCGCGCGCACACACACACACACACACACTCACACTGCTGGGCAGAGCAGTGTAGCCATCACGAATGCTGACTTTACAGTAGGCTAGTCTGAACTCGAATCTTGGTTCTGCCTTTATTAGCTGTGTGGCTTCAGGCATGTTATTTAATACCTTGAAGCCCTACCCCACCCTCCACACTGTTAAGGGACATGGGAACCCTGGTTTTCATCGACAAATATCAACTGGAAACACCTACGATGTTAAAGGGCATCAGCTTTCTAAAATGCTAAGCTCTTCCAGTGAAGGCACCTTAGCAGGGGATCTGGGATGAGTTCATTTTGGCTCCAACATTCACCAGTTGCGAAACCTTGGGAAAGGTAAGTAACCCAAGAATCAGTTTCCCTGCCTGTACAATAGGGATAATACTAATACCTATGTCTTTGTATTACTGTGAAGATTAAATAAGACAATGTCACTAGGACACTTAGCCCTACACCTTGTCCAAGTAGGTGCTCAATAAACCTTGGCTCTTTTTCTCAACTAAACCTCCCAACAGACAAGGGTGCCGAGGCTCCTGGGCCAAGTGACTTGCCAAGATCACACCTGGAATTGAACCCAGGCCTCTGAGACTGGGCCGCAGCGGCTTGCTGTCCCCGCACAAGAACAAAACCCCAGTGTTTGTCCCCTGCAAAGGCTGTGCTCGAGTCACGTTGGCCCCAGGTACCACAGTGGAGGGGAGGGCTCGTCACAGGGGGCGGGGCGGAGAGACGGATCGGCTTACCCTTACTGAGGGATCAACTTTCTTTTTACCATTTGTTGGTTACACATTAAAGTAAAAGCCACCCACCGGCTTCCACGTGACTGAAATGAGCTGCATTGGAGAGAGCATTCCTAGGTGCTCAGTGAAGGGTGAGGGTCAGGAACCGAGGCTTACACAGTGACAGGGGCCAGGGTAGGCCCTGGACAGGGCTGTGCCTAGCCTCTTGCCCTCAGAGAATGACCGGGGCTATTCCTGAGTGCACGGTTCTTGATAGGGAACGAAGGGCAAGGTGCTCGAAACCTGCAGATGGAAGGGGATGTGGAGGCTGCCTCCCCCCGCGATGGGCTGAGGGGGAGCCAGTGGAGAGGAAGTCCTCACAGGTTAGAAGGGATGCATGGGTGCACTGGGGTTTGCCCTTTCTGTCCTGTATTTTAGCCTTTCCATTTGTTTGCTCAAGCCTGGGGCTTTAGGGTGAGAGGCATTTGCATGTACAGCCCTGGCCCTGGATAAGCGCCGATCCTTCAATGCATTCACGCCCAGGCTGGGTCCGGGGCCTGCCCTGTCCACCCCTCCAGGAGTGTCTTCATCAACCCAGAGTTTGGAGGCAGCCCCGGCTTGAAGCGCTGCATCAGGAGCAGCCTGCGGGGCAGAGAAGCCTCCTAGGCGGATTTCTGGCAGGGCACAGGATAATTTGTGGCCTAGGAGACGAGAGACACCAGAGTCTGGGAGGCTGGCTTGGCTTTGGGGCCTAGGTCCGTGGTTCCCAAGCTTGTCTGCACATGGGGCTCGGCTGAAGAGCTCCCAAACGCTCCAGTGCCTGGTCTTAGCCACACTGCAATGCCACTGGTCTCAGGTGTGGGCCAGGCTTTGATGGTGCAGAGTCCCGGGCTGGTTCTACTATGCAGCTTCCACATTCCTCCTCACCCCCCAAGCACACAAGCTGCTCTGCAGGGGCCCCACTGACTGCTGGGTGGGGTCCAGCTCAGCACAACCAATTTAACTCCGAGTCTCTGAACACAGGGTTTCGGGCCAGGGGAGGGGGGGTGCCCTTTGGCTTGCTCCACCTACTCCCTAACTCCTGAAGTCCTTCCCTGGGGCAAAGCTCCTTATCCCAGAGCAAAATAAGGCTTAAAGCAGCAACACCCTTGGGAGAGGGAGAGGGACTGAAATTCAAGCTAAGCTATTAATGCCTGGTGAGCAGGGCGAGAGGAGGCCAAGCCCTGTTGTTCACTTCTGAAAACAGTAAAGCTAGAGGGGCTCCCCTATTTTAGACACGAGGACAAGGGTCTCAGAGGTGCTACGCACCCCTGCCGAGTCCCTCTGTTCAGTGGGTCAGCGTGGAGCCTGGGGGCAGGGGGATACTTTAGCCCTGGACACAGAAGGAAGGTGCTTCTCACAGGTGTCATCAGCCCTTGTTCTGCCCCAAATGGCATCTGAAAACACATTGGGGTGTTCTCTGATTGTTAGCAATGCCTCTGGGTACTGCTGGCCTGTGGTAAGCAGAGTCCGGGGACTGAACACCCTGCAGTGTGGGCAGTGCCACCCAAGGAGGGGCTGTCCAGCCAAATGCCACCAGTGACCCCAGCTGCAGCAGCTTGGGAGGCCTTCTTTCCCTAAGCGCTTTCTAGGAACACGAGTCCCTTGTTTGCTGACATGGTGATGCTGTCGGCAGAGGAAGCAGCTGCCCCAGGAGGCTGCCCAGGGAGGCTGTGCAGCACTGTGAGGCCAGCGCATGGACAGAGGGCTTCACACAGGCTTCTGCTTCATTACCCCACTAGCTGGGAACCAAGGAGGCTCAGGACCTGATGCCAGTGTCAGCTCAGAGGGTGAAAATGTCCTCTGGGTGGCATTCAGTACAGCCCATTCTTGCTGGGACTCTCCCTCTCCTGGCATGAAACCTGGACAAAGAGTGAGACCAGATGCCCGTCTGCCCTGCTCAGCCTGAGCAGCTTTGGTGCTGTGGATGCCACACATGCAAAAAGGGCTGCAGGGAGGGCTGCCCTATGTCGCCCGGCCCTGAGAGGTGAATGTGGGGACCCACACTGCTACATGATGGCTTTTGGGGGGTACCCATCTCCTCTTAATCCAGAGATCCTTGTGCTTTCTTGATTTGATAGTGGGCAAGGTCAGCTCGATGGGCCATACCACACAGCGAGAGTCCAGGGCTATTTTATTTATTTTATTCTCAGTGCCCATCCTACGTGCTCTCGAGCCTGTTTCCTTACTCTTAGAGGGGGTGCTAATGTTGCTTTCTTTGTCAGGTGTGTCGAGTATGGATAAGTGTACGGTGGCCTCTAAAGATCTACAGCAGCACCCTCTCTACGCTGGCCGGGGAGGGGGGAGGGAAGGAAGGGGGAGGGGAGGGGCACTCAGTGCTCCTTGATCCACCGCCCACACCTGCGTACCTGCTGCCTGCAGGGCCTCGCTTCCCCGGCCCACTGTCTCCGAGGACTGCCCCCCACATCTTGCCCACCTGGGGCAAGATAAACAGGGCAAATCTCATAATATACTTCATGGTGCCTGTCACCTGCCCATGACCAGCTCCTTAATCCTCTAGGAAGAGACGGGTGGGGGTGGGGGTGGGGGGCCTTACCTAGGAACCAGCCGGGGCTGCAGGTGGCGGCTCCTGCCAGGCTTTACACTCAGGAAGATGAGCTGACATTTACGATGGGAAGTTTTATTTCGGTGGTAAATAACCACTAATGGTGTAGGGCATTACACTAATGATAGCAGATAATTAATTTTCTAATTCTTTTCTAGGTGGTCACATATTACAAGAGGAACATGGTTTGTTCTGCTTCTTCCCTGGCAGAAGCTGAGCCAGCAGGGAGCGCCCTCCCTCCTGCCCACCCAAACCGGGCAGGCGCCCCAGGGGCCCAGCCACCGCCCCCCGGACACACTCATTCTAAAGCTCTCCCCTTGCCCCACTGGAGGTGGTGTCGCTGGATGCGCCCCGTTTCCCTCAGGCCTGGGGCACATGGGCCGGTGCTTCTTTTAGGGGCTTTCATTGGAAACCTGTGTCATGCCCTTCAGGGTGCAGCACCCAGGTAGAACCAGCCAGCCGCTCGTAGCGCATGTCGCCGCCTGCACTCCTGCCTCTGAGCCCCTGCCTTCACGCTCGGCCACCTGGGTGCCCAGGCAGCCCCTCTCCATGGAGGCCGCACCTGCTGACCAGGGCTTTGCTCGGCTCTCAGCTCAGTGCCCCTACCTCTCTGCATGAGCTGATCTTTACAGTGCCCAGCAGGGAACTTTGAGAACTCTTAGGCCAGGCACTTTGCCCATATTATTATCTCATTTAATTTTCAAAGGAGGTTCCAGCACCCTTCTTTGGGAGCTGAGGAAGCTGAGGCTCAAGGAAGTCAGTGCCTTGTTCAAGATCACCCCCTGGGATGTGGCCAAGCAGACCGCAGCTGGCCCACGGCGCACGGATTTTCTCCTGTCCCTGGCCCCAGTGTCTACATCCCCTCTTTTTATCAGGCATCAGGCTCCTCATGGCCCCTCAAGACCTCATGAGGGTTCCATTTTCCAAACTCCTCAGCTCTGATCACACTACTCTTATTCCCCAAGGAGACCACGGGCATGGCTGTGCTCTCCATGGGCCCATCTTTCCCCAGAGACCTCATGGGCCTGCACGCGGGGATTTCTAGTTTTATAGTTTGATAAAGTTTTATAAAGCCCTTTCACCACGTGTTGCCCTTGAATCTTATAATATCCCTGCGAGGGAGACATCGGCGTGTCATTATTCCAGTTTCAAAGATGGGAGACAGGTGCCCAGGGTGACAGCCGTGTGGGCATAAAGACAGGACTAGAAACAGACCTCCTGCCCTGGCCAAGGCTTTCCCACTGGCTTACGGAACTGAGTAAAGGGTAGTGTGATGCCTCCACTTAACCCCCAACCCATAGGGCAGCCTCTGCCGTGACCTTTCCTGGCCTGGAGAGCAGACGTTCTCCAGGCCCCTGGGCGGAGGAGGCAGTGCCAAGGCTTCAGTCCCTGTGGCTCCACCTTCCTGCCCAGCTCCCAGTGCAGTGAGGACCGCTGGTTTCAGAGCAGGACCAGCCTTCCCGTCCCACCGTGTGCTCTCCCCACTGGACCTCGCCTTGCCCAGGGCTTCCGTTGTCACTGCTGCACTCTGGCCCCTCAGCCCGTGAGTCCAGCCCCAGCCGCCGCCCTGAGCTCAGCCTGCCCCTCAAACACACCATGGCTGAGGAGGAACCTATCACCCATCCCCTCCTCTCACACAGCTTCTCCAGATTTCATTCATTCACTCAAAAAATACTGATGTGAACAGCTATTTGTACAGTCACATCCACAGCAACGTTATCACAAGAGCCGAAAGGTGGACCCACACACGTGCCTGTCAGCTGGCATAACAGAATGTGGTGTGCACACACAGCGGAGTGGGATTTGACCTAAAGGAAGGAAACTCTGACACCCGCTCCAGAGGGAATGCACCTGTGTGACATCACGCTGAGTGAAATAAGCCAGACACAAAGGAGAGATGTGATATGATTCCGCTTATAGGGGGACCTAGAGTAGTTAGGTCACAGAGGCGGGAAGTGGATGGTGGTGACCGGGGCTTGGAAAGGGGGAAGTTGGGGGTTCCTGTATGATGGGGACAGAGATTCAGTTTGGGAAGCGAGAACATTCTGGAGACGAGTGGTGAGGTGATGGTGGTTCTCCAGTGGGAATGCATTCAGTGCCACTGAACTCTGCACTTAAAATGATGGAAATGGTACATTTTATGTTGCATACATTTTCCATAATTTAAAAAATCCTTCTCGTGTGCCTCTTGCACGTCACACACTGCTCTGGGCTGTGGAGACACAGCAGTGGGCAAGAGAGAGAGACACGTGCCATCGTGAAGGCTGCATTTTAGCTGGTAAAGAGGCAACAATAAGCCAGAGACACTGCAGGCCGGGGGCTGGTGGGTGCTCTGAGGACTGGGGCTGGGCAGGGCAGAAGCAGGACGGCGGGAGGGTTGCCATTTCAATAGGGAGTCAGGGACGGCCTCTGTCAGAGGGTGACACTGCAGCCCCCTGAAGGACGGGACGGAGCTAGCCAGGCGAATGGCCCAGAGGAAGGTGCTCCTCGTAGAAAATGAGCGTGTGCAGGGCCCTGCGGCGGGCGGTGCCACGAGCAGAGCGAGCCGTGAGAGAGGCGCGGCCAGGCCGCCGAGGTCTCACAGGCCGGACTTCAGATTTCGTCAGCCAGCTCCTCACTGCGTTTCACAGAACCTCCACCTTTCCCGTCAGTTGGGTTGCAGACCGAACGCCTAGCTTCGCTGCCGTGGTTCCAAGCTTGGACACTGCAGCCAGACTGCCTGGGCTCCAATTCCAAGCCCCACTTCGCCAAAACAAAGCCTGACCCACCAGCTCAGGCCTCGTTTCCCTCATCTGTAAAATGGGGACGAGACTTCTAATGCCTCCCTCAGGTGGTGAGCACGCGGTAAGGATCAGCTGTTATTATTTTGGCTGCTTTGACTTTTCCCACTCTCTTGTACTCAACAGCCAAGCTCTTAAGTCACCTCAATGGCCCAGAGTGGTTTCTCGCCTGGCCCCACACCTCCAGCACCCGGGACACATTCCTGGAAGGTCGGCTGGGTTCCTGAGCGAGCACGAGACTCCCCAAGCTCTGGCCAACCTTCCTCCACCCCTCCCTTCTTCCCTTGGCCTTCACCTTCTTTGGTTCCAGTCTTCCTTTCCTTCCTGATCTGCTGCCTGCTGCTGCCCCCCAGATGGGTCTGGAGTTCCTGCTGCTCACCCTGGCACCCCCAGCCCCCTAGCCAGCGCATAGAGGCCCTGGCCCGCCTCCTCACAGGGGTCCTCCGAGCCTGCACACCCTGGCCTCTCCAGGATGCACCCCTCCTTGGAGCCTTGCCCTTGCCCTTCCACCCCCTTTGCCTTTCTCCTCCCACCTCCCTATTTGAGGCTGTTCCTCTCTGTGCCCAGATCACCAAGCTGGCGTCCCGATCCTGCTGTGTCTGCTTCCCCTTGGGTCTGATGTACCCATGTGGCTACCATGTCCATCCTGCTCCCTCCTCTACCTGCCATAGTCCCTTCATGTGGCCCTCACCTGGCCCTGAGCACAGCTAACCAAGTGGAACCTGTACTTCCCAAACTCAGACGGAAATCAGAAATGGCAGATTGATCTGTGTTAATGAGGCTTAAAACCCCCAAAGCAGATCTAGGGATTAAGCCAGAGATGAAGAAGAATCAGCCCGACTTAGACTTAAAGTGCTGACCTGCTCCACGCAGAGGTGGCCTGCGGATTTCCACGCATGAGTTACCACCGGGGACTCGGGTGGCACAGGGTGTGCTTGTGCAGAACACCTGGGGTGTGAGGTTAGGTTCTGGAGGCTCATGGTGCTGACAGGCAGGTGCCTTCAGCAGGGCAGCATCCCTGGTGCAGAGACCCCAGCATCCCTGGTGCAGAGACCCCAGCGCCCTGTTACCTTGGCTTCCTCTGGGAGGCCTGCAGGGCTCCTGGGCTGTGGGGGCTGCAAAGCTCCAAGCCTGCCCTTCCCCAAGCCAGGGGCCAGCAGAGCCGATGGTGCCTGTGCTGACCTCTGGAGGATGAGAGTGCAGGGTGCAGTGGCCTAAGGGCCACATGCTGCAGCTTGACCTGGGGTTTAAGACTGCACCAGGGAGCTCCAGGGACAGAGTACAGGGCTCTCTACCCCAGGTGGCAGCAGCCAGAGGGGTCTGGCCAGGCTGGCTGGCCAGGTTGGGCCTGGGGGATGAGAAACTACTAGTAAGACAGTCAGGCAGAGATGGCTACAGAAACTACAAGTGACAGACACAGGCAATGGGAGAGACCAACAAGAGTGACAGCCAGTGAGGGGCAGAGAAAGCTCAGGAACATGGGAGGGGGGCAGAGAGAAAGACTTGAAAAAGAGAAGCGAGCCTGATCCAGCCTCATAGGACCTGAGAGAGCAAACTACGGTAGAGGGACAGCTGGTGGCGGGCAGCCACCCAGAGCCTTCCTGTAGCGCGCGGGGAGGACGTCTCTGCTCCAGAGCCCTTCTTCTTTCATCTCAGTTCCCTAAACTGCTGAACGGAAAGCAGGGAGGAGAGGGAGGAGACAGCAGGACAGGCGATGGGGCCGGGTCACTGAATGCACTTAATATTCGCTTGCTGCCAACGGGCCTAACGAACAAAACCCACATCTTTCCAGCCCAGTGGCCTTGAACCCGCGCAGATCTCCACTCCAGCCAGCAGCCACTCCACCACTGCAGGGAATGCTCTGGGGTGTGGGTGCGGGTGGAGGGGCAGAAGGGGAGGAGAGGCAGAGCACCCACCCTGCCAAGTAGCCTCCCCCTGGGGGAAGAGCTTAGGTCCTGGAGTCCTGTGTCTCCACCAGCACTAACTCGGCTGACTGCACACTTGGGGGTCTGGCGGGAGCCTCATGGCCTTGCAGCACCGAGGCTCACAGCAGCCCTGAGAGATGGAAACTGGCATTGCCCCACTTTATAGATGTGGAAACCGAGGTACAGAGTGGCACAATAACCCACCCGAGGTTACACAGTAGGTAGAAGGCAGGGTTGACCCCAGGCCAGAGCAGGCAGGACCTCGGCGGAATGGCAATGCCTGTGCTGGCCGATGAGGATGGGCAGCCAGAGAGAGGAATTCGGCCCCAGGACCCCACGGACTGTGAGAACTAGCTGTCGCCTCCACCTCACAAAGGAATGCATTCTACAGCCTAGTTGATAGAAGCTATCTACACACTGTCTTAGATGCTCCCAGGGATGGGAAGCTCATCCCTTTCCAGAGGGGCCACTCTAGCTGTCGACTTTAGTTATGTTAACTAAACATAACAACCCCACCCCTTGGCACTGGCTCTGCTCTGTCCTAGGCCTGCAGGCAGCTCAAGGTGGGACTGTGTTTTCCCAAAGACTTCTCTTCTATACTTTGCTCCCATGATGAGTTTCTGACCTCTCACCAGATGAAATCCCCTTCACCGGGGCAGAGCAGGCCATGTAAGGGTTGGTTGTGGGAGCCGGGATGCCCCCAGCCAATGTGGTTCAAACACAGTGCTCATCTGTCGCTCCGAGTGTGGCATCCCCAGCATCTGGTCGGGTCTGACATGGGGTTTTGTTGAGGGGAGTGAGCCTGGGAATCTTCTCTATACAAAATACTCAGGCCTGTGCAGGTCTCTTTCCCTTTGGTTTCTCCACATGTGATAGGAATTCTAATTCATTCATAATGATCAAAACTATCATTTATTAAGCGCTTATTATGTGTCAGGCACCATGAAAAGGGCTCTACGTATATTCTCTCGTTTAATTCTCCCAACCAAGCAAGGAGGTGAGCCCTGCTTACTAAAGGAAGGGGAAAGAAGAGAAGGAAACTTGTCCGCATTTCCACAGCGAGTGCTAACTTCAAGGCCGGGCTCCTGACACGGCAGAGGACCTGTTCGCAGAGGCCTGGCCCCGTGTGTGGACAGCGCCACCTTGCCCTTCAGCCTCCTGGTCAGCAAAGAGAACACTAAGCAGGGTCTCCTATGGTCTGGGGTTTGGGGGTACAGCCCTCCTGAGGGGGCGGGCAGGGGGAGCATGACTCTGTGGCCTGTGGGACCCAGGCGTCCATGGGCAGAGAGGCCGTGCCTCAGAGGACAGACCCTGGCCAGCCCAGCCCGGCCTCCCTTAGTGGGGGAGGTGCTCCTTCCCGCTGGGGGGGCTCCCAGCTGGGAGGGCGCGAGGGGTGGGAGGAGACAGCCGCCCGCCCTAAATCCAGCCCTTGCTCTCTGTCAACGCGGAAGGAGGGCTCTGAGAGCTCTAAAAACTGGGTTAAAATGGCTCGGCTGTACCTGTCTTATCTGCTGAAAGCCTTCAACGCGTGGCAGGTTTTCACGCAGAATTTTCCTCGCTAATCCCCCTTTGTTAGCTCCCATACTGACACTGCAATCCCAGCTCGTCCGGGCGATTTGAGAGGGATTACAGACCCTCAATCCTTCAGCATGGCGGGGAAGGATGTTTTCTCAAATCAAATTTTACAAACCCGTTTTCAAAAATAATCGAAGTGCAAATCCCTCCTCGGGAGTGAAGGGTGAGGGAGACAGCCCTTCAGCATTGTCACGGGAACGGGAGTCCCCGTTCTCTCCTCTCTGAGGGCCCAGGGCGAGGGAAGGAGGGGCTCCTGGCTGAGTGGCAGCACCCACCCGGCACCCTCCAGACCTACCCTTGGTAAGGAGGCTTTGTGCTGGGCGGCAGATCTAACGCTTGCCTGGGCGGCCTTGCCTGTGACCCTGTTCTTCCAGTGGTACCCTGAGCAAGCAGGGAAGCATGGGGCAGATTCAAATTCAATTTCAGCAACTGCTCATTAATAACCATCACAAGCCGTGCCCCGTGCTGGGCATCGTGGGAGGCTTGGCGATGAGCAGTTTCACCCTCGCCTCGGGGAAGTCGCAGTCTAGCAAGGGAGGCAGCTGTGTCCCAGAGACTCCTGATGCAGGACAGTCTGGGACAAGGCTGTTTCGGAGCATGAGTGACAAGAGGGAGATTATCCGGCCTCCTCAGAGGCTTCCAGGGGGTGGGGGGAACGTGGATGAGGGGTGCTTCCTGCAGGTTGGAACCTTGGATGCCTCAAAAGGGGGCCAACGGGAATCAGGCAGTGGCTCTGAGCTGGATGGTCATGACTGTGTGGCTTCTGGTGTGTCACTACCCCCTTCCCAGCCACCGGTTCATTCTGTGGCATCAACTGAGTGGTGCGTCCCTACTGCCTGGCTTGGTAAACAGGCCGTCTTCATGGCCCCTTCCGATCCTACATGCGGCTTTGGAAGTAAGGAGAAGGTAACAGATGGTGAGAGGTGCTGGGCCTGGGGACGGAGCCCGAGGTACCCAGGTTCTGGGGCGAGCCTGGATCCCCGCTGTCTGGGATTTGTACTAGCAGTTTCCCCTTGGTGCTCTGGTGGCAGTAGCTGATCAGCAGGGCCCAGGCCACATCCACCTGCAAATCCTCCTTCCTCCTGCTGACCCTCCCATCCCTCACCCCCATCAGCATACTCCTGAATCCGGGCCCTGGCTGCAAGGTGGCCCCTACACTCCAAGCTGCCTCTGGCAGCAGGTCTCAGACTGGGGTTTGCTCAGTCTGCAGCCTGGCTTGTCACAGGAATTGGGGTTTCCTTTCATTGTCCCAGAGGGAGCAGAAGTCGGGCACCTCTCAAGAGCCCAGGCCCTGGCAATAAATGGCCCTGGGATGGGATGTGGCCTGTGGCACTGCACTGTGACTAGCAGCGTGGGCCAAGCCCCAAACCCTCTTCTCCCCCTGCTGGCACCTCCATTGCCGCCCATCAAGCCCACAGTGGCCCAGCAGCGAGCAAGATTCTGCTCTTTGATGCTCGACCGCGGCAGCAGAACACGATCACATTCGGTTTGGTGCCCAGCACGGGGAGGGAAAGCCCAGCTCTGTCTGCCCACTTTTTCCGGGCAAATTCAGCGTTGCCATTTCATCCCTGGCTGGTCAGGGATTCAGCGAGCTGAGGGCTGTCTTTGCACCACACCAGCAAGTGCTGCCAGTGGTGGGTTTTGCCGGATGCAAATGCAGAACTTCCCAATGTTTTTTTGTTTATTTTAAATTCTGTGACTCACTTGTTAATTATGCCTCCCCCAGGCTGCCCCAGGGGCTCGGGAGAAGGGAGGGGGGTGAGCCTAAGAAGGGGTGGGAAGGAACAGAGAAAGAGCAAAGGAGATGGGTCCCGTGGGAAAGGAGAGGAGAGCACAATTGATGAGAAAAGAGAGGGAAGGGAAAAGAGGAACCTTTACGACAAGGAAGCGGGGAGGCCTGATGGAGCAGTCAGCGTGCTGGCGGGAAGGTCCCATCAGCCGAAATGGGGTGAAAATCATGGACCTCTGCTCTGGGGAACAGGGAGGCGATGGACGCTCAGATCGTAAAAGTGGCTTGTCCAAGGGTTGAGCCCATTCCCATGCCCCCGATCCTTCATTCCCTTCCTCCCACCCCTTCCAAAGAGTAGCCGCCGACCTGCACTCAGCCTGGTAACTTCTCCTCTGTCCCCCCCCCCCCCCCCCCCCCCGCAGCCAGGGGCCTTGTCCTGGCAGGGGAGGGTTAGAAACGGGAAGGTTGATGTCATCATGATGTCACGCCTGATCCAGGAAGAGCTGAGCCCTTCATTGACCTGATGGCTGCACAGAATAAAACACACCCATGCTTCTCTTGGCCAGGCCCTGGGGACTAGGTGAGTATTTTCAAACAATCCTTTTAAAGCATGAAGCCACGAGTTTCATTATCATATTTTAATTAAAAGAAAAAAAATCCTATTAAGCTATGCCCAATGCATTGGGATTAGCAGAAACCGGCACCTGAGACCCCGTAACTCAGCGTGTGTGGACACGTGAACCAGACTCACTTTCTGGGCGGTCCCTCCACCTGCCCTTCCCCCCGGCTCCACCCCACGCAGGCCCCAGCCCGTCTGTGCTCTCCTCTCTCCCCCAGGCAGCAGGAAGATGTGTGCCCCCCAAACTTGGTGGAACCCCAAAGCCTCCTGCTCAAAGCACTGCTGGCTAGAAACCTGGCTTTAGAATCAGGTGGTCTTGGGCTACTCCCAGTGTCCCCACTAACGAGCTGTGGCCCAGGCAATTCCTTGATTCCTCCAGCGTCAGTCCCAGGTTTGTGAGGGCGAGTGAGCCCCACATCTGCCTTGTGGGGCTGTTGGAGGATTAGAGCTTAGGTGCGGAGAAAGCCGGTATGGTGCTTCAGAAGCAGTAAATAAATAGGAGCTGGATGAATTATTAGCATTTTATTTCTAACAAAATGGAGGGAGGCAGGAAGGGGATACATGGAGCAACCCACAGGGAAGCGGAAAGGGGTGCAGGCCCCGGGGCGCCTCCATCCCAGCGGCCACAGTGAAGAACTGGTGGTGGCGGCAGAGAGCCCAGAAAGGGCAACCAGCACCCGGCCCTTGCCGCCTCCCCAAGCCCCCCCTTCCCTGGGGCCCTGCGGCCCACCTGCTCTTCCCCCCTTTCACACCTGCCTTTCTGTGTCTGTGGGGACTTTCAGCTACCCAGGTCCCCTCTCCCGGAGAAGTGAGCAGCCGAGGCGGTGCTGGGTGAGGGGGTGGGGTGGAATGGCACTAGTGTCGGACTAGGGGTGCTCTAGTTACGGGTGGAATGGCACTAGTGTCGGACTAGGGGTGCTCTAGTTACGAGTGGAATGGTACTAGTGCCCCGGGCTGCCAGGAGCCTCAGAGACAGTGGCCACTGAGGTTCCGCTGCTGTGCCTCCAAACCTGCAGCAGAGCCGGGGCTCAGGTCAGTGTTGGGCCATGGAAGTGGCTCTCTCCTTCCCAATATCTTCCCCCTCCACTCCCCTTCAGACATGTAAACCCATGTCACAGCCAGGGATGGACGCAGAGAGCCCCCCTCCCTGCCAAGGAGCCCCTCTGACTTGGGGGCTCCCTGCTGTAACCACCCTCACATGCTGGTGGAGACCCCTCCACCCCCCACCTCTGACACGGGGAACTGCTTGGTCTGTAGAAAAATCTCGGGAGGGAGCACAGGAGGGACAGACTGTTGCTCTTGTTTACAGATGGGCTTACAGCCCTGTCAATGACTTGCTCTAAATCACACAGGCTCAAGTGCCATGGTCAGGACTCAAAGCCAGCCTCTGGGGTCCAGTCCGTTCATACACCTTCCAGCTGCTCAGGCCCAAAGCTTGGTGTCCACCTTGACTCCTCTGTCTCAGCCCCATCTAACCAGTCAGAAAATCCTGTCAATTCTTCAAAATACACCATTCTCACGCCCGCCCCATGGCCAAACCACCTTTCTCTCATGCGGGTGACTGCAAATTCCTCTCCCTGTGTCTAACCCAACCCCTCACTGGCTTCGGCACAAAGGCTGGGACACTCTTGCTTGATCCTTTGCGGGGTCTGTGCTTTAGGATTTTTATCTACCTTCCATTTCTCCTGGCACCGTGGGGGACACAGCTGCAGCTCACGGAGATGAGTCCTGTACCGGAACGGAGCCGAGATTGTTTCCTGCCGTCCGTGTGTGTGTGTGTGCGCGCGTGCACGCCTGTGTCCGTGAGCACGTACAGATCTGCTCTGGTTTCAGCCAAGAAAATACAAAGCCAGGCACGCAGCCATAACTCTTGTCAAAAGTGTGTTTATTCTGCCCCCACTTTATATGGAGGGAGGGAAGGGGGTGCACACACTGTTGGCAGGATGAGATGACAGTTTCCAACTTAGGCAAGGTCACCTCTCAGCTCCTCTGCCATCCTGCCAAGTAGTTCAGGTCTGATCAGAGGCCAGGACTTAGAACCAGGTGACCCTCGGGCCCCAGACAGAGATTGCTGTGATGCAGATGGCGGAGCTGCTTTCTCCCACCCACCAAGGGGGCCTGCTCGCCCTGAAGGCTGCGGGGCTGGGGCGTGGGCACCCCAGGTCAGTTCTTTACCTTTCAGTCTGATTTCAGCCCCCCCTGCGGCCACGTTCATGCGGGAATGCCTCTCATGCTTAGTTGTCCGCATCCCCAACGAGGATACGATGACCTCTCTGGGGTCTCGCGCACACTCAGCCTCCCCTCAGCGCTGCCGTGACTGGCAGCCCTCCCATGGGACCTGGCAGTGGTGTGGCTGTGGCGGCTTTTCAGTGGCCTGGAAGGTTATGGGAGGAACGGGGGCAGCAGCTGTGGAGTGACCCCGAAGGGAACGACAGGAGGCTGGGCAGTGGCATTAGCATTGGGGACTACCGATTCCTGCCTTAGAGAGAGAGGGAGTGGAGGCTGCTGGTGTGAACCTGTCCTGCAGGCAGCCCTCTGCCCATTCCAGGTTCCACTGCCCGCTGGACCGAGGGAGAGGGAAAGAGCATCCCTGGGACACCTACTGTGCACCCCTCACAGCTAGACCCTCCCCGTGCCACAAAGAGGTGTCAGCCGAGTCTTTAGCCACCAAGCAGAGCTCCCCACCTCACCACCCTGCCTCTGCCACACCAGTCCCCACTCTACAGCTCCTCCTCTGAACCCCACTGTGTTAACCTCTGCTTCACCACTTAGCTTTGGCTGGTTTCTGGTTAGTAACCCCCACCCCCAACTCCAATGGATGGTAAGATCCTAAAGGGCAGACATTATGACCTGTGTCCCTGCTGCATCGCCACGTCTGTAGCACCCTGTGGACACACAGTACTGCTCCCTAAGCAGATTCCGGGCCTTACATCAGCTCACACAGGGCCTGGCGGTGCCGGCCAGCGACCCGGGGCTGGCCAAGCACGTGCCAGTGCCAGGGGTCATTCTTCCCTTGTTCCTTCCATCCCCTGGGCTCCTCAGGCCACCCTGCCTTCAGCCTGGCATCGAGGAAGGCATGTGGGTATGGTCCATGCTGAGTGGGGCTTGGCCGCTCCTGGTGGCTGGGGCCTGAGCTACTCACTTCTCAGGGCTAAGCAGTTAAATGGGGGTAAGTGCCCTGACTTAACAGGGAGGTTATGGGGATCAAGAGAAATGTGCTTAAAGTGGGGAGAATTAGAATATGGGTTGGGTATTAGATGATACCAAGTCGTTACTGTTGATTTTGTTAGGTGTGATAGTGGCACTATGGGTAGGTAAAAAATGTCCATATTTTGTATAAACGGCTGCTGATATACGTAGGGGTAAAATGATAAAATGCCTGGGGATTGCTTTAAAGTAATTCACCAACAGTAAAAATAAAATAAGCAGGAAGGTATAAGATAAACTATGTGTGCAAAGCCTTGATAACTGGTAAAACCCGGTGATGGGCATAAGGAGCTTCATTGTACAGCCTCTCCATCTTTTGTGTACATTTGAAATAATTAAAATGCAAAAGAAAAGATAAAAATAAAACCCGAAGGAAGAAAAGGGTATGAAAGCACCCAGGTCCTTGGCACGGAGTGCGGTGCTCAGTGAACTACCTCCAGTCTCTCGTTTCTCCTTTCCCACACTTGCCCCAGGCTCAGCATTCCCGCCCCCCGGGAGAAAGCTCACTTCTTACAGCCCCAAACGGCAGAAAGCAAACAGAAGTCCTCAGCTTGGTCCAGCACAGAAACCCCACCGTAGCCGGTCCCGTGCCCAGGGCCCGGGGGCTCCTCAAGGCTGGATGCCACTGGCTGCCCTTCACCAAGCACTTACTACAGCGGTTCACCAGGCTGAGTACTTGCCGTGAATCCCTTAGCCCCCACAGCGCCCCCCTGAGGTGGTGCTGTTATATCTCCATCTGTCAGCTCAGTTGTTTCTGGCTCCTGGTCCCACACTTGCCCTCCTCTGTCCTGTTGGGCTCTGGTTCTCTCTGTAAAAATCTGCACTTCCATGCAGGTTTGTGCATAAGCCTGTCCTTACAGGCAACCTGCACAGTCAGGGGGCAAGAATGGGAACAATCAGGCCCTACTGCCAAGATGCTCAGTGGGACCCCAGGTTGGCAGAGCCACAGAGGAGGCTGCGTGGAGAGCAGGGCACCAAGGCTCTTGGTGGTGGTTTGGAAAGGAGCAACTCTGAGACATAGGGGGTTGTGTCCCAGCAGGTGGGTAGGGGCCCCTGCAGGCCATGAATGCAGTGACCCCGAGTGGGTTCTGTGGGTCCTGCTTCCTTCCTGGGCCAGTGGATCAACATGATCCCAGCTCTCACTGCCGCTAAGATGAAGATGGCAGAGTAGAGGAGCTGGGAAACAGCCCTTTATGATGCCCACCTTCCCCTGGATTCCACCCTTCTCCTTCCGCCTCCAACCTTTGCCCAGAGCACCCTCCCTGGGCCAGGTTCCCACAGCCATCCTGAGTTCAGCAGCTCGGGAACGTTCCTCCCCAGGATGCCTGGTGGACTAACAGGAGAAGCCAGGACGACTTCCCAGCCTTCCTCTCGACATGCCGAGCTCCTCTGATCTGCCGCACTGAGCTCCGCACTGAAACCTTGGCCCTCAACCTGCAGGGATCTCTGCTGCACTTGGTGCGAGTCCTGAGTCTGAACTGATCCGTCCTGTGTTCTCTGTACACCTGCTCATTCCATGCAGTGCCCTTTAAAGCTTTGATGGGGCTAGTTTAGGACCGAGAGAAAGAAGCGGGGCTCTGCGCAGAAGCCTGTGAACCTGTGGAACACCTAACGCAGGGGCGGAGCAGCCCAAGACGTAATCGCTGCGGAAAGGATCTGGCTCAGTCCCTGGATGTCGGACTACGGTGGACAAAGAAAACAGAGTGAGCGTATGTGTATCAGGTTGTGTGTCTGTGCGCCTGTGTGTATGTGGTGGGGGCACCCCGCCTCTCCAATAAACATTCCTATGGCTTCTGTTCCGCATTCCTACTCTCAAGGTCGGCACTGAGGAGAAAAACCCAATCCTTCCCAAGAGTTCGGAAAATTTACCTTTAATTTAAATTTTCCAGGGGGTGGAAGAGTCCTCTCTGTGTGCCTTTCACTCGCCCAAGGAGAGCTGTTGAATCATTTTTAAGGACGGATCCTACCCAGTCTGGGCTGTAGAGTTTTAGGTGCGTTGGGCAGCTTGCTGAAGCCTCAGGCACAAACCCAGAGCGTCCCCACTCCATGGAGACAACACCTGGGCGATCACACACACCTGTCAGGCTTTCATTTACCTGCTGCCACCAGGCTAGGGTGCCCTCATGTACCACTGCCCGTGGGGTGGCTGGGCAAGCATTGTTTGCATTCCACAGGTGAAGAAAGAGGTTTGAAAGGTAGTAAGACCTATCCACAGGCAGACAGTGACAGGTGACAAAGTGAAATGTTACATAAGAGCCTGTCTAGGCGGGGGGGCTGGAAAGGCTCCCTTGAGCTATGAAACTAATGTTGGCATAGTGGTTGGCTGGACACCTGCCTGGTCCCCCCAATTCCTGCCCGGGAGCTTCCCTCTCCTGTGGTCACAGCTGCTCACAGGAGCCTGCACAGACGAGCCCTGGGTGGGCCCACAGTCAGCCACGTGTCTGACCCCTTGACTCATATCTTCTCTCTCCCCAGGGAAGCACTGGGCAGCACACCTCTGGAGTCTCGCCAGCTTCCAAGAGCAGGATGCACAGCCCTCAGGAAACGCGGGGTGTTTCAGAATCCAAAAGTGCCGAGGTCGTCCACTCCAACCCACCTTTGAAAGCCCAGGAACCAACGGCCCAAGTGGAGAAGAGATGATTGGGGCCAGCCTGGTGCTCCAGAGCAGGCTCCCCTGTCCTGAGAGCCTGGTGGGGGGCTGGGCCACACAGGCTGTGTGTTCCAGCTGCTCCGGGGTTCCCAGATCCGGGCAGGGCACGTCAGGCCGCGTTCCCACCTCCCACAAGCACTCATGCTTCTGTGCTGGCACCAAACACTCCCTCCAGACCACATTCCTTCCCCACTCCGAGCCCATTTAGAAAGTTTTCCTTCCTCTCTCCCTTGAAGACATCCATCATGTTCCCCAGCAGAGGTGAGGCAGCCACAGCTCCTTCCCGGGTTTATTAAATACGCTCAAGAGCCTATTTGTAGCTGTCACAGGGAAGCCGAGGGGAGGCGGAAGCCCTCTCAGCCGCACAGCCTGCATCTTGACCTCCTTTGGGGGACCCCCTTCTACAAAGTTTCCACTATCGAGCCAAGGGCCCCCCCAGCTCCACTGTAGTGAGTTACACTTTCTGCCAAGGGGGGCACGGTGGGGGTGACCACAGGATATTAGCCAGGCTGGCTGGCGAAGGACAGCCCACGTAGCAGGCTACACACCTCCCACATATCAAACCCCACCCAGCAAAGAGCAAGTACACTTGTGCTGTGTCCCAGGTCTCATGGGCGGCCTCAGAGTCACAAATGGGGCCTAAGAGCCTGAGTGTGGGGACCATGCTCAATCACAGGCCATCCTGACTCCATCAGGCCTGGGGCTCATAGACGGCGTCCCAGCTGGAGAGCACCCTCCACGTGGTGGCTCACGGTGGAGCCTGGAAGGGAGCCGTTCTCCACTGAGCCTGCAGAGCTCTCCTGGCCCTGGGGGGGGGGGACAGCTGGCTGCAGCCCCCAAAGGACCGCAGAGGGCCTCAGGGACCCTGGAAACTCTCTTCTTCCATTCAATGGGTGAGGAAAATGAGTCCCAGAGAGATAGGGCTTTGTGTGGGCCCCAGGACCCCCATACAATTTCCTCTCAGCACCCCTTCATCTGAGGCCCAGCACAACCAGGGCTGACTTTCCCGCTCCTGGGATTAAGGGGTGAGGAGGGAAAGTCTGGGAGGACTGAGAGTGAAAGTAGGAGAGGCAAGCTGCTTGAGTCATTTCTTTTTCTTTTTTAATATGAAATATTCAAATGTAAGGAAGAGCATAAAGAATTATATAACCAACATCTGTACCCACTGCCCAGTATTAACAAATTCTAAACTCTATTTCTAATATGGTATTAGCTGCTATATGGTTAGTTGAATTTTTATAGCTCTTTTCAAATGTAAAATAATTTTATTCTTTTTAATATAGGCATTTCATTAAATGTATAACAAAGATTTAACTTTTAGACCCTGGAAGGCTATTTAAATACATTCAAAACCAGGCGGAAAGCCCTCTCTCGGACCACGGTCCTCACGTTTTGTTGGAAACCAGTCTTGGCGGCTGTGGCCTGGTTCGGTTGGTGGGGAGGGAAGTTACCCAGATTCCCAGACTCTCTGGAGAGGTGGAGTCCAGGAAAATGCTTTCTTCCCAGCTTTCAAATGGACCCCCACCGAGGAAGTTTGAGATGCAAGAGGAGCCAGAGAAGAAGGAAGGCATGGGCGGGGAGTCCATCCTTGGGTGGAAAGTTTTTGCCCCAAGTTCCTCTCTTCCCTCCCTCCTCACCCCACCCTGGTCCATTTCTCTGTCCCCACCTTGCAGGCTGTGCTCCCAGCTATTAACTTAGAGCTCTTATTTAGCATCTACCATGTGCATTTGTCAGGTTGTCAGCAGAGAGTTAACCGAGTGAGTGTGCTGGAGTAGCTAATACCAGTTCAGAGAGCCAATTGTACCTCCTTCCCAACTTCGTGTTAGTGACACCATGTTGGTAGCTTGCATCTGGCCATGGTAAGAGTATTTATGCCATGAAAATCAATCTGCAAGCACTCCAAATCAGGGCCCCCTCTCTGAGAGCTGGATGCTAACCCTTTGCCAGCACACCACAGGTATTAACCATTCCAGGAATATTTGCAGTCAAGAGGTTTCCTAGAGAAGAAAACACTAAAGAGCCAAAGGAATGAATCAGAGGTCACATTTCAGATACGGCACCAGTGGTGAGATGAGCTACACTTCGGCACACCTGTCACTGCTTAGAGCTTTGCGGCTATAGGTGCCGTGGCTTGCCCAAGGTCATGCAGCTCACTAATGACACGGGTGGGCTTGCAATCCACAGCTCCCTTTTCCAGCACTTTTTACACTGAACCATACCCTGTGCCTCTTTCTGAGCCTGCTTGGCTACAGATGGAGAGGTCATCCGAGGCAGAACCTGTGACTGCCGTGAAGCAGAGATGGGCTGACGGTGCACTGAACACTTCCTGTCCCTTTGCCCACCCCCTGCTTTCCCAGGAAAGGGCTGAGTGTCTAGTAGGTGCTTAGAAAACACCTGAATGGGCTCAGGCTAATGAGCCAGGTGGTCAGTGTCAAGATAATCTGGGCAGGGTCCACTCCCTGCCAGCACGAGGTGTGGACAACTTGCTCAGTTCTTAAGTCCCTTGGCAACCAGAGTTTAAGGGCCAGGTCATAGGGACAACAAGCTGCTCAGGGGACACACTTGCTCTGGCCTTCCCAGGAGGGGATTTCTCAGGGTCAGAGGACAGCTGGAGGGTCCAGAGACCTAGGTGTGAGCCACGAGGAGGAAGGGTAGAAGATGGGAGCCAGCAAATGTGCCACGCCAGGGGTTTAGGTCCCTGGAGCATGAGCTTGGTGCTGAGGACTGAAGCTTAGGCAAAACCAAAGTGTGAAGGGGGGAGGGGGAGGGGGAGGGGGAGAGAGGGGGAGGAGATCTGAGTGGTGGGAATAGGAGCAGGGAGAAGGAATGGGAAAGGGCAGGAACATGGGGAGGAATCACACTGGTTAGTAGCAAACAGAAAGGAAGCAGGAGTCTGAGGTCAGTGCAGAGAGGAGATGAAGGAGAGGCTGGAGCGAGGAAGGCTAAGGGGTCCAGGAGAGAGGAAGAGGGGAGCAAGGAGGCTTTCTGATATTCAAGGAGCCTTTTGTGGTCAGGACTCTGCTCAGGCCTCCTCCCTGCCCCCAGGGCAGCATGGGTCCCGGCGCCCTGTGGCCCTCCTACTGGGGCTTTGGTCCAGTAGAACATGCAGACTAGAGAGGCTCACGGACCCGCGCTGTGGCCCAGAGCTGCCCACTGGGTGGCTGTGGCATCCAGGCCTGCGTGGAGGCTCTGCCCAGCCCACACCCCTCAAGACCAGCCAGGGCCCCATCTCCCCTCTCCCAGTGCCCTCTACCCCCCTCTCCCAGCCTCACCAGTGCCCGCCTTCAGGCACTCACCCTCTGCAGGGTGCGGGAGCCGCAGTGACCTGAAAGCAGGCCTGGCTTTCCTGCCCAGCTGTTTGTCCCTGGGCTGAATTACTTCTGCTCTGGAAACCCGGGGGAGGCAGGCGTGGGGTGCAGGGGTGCTCCTGGTCTTCCTGCAGGGTGGGTTAGGGTTGAGAGGGCAGCCATTCCCAGGACAGAGCCCTTCTGAAGGACTGGAGGACAGCAGGCCTCGCTCACGCGCAACTCACCTGCCCGGAATCCTGCGGGAGCTGGTTCCACCCTCTGTGTATGAGCAAAGGAGCAAAGAGAGGGCTTGGGAGGGTGGGAGCCGGGGCGCTAGAGGGGAAGCGGCGAGGCTCTGGGGTCAGACAGACACTGGTTTGTGGCCAGCTCAGCCCTTAATCCCAGGTCACAGAGTGAATCAGTGTCACTTACTCTCTCTGCAAGATGAAGGCGGGGACACCTTGCCCCTCAGCTGTGGAGTGAGATGACACAGCTCCAGGCCTGATGCAGACTCCCTCCTGGGGCAGCCCAGGAGGCCCAGGCTCCTGGGCGGCCTCCTCAGGGACAGGGGTGACGTCCCTACAGAGGTGAGCGTGTGGTAGTCCCTGGGAATGCGAGTGTCTGCCCCTGAGAACCAAGCCGAGGTGGGGAATGTGAGGCTCACAGCTCAGCCTTAACAGGTCAGGTTGTAGAACAAGCAATGACGACAAATCCCCGAGCATTCATGGTGGCTGGTGGCCGGTGGCCGGGAACTGCTACCCCCACGCTCCAGAGCCAGCCAAGTCCTCCCCCACCTCCACCGCTCTGAGCCGCAGCCCCGGCCAGTGCCTCATCGGAGCCCCTCAGCCCTTCGTCCCGTCCTCCCTCTGGTTGGCGGGGCGTCCTGGAGAGGGCTGGCTCGGGTTGGTGCCTGGCCATGCCACTAACCTCTCTGGGTCTCAGTTTCCTTACTTGTGAAAGGAAGGAATGGACTACATCGGTGGTCCCTGGATATGGCTCCTCACTGGCACCGGTGGGGACTGTCAAGAAGCAGACCCCCAGGCCCTCCTGAGCCCGCTCCTCCAGGGGGGGCCGGGAACCTGCTTTCCACCCCCCCTCGGTGACCTGAGCCACTGCCAGGCTTGGCCCTGGACTAGGGGACCTGCAGGTACTAAGTGGCCCAGTGGATGCTTCGACAGGCTAGCTGTGGAGTGCAGAAGATGCTCAACGGGTGCGAGCGGGTGGGCGGCCTGAAGAGAGGCAGCCGCAGCTCTTTAGGGTCCCACCTCTTCAGGGTTTGTAGGACCACTTAGTAAAGGCCCCAAGGGTTCACACTCGGGCTCACGCACAGGGGCTGCCAGAGCTTCTGCAGTCTGAACACACTTGACGGGTCGTGACACTGAGCCGTGAACCAGAGCTGTTCCTGGAGCAGTGCGTGTCATCCTGCTGAAAGTGCACGTGTGCGTGTGTGTGTATGGGTGTGTGTGCGTGCGCATGCGCACGTGCATATGGGTGTGCGTGTATGGGTGTGTGTGTGTGAGTGTGTGTGTGTGTGTGGTGGGGCTGGGATTCCAGGTGGGTGGCTTGCAAGGATTAACAAGATAATCAGGGATAGCTGAGGGCTACTTAGGACTTGGCAGCTAATTGTCCAGCTTCCCACAGTGGCCGTGGTGTGGGGCTCAAGCCCAAAGGGCACATGCAGTGCCAGGGTCTGAGTGGGTCCCAGAGCAGCCCCGACAGGCCCCAGGAAAGTCCAGGCAGTGAGGGAGGATGGGGGACTATCTCTGGCGGGTGGGTGAAGGACCTTGACCGTGGGGCGTTCCTGCAGGCACAGGGCAGGGCCTGAGGCCACATTTGGACCGAAGCCTCAGGCCAGAGTGCTTTGCTCTTACAGCCTGTCCCAGCTGCAGCCTCTGGCCACAGCAGCCAGACCAGCAGCCCGCTGCCCTGGCCTCAGCCGGGCATGAGCCTGGCAATGCTGGCCGAACCCTGTGTTGCATCTCTAGCAAAGTAAAAATAATTAGACCCTTAAAATGTGTTGCCTTTCAGCGAGTAGATAAAAAAGCTGTGGTACATATATACAGTGGACTATTACTTGGTCATAAAGAAAGAAATCTTACCACTTGGACAGCATGATGGACCTAGAGGGTGTTAGGCTCAGTGAGATAAGCCAGACTGAGAAAGAGAAGTGCCACGGTTTCACGCCTATGTGGGATCTAAAGAACAAAACCAACAAACAAAACAGAAAGAGACTCAAAGCTACAGAGGGGAGGAGGGCTGGGGGACTAGATAAAAATGGTGAAACGGAGAAGTACAGATTGGTAGATACAAAACAGTCACGGGACTATAGTCAATAATGTTGTAATAGCTATATATGGTGCCAGGTGGGAAATATCAGGGGGAACAACTTTGTAAAGTAAATGATTGTCTAACCACTATGCTGCACACCTGAAACTAATACAAAATAATGTTGAATATAAACAGTAATTGAAAAATTGCTCTCCTTCAGAGTTTCAAAGTATTTTCTTAGCATTGTCTGGTTTTATAGTCACACACAGCATCCCTTCGGGCAGAGGCTGACATCCCCTCAGCAGCCCAGAGAGAGAGCAGGGTGCCACTGCCCACGCCACAGGTAGTTGCGGTCCCAGCATCTGTCATCCGAGTCCCGGCTCCGAGGCTAGCCCGGCACAGGAGTCCCAGCTCCGAGGCTAGCCCGGCACAGGAGTCCCAGCTCCGAAGCTAGCCTGGGTGGGCCTAGCTCTGCCTGGCTCCAGGGCCAGTGCTTTCTCTCCATCAGTGAGGCCCCTCTGTACATCGCCTCCCTCCTCAGAGCTCTCAGACTGCAGGTGAAGCCAGCCCCTGGGCGGTGCTGCCCTGACCCAGCAGCCTCAGGAGGCCCCCTGGAGTGGAAGTCCCGGACTTCCTAACTGCCACTCGCCTCTGCAGGGTCTTTTTCTCCTGGGGGCACAGCAGGTGAAATGAGTCCCGAATATGCTGCCTGCTCTAGGCCCCAGGTCTTCCTCTCATTATCAGAGGTAACCTGGGCTGTGGAAAGGTGACCAGAGGCTGCCACGAGGTTGCCACCCCACAGCCGAGGAAGACGTTGTGCATGGAAGAAGCAGGAGACAGAGCAGGTGGCACTCGCTCACCCCTCCAGAGCTCCAGCCCCACTGCTGCGGTGCCCTCCCAGCCTCCTCTCTCACCTGTGACTGAGGGGAGGTGAAGAGCCTGCAGTGTCCCCTCCAGCTCCCACATGCTTCCGTTTAAACGGAAGATGCTCACACCCAAGGCACCCATAGCTCTAGCCTCACCCAGGGTGGGCAGAGGGGCGATGGAGAGATGGCCACCCATAGAAGTCTGAACATTACGTACTCAGTTTCAAAATGCCACAGACTCTTGTTTGTGTCTCCAGGAGCATCTGGAGGAGCAGCTGAAGGCCTGGGACCAGTGACAGAACACTGGGTCATGTTCACGACCACATGTGCTGGGGAGAGCAGGGGAGGGTCAGGGAGGGCTGAGGAGACAGGATGCGTTCCCTTTCCTGTCCCCTCAGCCACCACTGAAGTTGGGACTGGCTGGCATGTCCCTCACAGGCCAGAGAGCTGGGGTCAGGTTCTCCCTCCAGGATGCTTCTGCTCTCTCAGTACAGTGTGGCTTTTCTCTCTCTCTCCTGCGCTAGCCTATTCCTAGGTTCTTCAGAGTTTAATATCCATTTTGGCTTGACTTTGGGGAAATGAACTATGACCCTGGCATCTGAACAGTGATGAGAGAAGCTGTGAATGAAATTGGTACACCCCCCACCCCACCTTGCCCCTGCACTACTCAGACAACCAGCAAGCTCCTGACACTCTTCAGAGGTGGAGTTACCTGAACTATGAGCAAGGTTTTCCCCACTCACCAGGCACTCAGGGTTCTCACCACCACTCACCAGGCTCTCCGGGTCCCTGCTACCACTCACGCTGGGGCCACTTAGGGTCCCCACCACCACTCACCAGGCACTCGGGGTCCCCACTAACACTCACCAGGCACTCAGAGTCCCCACCAGGCCCGGCTGGGAAGGAAGTGGTTGTCATGCATACAAAACCCATCACTCCAAAGTCCCCATCAGCCCCACACAGCGCTATAGCCACCTTCCTGGTGACTCCCCCCACCCACTCCCGCCACTTCAGCTGATCTCCAGGAGGCCAACGCTGGTCTCGGGTCAGCCCGATACTGGGGGACTTGGGGAAGGCTGACACTGTGTTCTCTGGGAGAGATTTCTCCCCCCCTCCCCCAACTTACTCGCCCATCAAGTAATGTAAGCCTGCCTGTCTCCTTTCATTCTCACCTCCTCACAGACCCCCTAGCTTGCAGGTAAGCTAGGTGAGGGTTTGAGACACAGTCAGTGTTGAGAATATGGGGACACTGGCATCCTCAACTCTGCTGGTGGGAGTGTTCCTCAAAGGGTTAAACATAGAGTCAACATATGACCAGCAATTCCACTCCCAGGCATGCACCCAAGAGAAGTGAAGACACATGATTGCATAGAAACTTGTACATGGAAGCTCACAGCAGCATTACTCATAACAGACAGAACCCAAACACCCGATGAATAAAACGTGGTGTGCCATGTAAGGGAATATTATTCAGCCATGGAAAGGAATGGAGTACTGGTCCACGCCACAACACAATGAACCCTGGAAACATTATGCTAAGTGAAAGGAGCCAGACACAAAAGACCACGTGTTACAAAATTCCATTTATAGAAAATGTCCAAAATAGACAAACCTATGGAGACAGAAAGGAAACTAATGGCTGCTTAGGGCTTGGGGCACTTGGGGCAACTAGAGGTGCTATCTAAAGGGCAAGGGTTTCTTTCTGAGGTAATGAAAATGTCTAAAATTGCAGCGATGGCTCCATGTATCTGTGAAAGTACTAGAGTCCACTGAATTGTACTTTTTAAATGGGTGAATTGTGTAGTATGTGAATTATATCTCAATACACAATTCACTTGTTATAAAAAATAAAAAGAGAGAGAACACTGAATTGGATTTGGGAGATGGAGGTGCCATTCTGGATACACCCCCAGTTTGCTCTGTGTCACTGGACAAGCCACTTACTTCCCTGAGCCTATTGGTCCACCCGTGAGGCAGGGAGAGACTAGTGCCCGCCTTCGAGGAACTTTGGAGGAATCAGGGGATGGAAAGTATGTTGGCAAGGGGGATGGCAGCAGAGGCTCCGGCACAGGCAAGATTTACTGTCGAGATGTCACTGCTCTGGAAGCTGCAGCGTTCTCAAGCTATGGGCTCCGGGTCCCGCAGAATGTTAAGCTGCAGGGAACCTTAGAGATGCAGCAGGAACGCAGCTAGGTTGGGCCTGTTCCTGCCCAGGTACATGTGCCCCCCACCCCATCCACAAGCTTTATCTGCGGCGTGGGGGGCACTGAGACAAGGGAGGAACAGCGGGGAGGAACGGCAAAGCCTGACTTAGGGACCCTGGCGGGGCCACCTGGAACCACATTTCTCCTAATCTCTACCCCAGGATGTAAAATATGGAGTCAGATATAACAACCTCCTCAAAACAGACCTGTCCTCCCTGCTGCCTCCCAACCGCAATGCCAGGCGCCCAGGTGCTGCAGCAGCTGCCGGCACATTCCCTTTCCGCCTCCCCCGCCCCCGCATGGCTCCAGGGCGCCCGCAGGCCCGCAGGCCCGCTGCCACCCGAGGCCTTGATACTGGGGTCCGCACCTGCAGACCGCGGCTGAGGCCTGTGCCATGGGACCTGGGTGTGCCCAAGTCCTGGATGCCGGCAGGTACTGGCAGAGGAGAGCTGGCTAGTTCAAGGCTTTGAATTCTGGGGCAGGAGGGTATCCTGATGGTAATAATCATACTACAAATAAAAGTAACAACCGCTTCCCCTCTGTTACGGGCGGAGCCTTCACAGGCATTCAGTTCAGTGAGTACCGAGTCGTACAAGGAGGCGCGCATTGCCCCCTTCCATTCATAGATGAGGAAAGGGAGGCACAGAGAGGTCAAGTATACTGTCCAAGGTCACAGAGCTAGTAAACAGTAGGGGCAGGGTTTTAAACCAGGGCTGTCCGATGCACAAGTGGTGGAAAACCTAATCCATACTCCAGCCTCTTCAGGCTTTGTGCCAGGGTCCAGAAAGCCCAGGGGCGCACAGGCACCCTGAAAACCACGGCTCTGTGGGGGGCGATCTTAGCGGCTGCCCAGCCCAAGTTGGGTCCGGTCCCAAACCATATTTGTCAGGTGCCACGAGGGGATTTTGTTTAGTTTCAGGATGCAGACACGGGGGAAAGGGGTATATTTTGAAGGGTTTAGGCTGAAAGGCAAACTTAGGTGCAGGAGGAGCCTGGCTATAGCACTGCCCCTGGGTTCCCTGTGCCACCGCTGCGGGGACCGACATGTCCTCTCTCTACCCCGCGAGAAGTGGCTCCTGGTGGGTGCCTTGGGGCAGACTGTGATACAGGAAGGGCTCCGCGGCCGTCCCAGGAGGTGGGACAAGGGGGGATGGCTCACATCTTCAGGACTGGGGTTTGGGGTCTGGAGTAGGCAGAACCAGATCCCAATCCTGGCTCCACCATGTGACAGTGTTGGCATCTTTGACAAAGAACTTAGCTCTGAGCCTCAGTTTCATCCTCGGAAAATGGAAATACAATGTCTGAGGCTAAGGCTGACAGTAAAAGCTGGTGTAACATTTCCTATGTGCCAAGAACAACTGTTCTAAATGCCTGTCTGAACATCTCTATGTCTGTCTATCTATCCATCTATCTATCTATCATCTATGCTTCTCAACTACCCAGTAAGATAGATACTACTATTACTCCCCTTTTATAGGTGACAATATTGAAGCTCAGAGGGTTAAGAAGTGTGCCCCAGGACACAGAACCAGGTTAGCGGGGGTGCTGGGATCTCAATGCTGTGCGGTCTGACTCTAGTCTGTGGTCTTTAACCCACATACATGGCCTCTGAAGAACACACGCAAACACATGCGAAGGGTCCAGCAGCAGCATTTGGACTGTGCCCAGTACAGTGCCACACTGTGGTGGGGACAAACACACAGTCTTCAAGTTCCCCAGCCACCCTGAGGAACTGGACGCTTACTGGGAGATGCCAGTGTTATGCCATCTGGATCTAGCCACTGACTAATAAATGGAGAGCCAGAAATATACCCACTGCTCTAAGAGAAGAAAAATAAAGAAGAGCTTAGCTGTTATATCACACAGGGGGACTTCACACCGGCTAATGGAGGCCGGAAGAACCTTCCAGAAACAAGTTGGGTGTATGTGGGCACAGGGCACACAGTGACAGCACCACTGCACCACACCGGCCTCCCAGGGCTCAGGGGCTTTGCAACAGCCAGTCCTTGCAGGTGATGCCCCTGCCCTGCCTGGCCCTCAGCAGCCACATCCAAGTCAGGCACTTTCCTGCCAGATGCTCAAAAGCCCTTGGAATTTGCAAAGGGGACCTCGATCCCCTGGGACCTCAGGCCCGCACATAACTCAGCAGGTTCCTGGAAGAAGAGATGGAGAAAGTCTCGGGAAGTCGCATGGAATCTCTGGAACACAAGGGCATCGAAGTAAGGAAAGGGAGACAGACAGACAATCACAACTTCCCAGGCCACCTTCCCTGGCCAGGAAATGAATGCTGGTGGCTTGCTTTAAAATTTAGTACCGGAGAAAGAGTGTCTCTCCTGCCATGAGTCCTTTTGTCAGACACCCATATAACAATCATATTTTCATTTTTGCCTTTGCTGCCAAAAAATGCTCAGAGTTTAATCTAATGTTCAGTGTCAGTTGCCCTCTAGTCCTAGGTCCCTGGCAAAGCGCTCTCCTCATCCCATCCTTTCATCTAGATGCCATCTCCTTTTCTGACTTTATTTGTAACCTTAGTGACCCCGATTCTCCCTTTGGGAAGCTGGTAGGATGCACATTACAAAGGGCAGTTGGGTTGCAGAGGGAGATTTTAGCATTAAGAGAGAGGTGGTCAATGGAGGGGGTGACTTCTATAATATTTTCAACAATAAAGATAAATTTTTTAAAAAGAGGTAGATTAGTGACCTTTTAAGGCCCCCTTTAGCCCTGGGATTGTCGGACCGTGACTGATAAATAGCCTGCCATGATCTGCCACAGAGAAGCGAGCCTCCCCACCGCCGCCCAGGAAGGGCGCCCTGGCCCTGGAGGGCCCGGAGCGCTGGCTGGGGTGAGCGCTGGTGCAGCTGACCCGCTCCTCACTGGTGTCGGCTTACGCTGCTGGAGCCGGGCTTGGTGACAGGATGCCCGCTATCACAGGCACAAGGAGCTATGACGTGCAAACAATGGCCTTTGCACAATGCAACTGCCTGCTAAGGACAACAAAGGCTTAGCAGGAACAGTGGGTTCGGGAGGCTGTCTTTGTAACAGCACAAGCCTCTTTTAGGACCCAGGTTTAAGCATAAACAAGAGCCCGTTTGCAATCCTAAGGTCTTTGGAGCTTCAGCTACATGCTCATCCAAGGAAGGTGTCAGATGGCCTTAGCTTGAGGGGTTGCAATACAGGCCCAGGGGGTGGGGTGCCACCTCTGTCTCACATTCTGATGTCAAAGCGATTTTCCTGGTCCACTTCTTCAGGGCAATGAAATTCAATGCCCTCAGTTTACAGATTGGCAAACTGAAGCCCAGAAAAGGTATGACTTGCCCAAGGTCCGTTGCCAGTTGACTGGCTGAGTGGGCACTAAAAAGCATATCTTCAGAGTGAGGCATGAGGTTGGCTGAGGCCTCACATGGAAACAGCAGAGCGTTGCCTTTATGAAGAGCATATTCCTGGTGGCAGGACTCACGAGAGGCGAACACCCCACACAAGGCCCATCAGCAATGACCTGAACCAACGAAGGGTTCAGATCTCAGAGGAGAGAGACATACGCTGCAGGTGGCCCCTAGACAACTCATCCCAGCCTGAGGAAGAGGCCACCAACAGGTCAAGGTGAGGGTAAACACCTTACCAAGTGTGGAAGACTCCTTAGGTGAACTGGTTTGCTTAGCCACAAACTAACCCCATAAACAAAAGTGCCAATGAAACAACCTGCACTGTCCCCAGCATCCCAGTGTCCAGAGACTTCTTACTGGTGTTGTTTAAGCAAAAAATATGCTAACTGGGCCTTCTTGGCTTGTCAGGCGAAGGTCAGGCCATCTGTTCCTGCCTCCAGTCTGGGTGTAGTTCTGATTTGCAGACACACCACCCCACGATTAGGGTGTAAACAGGCACCCCCTCCTCCACTGACTCATGACTCCTTTCTGACTCAGGTGATAGGCAGCCACAGCTCCCGGTCTGGGTAAGCATCGCTGCCCTTCCTGGGTTCCTGAAGGAGAGGGGTGGGAGTAGGGTGCGGGGGGGTAGTGTCCGAAAGACTGCTTCCCTCTGTGCCTAATGACCGTCCCTGCACCAGCAGCAGCTGTCCCAGGAGCGGCTCCCTGGCAGAGACCATGGAGTCCAACGCTTAGATATACTATGGTGCTGTCTAGTTTATGGGGCATTTTCACATGTACCCAGCATAAGCCTGACCACAGAGTCTAAAGTCAATAAGAGCATTATCATTTAGTAGTGAGAAATCAAGGCCACAGAGGGTAGGGGCCTTGACTGAGGCACCCAGTTAACTGGGAAGTTGTGACCAGAGAGTGAATCAAGGCTGTGCTGTCTTCTAAACACCTACCACGGCCTTTCACTTCAGCACAGGCCCTTCTGAGGTCCAGTGTATGGGCCTTGTTAGCGTCCCTAAGACCCTGGGGAGACAGAGGAGGGCTGGGCTCTGTGGGGTGACCCAGGACTGCTGTGGCCACAGCCTCTCAACTGCTGAGCCCCGGGCCTGTCCGGCCCTCCACCTTTGGCCCTGATGCCCTGTGCCTAGCACACCCAGAACCACTCTCTCTTTTCCTCTCATCCTTCCCGGTTTCTCGCTCTCCCTCGATTTCTCCTCCCTGACATAGGCTACAGAAATGGCCCAACTTCCTAAGCAGGGTCTCCAAGTCCCCTCCTAGGTCCCCAGCCCAGAGGAGGAGCCCAGAAGTCAAAGCTCCGGGAAGGGAAGCCTGCAACCGCCAGTACCTGGTCCGCCCAGCTCCTCTGTTTTGGAAGGAGCAGGAGTCAGGGTTTAAGGTTAAAGCACCGATGAAGAGCCAGGTCTGAACTGAGGGCCGGTCAGCCCCAGCCCAAGAGTCCTTAGCAAACAACTCTCCCCCTGGGCCTCAGTTTCCTCATCTGGCAGGTTGGCTTCTGCAATGTTGAAGCTCCTGCTCTTTGAGCCTCTGTGAGGACTCCTTTGATAAGCTGCAGGAGCAAAGCCTTAGTACAGATTCCATCCTATGATAGGACTTTGCCCTAAAGGGGAGGCTGTAGCAAAGACTAACAGATTCGTGAAAACTTTGGAGAGTCCAAAAAGGATCTCAGTGAAAATGTAAATGTTGTAAACATTCAAGCTTGCTCCACCCTGGGAGCGGGGGCCCAGCTGGCGAGGGGCTCAGGGCACCGCTCACCATCATTAGCATGATGAAGGTGCCCTGTATACATTGCAAGTGTGGGGTTCTACAGGTGAGCTTGTGCACACGGAACCCCAGCAGGAGATGGGCATCCTCTTCATAGGCCCAGTCTCCACAAGCTACAACTAGAAGCAATTTTGTGGCTTAACATTTAGAAAGACCCTTTACCCCAAATATCTTCCCATCCCACTTATATATACATGATATATATATATATATATCATGTATATATATTATAAAATTCTATCACTAGGAGTTCCTTTGTGTGAGAGATTGTACTTCTATTCTAGGCAGATAGCGCAGAAGAGGTAATATGTTAATTATCACTTACTTCCTAGCTGTGAAATCTTGGGCACCAGTCCTGCCACTTTTCCAGGGAGCTACAGTGGCCTGGCCCCTGACTCTTTTCCTCGGGACCCAGAATCTTAAAGTTGTACTTCACCTTCTCAGGGCTGATGATCCTGGACTTGACCCAATGGCAGGAGGAAACCCCAGGGCTGGGAACCAGAGAGAGGCCCTCCGAGGACCACAGGCCCCGGCCACAGACTCACGGAGCAGCGGCGGAGGCGCCCGTGGCAGCGGAGGCCTTGCCCTGGGCTTCCTCACAGGCAGGAGAGTGGGGAGCCAGCAGGTGCACGCCAACAGTGAGCACGATTGCTGGCCCGGTTTTGCATTCATTCTACTCGCTGCAACTTTTGGTGATTGTCTAATTATGGCTCATTACAAACATCAAGTTCCATTTTGCAAGGTCGTAACTACAGGGGAAGGATACAATTATTATAATGAAGCCTCCCCAGCCCCGACTCTATCCCCTCCAATCAGCCCCGAATGCCACGGCTCAAATCATTTTCCTAGCCTGCCACCTGGGCTCCCTTCCTGCAGCCCTTCCTCAAGGCCAGGGAGACAGGATGATCAGGGCATGCTCCCCTCTGTGGCTTTTTTCCATCAAAGGGTACTTTTCTCCCTTGTTCTTTCCCTGCTAATGAGCACTTTTCCCTGGTGCTGCCTTGGTGGAGGGAAGGGCTGAGGGTGTCAGACGGCGACTGGCGGAGCCACGAGACTAGGCCTCTGAGAAGAGAGGAAGGTGCAGAGCGGAGACTTAGTGCCTTCCAGCTTGGCGTAGGGTCGCGACACCTGGCTGAAGCCCAGCACATGGGTCCCTGAAGGCTGGACACTGGCCCACAAACTCTGGGCCAGTGAGACCTCAGCCCTGGGAGCGGGAAGGCTCGAGCGGCCTGAACACCCTTGCTTCTGGCCTTTCTCAGAAGTCCTATCCCCGAAGCCTGTTGTGGGGGAACCAGCCCACTTCCCCCGAGGGCAGCTTTCCAGGGCCGAGGCTGCTCTGTATCCAGAAGGGAAGAGAGTGTGTCTCAGTCCCCCTTCTGCAGGTCTGCCTACTTCTAGGAGTAAGGTGCCACTCTAAGGACAGTCACACACCCAAGACCCCAGAGAAGGGGAAGTAGAAAGGTGGGGAGTCGAGACAAACTCTTCCTTCCACGGAACTGGGAGTTTCCAGCTTGGAAAAGAGACTTTAACGGAACCTAACAGCTGACCTCAAATCGGAAGGGCTGTCACATTTAAGATGGGAGACTTGCCCATGTGTCTGGTGGCAGAACCGGGACCTGCACGCCAGCCACCCGTGTACTTGGCCACTTTACAGTGTGATGAGTTCATGGATGATCACTCGTCAAGGAAGCCAGAAAAGAGGCTCTCACTCTGGGTGCCAGGTGGGCTGAGGTCCCTTCCATCCAAGACTCTGAGACTCCCGGCAACAGCCCTTGGCACAACACCTTATGTGCAGTAGGTGCTCAATCAATGTATTGAGATTGTCAGATGGATAATATTAAATTATACAGGGAAATCAGCTTTCAGGGAGGTGGAAGAGAGACCTTCTCCAGGAAACCACTTTTCAACCATAGGTGATGAATGCGGCTCCTAAGAGGGCCTATCAAAATCTATGTAAACAGGAGCCACCGAGTGCTTGTTTAAAGCGTGGATTCTTGCGTCCCACCCAAAATCTGGATTCTGTAGGTTTGGAATGGGGACAAGGAATCTGCATTTTAAACAGCTCCAGGTGACTCCCAGCCTTTGCTTGCCATACAGAACTTTAAAAACTGTGGGCTTGTGACACAAAGCCCAGAGCTCTTCGGGTCCCTGACATTGGCCCATCAACAGTGCCATTGCCTCTGACTCCTCATATTCACCTGCCCCAAGATGGAAGAGGCCTCCACCTAATCTGGCTGAACCCTGGGAACTCTGAGGCCCCGAGCAGCTGGAACAAGAAGGCATCTTTCATCATGAGACCCAGTCCCAAACAACACGTTTGATACCACCAAAATGCTGGCCTCCCATGCCCTTGCCACATATCAGACTCAGTGCTGAGAGCTGCCCAGGTTCCTGCCGCTCCCGGCTCCTGACCCTGTCATCGGCCCTCCAGGTACTGGCTTGGCCTCCCCTCCCACAGGGCTTCGGTCTCTGGCTCCGCCTTTACCAGGACGTGGGCTCTGCTTGTGGCCCCACTGCCTCTGGCTGTCCAGCCCACTCCTCGGGCTGTCCCCATCAGTCCCTTTGCCCTTTTGTTCCAATTCTGTAAGCAGAACCCAGCCAGCCCCCCCCCCCGGGAGCTCTCTCTATGGCTGGACTGAGAAAAAAAGGTAAGGGGCTGGAAGATCCCAACCCTCCTTTTCCAGGAGCTCTTCCTGCCCGCCGGGCTTCTCCTCTCTCCACTCCCTCTCCCTCTCTGAGTGAACAAAACCCAGGCTCTTCCAGGGTTCTTTCTCTTTCCGCCCCCAAATCACCAGCCCAGCCAGGCGGTCCCCTCCCCTTTGCCCTTTCTCTACAGGGACTGATTTGAGTTTCAACAGCTTCATCTTCCCCTTCCCTGGAACAGAGCCGCTTTCCTCTGATCCCCGGAGGGAGGCGTTCTGCATTGGACTGAATAAAGGGGGGCTGGGGAGAAAGGCAAAAGAAAAGAAAGAAAGAAGGAAAACACACCTCCTGGCAAAACCCAGAGCACCACTTTCTCAACATCCTTCCCCACTACATTATTTACCGCGTGACTGAAACATTTATTCCTCCCCTGCTTTTCCAAACAGCACGGTGTTCTCACTGAGCTATAACAAGCACGGCGAGGCGGCGAACACCAAACATCTGACGCACAACAGTGAGCCTGGAAAATGCTGTGGCTCGCAGCAGCCAGGGTGGCGGCTGGGGACTGCGGGCGGGACGGAGGGGCAGGGCCTGGGAAGAGAGGGCGTAGCTGCAGCAGGAGAGCGGACCGAGGGGCCTAGACAGGCTGTGGAGAGGAGCGATGGGTTCTCTAGGCCAATAGCTAAGGGGCTACAGCTGTAGCGAAGGCCTGCGGAGCCTGGTGGCCCGAGCCCATGAGGGGCTGTGGCAGCCAAAGCCAAATCCATGGCAGAGGCGCTCGGGAAATGCTGGCTGTGACAGGCTTCAGGACCAGGTATTTTAATTTATTCCACAATTTATATAAGTACGTAAATTAACAACCTGTGGTATGCTAGAAAGGGCATGGACTTTGGATTCAGACAAGTCTATGTCCTAGTGCCCTTATGACACCTCCTTGTGGTGTGACTGGGGGCAAATGACATGCTCTCTCTGAGGCTCAGTTTCCCTTTCAGCAGAAACAGATACACCCATCCCCACCCTGGATTGCTATGTTGAACCCTTAAGGTCATGTGTAAAAAGTACCTAGCACTTTCAGGGAATTTCACCTCATTAGACAAAGTACCACACCCCCCACCAAGCCGAAGGGATGTTACGTAGAGACAGTAGGTGTGTGTCGGTAGCGAGCACTATGAGTTCTCACAGGTCTTGCAGATGCCTCTCCCGCTGGCCTGGCGTACATGCCAACGAGAATACACAGCGAGGCAGGAGAGCCTGATGCTCCTGAAGGCCTCTGGCCGTCTTTGAAAGAGTCAGTCCTGGGACCCCTGGCAGTGGAGTCCGTCACCCCCACCCACCCCGCTTCACCTGGGCTGAGCCAGCACCTGCCACGCCCCTTCCTGGCTGCCGGCCTGCCAGGTGTGTCAGACTGGGGACATCTGCTGCACAGTGCTCTGACCCAGGGCCCCAGGGCCCCAGGACCCCAGGACCCCAGGACCCCAGGACCCCAGGACCCCTTTCTGCTCTTGCCATGGTCCTTAATGCAGGGGAGATGCTGCTTCCTGCCCAGCGGTTTTCCAGCCCTTCCTCCTGAGCAGGAGCCACCCTGTATCCAAGCACATTAAAATCCGATTTGTTTTTATAATCCCTTTACTGGAGGAGAACAGATACTGGGACCCAGTGCCACAGAGTGCCTCGCTAGGGGTCTGACAGTGGAGCAAGTAAGTTAACCACCGAGAGGGCGAGGTAACCAAACACCACGAGTTTTACTACGTGCTAGTATCTCAGTTATTCCTATAACAACCCTAGGAGGTACTTGTTATCTGTATTTTCTTTCTGTCACTTATTCGTTTCTATAAAAGCATTTTTAAATGCCCGTTACATGCCAGTTTTGGCAGGAGGGATACAATGCTGAACAAGACAGCTGTCCTCGCGGGAGCTTTGGATTCAGGTGAGGACATAGGCCCAAGAGGTTGGCCAAGGACACGGCATCTGCCCCGGCAGTGACTGCATGCCTCACGCCTCTCCGCACAGTGCTTAGTAGTCCACAGGTCCCACGGGACCAGAGCAGACCCCCCATGGGCCCCCAGCAGCTGCCCCCAGCCCCAGCAGCTGGCTGTCTTAGGGTTCTGCTGCGAGCTCTGAGCAGGAACTGGCTTATACAGGAGGGCGTGTAAAGGCACCTTGTAAACTGTAGAGCACAATGTGCCCTTGATTGTCTCCTGCCTCACGGTGCTAGAGCCCAGCGGGTACCTGAGAGGCTGTCCAGGTCCCCTTCTGATTGCAGGACACTGGCAGGGGTGCCCAGGGAGGCTTGCAGGCCAGTCCTTGGACAGCAGTGGACTCCAGGCAGAGAGAGCTTGCCACCTTCCACTGCTCTGGCCGGCTTCCCTTTGACTGCAGGACCACCTGGTCTTGCACCAGCCACTTCTGCTGCTCAGTGCAGTCTCCTTCCTACAGTGCTGGCTGCTCCAAGCGTGGGGCGTGGAGGAGAGGAGTGCAGCCCGAACAATAGCCAATTTGCCTAAAACCCCAATGCTGGAGTTAATGAAAAGAAATGAACCCATTCAGGCTAGCACTGAAATTACAATCTCTGTTTCACTGTGGTGATAGAGGCGGGACTTTGGCATGGAGCTTGTGTCAGTCTGGTGGGGGGTGGAGAAGGAGGGGGGGGTCCTCTGCTGCAGCCGGTAAGCCTGGCACTTGGGTTGGTTTTCCCCCTCCTCTCCAGCTCCCCTTCTCTCCAGGTCCCCCTCCTATGAATATATTTGTTTATTCCTATTGATTTCCAAAGGCCTAGGTGCCCCCAGGGCCTCTTGCTGCAGGTGAACCAAATGCAAATCCAACAATTAAAGTCAATCCAGCAGGAAAACTCCCCATAAAAAGAGAAAGCCAGGGGCTCCCCGCTGGGGGTGCGGCCCTGAAAGAGGAGCCCTCCACGAAGGGCAGCTTCAATGGCCAATGGCCAGCACCCCAGGCCTAAGCAGGCACGGGGGGGGGGGGGGGGGGGGGTGTGGCGCAGGGCCCTCAGCGGGCTCTGAGAGCTCTGCCTCACCGGCTGGCTGTGGCATCTAGCCCTGGGTGATCTTTACAGTCCCCATCTACCAGGACTGAGTATGAGAGATGGAGGCAGGCCTGACTGATGGGGTTTATTTGTTCATTCAGCAACTATTTAAAGGAGAGTTTTAGTACTGAGCACTGTTGCGGACCCTAGGAAATACCAGTGCCCAAGACAGACAGACAGACAGACAGACATAGTCCTACTGCGGGACATGAGATAAAAGCCACAGCAGCAAAGGAGGGAGTGTTAGGGTGGAACCAGGGAGGGAGGAGATGGCCAACAGTGGGCAAGGGCCACTGTAGATTAGTCAGGAAAGGCCAGTTCCTGAGAAAGATGACATATACCCCGGACCCGAAGGATCAGAAGGAGCCCAGTGTGGGGTGTGTGGGGAACAGTTTCCAGGCAGAAAGAGCAGCACCTGCAAAGGCTGGGGGCAGGGTGTTCATGTCTGTAAAAAACCCTAGTTTGTCTGAGAAACTAAGATCAGCATGGCTTTAGCTCAGTG